>NC_046337.1:19894507-20549343 GCF_000738735.6 Corvus cornix cornix
CTGTTGCTGTACTCAAGGTTTTTGGGTTCTCTATCCAGTACCTCAGGCTACCTAATCAGAGAGATAAAGGATATGGTCGAAGGTAGGGAGGAAGTGTTTTCCTTCAGAAAAATCATGTTCTAGGAAAGACACAAAGAACCCACATATTCTAGATCAACAGGCTGACTGTATATGTTCCTGAGCAGTCAGGAGTGGCTTATTTAGTCCTAAGGTGCTTTTCTTTCAAGCCAATAAAGAATTCTTATCTTTGATTGTAAGGTAACATAAAATGGCTTGCCCTGAAATCAGCACCACCAACTGTCATGTGATCGAAGCTATATCAAGTGCAATGGCTTTGATAATTCAGAGCTGGACCTTAGCCTTGAACATTTCTGTGCACCTAGGAAGGAGTAATGTGGCCCTTAAAGAAAACAGATCTCTGACACATCTTGTGTACAGTAAATGTTAAGCTAAACATCTGCTGCATCACAGCTGGTTGCTTTCTTAATGCACCCCAAATTCTTAAAGATTGTCCAAGTTTCATATTGAAAAAAATACTGTTTTAGTTGCACATTTCATTCACCATGTCTAAGCATCTTAAAATTATTTCTAAGTCGTCGAGGTTAACTTTTTTCTTCTAGTGGTTGTTTCTGTCAGCTATGAGCAAATCTGGTTTTGCTAGAGATTCCTACACGTTGCCCCTTGTCTCTCTATGTTCAAAGTTTTCAGTATAATATCTAATGAAATAGAAGTTAGATCTCTGTTTTATAGAAGTTTTAAGGAGATCAAGTTTAATACAAAACTTGAATGAATTGTTTAATTCCACAGGGAGTAATTTTGCCTATGGAAAAACATGTTCTTCGTTGTAGGTGTCTTTCTTGGAAGCAGAAATGTTCGTTTCAAGCAACTGACAATGTTTTAGTTGTAGATAAACTAGAGAAATTACTCTGCAGTTTTTTCATCCCTACCTCAATGCAGATGCAAGTGGATTTCTTTACTTCTGTTTAATGTAAATTTTCTTACTTGTTTTTAGAATCGCCGGATGCTGATATTGCCATGGAGGTAGCTACATCAGAACAGCATATTTCTGAGGCAATATATGATTGTGTTATTTGTGGACAAAGTGGCCCTTCTACTGAAGACAGACCTACAGGGCTAGTTGTACTATTACAAGCGTCCTCAGGTATAAATATGTGGCTTGTAGGAAAAGCAGTGTTTCTGCAGCTTTTAGCATTTGTGCACAAATCCTGTTGTGTCTTGTGAAGTCTGGAGCCACAGGGTTTCCTATTTTTTTTGTGGATGGTCCTCTATGAGACACATTAGGGACTTTTTAAATGTTTGGGGAAAGAGCAAACAGTTTAATTCCCTCCTACTTCGTATAGCTTTTGCAAATGCAGCAGTGCATTACAGACCTGCAGGAATAATCCGTACTGAAAGGAAAAGAAAATTAAACAGCTATCAGTGTGTCTGCATGTAGACCTGAGTGTTTGTGGATATAGGTGTGTGTTTATATATATGTATTTCATGTACAAGTGCAAAAGCGCAACTTCCAGTATTTGGATTGTTCAGTAAGTTTTGACTTTTTAACATTAACAAAGCACATTATAGTTACAAACCAAAATTGCCTGATTGTTTTCTTAATTGTTTAGCCAGTTGTTACCCGTTGCATTGTGTATTGCTGCTTTTCTTCGCACAGTGTTGGGGCAATGCCGCAATAGCACTGAGCCAAAGAGACTCCCAACTACTGAAGAGGAGCAGATCTATCCCTGGGATACCTGTGCTGCACTGCACGACGTGAGGCTGACAACTCTACAGCGATACTTCAAAGATGTAAGGATTTCATGGGAGCAAGACTACCACTTAAGGAAAAATTGTGTATAAAAAGATACATGAAATTACAACTTAAGAGTTTTCTTCTAATTTCATTTCTACATTTAGTGAATGCTTTTTCATGTTGCAGTCGTTCTGAAGGGTTTACATTTGATAGGGTCCTTATTTTTAAATAGTGTCTGGCTTTCCCCAGTTATATTTTTGGCAGTAGGCATCTAGTATATCTACAGGCTCTACATAGTCATTAAATACCCGCACAGATATTCTCTAGAAGAAGGTATTTCACAGTCCAGTGTGACCACACAATTGAAATGTAGGTTTGCTGTCTAAGCAAACATCAGTTCTCTTGTAGCCATTCAGAGAACCCAGTCAAGGAACTGCTCTTAATCAGGTAAAAGTATTTTGGCAGCACAGAGTAAGTGGAAAGAGTTGTTTTAATCTGTAACAGTTTCCTGAGCCACTACAGAGAAGGGGAATATGAGTGGATGGGAAGGAGAAACCAGTACAACGCACCCTCTTCTACTGAATCCTCTACTCTGTGCAACATCTGAAGTTCAATTTTACATTAATTGGTAGTAAATGTCTGCTTTGCAGTTCGGTTAGCTGTTCCAAACAGAGTTTTACATTACTTCACAAAGCCAAATTACAGCTTTTCACGTTTAATTTTGAGAGCCAATTCTTGTTGCTTAAGAGGACATGTTAAATTGTAGACCTTTGTGGAAGTACTGCCTTTGACTTCCCTTGCTAGTGCCTAAAAGAGCTATGTAAGATAATACGCAACTGTTCTGAGAAATCATTCTTGGGGAGAATAATGCGGAACCTGTGACCCTAAATTAGCTTCTGTAGACTAGTCCTAGGTGAGATGCCAGCTTTTCAGCATCTCTAAGCAATGAGCCTTTAGAAGCTTAAATATTGGCTTTAAATTGGAAAAACTGGCAATTTTTATTCTAGCACAGTTGCTAGCTTTTTCATAATGACATCCGCAGATAACTAAAATTTGCCAACTGCAGCCAAGCTTGCTTATGTAGATTAATGTAGAGTAAAATTCATAATTGTTTTGATACAGTCTTAAAAATTGGTCAATCTTTTCAGAAAGCAACTTATTCAAAGGCAAATATCATGCATTTCCTTGCTAGAAAGTGAAACTCTTAAAGACCTAAGCAAAAAATTATTTTTTAACAAAGGATTTTTTAGCTAAGAAAGAATCTGAGGACAAGCTTTTCTTCTTTTGACATTGATGATACTGGTTTAGGTTCAGATAGTTAATTAATATTTTTTCCTGCTGAAGTGATAAAAACCATTGAAGTAATGCTGAAGTGGAGCTTTACTTTTGCATGTTTGCATACTACAAGTGGAAGGAGTTCCAAGTAGAATGTTACCAAGAACTTGATCTTACTAAAGTGTGTGTTTCCCTTTCTGTGCAGTAACACTATCAGCAGATTAGTCTAACATACACTGTAATGCAATGAGCAAATGCATCCTGCTGTCAAAAATTCCAGTCCTGATTCAAACATTAGTCGAATTAGCTATATTTGCTTGCATGTTTTCAGGTCACTACTGTGCTAAAAAAAAGTCTCTGCATGAAAGAACTAATCCTTAAATTGCTTTTGACATAAAAATGGAAACATTGCTGGTATCTTGAGTGTCTTGTTCAGCTGAGCTAAGCAATAAGAAGTCCCTTTGTTTATCAACTGTATCCTCTCCAACAAGTGTCCGTCCTCTAATGGATTTCAGGAGGCAAGTGAATAATTTCACTTAGATGTAAACATTTTAAGTTATGAAATACGATCTAGCTTATTCTGCTAGAAGAAAAAAAAAAACGACAAGAAGTGCCATTCAGAAGCTGCATGCTGCATAGAGGTTGGGCAAACCAGATCACTTCTCTCCGTAGAGATTCCTTTATGCACTTTTCTTGCCTGGAATTTGATGCTTTCTGTCAGGGAGTAGAGTTCTCACCCATTAAAGGAAAAATCACTGGAAGTTATTATTTTTAATATGGAGAGGTATGACTAAGGATTAGGAGATAAAATTTCATACACTGCATTGATAGGACTATTTTCAGAATCACACAGTACTCTGTAACCAATAGTTTGATATAGGTGTGCTCCGTCCCAAGCCTATGGCTTGCTTCGGAATCTCCTTTATTTCTGAGCTCAAGAGTAAAAGAGTAAAGTCTTTCTGGCTAAGACTTTGGGGTTGTTTTGTTGTTTGGGGTTGTTTTTTCTTCTTTTTGCAACTGCTACTCAATAGCCTCATTAGATACCTGCAGTAAGTAATGATTTTCTGAATGAGCCATGGGTCCTGCAGGGCTTAGCCAGATATATCATACAACCTTTTTAATGCTGCAGTCTACTAAATCATGCAGGAACCAGCAGGAGAAAGTCTTTCTTATATTATGGTCTGAGAGGCTCACAGCACATTATGAAGGGCAGGTTGAGCCACGGTAAACAGGAACATGTCCCATAGATAAAATTTGTAATTTTGCTTTGATTTCCTGCTCATATGCAGGGGAAAAAAAAAAAGAAAAGAGATGCTAGGACACCCTTAGAAAATGCAAGTATTAGAGTTATTCATGGTACCCTGACTTTATATCATACCTTAAGACCATTTTAGGGTGAGTCTGCACTAAAAATTGTTTTCCAATTCTGGTAGCCATAAATCTTTCTCTGTTCTTTAAATGTACATTTCACTCTGTGTATGAAATCTTTGAGAAATGGAGATTTAATACTTAGACTGACTATAGTTAGATATTCTGCAAGAGAATTTTCTAGAATTCCTGGTAAGTGTGACAGAGGTGATTTTCTTCAGTTCATTAATTCCTGAATAAAAGATACCAGTGGGGTAACTTTCTTGGACTTGTAGGCTGTAAGTGCAGTCTTCAAATAAGGCCGATGTTTTCAAAACAAACATAGTATAAAACTGAGCTCACTAAACAAGTATTTGTTCTCTTTTCCAATTATGGTGAGTTATATATGATGCTGGTCAAAAACTCATTAAAACCCATAAGTGTTTACACTAAATTTTAATAACAGAGTGGGGTTTAATTATATAACTGTGGTATTGTTATTTTGGTTATCTACAAAACAGAATGAAATGTGTTGGAACAGTATATTGCCCTAGTAAATGAGATAACTTCTGCTCTTGGAACAGCTGTTGGAGTTAGATGCACCTTCATGCTGTAATACAAGAGGTTCCTTAAAGAAGTCGTTATCTTAAGTGACAAGAACTGCAGAAGTTTAATTTAACTATTTGGCTCTTTGTTGGAAAGAATGGCATAATGGCAGCCATGTCAGTTAGCATAAGTAAACACTTTATAAAATGGATTTTTTTATTTATTTCCTCAGGATATCTTTTAAATAGATAGCATGCAAATAAAAATCTGTGTATCTTGTAAATCTTGAAGTTTTGGCAAATAATTTTATAGCTTTATATATAATTGTTGGTTTTTTTCTTACTGTCTGTGCTTTGTTTTAGAGTTCCTGCCTACAAGCAGTGTCAATAGGCTGGGAAGGAGGTGTTTATGTACAAACTTGTGGTCACACTTTACACATAGATTGTCACAAATCTTACATGGAATCCTTACGAGTAAGTAAAACTGAAGATCATATTTGTTTATTTGGATCTGAACTGCTCTTACTGAAATCAATTAGATTTATGCTGTTCAAATCAGATCAATCACATGTTATGTATGAATGTACACAATGGTTTTATTATGTTTCAAGAACTTGATAACTTAATCTCTCATTATTAACAAAAGTACTTTGTTTTCAGTTATTCTGATATATCAGAAAAAATACTTTACAAAATTAACCAGCACAAAAAAATAAAGACTAAGTGATGACTTCTTGTTTTACATGAACTAGCATTTTGTTCAAGATTACTTTGCAGGATATATCTTCAGGTTTTTGGTTTGGTGGGTTTTTTGGTGGGTTTTTTTTTTGTGTGTGTGTTTGGGGGGGGCTTTTGTTTTTTGTTTGGTGGGGGGGGGTTGTAATTTTTGTTGATTTCTTCCCATTTTGAGAAAACCTGTGAGCAATTCCTTGTATTTTTAGTATCAGCATTGCTCATACTGTGAAACTTAACCTCTAAACAAACTAGGTGTGCAACCTTTCATGGATCCCATGATTAATTGTTCTTGTCCATATTAATTTAAATTTGCTTGCAGCAGTAATTGTGTCATCAAGATAAATATAAAATAATATAAAAAAATATAAAGTAATATAGCAGCAAAATCTGAACTTTCATGGTAGAATCTCACTTTACAGAATTTTGGAAAAGTAATGCTTTGCATCATTTAAATTCTGAAGTAATTTTTCTGGTGGATTCTCTATTAAACTTGAAATAAACTTTATTCCACGTAATTGTATTCTTGAAGATTTCTAGATTATTTAAGTGAACTTCTGATCCTAGCACATTTTACTGGTACCTAGATGAGCACATGATAGTGTTGACTATTTACTACCATTTTTAGAACCAAAATAGTTCATATAGACCTATGTTCATCTGGATAAAACATTTATTTTTACATAATACAGTCAGATACCAACATGGGAAACCATGGAGGCCATTCATAAAGCTGAAGCAAGGTTGCTTGCCAGTTAAGAGGAATACTGAGGACACGTCCTCATTTCCCAAACATGTACTTCTGTGTCCATTTTTGATCCTTCATGTGATACAAGAAATAATCAGGGTTCTTCTCATGCTGCCCACCAATGGCTACGTGATTAGGTTTTTTCAGCTGTACTTGGAGTCTCAAACTTTATGGGAATTGTCAGAAAGAGACAACACGCATGAAATGTTGGAAATAGTGCATTGAAGTCTTTCTACTTTATAATGGGGATATTGTTGACAATGGAGAATACCTAAAAATCAGGAAAATTAATTGAGTTGGAGGATTATAAGACAGTCTCTAGTAGCTAAGACCTTTGTCAGTAAAAGGGGGAACTATTCTAATTATTCTTTCTTTACAGTTTTAGGTTTTAGACTCAGTTTTTTTAGCTATACAACTGAAATATCAAACTAAGAAAACTATAATAGTTTGCAAATTTCAGCTACATCTTCTTTATTTTCTTTTAGAATGACCAAGTCCTCCAGGGTTTTTCAGTGGACAAAGGAGAATTTACCTGTCCCCTGTGTAGGCAGTTTGCCAACAGTGTTCTTCCTTGTTATCCTGGAAACAACATGGAAAGAAGCGTTTGGCAAAGTCATAGTAACAAGTGTATGCAAGATCTTGTGCAAGAGGTGGAAGATCTTCAAGAACAGCTGGGAACTTTCCCAGTAAGCATCAGTGTAAGGCAGAAAGATCCTTGTTAATTTGCCTCTACCTTTCAGTTTTTACATTATATTGCATTTGTGATCTCTTAGAAACCTGGCAACCTGGAAAAGGTTGTTTTCTTCTGTTATGGAAGACAACATACTATAGTTTTCTTATCAAGAAATTTTAAATATTTAGAGATTTACTGCATTGCCTGCTAAGAATAAACAGTTGAAAGCTGTGACAAAATGTGATTGATACAATTTTTTATTGAGTACATTTTCAGTTTCTCCATAGTAATTTACATAGACCAAAGTCATGTAATATAAAATATATTTATAATTTCCATGCAATGAAAAAAGCAACAATATTCTTGTAACTGGAAGCAAATTAAACAATGTCTGTTAAGAACTTCATATGATATGGACCATTTGTTTCACAAAACAAGCGGTTTGCAGATGTTACTATGTTTCCTGAGGTCCTCTGAATGGCAGAATAAATTCTATTAAATTTTATTACCTTCCAGTCTTGATGGAGATGCTTTGTGTCTTTGTGTACTTGTGCAGTGCAAATGTACTTGTGCAAGCAGTGAGATTCTTAAACTTAGGAGATGGACAAAACAGTAATGTTTTCACATTCAGAACAAATCAGAATAACTTTCCAAAATATTCTGACACTTCTGTGAGACAGAATACTGACTTTTAATGCATATTTTTTCATAACCTGCAAATGTGTTTTACAAATATGAAAGTGATATGCTTTACAATCAGCTACTGCATCTCTTCAGGTAAAATTAACTAATATTTTTTCGTGTCTTTGTTCATAGTCTGAAACCAACCTCAGTAAAGAAATGGAATCTGTAATGAAAGATATAAAAAGTACCACACAGAAGAAGTATACAGATTATAGTAAGACTCCTGGATCACCTGACAATGATTTCCTGTTCATGTATTCTGTAGCCAGGTGGGTATGGGGGTTTTTTTATATTTTTTCTTTTATATTTCTCACTAATGGTATTAGTCACTAGATAGCTTTCTTCTTTACAAAAAAAAGCATTAAAAAAATATTTCATCCTCTCCAAAAAGGACTATTTGAGTACTCAGTACATCAAAGTTACATTTTCTGATTTTCATGTACAGGCATTATGCGAGATGAAAAGATGTGCATCTCAGTTAATTTTTGTTATGTGCAGCAGTGGCACAGAACCTGGAGAACACTGTGTTGTATGCTTGTTTGGTTTTCTTCTTAATTCAAGGTTTTGCTTTGCATATAGCAAAATTTTATGTTGCATTTCTTTTTTTACTTTGCTTTCCCAAATTGTCAAATCTTCTCTATCTCTCTTCAGCAGAATGAGACCTTTTTCTATATTGCTGCCATATTGTTAGTCTTTAAATCACAAAGTGTTTTTAATCTCTGTGCCAGACATTAGTTCTATTTACTTAAATGAGAATCACAGAAGGAGCTTTTTTTTTACATCAGCAACCAGGAATTTCTCTTTGTGTAGTCTTTAGACTTCTGAAAAACTGTCAAAACCAGCAGCATTTTCTTTGTGGTATTTGACCACAGTTTTAGACCTGTTTTAGACCTGTTAGTGTCATATACAGTCTCCAAGAAAATCAGTCCCTCCTTCCATCTGTACCATTAATGTTAAGGTACTCTGAATAGTTAATGTATTCAGAGTTACTGTAATACAAGGTTTTCCCATAAGAAGTTGAAATACTCATTAAGCAAATAATTTTCTAAACTCTGACTTACTGAGGCCTGCAGGGAAGATGCTGACTGCAGAGAAACTGCAAGCAAAGAAGTGATGCCACTGAGTAGCATTTTTTTATTGCAGTTTCATAAACTCTGATTGTTGAGTGTCTTTAGTATATAAGCAGTGGAAATATTCAAGGCTTGGCTCGGCAGGACTCTGGGTAATCAAATCTAAGATTCTGCTTTTCACAGAAGGTTAGACCATCTAATCTCCAGAATTCTTTTCCAACTTAGATTATTGTATAATTCTATTAAAAGAAATACTATCTGTATTCTTTCAGAGTATTTTAACTGATAAAGAAGAGCAATGAAATTTTATACATAGGAAGCTAAAGGATTATTCTATATTTTTAAGTGGTATATGCTATACGAGGATAAGTAATGTTAAGCTTTTTAGCAATTACATGTTTGATCAATACAATTTAATACCCTTCCAAAAATACAAAGGACTCAAAATTAATATTTCACATATAAAAGTATGATTACTTGTAACCATAACTTGACATGCGATTTAAGATACAAAAATGGTGTTAAAATAGATTTCTGGGTGCAATGTTATATAATTTTAAAAAGGCTAGCTAAACATATTTCAAATGTATCTATATATTACTTTTATATTTACACTCAGAGCCCAAGATTTGTTTTCATTCAAAGAGTTACAAAATTCCTCAAACCAGAACAGCATTTCATTGCTGCTTGCACTGCTGGAGAGAGAAAGTGTGGTTGAGCACTAAGATTAGGATATGTCACTTGTACTCCTTGCAGCCTCTTCCTCTTATAATGGTTAGACTGGTGTCAGCAATTTCCTATTTTTCCATGACTGAAGAATTTCAGATGTTGGATCCAGCCTTCTGCATTGTCACTGTAACTCATAAGATCACTTAGGAGGGAGCCTGGCAGATCAGCTTCAAGGTGGTTAACGTCTCTTGCCTTTTAGTGCAGCAATTCAGATTTACATGCTTCTACTACTTGATGATTGCATCAGAACTATAGGTTAAAAAAAATAAACTTCTAAATAGACATTTTAATGTAACTTTACAGTTTGTATTTATGGAAGTATGTAAATCAGCTGGTAATCTTCCAAACGGAAAGAGTTTTCTTTGTATGATTTTATTATATATTTAATTTTAAGTAATCAAACAATGGACTATCCATAATTAAAATGACATACTGAAGTAATTTACATTCTGTAAGTTACTCCTGTCATTTGACCTGTTTCTTCCTTATTTCCATGCAGTTGTTTTTGAGGTAGTGATACCCTTGTGTTCCTTACCAACCAGTAACCTTTGAGCGCTTCTAGTTCCAGGTGTTCTGAAGCATTTAATTGTTTTTGGTCAGACCATCTACAGCTGTTACACAGTTTTTCCTGGTATTTAACCCCTGTTTAGATGAGCATTTGGATGCAATGATATTTTTATTAACTCCATATATTTGCATGTAAATGAAACACTCTTAAATCTTCCTAAAAGTCATGTTCCATTTTCAGTCAGAAAATGACATCATCTCCTGTCCTAAAACATGCTAATTTACAGCTGAATGCTGGCTTTGAAGTGGATTACTTAACTGCATGCTGGAATGAGAATGTTACTGGTGAAACAATACGTAGCCAGTTGCTTCAGGTTATTCTTTCTTCTTCAGGAAAAAAGGGACTTGCTTTTCTTCATTTTTGCTTACCCAGGCATATGTCACTGGTAGCAGAGAGAAGAAATTACAAAAGACTCTTTACCACCTAGTGGGAGGGCTAGCCGCTGTCTGTTCTCCTAGCGAGAGAGGCGTTCTGGGTCTTGGCATCCTGATCTGCATGCACAGCTGGAAGAGCAGCTCCTTGGCTACCTCCTGCTTTTCCAACACTCGTATCTTGTTAAATTTGTACCCTTTTGATATGCATTCCTCCTGGTCTTTGCTGACATTTATGAGATTAGTGTAGTGTGTCATTCCCAAATCATATGTGCCTAGCTTCAGTTTTAACAGTGCCACATTCATAGCACTGAAGACTGTCATTTGTGGTGATATCTTGGAGGACTGTTCCTGTATTGCATAGCAGTAGGTTTCATGCTTTTGTTGGCTGTGCAAACAAACCTTTTGGTTTTTCTGTCAGCTATGTCTGGAGGACATATAAGAGCCATGTGTTCTTTCCTTCTGAGTCTGTCTCTATCTGGGGTTTTTCCATTTATGTGTTGTGTTTGCAAATTGAAGTGAGAAAAATTATAGTGCTTATTAGTATGCTTCTTCTGTCTCAATAGGAAGAGCAAGTCCATCCAAATATATTCCCTTTCTGGAAAGGACATTGCATTTTTACTTCCCCCTACTCTGTCCTGGTATGAATTCTGAGAAATAGGAGATCACCCTTCTCACCCCCAATATGTTCCTTTAATAAAAACTCACAAGAAGGGATGAAGTAGGTCTGTTTCTAATCAGGAGTCTGGACAGCTGAGCAAAATCCATTTTCTCAGGGTTTTTTCTGTGAGTGAGGAAGATAAAGGCAGTGTTCTACAAATTTTTTTGCTCCAATGAATGACGCTAAGATTTCTAGATAGGAAAAAAAAAGACACTTGTATAGATTTTCTTTCTCATTCCCTTTCCTTCATGTTGAGGAGTCTGAGATAGCAAAGGATTCTTTCAGAGACCACTCTGTGTTCCACGCTTCTATCAGATGCTCCCAATTTTTCTTCACTACTTTTCTTCAGTAAAGGGCAAAGGGTACTCAGATCCTCAAGGCAGAAGGGACCTCAAATTAGGGAGGAGATACACTGGTCTCCTTCAGATTGAGGTCTGTACCTGATGTGGGATATTTTATGAAGGATAAGTGTTCATTTTCACAGAAGATGCTTTCTCTACTGTGCATTTTTATGCCAAGGTACAGGTATGTTTTGAAAGACACATATTGAAGAAAAGGGTTAATATTTACATTTCCAAGAAAGCTGAGCTATAAGGTGCTGCCTTTGGGGAGCTGAGGACCATGAAGAGGTGTGGGAGGTGAGAGTTGGTATCATATATGTGAACAAAGAATATGTTCACAGAAATAACTTTTCTTACATTCCTTATGGCAAAAATACTGTATGACACCTCACATGTACCAGCAAGAAGTATTCAGAATTGTCTCTGAGGTTTCTTTTGTGAAATGGCACATACGGCTTGGTGAAAGGCAAATTCAAAACTGTAGATCTAGAAAACTATTCTTAAATATTCAGGTAGTATTTTTGATTTAAATCTTAATTATCTGGGTTTTAATGGAAGACTGTCATTAATTTTGTTCTACAAATTAGTTATCAGAAGGTTTGTAGAAGTAAAATATACTGGTTTCCTTCATATTCCCATGATGAACTAGCACATGCTGATCTACAGTTGTTATTTTGTCCACTAATATGAAATCCCTGTCCCTGGTTCCTTGCTGGTAGATTTTCAGAAGTTCAGTGAGCGCTGCAAATCGCCTGAAGAGTGGAAAATTCCCCTGTCACACAGATGCCCTTATCAGCAGCAACCAGATGGAGCTCTGAGCAGGCACATTATCAGTGTTAAATTGCCTTTTCTGAGTAGAGAGGATTAAAGCATTCCTTCAGAAATGGATGGCATAAGCTGCAAACTTAGGGATAGGAATATTCAGAAATGTTTCTATTTTAAAAACATAGGAAAGTATCTGGACAAACACTGCATATCAAAGTGTATTATTCTTTCAAGTTGATGAAGCTGAAATTCTTAAAAATAATTTGTTTTGAATAAAAGTAATCCTGTAGTTTCTTCTTAAATGTATGGGGGGGAGGGGGAGGTGTGTTCTTAGCTTGGATACATTATGTGCCTAAAATTCTAGAACAGATTTTAGTATGGATTCAGTCACATTATATCGGACCTAAAATTGTGTCTTTTTTCATTAAAGGACAAAATATGTTTGGAATTAGATTTGCAGTTTGAATTGAATTAGGAAAACAACACTTCAGAATAATAGAATTATAGTCTTTATTTTAATTAAAAATGTATGTTGACTTACTAAAACAGGCTCTCAGAAAATATAACATAAATTGTTTGCTCCAAATCTTGAGAGTGAAAGATAATGCAGTACTTAAACATCCAATTCCAAAATTAAACAAAATTATCGCATTTGGCCTAAACAATTGGTGCCTAAGTATCAGATTACAATAATACTAAGAAAGATAGCATCAGTGTGACATGCAGAGGTTTAGTGACACAACTCCTGTTTCATACTAATGAGCTGCAGTGAATAGCACTTCATTCAGAATTAACCTCCAAGGCTTTTATTAACTAACTTATCTATAAAGGGCAGTGCTTTAATTATAATTTAGACTGCATTCATATTTAGTTGGTGCCATATCCATTGCACTCTCTGGTTGTTTAAAGTGAAACAAAAGCCCTGAAAATAAAGAGAACACTTTTTAGATGTATATGATTGACTGAAAGTTAGCCAATCTGTGTATTGCCTTTTCAGATTTGCGCAGAAATTCCCTTATTATTGAGCTGTGTGTGCATACAGAAGAAAGCATCAGAATTAACATTTTTTAAATTCTTCTTTCACAGCTCAATACAGTACTATGTTAATTTAGTACTTAAAATCATATATGGCAATATCTTGATAAAGTTTGTTTGGTTCTGAGGTGTATTTTGGCAGTATTTCACACTAAGGATTAGTTCACAGTATTCTTTTATTTAGTGTATGCTGGGAGTTTGTCATGACTCATTTGTGCCTGTAGAAGCTTGAATAATGTTCCGTTCAATACTGTTATGTTTTTCTTACAGAACAAACTTGGAACTTGAGCTGGTCCATCGAGGAGGAAATTTGTGTTCAGGAGGTGCAAGCACAGCTGGGAAAAGATCATGTTTAAGTAAGTTCCATGTTATTAAATGCAGTATAAATTATTAGAATATTGAATAAAGACGTCTGGTTCTTTCTGGTATTTTCTGAATTACATCAACTTTTTCCTTTTAAAGCCTTTTTATTTCTGCCCAGAGTCTTTGTTTTTTTTGTTTCTGTTAGAGAAATCTGAAAACTAATTTGCACAAATTCTTCATTATAGCTGTTCATGTCTTATGAATACAATTCTTTAGAAATCAATTGTCATACTATCCATGTAATATTTTTAATAAGTTTGCATTTTTATGAGTAACACTAGAAGTGTTTATGGGTGAAGCAGGAAAGCTTTGTTTCACCCTGGTTGTTGCTAGCAATAAGAAAGCAGTTTGTTTTCTGAATGCTAATATAGCTCATGACTTGGTCTCAGAAATATGCAGCTATAATGTCCAGTGTCTTTAATTTGCCTAGTTCTTACACAGAGTTTTGCAAATTTTCTTCCATAGAAATCTTCAAATTTTTGTTGTTCTGAAACCTTTAATAATTGTCCAATAAAGCAACTTCTTGCTGCCAAGAGAGGTTTTTTTCTTTAAAAGAAAATATTTTAATCTTTTGCTGGAATATAAACAGTTACAAATGGACATTTTCTTTTGTCAGGAAAAATTGGAAATCCTGCCAGAATACTGCTACTACTAATAATGCTTATTTAAGTCAAGCTTATGTAGCAATAGCAGCAGATTCTGTAGGAAAAAAGAAAGCTTAGGCCCACCTCTGCCTTCTGGTACACAATTTGTGGGGGATGCTTTCCTCATCATTTGATGTGACAAGTCCCCAAAGAAATCTCACCAAGTGCTATGCTGTCCATATTCCCTCTAGGACAAAAGCCTTTTGTTACTGCCAGGAAATGTAGTTCAACTAATTTCATTCATGTGTTGTTATTTTGAAAAGTGGTTTTAAACCATACTGCACATTGTCTTTCCCCACCACCATTACCCCCCTTTCTCAGCAGACCAAAGCACCTGAAAAGTGCATGTGTTAAAAGAACATCTCTAGATCACTGTGTGCAAATTTGAAGCATTTAGTGAACCAAGGTTCTGCAGATAATTTATACTTAGATTACAATGTATTTTTAATTGTGTGCTCACCTAGTAAGGTGGACACTTTCTCCCTGAATTTTAGTTTCTTACTAATGTGTTACTCATTTCACAGGCATGTATTTGGAAGGACATGATGAGCAGGTTAGGGTGGAGATTTCAGCTTAAAATAAAAAAATTTTTGAAAGTGAAAAAATTTACAATGATGTTACAGAAAATGATAGTGTATCCTTGTTTTCACATGGCTTTACTGGTCATAAAATTTCTTGACATTTTAGAGTTTAGAAGAATGTATGGAGGGAAGTGGCTGGTAATCTGCAAGGTCATATTTTTATCTCACTGATAGTTTTGCAAAATCAGGAGATCTCAGTTTTTATGTGATTTACTTTTTTAAGATAAAAGTGGAATGAAACACATTCATTAAAACACTGTGAAATGTTTGATGTCACATCAAATTTTTGTTACATGTACGTATTCAAAATGTAGCTAAATAGGTAAATGGATCTAAAAGATAATGGGCTTTCATCACCAATTGGTGATGGTGCTTCATCACCAATTAATGTCATTAAGTGCTGGAAGATTATGATTTTGCAGAGAGTGCTTGAACCACTGGATTGGTGGGCAGCTTCCTTTGTGTATGTCTGTGTAGCTTCACTGTTGCTGTTTGAACTACATCAGTTGATACAAAAGGAGAAACCACCTCAAAGTGATTTTGTTTTCCTTTGGGGTTATTTGAAGAAAAATGAAAGAAAAAAATGCCAACAAGCTTAAGGCCTGGTAGCTGACACTAGGTGGTTTGTATAATACATTATTTAATTTTTTTCTTAATTCTTACCACACCATCCCTTCAACATCCTCTTGCATAAAGAAGGACTCTTACATACTTAGGACCTGACTTTGCAAGAAAGCATACCTTTTGCTGACAGTCTGTGAAAAGATTTGTCAGGAATTTTAATACATATTTCTCAAGCCTTGAAATGCATGGAAAATACTTTAATCACTGGAGATTGTAATTCTTTTTGGAGAATTACAAAATTGGAAATGATACATGGAGGATGTATTTCCACTGGAGAATTGTCTTATGCTGGATGGATACTTCAACTAGGCATGACAATTTTAAGTCCTGTTTAAATTCATATATCATCCTTACCTATTTTTCCAGCCTTTTTAGTACCTTGCCATTGACTCTGTATGTGTCAGGAAGTGAACCAGTTTTCCTGTTCATCAAAATAGATTACTGGAACAAACTAAACTTACTAAACTTACCAAAAGTTAGAGATCCTTTTCACACATAAGAAGTACAGAAGTTGTCTTGTCAAAGAGAAGCTTTAAGATTACATCAACTGTTGCTTTTAAAAATATGTGCTAGTTGACAAAATCTAAAATGTTCCTAAAATACATCTTTCTTGGTTGCAAATCCACTGTGAAACTGTGCATTAATTGTCTATATGCAAAGTAAGGAAAACTTTGTTTTCATAGAATCTCAGAGAGGCTTGGGTTGGAAGGGACCTTAAAGATTATCCCCTTTGTATTCAGAATTGTGTATGTATTTAGGGAGAAGAAATTTTTTTCCCCCATGATATGATTCGACTTGCACACAGGGGTTTAATCTGAAATTGCTAGAATAGTGACTTAAAAGCATATTGATGATTTTTTTAAACCTGATAACATATCTTGATTTTTTTTCCTGTTTCTACTTACAATACATTGCACTTTGTTTACAATAATATTTTTCTGTTCCTTTCTTAAACTGTTGTGTAATTTCAAGTGTGTTGTACTAGTGCTTTTTCCTTTAGCAGTTGCTAGAAGGATTATAGTCATATTTCTGATAAAAGGGTATGGACAGCATCTTACCGCCATGCACGTGGTTTTTTCCACACTTTTGGGTAGATTATTTACATCTAAGTCAGTCATATTGGTATTTTTAATATTTATCTTGCACTCCAGAACCATTCAAGGCCTTCCAGGTAAAGGCACTATGTATATGAATGTGTTGTTGCGTTACACAGCACAGAGAGGTGAATGTCATCTATTCATTGTTAAAATGTTTGCATGTTGTCTATGTTCTGTATTGGTACTTTGTGAAATTGTTAGCAAGCTAGTCATATTTAATCCTGCATTAAAATGGACTTGTTTTTTAATGCAAGGTAATGTGGTTTTCCTAGAACAGACCTGTACAGTATTTCCATTTATTATTATTATTATATTTAGGTTTGGAAAATAGGTTAAATATGACTAGTGGAAGCAGAGTTAGCTTTATATATATAGGAAGGGTTGTTTTCACTAAACCATTTGTCTTGGGGTGACTTTATGATGTGTATCCTGTATCACCTGCTCTATGCCCAGACATGAATCCTGTGCCTTTCTGTGCCCTTAAAACTGGGTCTGAGAGAAAGAAAAAGCCAGGCGAATATAACTGTGTGTTTCCTTCATTGCCCCTTCCATATCCCTGTGTTTAAATTATGAAAAATTGCAGTTCTGTAGATTCATGTTCTGAAGTATATTTTATCATCCTTCCATAGTCATTTATTTTTCCAAGAGTAATCCTGTTTTTGAAGTTTCATTTAAAATGTACCTTCAACTTCTTCATTGTCTTATCCAGTGAGGAAAGAATTTTTAAATTTTTAAAATTGTCTTGGTTTAAAAGACAGGTGTCTGCCAAGGAAGGCAGGAGTCTCCCTTGAAATGAAAAAAAAAAAATGCAACCCCCTTCCCTCCGAATTATTATAATTTTGAAATTAAGGGGCTTTCAGGCAAAGATATGAGGAATAGGAATAACAGTTTTTTACTATTTTATATATATACGTGTATAACCAGTCAAACAAACAGCAATAACTATGGCAGTAACAGCAAACAGAGCCGCAAACCCAGTGCTACCCTCTCTCGGCTGTCAGGCCCTTTCCCCTCGGGTGCAGTTCCGCTCGCAGCCGGCAGGGGCGCTGGCGGCTCCCGGTGAGCAGGGCAGGTGCGATGGTTCCCCCGCGGCTGCAGGGGGCGCTCCGGAGCGAGCTCGGGGAGCACGCGGCACTGGGATCCCGGGAGGAGATGGAACAAAGGCTTCACAAACCCCTGGGCAGCCAACCCGGGTGGCAGACGAGATGTATCAAACTCCGGAGCTGCGGTGGGAACCCCTGGAGGTCTCGGTAGGCAGGATGTGCGAGGCTGCAGAGTAGCGAAGGCTCTAAGCAACAGCGGGGGCAGGGCGGCCGCAGCACGGCTCCCAGCGAGGCAGGGAAGGCGGGCTTGGGAATACCGGGGTTTCTGCCAAAAAAGCAGAAGCCTACCATGCTGATGAATTCCTTCCTGCTGAATTCCTTCCAGCCTCTCTCTCCCTCCAAACTCTGAGAACTAGCAGCCCACAAGTCCAGGTGAAAGAGAGTGGCCAGATGGACCCCTACTCCTGTGGCCAGGTCTTTTGTTTTTCTTAAGCAGCCAGTAGTTTGTCCCCCTGGCAACATGTATGAGGAAAATTCTTTAAGAGAAAAAGAAAACTGAAGGAGAACTCATAAAACCCCAACAAAAATCCATACCCTATCTAGAACTTGAGTACTGTTCTGTTAAAGTCTTCCTTGCACAGTATTGAAACTGGTTTTGTTTTTAAACGTCATTCATGTCAGGTTCAGCAGAAGTAATCTAAAACATAACCTGGTTTTGCTTTTTCTGTGTGTGAGATACTGAGGGGTTTCTTTTGTGATTAAGCATACCACTCTGCAGTAGTCTTGTAACAACTGTGAAATCTGGTGATTAGATATTGTGGAAAACAAAATATGTTGTCCCAGGTGACCTGTTACAGCAGCAAACATCAGGGACGATGGTGGGAACAAATAGGTCAAGAACTGTTTTAGTGGATTGCACCATGAGGGCAGCTGCTCTTGGGAACTAAAATAAAGAATGATTAATGTAGCTCTTAGTATCAGTGACCAAGTCTGTGTGAGAAGAATGGTGAGAAGAAAATTTGGCTGCAAAATTGCCATTTTAAAGCTTAAAGTTTTGTATGCATGTGCAACCAAAAAATGCAAATAGGATCCTATTACTTATTAGTTAAAAATCAAGTCCTATTTGAAGGACTGAATTACAGTTTTAGAGTCTATGGCCTTGCAAATTCTCTTGGGTTTAGGGAAAATTATGATATATAACAACTGTACAGATCTTATTTCTCTGTTTTATAAAGTGTAATAGATTTGTGTAGCTCTTTGTTTTCATTGCTCCAGATTTGTAGAACAGGGTCAAAACACAGCATGAAGGCTGAATAATTATGATTTCTCTGTATGATTTTTATTTAAGGCCTTGTGCAACCTGGTGTAATGGAAGGGGGGGTCCCTGTCCATGGCAGGGGTCTGGGGGGTTGGGACTAGATGATCTTTAAAGACCATTCCAACCCTAAACATTCTCTGATTCTGTGACCTCTCTTTAGCTTGTGTAGATGTGTTTTTCTTTGCTATTCATACTCTGGTAATCTTGCAGTAGTTGATGGACAGTTCCACAAAATTTAGAAGTTACCTATAAATGAATGTATTATCTTCCTTTTTTAACTTTTAAATAGTAATTTTCCTTCTTTCTGTCTGTCTTTTTTTGGTTGGTTGGTTTTTTTTTTCCTTCTTCCCCTTTGTGAGAAGGATAAGATTAGGGTTTTGGGGAACGACTAAATATTTTATCCTCTTGTCCTCTGGCTTCAGCATCTCTTTAAATGAGCTCCTTATCCTTATGCTTCCCACGAATAGCAGTCTGGCATTGCAGCATCAGCTGCAATAATTGGAAGGAACATTATTTACAACTGGACATCAAAAAATTACTTAAGAGTTACTTAAACTCTTCTTAAATAGAATGTCCAGGACCTTTGTAACTTCTGCTATGGCTCTAAACATTGAGAAACAGTATTGCTCCACAGGAGTTGTTTTTGTTAGTTGGTTGGTTGGTTTGTTTTGGTTTTCTTTTTCTCATTCATTTGAAGCCTTTATCTTCATTATGATGTTGGCTTAATCAGTGCTTTTAGGGGTTTTGTGAGCATAGAAACTCATTGTTTCTCTTCATGATCCTTCTGTGTCAAATTTTTCAACCATGTTGAAGGTAATGGCTGTCTCCATTTTACCAGTACGGACAGTGACACTTGGAGCCACTTAGTATTGGTCATTCCTGTAAGGAGAAAACCCTAATTCTTTTATGATTTGAAAGATTGAGTTGCAGCTGTCTCTTTCCTGTAATTGTTAATGTGGATATGGTTGCAAAGAGTCCTATGGAGCTCTCTGTAGCCACTGAAAATAAAAAGAATAAAAGAAGTTTTCAGGAATGCCTTGCTACAGAGGGTTTCTGTGGTTGATTGGGCTTTTTGGTGTTGCAGGATTTGGGTTTGGATTTGTTTGCTTGGTTTGGAGTTTTTTTCAGTTAGGAGCTGTCAGTCTGCAGTTCCTTGATGCCCATTCATGCTAACTTGGAAAAAGCAGTTTTTCTCAACAGCAGGTGATCCTAAGTATTTTCTAAAACACTTGTTATGCCAGTAATATCTAGTGTGGAAGAAGCAAAGATAGGTACTTTTAAAATTCTTTTGCTAAAGTTGATTTCATACACTGGTGTGTTTGGTGTTGAGGATAATTAGCTGCTTCATCAGCAATTAAGACTTAGTAAAGATGTAAGAGATTTTGTAAAGACTATCCAGTCTTAATGCCTTAATAGGCTTTTCCTGACCTTCACATTTATTTTACTGATTCAAGTCTACTGGATCAGTGATGAATGGGAAGATGTTGTCAGCAGGTCTTTGCAACTTCTGTTGCTAAGTGGACTGAGTAAATCTCTACCAGGAGAAAAAATATTTCTCAATATCCTTATTGACAGTCAAGTCCCATCTGGTTGTATCAAGTGGTTTTTGTTATAATCTACATTCTTCTTGATAGTCCCAGGAAACTTTGGGAGAAGCATTCCTGGTCTGATAGGATCTTCACAGTTGAGACAAGGATGTTTTCAATTCCACCTGCAGTGAACTGCTGGGTCACTGTGTGATGTTTTCACATTGTAAATATGAATACTAATGTAGGGAATTTAGGGAATGTGAAAAGAGAAATCTGGATCAAGACAGAAAATTCCATGACAGCAGTATATGTCCTAAAATAAAGAGAAACTGGGGTATAAACACATTATCTAGACTGTTGCAAGCAATACAAAGTCAGGTAATCCCTTAGTTTTCTTTGTTTTCATTATGACAGCACATTTCTATACATTGTGGAATTGGAATTAATAACAGAAAACATAATTTGATTTGAACTCTGGTAATTTGAGTGTTTACAGTCAAGAGACCAGAAAAAAAAACAAGTAGAAAAAAAGGCAGCAAAAGTTACATAGAAATTTGGGATCACTTTGGCAAAGAGCAAACCAAGAGTATGAGTGGGACCAAAACTTACATCTGCATGCAACTTCCTGAATCACTCATTTTTGTCAATTGAGCACAGCATTTTTAGAATTTCTACTATTCATCTATCAATTCGCTATCTTTTCATGTCTTGAATTTAGTCTTCTTTTGTGCTGTGCATATCACACTAAACCTGAAAAGGGCTGTGAAATTGCCTTTGTAGGCTCCTGCTTTTTGGACTGTGACATAGCAGAATATTTTTAAGAGCTTTGTCAACATCTGTAAAATGAGTGTACTTTAATATTAAAAACAGTAAGGAATGCAGCTGCAGGTGCTGGTGCAGTGTGGATATATAGATAAAATACCCATTATCTTTGAGGTTTGTGAGAGGAGCAATATTATAATGCTTCCTCTTAGAGCTTCAGTCCCAGGGCAAAGGCAGTGTCTAACTACTGAGCTGCTCTTTTGAAAGTACAGATTCCAGCTGAGTTTATTGCTCCCCTCTCACAATAGGTTAAGTCCAAGAAGTAGAGTTAATATAGGAAGAGTTGAAAACAATCTATCAAGAACAGCAGTGAAAATAACAAAGTAACAATAGAGTTAGTTTCATCATTTTTAGAAATGGATTTAGGAACACTAACATGACTGAAAGCTAATTCTAACTGCTAATCTAGATGATTCTATGAAGTGTTATTTAAGCTTTACATTATTCTATGAAAATACAGACATATGTTGAGAGAGTTGTGACGATGAGTGCATCAATGTAGATAATGAGTCTGTGAACATGTTTTAAAACAGTAGTAACCTTGCTCACTCAAATGTCTAAACTTTGGAATCCTGCCAAACCCCTGATGACTTGCAGCAAGACATTATATTGTGCATCCAAATTGTGTGATTTTTATATTTATTCAAATTGTCTGGATGCAGCCTGTCTGAAATATTACAAAGTTATTAGAAGAGGAGGATCATATTCAAATTTTTTCCAGTTTTATTGCTGCTGGGCTTTCTAAAATTAATGTTCTTTCTACAAAATTTGGTTAAGAATGATCTTTGGTGAGTCTGAGCTACAAGCAGGTCCTGCCTTTCCCCCTTACAGGGTGGATGGACTCTCCTGGAGGGAATCGGCTGTTAGATGGACTGTGAGGGACAGAGGGTTTTGGGATACCTGGTGAGCTAATGGCCTTCCTTCCCACTCTTCACAAGTCTGGGCAAGATTGATGTTTGTGGGCCATTGTCATGGTAATGTTTTGCTGCTTCTTTTTTACAAACAATAATTATGTGTATTTTAAAGGTTCCAAGTAGGGTAAAAGAAAATGGGAAGACAGTCTGTCTTTTTATGCTTGTGTTTTGGAATTATGCATTCCACAAACACACAGGAAAAGCCCTTGGTATTCCTTTGGCCCGAGGCAGGTTTCTGCCAGTCCCTCAGGCATAAGGACGTGGTGCAGCACCAAGCACTTGGTGCACAAACAAGTTGCCAGTTCTTGCTTTCCACTGCTCTGCTGTTTTCCTTGGCTTTCTCCAGTACTTCATAGTAAGTGGTAAATAAAGCCATTGGAGTGACTGTGGTGTGAAACAGAAATAAAGCTGGCTGTGTGCCTCTAGCTCCGGGCGCGGCGGGGCCGGGGTGCCCGCGGGCTCTTACCTGGGGCCAGGCTCTGCCTCTGGGCGGTGAACGGGCTTCCCTGCAGAGCAGCCGCACGGCCTTCATCGCAGACAAAATCTGCTGTCTTACACGGCAGCTGAACTGCATTTTCCTGGGCAGATTGAGTCCCTGTCAGAAGGTGCTTCGATTCCATAAATGTTACACACGTGGAGATTACAAATAAATTGCAATTAATTTTGTATTAGTAAAAGCTCGGGAGAATAGCTGTTAAAGGAACAGGGGATGAATCAATTACTCTGAACAATTTTCAATTTATTATTTAATTTTGCATAGTTGCCCATTTCTGTTTAAAGCAAGGAGCAGTTGGGGGGAAAAAACAGCATTCATTTTAGCGAACAGGCAGGAGGGACGGAACGGATATTTTCATGGGTTTCATTCCAATAAAACCATGCTTGAGGGGGTTTTTTATTATTTTGATGAAATATAAGTACATTTTCAGAATTTTGAACTTTATCAGCAAAGCAGTGTTTTGCTAGGAATCTGTTGCCAGGAGAAAAGATGACTTATTTTGTCCTCATTGACTGTTTTTATTCAGAAAGCAGGTGGCAGCTATCAATTCCGATGCCATCTACAGCTCCAATTATTTTACAAACCCCAGGAGCTAATTACAGCCCTCAGGCTCTGGCAGTCAGCCGATTTCGTCATGCAGCTCTTTTGGCCCTTGCGTACCTCTGAATAATTGTCTATTTATGGAAAATAAATTAATAGCTGCTATTTCTACTTGAAAAAGAGGACCTGTGAGTGTGTAGGTTGAGCAAGTGGGTCGTAAAGAGAGGGAGATAGATTTAGAGAGAAAGATGCAAAGGGATCAGTACAAGGGGTGGAGGGGAAAGATGATGTCAGGATGCTACAGGGAAAAGTTAAATGAAGAAAAGTTAAAATGAAAGGGAGTAAGGAAGCAGGGTCCTAGAAAACTGAACAGGAGAAAAGCATGACACCAAATAGCAAGATACAGTGTGACAGGAAGAAAGAAGCAAGCAAAATTGTGGGAAATGATGCTTTAATTATTTTATTAGGTATAAATCTATGAAGATAAAAAAAGATTCATTGAAAAAAAGGTGAAGTCTGAATCCCTAGTAGTCCATTATCTAGTTGAAGATATTCCTGTGCATTGCGGGGTGCTTGGGCTAGATGACCTTTAAAGTTAGTCCTTCCAACTCAAACTATTCTGTGCTTTTTATTGCATGTACATCTCTGAAAATGCTGTCAACCTAAATGGTGCTTGCTTTCTTGGGTCGCTTAATGGGATGAAGGGATAGATGATGTCTTCATTTGTGTTGATCATATGATTCATAGATAAATAAAAATGTTCATTTTAATATAAAATACTGCAGTAAATCTCCAAGGGTAATTATGCGTTCTCTGTTTGAAAAATTCTGCAAGTGTTTTGCAAATGATGTTTTTGATACAGTGGAAGTACAGAGGGTTTTGAAGTGATGGGTATCAGCAAACTCTGCCTGCAGGTTGTACAGACAAATTTCTGACATTATAAAGACTGTTGCTACTTTAGTGTCATTGATGTATAGTCAGAAGTGTGTTGGCTTGAGGATTGTTTTTGTCCAAAAGTTACTTGCAAAATAACCATATGAAGGCAGAAGGAATAATAAACCTTTTAAAGCTGAAAAGCTGAAGTGATCCTGCCATGGGCCAGAATTGGTAGCAATTTTAAGTTAAATTTCAAATATGTTGTGCACAGAACTTAACTGTGAGAGAGAGGAATAAAAGCTAAAAGTGTATCAGTTAAAAGTATATCAGTCCTTGTTAAGAAGAATTGTTTAGGAAATCACCACTTCCGGCATAAACTGGAGAGGCAAGTGAAGTGAGCATGGAACCTTAGCAACATAACGGCATATGAAACAGGATTTTTTTAAAAAACACCTGTAATTAAGTACGTGGAGCACCAAACCAACTGAGATCTGGTCAAAGCTTTCCAAACAGCCTTTCTTGGAAACATTTTTCTGTATACATGCATACGTGCACTGCCTCCTATTGAAATCTTATTTCTCTTCAAATCCTTTTTTTGAAAGTAAATAAATACTTAATAAAAATGTGCTTGTTAGGGGTACCAGCTTATTTGGAATGACATGACAGACTTCTCAGAATCTTGTAAAATACGTGATGGCAATTTAATGTGAAATAGTTCATATCACTGGATATAATATTCAGCAATCTGTCTTCTTCACCTTTCAGATCAGCTGTTTCACGTGTTGGCCATGCACATGCGCCTCTACAGTATAGACTCCGCATACAATCCCTGGAGAAAACTAACCCAGCCGTCGCAGGATAAAAATTCAGAGCAAGTATTTTAATTTACCCGATATCAGTTTTACCTTGTGAAAGAAACATCCTTACAGAGGGACTTCGGGTAACTGTCTGTCTTAATTTAAATTCTCTGTGAGATATGCTGATGGACTTAACATCTAAAAATTGTATGTATGAACTTGTGAAACTTACGTTTTCCACTTTCTTTTACATAAAAATCTGATAAATACCAGTTTTGAGCTAAAGTTTAAATACACCTCTTGCTGGCTTAAGCACATGCAAATTGAATAGTACTTGGTAAGTGGATAGGGCACTGCTGTGGATGCTCAACAAAATTTACATTGAGATAAGTTGATAAATACTTTATTGGAAGTTGAGTAATGATTAATAGCTGTGAATAGGCCTAATATATGTGAGAAATAATTATATTTTAAGCTAAAAATTTTCATCAAGCTTATTTTTTTAAGCAAGTTACTTACCTGAGTTTGCTTCTAAAACATTAGCCTTACATACACAGTTGTACAAGGACTGACAATATAATAAATTGAACCATGTACTTCGTTCCACAAGGATTCATCTCCTTACTTAAGACCCATCACTTTTCAGATTCTACCTTGATGACAAGAAAGGTTTCTTGCCTAAAACCAGATTATTTTTCCTCACAAGAGGAAAACAGTAGATTTTTTTTCTCTTAGCACCTTAAGCATCTTCTTCATTCTAAGCTCTACACTTTGTAGCTTGCAATTACATCAAAAGACTGTCCTTTTAGTGCCTATCCAGCTCTGTGTTTGTCAGTGTTTCTAGGAGCCTGAGGTAGAAAGCATCATTCAATTTCAAAAACTGATCTAGAATAGTGATGCCACAATGCTAACTGCAAATGAGGGAAAACTATTAAAACAATTGTTCTCATTTCTAGTTTAAGATTTTATTGTTTGTCCTCTTGGAACCAGGCTGCTTTTGGCAATGAACATGAGATTATTGGAGTAATTAAACTATATTAACAGATTAGTTTAGAAACCATTAGCAGAACAAAGCATCAAGCATTTTATAACCAGAAAACCTATGCTGTTCAGCATGCATTCAGACTGCTTTGGGGGTCTCTTTTCATGTGGTTCTGATTGAGATCTGACCTAGACTAAGCAGTGGGACAAGGTTAATAAATTTGGTGTATGGTTGGCTGAGTTTATATGAGGCAAAATTAAGATCATTTGACCAGAATGGCTGTGGGACAGATCATGCACTTCTTGTTTTGGCTTTTGAAGAGCTTGCTGGCTTTGGAAGCAGCTGTTAGCAGAGGGGTCTTCCAGACCTGATGGAATTCACCATGCATTGGTCATGTCAAGGCTCAAGTGCAGCAAGTTAGATTTCATTAGGCAATACTTTGAATCACTTAGAAATGAATGGTGCTGTAGGACTGTTAATGCCTTGCTTTGCAGAAAGGGTTGCATGCTGAGAATGCATTTTAGCAGTTCTCGTGTTTTCTGGACTGGTTTTCAATATTTCTTTGTAGACTTGATGATATTGTTTTGGCACAGAGTCCTAAATGGTTTGTAGGAAGCTACAACTGAGATAGCATCCATTTTGCCATGAAATAATTTACTGTTGAGATGCCCAGATGCTTTCGAGCTGGAGTATTTTTGCTCACTCCTTGGAATGTTTTTCCTATACCTTAGTCTGCAGTCACCAGGAGGCTACAAGAGGGGGCAATTTGAGGACATGTTTTTCATGTATAAATTATAGCATAAAATGAGTATCTGTAATTATATTGCAGAAATTTGAAGTGGTAGTTTCACTTGAAAATGGCATTCATAGGATTGGTGGGTATGATCTGATTGCACACTTCTTAGAGTCACACAGCCTTTTGAGAAATACAGAATAGCAAATTTTTTCAGGTACAGGGAGGAGTGCTCAGAGCAATTAGAAGGTGACACACTGCTGAAAACTGAAGAAGCTTAAGAGGATGGTGGAGAAATAATCACTGCAGATTTTAGATGTGAACGGCATTCTGCCACTTTGAAGTTAAGCAAGTCATCTAATCAGCAGCCTGACCTGCACATGAGACTTCAAGCAAAGACTTGTAGAGAAAAAAATGTCAGTGAGAGGAAAAGATCTATATTGTCTGACTGTATTACTGTGATTCCAAACAATTTAACTTTAGGGAAGTCACAGAAGCAAAATAACTTCAAACCAATATGCCATCTTTTTCTATTTAATCTTCACTTTAAATTATTATTTGAGTTGAAAGCAGTTTTCCAGAGAAGCTAGTTTAATTTAAAAGGATGATTTTGAAAATGGAAAGAAAAAAATCCCCCACACATGGAAAAATCTGTGGAATGCAAGTGCCATTACATTATCTTCTCACCCTCATTTAATTATAGCTATTTTCTTTAAATATACATAAATATTTACAAGTAAAACTACCCAGATGTAGAACCCACAATTTTATCTTCGTTTTCTACAATTCAGCTGTCATTCTTCATAAATAATGCCTTAGATTTACTATGTCTGGGAGCACTGATCAAAATAATTTGTAAAGAGTCTCACACAATTGCTTCACTATACTTCCCAAAACCACTGGTTTTGTCGTGTCTTCTACAATTGTATTTAGTTCTCCTTGTAGCTGAAAATGGCAACTGAAAGGAAAGATAGGAAGAAGCTCATGCAGCCGCAGCAAGGTAAAGTAGAAATAAGGAAATCCTGAGCAAGAAGATACCCTATCAGAAAGGGTTTAAATAATGTGAGCTGTTTGGAAGTTGAGGGGGAAAAAGAAAAAACTTAAGTTTGATGAACTGTGAATGGTTTAGTGGATTATTTCTCCTGTGCAGTTTATGTTGCAAAATTCAATGTATGCTTGGTCCCACAGGCTGTACTTAAGCAAATTCATCTAGGGACAGCTCTGGTTTCAATGGTGATCAAATAAACAATTATTGTGGTGCAAAGGGGGAATAAAAGCTTCTGGCAGGGGGCAGGCAAGGAGCAGCTGGAGGCAATAATTACTGAACCCAGATGTGAATTTAATGGACTAGTCCAAATAGCCACAGAAACAACAAACATGAAATGAAAGGATATACATTTTTTAAAAATTTAAATCTCTATGAAGGCTGAAATTTTTGTGTCTGTTTTGACAGACAGAATAAGTCAGCGAAGAATGAATTGGTAAAACATTAAGGATCTTTGCATTAGAAGCACTCAGGGGAGGAACTGCATGATAAACTGAAATGCTGGGTTATTTTTACTACCATGTTTTGCTGATGTTTCATTCTAAGCTAGATCGCTTCAGAGATTGTTTATAGTGTCATACTGGGGCAACAAACTGCAACTCAGGGATAGGATTGAGCAACTGTGCATAGGTTGTGACTCTTAAGTCACATCTGCATCACAGAAACTGTTGTGAAATGGGGAAAAAACACACAGTTTTTATGAAGATACTCTGAGACAGAGAGAGTAGGATGGTGAGATAGTGGGGTTTAGTTAAGGTTTATGCAAGAGGTTGGTCTATACATACACGTGGTGCAACTTACGTGATCTATTCTGTACAACAAAATCCTGCCTGAAACAGATGTCTCTCGGGATATATGGTATAGTACATAGGTTTTGACAGTAGTGGCAGCTTTGGGAGTATTTGCTCATGGCTGTTTCTTCCTTTCCCTGCACTACAGCTCACCATCTTCTTTGGCTGTGCTGATGTAACTTGGGCAGGCTGCATGAGCAAAGTCAAGCAATGAATCCATGTTTTAAAAAGGTTAAATTGAATAGGTTTGAGAATGGGTGACAAGGGACCACTGGGGGCACTGTGGTAGAGGAGAATGGGAGATGCCCAATGTTAGTACTGTCAGTGCATGTATAATGAGCAACTGACCTGCTGTAAAATCTGCTGTGACACAGTGAAGAGCAAATACGAAATTGTGATTATGTCCTAAAGTCCAGCCAGAAAAAATAGTAGAATTCTGCTTTCTTTCAGTGAACATGAAGCTGTGTATTAGTTTGACCTTTCTGACGTCTGGGATTTGTGGGCTTTACTTCTTATCCTCCAAATTCTGAAGAAAATAAAAGTTTGCCTTAGTAGATGAAGCCTTTGTTCAGGTGTACCTATATCCCTGTGTCCCAAATTTTCTGTGTCTGACAGTTTAAAGAGGTGTGAGGCTCAAAATTTACTTTACTTATTGAATTTCTACCTTTATAATTAGTTGGAGTTAGCATCAAGCAAAAACTTCTAAGTGTCTCTGGTTGAGAGAAGAGGGAATGGGGAGCATAAATACAAGGAACCACCATAAGCAAAATGCCGCTTATTTCAGAGTACAATGCATGACATCTCTCAGGAGGAGGATGCAGAATACAGAGGCAGAGTTTTTCAGCTGTCAGGTGACAGGCAGCCCCAGTGCAGCACAGAGAAAGGTGCAGCCCAGTTACCTTGGGCTGGAGGAGAGGTCAGTTCCATAGAGAAAGCTGAGCTTAGCATTTTTCATTTTAGGACGTGTTCGTATTGCACTGTGTAGTTTATTTTCAACACCACCTCCCTTTTAAAAATTGATACAGCATACAACTGTTACACATTTGAATTATTTTGTGTTACCTTGGTCCCATTTGCAGTTGTACTTTCTTTTTTTTATTAAGTGCTTCTGTGGCACAAGTTTTTGTAGTCAGATTTAGCAAGCTTTCGTGTATGCATTGGGGATTAACAGAATGGACAATTTCCATAAAACACATCTCTGAACACATTTTGTAAATTCAGTTTCATTGTCATAATGAAGAAGTTGCTGAGGCTCTTAACAAATGACAAAGCAGTTTTTAAGTGCTTCATGTGCTGCAGCACTTGATGTAAGCAAAAGCAGCTTATCTAAACCCCTGACATTTAATGTAGCTTTGCTTCTCAATTCTTAAGAACTGAATAAATTAGAAAAGTAATTCAGTTGGTCCTGCATGTGCAAATGAGTTCATTTATGTGTGATGTTGCCTGTCAATCATCATATATATATAAATATCATATATTTAGTCGTTTTGACAGAACTGGTATTTGACCTAATTGTTACATGACTATTAAACAACATTGATACCTCTGTCGGAGGTGTTCAGCTAAATCTGACCAGAGGGAGTAAGTTTTTTTTAATGTTATTCCAAATGAAATTTTTCCCAAATTTATATATAAATTAAGAATTAAAGATGAGAAGTAATTTAAGGGTTGTCCATGGTTTTAAAGTCATTACACAATGAGAGTTATTTTAAAATTCAGTGTCATCGATTATAAAGTAGAACTACCTGTAGGTAAAAGTAGAATTTGAGACGTAGTGAAATGAGTATCTTCATGGCCTGTATAATTTTGAAAATGAAGCTTGGTAGTGTGATAAAAATTATTGCTGCCTTTGTCTTCTTTAGAATTTAATATACTGATTTTTAGAATATTTGGGTTTTGTTTAGGAGGCTCACATATATAAATACATGTATTTATATTTATTTTTATATATATTACAGTTCTTTCAAACAATAATTTTATTAGATGATTGATTATATCAAAAGGGTTATAGATGGTGTTTATTCTGTAGCTGTCTGGGTTCATTAATTCAAAAGGACCAGTTAGACCATGTTTTCTCTCACTTCATTTTACAAGACCGATCTCCATGTGACCATAAGTGTTCTTTTAATCCTCCTTTTGTATGACTGCTTCTGTGTGTTAAAATTCATGTCACAGATGACTTCTGGCAGTGCCTTCTGTAGAGAGATGCCTGAGTTTTCAGGAAATCAGTAGCTATGTAGTCTCCTTCCAAAAGCAAGATCATGTTTATTGGCCTCAGAGATGATAAACTGGTTGAATCCCCAAAGCTGTTAGAGGACACTAAAGATCCTGTGCCTGCATTCACATCCCATCACGTGGGCAACCTCTTCCTATACACGGTCTGCAAGGGCTCAGTTTGTTCATTTGCAACACAGGTGTCCATTCATAGAGAACTCTGTTTTGCATGGGAGATTCAGGGTCAGTGACACCAGGACTTCACAGTGTGGCTCCTGCAGCACAGATCAGCAGCACCACCACTGCTTGCCAAGGGTAGTAAGAACCCACACAGCTCTTTGCATCTGCATGTGTTGCAGAAGGGGAAGACTGACAGGGGAGGGTGTGTGTTGCATTTTAGCTCAGGCTCCTGCCTGAGATCTCCATCACGCTCCATATCAGTTAAAAGAGGGAAGAATGATTTTTCACCATTTGATTTTTTTGCTATTTGACTCAACTGTTGAACCTGAAGAATACTGTTGGTTGGAATTTTGTTGAATATTGCTACACAAAGCTAGAAACAACCTCCTATCTGCAAGCATTTTCTGCTTTTAAGTACAGGACTACAAGATGATGTTATGTCAGTAAATCTGGATAGTTGAAAAGTTTGCTGTATCTTTGTGCTCGTTTGCTGTCCTTCTAGACATCCAGGGGGTTAATAAAGACTGTGTGTAAGATTGCATAATCCCACCTGTCATGGCTGCTTGAGCCTTCATTTCTTTACATGAAGGAAAGTAGTAGCTTTTCTAAGGTCTCTGTTTTCCAATGGGAGCATTCCCTGTAACATTAAATGTAATTTGAGGATTTGTTACTGTTACAGTGTGGATATATGTATACTTGTGAAATGCATGCTTTGGAAACCAGTTCAGTCATTTGAATATTCCTTGACTCTCTACATAAATACAGTGAGTTCAGGCAGTTTTGAATGTATTAAAACACTACAACAGAATCAGGTACCCAAATGGTAATTTCCTCATGAATTATTACATGAGTAACATTAAATATTTTAATTGAGATCAGTTTTAAAATTGAGATCAATTAGCAAATTCTCAGGTAGTAGGCTTCTGTAAGCTTGATGTCAAATGTAATCCTATTTAAAATAAATACAAAATAAAATATGGAAATGAGTTTATATTATCAGAAGTGATTTTCTTTTGGTTTTATTTTCAGGCTGGTAAGTGAAGAACTGCCAGAAGTTCCTGTGCTTTACAGAGATGTCTCATCCCTTTTGCTTATCCAGATTTTAACCATGCCGCAGCCATTGCACAGAGGTATGTTACAAGAATACGTATATTTAAGTGATTATGTAGATGAGGCTGCTTTCATGATGATTCACAGGAAGGTCAATCATAGCTGATCTACTGTGTATTCTAAAATAATGTTTCTGCCTTATCTACAAAAGGTGGCATTGAACAGAAATTTTTGTTCTGAGTTGACAGGTTTATCTGTGTTCCCTGTCTTTTTACCTTATCAGTCAGCTATTCATTAAAGATACAAGAGCTGAGCAGAAACTCTTTAAGTATTTCTACTGAAAGAGAAGTGTCCTTTGTTTGACCTTCATCTTTTGCTTAGAGGGACAGTTCAATACTGCAAGTTGAACTGAGTGCCTAAGGGTGAAAAACTTGTAAGATTGTAATTTAATTTGAATTTCAGAGTTTAAGTTGCAGCAATCTTATGTAAGAGTTCATCTATGAAGATAATAATTGCTGTAATGCAGCAACTTCAATAGAGACAGCATGTAGTATAATTATGAATAAATATTAAAGAGATATTTAAAAATGAAATCTTTCATTACTAAAATCAAAACTGTCTTAAAACCTAAATTTCTTTTTCTTTGTAAAAGAAACAGCTGAACCTGGTTCATCTTGCTAATAGATAATGTGTGTTCCAGAATAGGGGTTCAGACCCTCTGGTCTCTGGCTTGATTATTTATAAATGTACCTTTATTTGAAAACGAGGACAAACAAAGCAAGTATCACTTTACTATTTCACTGACAATGAACAGAATCTCTCCCATGGGATCTGTGTGGCAGTTTTGATATCTGCTGAGTTTTGGTAGTTTTTGAAAAGGTAAATTCAGGAACTGCTCTGTTCTTGATGCATACACCTTAGTAAAAACTGTCTTCCCTTAAGAGGTGTTCAGTCCTTACAACTGAATGTTCAAATTCAGCTGAAGTGATGCTCTGTGTATCCATTAACATTGTGGGTTTGTTTTTTCAATTCAATATAATTAAAATAATAGAATCACTTAGGTAGGAAAAGACTTTTAAGATCAGCAAGCCCAATTGTTAAGTACATGCTTATGGATTAAGTATATATAAAAGATTATTAGAATAGGAAAATATTAAAAGAATAAAATATTTTTGCATAGGAAGGTTATTGTCAAAAATGTACTTTTTTTTTTTTTTTAACTACAGTTTAACATGAATTAACTCTGCTGGAAGGACTCAATCAAACCAGTATAAAATCAGTAAATAAAAGTTTAATGAGACTAACATCTGAAATTCAGGGAAGGAAGTGTTGAAGCCAGAGTACAAACCAGTGATGTCTTTGTAGTCAATATCCAATCATTGAATACCACGATTTAAGAAAGTATATTTTATCCTAGAAAAGACAACATTCAATTAATAGTAAGGCATTCTGTGGAGAATTCTGTGAAATGCCTCATATCAGCAGCATGTTTTGTCTTTGCTCTTAGGTTTATTGTATGTTGCAGTTGAAAGGGAAATGGCAAGTGGCAGAAAGAAAATAAATGTAACCACTTCAAATCTATGAAGCATTAAATGGGAAATAAATTGCCATTTATCTTCCTAATTTTTGTTTCATCAAAATGGCAGAATGAAAAGAAAGTCTTTCATAATTCTTTGTTTGGAGGTGTAGAATGGTGTTCACAAAAATAAGTCATAACAAGTTTGTTTAGAACTTTTACAATGGGTGTGTAGGTCACAGAGTTAAATTCAATATTACTAATTCTTTGTAGAGGGCTGAGGTATAACTAAGGTAAAATGGCTTGTGAAGTATCTCATGGTAAGCACAAGATCAGTGATAGGGGTGAACAAAATCTCTGACCCTACAGCTTCCTGAATTGTCTGTGCTGCTTTGCCGTTGTCATGGGGTGCAGGAGCTGTGGACTTGGATGCACAGTGGGATACATGCAGGAGGTTGATGCCTATGTGTGTTGACAGATATTTCCAGTATATTCCTTTAACAGTAGACTTAAGTAAGTTGCATTGTGTCCTTCATCAAATATGACATCTTTTCAACTTCGTACTTAAAATCCTTTTTGTTTACATGTTTTTTTTTAAAATAGAGTGCTCTGTAAGGAGGACTCAAAATCTCATCTCTTGCCCTTCAAAAGGGAATTGTATTAACTTCCCTATTAACTGTTAATTTTGAATTCAGACTGGGAATTGCATTAACTACCCTATTAACTGTTGGATGGGTGTTGGTATCTTTTTCAATCTGACATCGATTAAAGCAATAAAAATGTCATTACTGTTCAGCCTCTTCATTCAGAGGAGAAAATTGATCTGAGCCTATCAGAAAGAAAGAAGACTGCTACAGAAAAAACCTTGTGGTGGAGGTCAGAGCATTTACAAGCATTAACCAATTTACAGAGAAGGGAATGAGGCTGAAAAGTGTACCTCTGTGTAGTGTAGCAAGCAAAATAAACATTGCATTTAAAATACTAAAACCATTTGTGAAACTTTTTTCTTTTGAGTTTCAAACTAGGACAGAGCATTTATAGACTTCAAATGTTCAGCATTTTGTTTGAAATGTTTGAAACTGTACAGGGCTAAATACATAAAAATCCACATAGGAGGTTCTGGTTCAATTCTGTGGCAGTTGTTGTGCAGAGGATGGAGTGTTCATGGTGTTGTGAATAGGGACTCCATACAAAACAAAGACTTTGCTTCCAGCTCCTTTCTTGCAGAAATAGCAAATGATGGTGTATGTACAGAAATTGAGAGAGTGGCTTGGTGGTTATCAAAACTAAAATCTGTCTTTGTAAATTGAATTCAGTACCCCCCCCCCATCCTTTCTGCAACACAGTTTTTGGATATTGGAGTAATTTAATTGAAATGGACATTCTTCCTTGTTACCATCAATTGTAAAAAGTTTTATTTTCCCAACACCTGACTTGGGAACCTGGTGTACAGATTTCTACAAGTACAAAGTGTAGCTTTTAGTGATTTCAGTTTCTGCATTGCACTGCATGTGAAAAACAGCATACTGATACAGAGTATTTAAAAACCAGGGTCTGTGTGAACGGGAGTGAGCCTGAGGCTAGGAGGTGCATAGAAGTGGTGGTCAGTGGGCCAGCAGTGGCCTGGCGCTGTGCGTGGTGCCACATACCGGGAGGGCCGAGCAGCGCTTGCCAGGAGGCTCTTGTTACACGGCCTGGCGCTGCTGTGACATGGTCTGCAGGGCTGCTGGGAGACAGCTGCCATTTAGGAGTGCTGGGTGTGTTCCAACTTGAAAGCTCCTTTTGGGAGTTGAGACCATACTCTATGGACTCTGGGAAAGGGTTTCTTCCGTGGTGTGTAAAACCTAAATTCAGCACCTTTTCCTGTAATACTGGGTAGACTCAGTTGCTGAAGAGTCTGACCTGGATGTTCTGACAGATTCTTTTTCTATAAAGTTTTAATGACGTGCAACAGAAGTACAGCAAGCAGCTTTCAGACGAACACTAACACTTCTCTTTAATGATTGGATAAGGATCTTGACTAAATATAGTATGGATGTAAACTGCTTGAATAGTATTCAGTTTCAATGTGGAAGTTCAAATATTTATCTGTATCCTGGAACTTTAATATACCTTTCATGGATTATCTGAAGTTCAGTGCTCTCTCCTGTTGTTCTGAAGTTGTTTTTTCAAAGAAGGGTTCAAGCTTTAGATCAAGAAGAATATTTTTCAAAGGTTATTTATACAAAGATCTCCTTCTAAATTTAGTAAAAAAGGCCCGATGTCCTTAATTTTGCATCTGGTTCTCTTTGTGGATTCCTTCTGTCATCATTGCATGCCAGGGTATATCATCTAACTTGATACTGAAATTAAAAGATGTGTATTGTTGGTAATATGCTCATTTATCTGCACATTTTTTGCACTAATGTTAAAATTAGAGTTGTAGAAGTGTTCCCTATTTAAATTTAATTTTTAAGGGTGTTGGTTGATGCATATAATGGGATGAGATGCTTTGAAATTACTTGATTCCAAAAAGTTTTAAAAATAGGAACATAAGAGCATTTCTCAAAGTTATTCAAAAATAAGTACAGAAGTTCTGGATTAGCCTGTTTTGATTAGATTGGCCTAGCCATAGTAATAATACTTTCAGACTGTCAGACTATCAGATTAGGGACAGGAGTCCTAAATGCATTTTAGTGCAGAACTTTGCTCAGTGGTTTACTTCTCATATGGCCATACTTGCAAGCTATAGAATTATTAAATTGAAAAGATGATGTAGCAAAAGCACAGCCTGCCCCAGGGGGCAGCAGGAAAGCAGCACAGAGCCCCCACATGCATGCTGTGGAAAGTCAAAATTGCTCTTCCAGTAGACAAGAATGTAATAGCTCTAGCATTACAGATACCTACAGCTGTCAAATACTTGGCATTTTAAGAGATAACGTAGCAATGAAATGATAATTGATGCAGTGACTGATGTTTTCAGTATGTCTCCCATGGGATGTTTCTATGACTATAAAAAGGCTTGGTGCTCATTACGCAGCATGCTGACTCTGAGCTGCTTCTGAGGTATTTTCCTAAGGGAAAAAAAAAAGATAAAGTTTGTGCAGAATTCAGAACTTCTTAAGGGTGACCCAGATGTGGGAGTGTGCAGTTTTTGTCCAATTCTGGATTCTCCAAAAATGTAATTCATAGTCATTTGTGAGTCACATACATGTAAGTAAATACAAGAACATTCATTTAGTTGTAAAAACATAATATGGACTTACTTCTGGTGAATTGAACAATTAGTATTAAGGGGGGGGAATGGGGACAAGGAGTAACTGTATTTAGCAAAACCCAGAATTTTTAAAATGTGACAAAGACACCCAGTGTTGAGCACTGCAATTCCCTGAGCAGAACTACAAGATGGAGCAGGCTGTGGCAGGTTGGTTCCTGTTGCCCAGCAGTCTGCCTTTGCGGCTCTACATGCAGTGGATTTCCTTCGTGCTTTCACAGTGTGAAATTGATTTGCATTGCTTGTATCTGCTGTTGAGGGGTTAGAGCTCAGTACCTGAGTTCAGTTATAGCTACGATTAGAAACTGTAACTCAGGCCAAAGAAGCAATTTTTACAGTTCTCTGAGTGTGTGTGGTTTCATCTTGTAGATTTCAGTCCCAGAAAATTTCCTGAAAGCTTGCCTGCTGTTATTCCTCAGGAGTAGGATTGCTAAGAAAATGGAGGTTTCAGCAGAGATAAAAAATATGGCCTCGAGATCTAGTGGGATCTGGTGAATTCTCCTCCTGGGAAGATGTGAGGAGGAAGTGTGATTATAATGCTGCCTGCTCTAGAATGGGGGGCATGAAATATAGGACCATTCATTGTCATGTTTAACACAAGTTCGATAGGAAGATAATACAGAAAAGTCTATTTTTAATTATGTAATAACAAATGATCTTTTAGATGCTTAAATTGTACTTATAGCTTACACTCACATAAGCTTATACCCCGAGACATTAACAGATTTCAAAATCCATGTCTGCATTGATTTGCAAACACTTGTTACATAAACAAACAATTGTTATTTCACAAATTTAATTATGTACTCAAGTCTTAACTGTGTGTGTTTTAAAATCCAGTAGTGGGTTTTGATAATAGATGCAGGAAAGGAGAAGGAAGGTATTTCATTTTCTTGGCCTCCTCATTTTCACATATGAAGCTTGTTTAAATCCTTTGGGAAGAAAGAATGAATTTAACCCAGTTTTTGTGAGGTGCTTATGAGAATAAAATTGTTTTGCTTGACTTCAAAGCCTGAGAGGACTTCCTAAACCCCTCATTTTTGTCTACATTTTTTAGGTATATATTAGTTATGTTTATGCTTAAGGAGTGGTGTGAGTGATGATAGAAACTTCTTTGATCTGCCTAGATTTAAAAACAAACTAGATAATTTGGAACTGGAAATAGGACCTAAAGTAGAAAGATAAAAAAGGACTGTTTGAATATCTTCATTTCAGAGAATAATTATTTTTTCTGTTTCCATTTTAGGAAGTCTTCTTTTGCTTCTGTTGCTAGCTTCCCCAAAAAGATTTCAGAACCTTTCTCCTGCAGCCAAGCGTAGGAAATAATAGTCCTTTAAATATTAAAAAAAAAAATTGTAAAGATCTTTGAAAATACAGTAAATGCCAGTCTGCCTTTTGTTTTCCTTCTGTATGCACATGAGGTCCAGTAAATAGGTACTCACTCAAGAGTGTTTTGCAGCAAGTCTTCTGTGGCTGGATCCATATCTGGAAGTGAAGGGCTAGAAACTGAAGTATGCTAAATGTCCTTGTAGTGATTTTTTTTGGAATTTAATTCTTCCAGTATTTGTATCAATGTCACTTACCCCCGACTGGAGCCAGAAGAGGTAGGGTATGCATTTGCTTACATGTACAGTAATCACTAGCTTAACTTGGTGTAACCCTTGGGCAAAATACAATTTTGTATTATCACCAAGTCACTAGGATGAAGTCACTGCTAATCAGGATTAAGATGAACATAAGGAGCAGTGGAAAATTTCTTGCCCTGTACTTGTTCTGTTCAATATGGCTTCCATATGTTCTGTTCACTAAGTCATTTCTGAAAGCCAGTAAATATAGTTATACATTGTTTTGAGGGGTTGTTCTTTTTGTACAGCACTGGCTTTTCATTTCAGAATCATCATTTCCGTAACTAGAGACTCTGTAATCATTATATTTGCTAAAAATACCAAGTGTTTAAAAATTACTTTCCTTGTTTTACAGAACACTTCACCTGCATTATAAAAGTGCTGTTCACTTTATTATATACTCAAGCCTTGGCAGCACTTTCTGTTAAATGCAGTGTTGAAGATAGGATGGCATGGAAAGAATCAGGAGCTCTCAAAAAGGTTGGTTAGTTTATTAAAACATTTATGAAATTATGCTTAAGTATTTCTGGTAGGAATGTAGATACTTCTGTTTTGCATGTAATAATTTGCTTCTGCTTCACAGAAATCCAGTATTTTGTTTCTGTGTGTATAATTTCTGCATGGTTTGGTACATGATGAGACTTAAAAGTTTCACAATTAATAACTAGTTCCAAAACTGAGTTTCAAATTTGAGTCTGTATCTTTATAGTTTCAGTCTCTACTTTGTTGCAGTGGTTGTAATCAGTAAATGCAGCTTTCCTTCCGGTGAAATTGAAGCCTTCCTAGATAAAGCATGGGCATTGATCTGATGCATTTCTTTACAGGAAAAGCAGGCAACCTTGTCGGAGAAAAAACTCTCTTGACTTTTCCAACTTGCTTGTGCTATTTGTGGCTAGCTATATAAATTTCTCTCACTATGTGGTCTAGAGTGCTCATGTGATGAAGAGACAGAGAAGGAAATTTATCACTATTGTTTCCTTGCCTTTTGGTAGTATTTACAAGTAAAGTGACCATGCATCTTTCTGTTTCAGTTCAGCTGATTGAATGCCAGTTGCCACCAAAGACAAAGTTCCCTGCACTCGCACCAGCATTCATTTAATCCTTCAGTTAACTTTCTACTCCACAGATTGATTTTCCCAGAAGGTCAGAAGAATGCCAATGTCAGACCGAAGGAAAGGATAGAAGTGTTGGGACCAGGAGAAAATAGGGGTATTACCCCTCTAGACAGCAGCTGGGCCTTAGATGTAAAATGAAATGCACACTGAGAAGCATGACCTGCGTTTTCACATGTAACTTAAATTTGTCATCCTGGTCAATCAGAATTCCAAGGTCTTAAGGACAAATTATCTGCTGGCCTGCTACTATGAGAATTTTTTTTTTTTTTTGCACTGGAATCACTGGACAGTACTTAATTTTGTTAGCTCCCTATCCACCCCTTCTTTCAATACATTGTAATTTTCTTAGAAATACAAAGACATTTGCTTGAGGTTGTTGCTAGTGATAACTTTTTTTTCATCGTTTACTTAAGTGATTCTCAAGTGATACAGTATTTTTCACTTTAAAGCACTGAGGACTGGCCAGTGGTAATCACACAGCTCCCTGTTCCACTCTCCCAGCCCTTTGGCTGTCCTTCTCTTCTTGAGCCTATCCCTTGTCCTCATGCATGTCATGGGGGAAGCTGGTTTTTAATTTAGAAATCCAAGTTCTTTCTTTAAAGTTTCCTTAAGCCACAGTGGTTAAAAACATATGGTTCACGTTGGCTTTTTCTTCTCTGCTGGTAAGATTGACATTTTAATCCTGGGATGACTACACAGATCACACCTCACTTTTGTCTGTGGATAATGCCAAATGAATCTATTTCAGTTTGGTATTCCAGACATTAAACATCGGCTGAAGACTCTGCTGTATATTTATGCCAAATGATCAAGCAACATGAAGAGTTTAATTTCTCAGCAGGGTGAGGTGGATATTGTATTTTTGGAATCCCAGTTCACTCTCATTATCTTTGCAAGGTGTGTTATGGTGTCATAGGAAGCACACTGTAAATGCCTGTGGAGTAAACTTCCAGGAATAACATAGAAAGAAGATTTGTCTTAACTGCTGATTTAAGTGTGTGTTGCCTTCTGGTTCTTTGACTATGAGCATAAACAGCAAGTGTGCTGTCCCAATATGAAAGGTGAAGACCCCATCTAAAATGGAGAATGAAAGTTGATGTCAAAATGCACAAAAGAAACCAACTGATGAATTACATACATCATTATGTACTGAAGTATTTGGTGTCTTTAAAGAATCACAGTAATGTTCCACTCTGTTGTTGTTTGTTGTGTTGATAATGTACTAACAGAACTCAAAATTCATATCCAGTCATGTTTTTCCTGGGCAGAATTTATTCTGACTTAGAAGAAAATATTTATGAGAATACTGCTTTCTATTTCTTAAGGCTTTCTATAAAATTGTTGCCTTTAAATGTAATTGCTATGGCAAAATAAAAGTGCCAAAACTAAGTGGCTATTTATTCTTTACACTAAATATATTTTCCATCTGTAGTAGACACTGTTCATTCCAAACACAATTTTGTACTTTCTGATAGATTCATCTTCATTTCAAATACATAGCAAGTGTTTTGTCATTCATCCGCGTTGGTACATTTTAGAAAATTACTTAAAAAAAAAAAACAAAACGTGTATTAGAATTCAAATTCTGTAAAAACAAGATGTATCCATAAAGTGATTCTTTCTAGTTTTAAAGTAAGCATTTACATACTCACAGAGAAAACATGTGAAATGCAAACATTATAAAAGTGTTGTTGTAAAACACTCAGTTCAGTGCATATGTAATTCAAGTAGCAATTTCCTGCCTGCCGTACAAGAAGATGGGGTAGGGGACCCCTGCAGTGGCAATTCACATTTCACTCTTGAGCTAAATGCACTCCCTTTCTGTAAAATTATATATTTGGGGGGTTTTTTAGCATTGTGTATCTTTGTAGGTCAATATTCATGTGTTTATCAAAAGGAAATATATTTAATTGCTGTTGCTATTACAGAAGCATTTTCTCCTTTTCATGACCAGTGCTTTTTGGATTTCTTTTCTTCTCATTTGCAGGATACATCCAGTGGAGAAAAATCTTGGGAAGTATTGCTGGGTCATGTGATTAGTGAACTGTCTAAGGGGAAGATATATGAAGAAGGAGAGACTGAAGAATTAGCAGTGGTATTGGCAAATTTCTGGAGAATTTATCCAGCATGTCCCCTTGAAGTTTTTTTGCCTCATTGTTATAATGATTTTTCTGTGATCTTGCTAAAGACTTGCAGTACAATTCTTTATTTTCTAGATCAAAGCATATCCCTTGGGGACAGTTTGCCTGTGCAAATCTTTCTTGTAATAATAGCAGATGTGGTCAGTGCTGTGTTGAGAAAGTTATTGAAAAATACTTATTATAATTATGGGGTTTAACCATATATATGGGTTTTAATCATATATATTGGTTTTAATCATATGTGTGAAAGACCTTTCAGAAACTTGGAAAAGTGAATATTTAAGTAGAAAACCCATTTGCCAAGGGGGAAAGAAAACCTACAGAGGTATTTCAGATTATTTATGAAATGCTGGCCTTTGGAATGGATGTTTGATGCAATCGTTTATATAATATGCTTTAAAAAATACTTGGTTCATCTTGGAGTTTCCATACCTAGGGGATAACATACCTGGGACAGAATTTAGTAATTGCTTCCTCCCATCTAGGTAAATCCAGATTCTGTAGAGTGCTATCTGCAGCAGTTCTGCCTGCCTTTCCTCAGGATCACAAGCCTTCTTCAACACCATCTTTTTGGAGGGGATTTGCCTAGTTGTCAGGTACAGAATGAGAAGGGCACACTCAAATGTTTCCACATAAAAGCTAGAGATCAAAACTTAGAACTTTAAGGTGTCTTTTTCACTGTATATATTTTCTATTCTAAGATGCTTTTTAAAATCATATTTTATAGCACTACAGTTTTCAAAAAAATGGTATTCTTAAACTTCAGCAAATTCATGCTTATTTAATTAGGTCATAGGTGCTTGTCTCGTAAAATACCAACATACTTTTAAAACTTGTCCAGCATTTGCAGAGACGGTATAATTCCACACAGAATGGAATTCAGTACTAATTTTCTTAGTGCCTCTTAATACTTCATTCTCAGAGACATTGCATCAGCAGACAATTATGTTTAAGTTCCATGACTAATTTAAGTAGACTTTACTGCGAGTCAGCTCCCTCTTTTGCTTGCCTCAACATCATCTCCTTTGTAAAACAGCTATTAGCTAGTTTCGGGTGCTAAACAGAAAAAAAATTATTGTGGAGTTTGGGGCTTTCTTGTTTTGTTTGTGTTTTTTGGATTTGTGGTTTTGTGGGGGGTTTGTGTTTTGTTTGTGGAGTTTGGTTTGGTTTGAGGTTTTTAATTTGTTCGGTTGATGGTTCTGGGGGTTTTTTTCTGGCTTTTTGTTTTGTTTCAAGAGTCCAGTTTGAAGTGATCTGGAAAAATTGAACCTTCCTGTGTCTCTAAGCATGACTATTAGCATCTTAGTACTAGAATAGCTTTTTTTTGAAGTAGGTACCTTTCTAATAAACTATTTAAAAATTAAGAGTCTAGGTATTAATCTAAACCTCTCTGATTCCATGCCTAAAAAGGAAGATGAAGAATTCAGTGTTCTTGCAAGCTGCCTGGGTCTGTTACCATCTTTTCAGTCAGCTCATCAGTTCACCAGTGCCTCTTGTCTTGACTGGCCCATGCCAGCATTTGACATGATATCACAGTGGTGCTCAGAACTGGCTTCATTTGCAGATAGACATCCAGATCAAGTAAAGGTATGTAGCAAAATTATTTTTTCCAAAATAGTCATGATATGGAAGCAGCTATTTATTGCGTGATTCATTATGCACATATGCTGTTGTTTTGGATCTGAGAATATAACTTGTAAGTGACAGAGAAATTGTAATTGGAAATATTAGTTCGTGGATGTGGGTTGAATTGTCTAAAAACAGGAATAAGAAGACCTGTGTGGTTTTTATGATTGCTGGAGACAGCATGTAGAAACACTATCCTTAGATGATTCTAAGAGTGCCCATATCTTCTGCACCTGTAGCCAGTAAAGGGCAGGTAATAGAAACTTCAAGAAAATATGTATCAGAACTTTTTCTTGCCTATTTTACATTACTGATATTTTTGAGCATCTTCAGTTGCAGTACTGAAAAAGATGAAAAGGATAAAAGCTGTTTAATAGTTACTGATAAAAGATGATACATTTTCTCTGAAGGTTAAAGAAATAATACCAAGACCTGAGTTAGGGCAACTGAAATAATCAGTTGTGAAATGGAAATGTTTCAACATGAGTGCATTGTTTTTATGACAAAGCTGCATCTCAACAATTCAAGTCACCCTCCCCTAAATCTGTGGTGTCAGGAGAAGGCCAGATGCATTCCTCACTGCACCATGATGTTCCTGTGAAAATTTGAATACTCAGATTAATCTCAAAATACAGTTGCTGCTAATCTGATAGACATTATAGATTGCAGTGAAACTGATAGCATTCTTCCCATGATTGGAAAGTAACCAGGTACGAATGGTTTCTTTTTCTTTCTTTCTTCGCAATTTAGGTTTCAAGGTCATGCACTCCTAAAAAAAAATTTGAACCTTGCAAAGAAGATCCTATCTGACCACTATGCCCGTCAATTATAAACACAGAAAAAAATTACTACATTGAAGGAAAACATATTACTGTTTAAAACCCCCCCCGCAACAACCAACCAACCAAAAAAACTCCAACATAAAATTGGACAGTGTTTTTAAGAGCAGATGTGTAGAGTTAGGCTTTTCAAAGCAATGTTTAATGTCTTACCAAAAATTGTGAGTTCTGGTAACTTCTTAATGGCTTGTGTTCAATAGAGTTTTGAAAAACAGGCAGATGTCTTCAAATATCATTTACAGAGCCTAACTTCAGAACTAGTTCTGTTTTTGAAAGTTTGAGTCTAAATTTTAGCTGGGAGGCAGCTTTCATAGTTGATGCCAGGGTTTGGGAATAGCACACTGATATTGCCAAGCAAACTTAGTGCAGGGAGTGAGAGTCTTTCCTGGAGATCACTCTTAATCCTCTTGTTCTAGCTGTGAAGGTTTTTGCACTTAAAATATGTCACATTTAGAAAACGTCCTTGGGAAAAGGCTAGTGCCCATTTTGTACCTGTTACAAAGGATGAAATACGACTGCAGTTGGGGGAGGGTGATCAGCCAGGAGCAGGTGACTACTAGGAGGTGACATTTGACTTCTAAATTCGTGAAATGCAAAAGAAATGAGAGATTTTTAAACTGCATGTTTCTTATAATTGGTATTCTCTTTTTTTAGAAAATACAAATGCTTAAACAAATGCACAGAACTGATATATATTCTTACCTTATTTGCAGGCTTTGCTTATCCAGGAACCTAAGTGGGACTTGCCACGCCTCCTTCAGTTGCCTGAGAATTACAATACCATTTTTCAGTATTATCACAGAAAAACTTGTTCTGTTTGTACCAAGGTTCCTAAAGATCCTGCTGTTTGCTTAGTTTGTGGTACTTTTGTATGCTTGAAAGGACTATGCTGTAAACAACAGAGTTACTGTGAATGTGTACTGGTAAGAGAGAGTTAATTAAAATTCTGTAATTGATTCTCACACTCATTAATAGTTGTTAACTCCATTGCTCAGTTTTGATGATTTTCTTTTCAAAAGGTGTTTATATAATCATAGAACAGTTTGGGTTGGAAGGCACCCTGAAGGCTCATCTAGTCTAACCCCCTGTGATAAACTTTAGTGCTTATTTCTGAGGGATAGACCTAGACTGGATTCTGAGGACAATTTACTTGCATAGCAACCTATTTCACCTTTTCGTAAAAGTCTTAATTGCTAAAATGAATGGATAAATATAGATAGTGCTATTCATAGAGAAGAATGACATACTGAACAAAGCAAGAATTACTAAAAAAACATTCTTACTAGATTTGTAGAGCTGTAGACTAGATGTGTGAGCATGGATAGAGAAAGCAAATGTTTAACAATACAGACTATTGTAAAAGAGGTAATACTAAATTTTTCTGAATATTTTCTCCTTTTCTTGCCATCTATGGAAAATATTTGGTAATCCTATACGATTTGCTGTACAGCAAAAAATTCAAAATAGCATACAGAATATTTTTGCTTATTTTTTGTTACTCAGTTTTTACATAACAAATATCCTCCCTTTCTGAGTAGGGAAACACAGGTGTTGTTATGGCAGCACAAGACACTGAATTCTAGTTTGGATTGAGGATTTTGGGCCAGGCTGTTATTTGGCAAACTGTTTCTTAGTAAATAATGTGTGCATGTTATTTGAAGCAAAACAAAGTACTATTTTTTAAATTTCTTCTGTTACAAAGTTGACAGACATTAACAATCTTTGCACTCTTGCCTTTATACACCCATAACATTACAGCATTCTCAAAACTGTGGAGCTGGGACAGGAATATTCCTTTTGATTAACGCATCTGTAATCATCATCATACGAGGCCATCGTTTCTGCCTTTGGGGCTCTGTTTATCTCGATGCACACGGTGAAGAAGACAGAGATCTTAGGTAATGTTTTCATTACAAGTGTGTTTCATAGTTGGTGCCTCTGTGTAGATCAGCTTTGTCTTGTGACATGCAATAACAGATAATAATAGATCTCTACCTTTCTTGTGTGGAAAAATGGAAAATCCTCATTTATTGCAACTTGGACTGACTTTTATTCTCTTGGGTTTTTGAGAGTTTTTTGGCCCAAAGGTGGTGTAATCATGATCATTGAGTTTCACCAGGCACCCAGCTGACAGATTCCTATGTTGCCATTCTCAAGACAGTTAATTCTGAGTATTGTTTTAGGAAACACTTATCTCCCAGTGTTGTTGTTTGGCCTTTAATTGGACAATGCAGTTGGATTCAAGTGTAGGGAAGGAGCATAACTTCCAAGCTACACATTACTGAGAAAACAAGTGATGGTTTCTGGATTCTGCTATCCAGTGTAAGGAAGGGAAGTCCCAGCAATTACCCTACCAGAAGCAAAACTGAAAACCCCTCACCAACAAAAAATGCAATAAAAATGCATGTTTACCCTGCAAAAAAAGTTGTATGAGTATCATGTATTGATTGTATAATGAAGCATCTTTCCATTTATTTGGCATTTTAACCATTTATTTTCTTCTTGTTCTCTTTTTTTTCCCTCCACAGGCGTGGTAAACCCCTATACATATGCAAGGAAAGATACAAAGTGCTTGAACAGCAGTGGGTGTCTCATACTTTTGATCATATCAATAAAAGATGGGGGCCACATTACAATGGCTTGTAAATCATCATCATCTGCACACCATATAACTGCTGTTACCATGAATGAATGCATCTTGACTGACAATAGCTTTAACTGAATGGGAGTTTAGCTCTTTGGCTCGGGCTGGAATTGGGTATGGGCATAAAAGGGAAATGGAACTTTGTCAACATGTGAAATCTGTGCAAAATGAGCTGTTGTTGCTACTAAAGAATGATACAATAATTGAAATTAAATCCTCAAAATGGTGTGAGCAATCTTATTGCACTCAGTAGTCTATTTTTGTTGTGTTTTTAAATCCCATTATTGTTAAGAAGCACAAATTTTACTTGGAGTTGTTTACAGGCTCCAGGGGTAGGTGTCTGGTTTTTATTTTTCTTTGCATGGAGTTGAGTTTTTAGCAACTTTTGCTGAAACGGTGTATATGTCTAGTACATCTATGAAGTATGTTGGATAAAATTTCTTTGCCTTTTTTGTGTTGGCTTGAGGTTTTTACTTGATAGGCATCTGTAATTAGGTCTGTAAAATGACTGTGAGACTGCATGGTAATAATTGGTCTGGAAGTTGAATTTTAAAGAGTATTTCACTTATAGAGGTCTATTGAAATATTTCAGGCATTACTGAAAACTTACATGTTCTCAGGAACTTCATTTTTTTTCTCCATAAGTAAGTGAAATAGCTGTAAATTATGTATCTTACTGCTCTTCATGTAATCCAGAACACACATTCTGTCTTCATTTTTTTTTCCAGGAAGGAGCTTTTCTTTTTTTCATATCAATTGAATAAATTGTTAGTGATAACATACAGAAATTGCTGTATATAGAGAATTTGTATGGTGCCCAACATAGCAGATCCCAGTTACAAGCATAACAACCACAAGCCTGCCTATCATTCCAAACCAGATGTATGTTTCAGAATTATTGGATTGGGAATGTGCAGGCTATTCTAAAAATCAAACACAATTTTGTATCTTTACTGTCTTTTCAGGAGGTTCCTCAATATTGTATTTGTTTAAAGTAATCACTGTTCTTTCTGATTGGTTTCCTAAAAAAGGAAAATAAAGAAAATTCAACTGAGGTAGCCAAGATGAACTACCAGTGCATGTGCAGCCTCGCTGGATGAATGCCAAAACAGTTTATGCTTAGAGGACTAAAAAATTCATGAGAACAGGCATGACTGGGCTAAAACCCATAGTGTAAGTAGATAGGAAAGATGATAGTCAAAATACTGGTATGTAATATATTGCTACTCTTGTTTTTCACAAGTGTTGGACATTTGTTGGCTATTTCATACAGTACTACCAAGCAGTTCCTGGTAGTTTTGACATCCACAGCTTGTGTGTAAAATAAAATTTATATGTGTAAAATAAAAACATCTTATGATAAAGCCACATATACAAAGAAAACAGTTCCCCAGTGGAAATAATTATATAGTGAAAAGTGTATAGGGGAAATAAAATGACTGTATAGCAATCAAGAACAGACCAATGGAAAAGTAAGTAAATACAATGACTTTTTCTGGATACCTGCAATTTGAAAAACCCTACAATAAAGGATACTGGTTTTTATAAATACATATAAATATATATATATATATATATATATTTCAGAAGTATTACAGTACTTCCTGTAAGATTAGAATTACTCTGTTTCACCAACTAAATGGCTGTGTTTTTTCCAAAATATTACTTTTTTGATACTGTATTATAAGTTCTGCCTGTGATATTTTTGCATTGCTCATTAAGAATATCAGGCCATTTTGTAAGTGTGGTTAAAGAGCAAAAAGATTCTTTACATTGCCAGCATAACATTATTACAGGGCTCATGAACTCGAGTGATCTGTAGTTTGAAGCTCCAATGCTATATTTACAAGAGATAATGTGTCCAGAATTTGATTACTGTGTTTTATTTAAAACAGAATGTTCTCTGATTGTGCATATGGATGTGAAGTAAAACTATTAGCCTTAACTTTAACATTTGGGTATTTCATAGTGGTTATTGTAGTACTGGTGAATTAGTCACCAGTTGATTTAAAAACAACAAAAAATTACTGGGTTGAAAAATTGTACTTGAATATCCTTGCATGCTGCTAAACAAGAATTTTTATTTCCCCCGTAACTTTTTAAATCCTACTTTATTAAGCTAACCTTGAAAAATAACAGATCCAAACTAGAGTGGTGTGTGTGTATTACTCAAATGTTCTGGTGTGATATCCTGTATGAATGATCATTTAAGTACAGTACATTACTGTAGACTCTAAATCAATCTTTATCACACATCAGAAGAGTACAAAACTAGGAATACAGTAATTGCCATTGTAAGATATGTTAATAAAAGTCTACTGTCAATCTGTGTGTTCATGAAATTTTTTCTCTCTACCCCAATAATGTAAAATGACACTGAATTCCACCCAATAGCCAGGCCGTTCTTCAAATGTTAAAATCTTATGCATGCAAAGTACTTTGCATAGAGAGTAAGCCTGGTATGTATTTTGTTACTTACAGTCATGTATTTTGTAATACTAACTTGGATTATTTTACTCATAATTATAGCACTTAAAGTAGTGCTTAAAGTTTATTCCAGCTATTACAGCATTGCTGCTGCACACTGCTAAAGTTAAATTGCTGAGCTGAGAAACTACTTCGAGAAAACTGCTTGATCTTTTCTGTCAAGTCTGTTTCTGGAATAACTATTACTTCAATTTGATGAATGTAATATTTATGTACTAAGTTTTTTCTTTTGACCTTTGAGAGATTAGGTGGAACAGTCTTCTTTTGACCTTGACCTTTGGATAACAGCATCTTTCCTTTTTCAGTGGTGGCCTGAAATTTTTAATGAATATTTTCATCACCCCTGCAATAGGAATCTTCTATAACTCACGGTATTTCACAAGGAAATTACATTTTTCCTTTAAAAACAGGATTTTTTCCTACAGTATCCAACAAATGTTATTCTTTACTTCAGAATCCCGTGAGATCAGTTCATGGTGTGTGCACAGCTGCCAGAGGAGACTTGAGTTTTGTGGTGATCTTGATACGATTTCAGTGTAATTTTCATCTAACCCAGATTCTGCAGTCCTGCTTTACACTTTCTTTTCTCAGAGGTGGGGGCAGTGATGAATGGAGCCTGTCTGACTGTTAGCATAGATGAGAATGAAACTATGCTGTTTGCAAAGAAACCCACAGGAATGACCTGAGCCAGTGTGTGGAGGTTCACAGCTCTTAATTATCAACCACAGGATATAAGGAAGTGCACGTAATCAGAGGAGGCTGGCTCTGGGTGACAATCTGTGTTGAGTTTGTTTTCGTTTGAGTGAGGTTGCTCACTGCAGTCAGTGAGATCTGTACTGCTGGGCTGATGAATGCCTCCTTTTGGTAGGGCACAGTGCCCTAAGTCCATACTTGCATGTTTTCTCACATGGGCAGTAGTTTCCCTGCAAATTCTCTTACACTCAGAAGAGTCCCAACTGCTGTGAGTTCAGCCTTGTGACTTACCCTGCCTCTTCTCCTACTGCAGTGTCTAATACATTTCCCATTATAGGTTACCTTTGACTCATTACTACTAAATTTTCTAATAATTTTGATTGAAAACAATTACACTGGGTTTATTCCTCATGGTTGGATTATTTTTTTTAATGTTACAACAAAACAAAGCAAGATAATCTTCAGAGCTTAAAGCTGGAGAAAAGCAAGTATTCTTCATGCCCAATACTGAAAAAAAATAGTTGAAGTATTTACTGTCCCTACATTTTGGCCTTAAATCTGGTGACCAGATGTGTATGTGTCACATTTTAATGTAGAACACAACTGTGTACTGAAGCACTTGACAAACCAGAACAACATGTTCTCAGGGATTACTTATAATTCTGGCAAATACCTAAAGTAGATAATGAGCCTTTGTCTCTCTTTCAGGTGTCAAGGAATATCCTTTGCACGTGGCTATTGAAGCCACTAATAGTTTGCTGTGAAAAGTGTTACTTTCCTTCTGTTTCTTTGAAGAACTGGAGCTCTCCTTTCTTTTGTGCCTTTGTTGTCTCCATGTTGTATATGCAACTGCTTTGTTTGTGTAGTATTGCACAACAAAAGAAGCCTAAACCAGCTGGAGAGCCTCTGCAACTGTACAGCAATACTTTGTGAATAAGATAGCATTTTCTCAGGGTAATTAATGCAGAGATAGTCAGGGGAGTGCAGCTTGAAAATTAGTTTCTAGAGACTCTGGGTGCTTTCTTGCTCTATGGTGCTGGTCATTTTAGGTTTGTTACACATCAGCTTTGAAAATTTAAAACTAACTTTGCATTTTTCCCAGGTATCTCCACAGGCCCTAAAAGAAACTGAGAACAATTTCCCATTGTTCTCAAGAGAGTTTAGTATGGAGCTGGTGTTTTAATCTCAGCTCTGCAACAAGGTACTTGGTGACAATGCTGGTGTAAACATACACATCATATAAAATATAGACATGAAGGTTTTGTTAAACTAAGATCTTCAGGGCAGCTGAAGGGACTGTTAAGTATTGTTTCATTTAGGTTCTCTAGCAGTCTCCTTTATCCTGCTTGTTTTTTCTCAACTTGTAAGCTCCTTTAAGACAGGGAACACCTCCTGTTTACATCACTAAGTAAATAAGTGCTGCTCTATAATGTTAGATCAACTGGTATTGGAGCAAGTCCAGGTAGTATGATCTTCCATCATCAGTAAATATATATATGCACACAGGACTTAAGTGAGATATGGCCCTTTCATGTTTCATTTTCATGCTTTTTGCATTTTTTCAAACTTTGCTTCCTTCAACCTCAATTGTCCCTCCTCACACAGATATGCTGGTAGTAATCAAAACAGGAAATTAAAATGGGATTGTTTCCCATACTCAGACATGACTGGACAAAATAATACCTCTTCAATATCTCTATGTCATCTTTTTTGTCCAGCCAGAAGCTGCTATCTCAAGAAATACTTTCTGAGAGTTAAAGAAGCTTATTGCCTTTCAATACTTAGTGCAGTATTTGTAGGACTGATACTTTCCAGCAGGTGACTAATGTAATTGAAATAACCTTCAGATACCTGGCTATTCAGAAAAGGTTCATACTTCCACTCTCTCCCTACGTGGACTGGATTTTTAGTTACATAACTAAAATAGTTACATAACTAAGACTTCTTACAGAACATTTCCCTTACACGAGAGTATTTAAAAAAAATAAATTAGAAGGATGCTATTTTAGCAGCACTTATTTCACAGACTGGTGTTCTTTCTGTTTTAATCCTGGGCAAAATTAGGGGCTATTAATCAGATTACTGCATGTAATTTTACAATTCCAATCTGTCTAAACAAGTAAGAAATCCAGAGCAATCTGAAGCTAAGGTACTACAGTAACACTGCTCTTCTGTGGGAGAATGTTTCTAAGAACGCTGGAGTACATTTTTCACTGTATATTGCAGAGCTGTGTTGCATCTCATCCTCCGAAACATATGTCAAAATACATGTTATGTGTGTGAATACCAAGGTGGTTCCCTAGCAACAATAAATAGAAGAAAGCTCAGCCCATTCAAGTGATTTGCCTTAGTAAGTGTGAGGCAGCAAAGATGGATTTTGAATACTAAGGGAACTCACTAGCTGGAAGAAGAAAAACAGCAAATAAAGAACTGTAGATACGTCTTACCCAGCACTGCTATTGTGTACATCTTAATTGGGAATTTGCATAAGATATTCTTAATGTGAAATACCATCTCATTTTACTCTTTCCTCTGCAGCTTTTAATTTTCTGTACTATAGAGGGATAAAATGTTGCCTGTGGGAAGATGTAAGGAGAAGGCACTTTGGATAAGTTCATCTTCCAAACTTTATTATTAATGTCCTATGTGCTCATAGGTAGCATTGAGTGATACAGGACACTCAGTAGCTCAGATGTTCATCCACTAAGGGTAAATGCATAGATTTAAACATAACAGGCACATGGTGTGACTCTTGGGGATGGTCCATGCAGAGATAAGAGTTGGACTCTGAGATCTTTGTGGGTCCCTTGCAAGTCAGGATATTCTGTGATAATAATTTTAAAATAATAATTAGCTATGAGATGTTGTAATGGCACTCCCAGTTACACTACTGCTGCCTCTGTGACGAAGGCTTCACAAAGCAAGAGTAAGGATTACTCTTGGGAGCATCACACTCCAGCTTGCAGAATAAAGAGTGTTTTATAGTATTTGGGTAATGGGACTTAGGTTACAGAACAGAGTAGGTACCACTAACTGTGGTACACATTGCCAGCTAGACTCTGTGGCTAATTGGTATCTAGAGTATACAGTGTGTGGGCTCTTCTATGTATATTTTTGTTGTTGGCTTTTAAAAAAGTCCTTTAAGTCACCTTCCTCTGGAGTTCAGAGTCAGAAATGAATCCAGTATAATTCCAACTCACTGTAGTTCAGCAGTGCTATTTACATTTCAGTGCTATCCCTACACCAGGCATTCCATCTCCTCCCCGCTTCTGTTTCCACGTGTCTGCCTGAGGTCTGCAGTTTGTGCTTATGATTTGTAAGGGCTTGACTATGGTTATGTACCTTGCACTTCAGTCTTGGCTAGAATTGTTATATTATTGACCTGCTTTTCTGCTTTTTCCTGATGCAGGTGTAATTACTCTTTAATGCTGTGCTGCTACCTACGTAGTTTTGCTGCACTTCTGTAGTCCTTAGCTGAATACTCTGCAGCTGTTGGTTTCTTTAAATCATCTTCAAATACATGCATAAAGCTCTAAAGTTTTTCTCACTACTTCCATTGATTTCAGAGACAGTGGAATCCACTCTTACATTAACATTGCTGGTATGTAATTTCCTTCACTACTGAAGAATTTTTGAATGGAGGTTTTCTCCTTTTCAGTCTCCTTTGCTGTTTTTTGCTTTGATCCATGCAGTAAAACTCAGTTGCTTTGCCCTTTCTGTCCTCAGTATTCAGGTAATGCAGTAGTTTCCTATTCAGGATTTTTCTTCTACTAGTTCAAAAGAAGAAAACTAGATGTCTCAGCTGGAGCAACAATCTTTGTATGCAAGTATGCACAGACACATTAAATGCAGATACTGCCATTTCAGATGTCAGTTTAAAAACATAACTGCCACAAGATCTTGGCTACCAAACCTCTTGCACAGTTTGTTTTTTTCAAAATGGTAGCAACCCTTAAACAAAGTGCATTTGCATTTATTTAAAAGCTAAAAAAGGAAAACTAGAGCAGCACCTGTGTGACTTGGTAGGACAAGACAATAAAACATAATACACAGTAACTTGGATACTTAAGACTTCACAGTGCTGTATCTGCATACCCAAAATTCAAAACTGCCTTAAGATTTTCATGAAAGCAGTATGCATTTCAGCAGTGTCCTTAAAGTCTTAACCACTGTTTTTCCCCTTCCAGCAAACCTGTTTACTATTATTACATTCAATTCTGATTCACCAGTGTTTATGATGTGTGTAGCTTAATGCAATCATGCATTCTCTTTGTAATCACAAGTCCATCTCTGGGCAAAGAAAAGTGTACACAGAGATGAACAGGTATTTAAAAAGCAAGAAGTCCTCCTAACTTAAAAAGGGATTTACTGTAGTGAATAATGGTTGTGCATATCCATTTAGATAACGAGATTTTAAGATTATAAATCAGAGTAAGACAATGCATCTCAACCTTTTACTTACAGAAGGAGTAGGTTCCATTATAATGATATGTTTCCATTTATAATTTGTTGGTTACATGTTATTTTACAAGTCAGTGTTGTATGACAATTTAAACATTAACAGATTGCCAAAAAAACTCTAGTTAACATATAGCAACTGAAAGCTTCTGTGGACTACACTTTGGACAACCTCATCAGTTAAATTCTGTAGATTACTGCCTATGAAATATTTTGTTTCCATTCAATTCTTGAGGGTATAGCATTTTATAACATTTCATTTAACAATAGCTGGCATCCAGCCATGACCATATCAATGATGAATTATTTAATTTTCTAATGCAGTCTAAAGCAAGGCTAGGAATGGCTTGCATTAGTGCAGCCATTGTATAACAAGTCTATCATTATTGCACTTGTAATCAGAAGTACTACAACAATTAAGAGCTATTCTTTTTCTACCTGAGATTTGCAAGCGACAACAAAAAGTAACAGCTGTGCTTTAATATGGCTTGTTTCTGTCTGGCTTCAGAATAAGCAACATTCCTGTAAACTGGAGTTTAGGATGGACAAGTCTTCCCATTACTGCAAACACTAACATTAACCTGTATAGCATTACAAAAATGAAAGGGTTATGAGATCCAATATTTATTCCTGCTGAAATGCAGAAGTTAGGATTAAGATAAAGGGGGATTGGGCTGGGTTTGGGGAGTTTTTTGGGGTTTTTTAATCTTAAATTGCAATAAATTAGCTGCCTTTTCAAATTCTGCATTATGGTATTTTGGTGATACATGGATGACTACTGACGAGTTGTGAAGTTGTTATACTTACAAAACCACTGCACTGAAAATTGCTTCATCATGGAAGACTGCTGTGTGTTTGGAAATCCAGTGTGGGATATAAGCATACCACCTGTGTAGCTCCAACCCAGTGTAGTTACCCATTGCAACTGTACCCTGACTGTAAACAGGTATGTTCAACAGGCTGGCAATGTTCAGAAAACATTGTTTGGATTCTAGCTGGACAGCAAGTTATCTAGTGAAAAGGGATTAAAAAACCATCAGCATAAGAACAAAAGTAGGTACAGGAAGAGAAATAAAATTAAGAAACAAATGAGTTTTGTAACAGAACTCACAAAGGTCTAGATTGTATGAGCCAAAATTACGTAGCAATAAATGAGGAAATTCCTATGTTTCAAAAACTAACATAAGAATCTGGGAGAAATGTGGGAATATCTAGAACTTCTAGATTTAATTATCAAAGAATTCTTGAGAATAATGAGGAACATGCAAGGCATACATGCAGAATACTGCATGAAGATGTTAATTTTGCTGAATCTTGGTGCTTCTTACATGGTAAGGAATATTCACATTTCAGAACTTTATGCAGAACTGATGTTCTAAAGTATGTTATATAACTTTCATAAACTGAGGGCATGTAGGATTAAACATTTGGATCCACCTTGGACAAGCCTGTTGATGGTCAGATGTGTGTCTAATATTACTATTTGCTGTCTATATTACAATTTGTTGTCACACTGTTTATATAATTCTGTGTACAACAGGGCCATTCACTTAAGAGTTCGTCTCAATGATCCTGCCAGGTCCCTTCCAACTTGGTGGTTCTGTGATTTTACAGTTGCTGACAAAAAGAGAAAATAATGACTTATGATGAAGACTTTGTATTCTACAGTGTACAAAATTTCAACAAAACAATAGTGTGAAATGGAGCACTGCCCAGCAAAACTTCTGGAGACTCTTGTATCACCTCAAATTCATTTTAATGCTGTGATGGGCTAAACTCAGAGAAAATGCTTAGGATTTCCATTTTCTACTGACTATCTGAATCAAGGTTGGCATCAGCTAGTTTTGATAAAGGATTATCTTGACATAATTTACTAGAATGTGGATGGCAGGGGAAAAAGTGTGTCTGTAAGATTACAAAGCACAGAATTCACTAATCAAAGGTAAAAAAAATTACCTTGGTCATAATGATGATAGTTAGAAACTTGTTAACACTGGTACAGCAATTGGTAAAGGTAGTGCTGAAGGAGTGTTGTAGAGAAATCCACTGCTCCTTGGTCTTTAAAGTTTGCATCTTATATAAATACGAAAAGATACACGCTATAAAGCTCTCATACTTTTTTTTTTTTTTTTAAATTATAAAGATTACTTACAGTTAAATACACATGAGAATGAATACCATGCTTGAAGTGGTACTGGAACTGTGGAATGAGTCAGCCCTTGTTGAAGCTGATGAATACAGCACTCTTTGTAACACTGTATGAGGCAGGTACAGTTACAGCCGCGGAGGAAGAACCAAAGGGGGTCACGATGGGCTGGCAAAACGCAAAGAGAGAAGTGGTGCAGAAAACTGAGTGGGAGGGAGCCCCCGTGATGTGTTCACTTGGAAAAAGCATCGGCATATTGATCAAAAGAACAACCTCCCGTTTTTCTAAGACTTTTTGTAAACAAACAGAAGTGTCTAAGAGAAATAAATACCTGAATTTCTTCTCCTGAATCAACCTGAAAAACGGTTATGACAGAACTCAATTAAGACAAATAGGTACAAAAGGAGAAGCCCAAAGACGGGAGCTCTCCCCCACACTCACAGTCAAAGGGGAAGAAATACTTTATAAAATCCTTTCCTTCACCAGGACCCATGTCTCAGAGCACAGACGGAGCTGCGCTCGCAATTCATTGTTTTCCATAATTAACTAAATGCACAGAAGGGGACTGAGGCGTTTAGTTCCAGCGATTCTGCTAGATGTGCACCTCTACGCATCGGTTTTATTTCTGTAAAAGCTCACTAAACATTATCTTTCCTACACGGCGTTCAATGGACTTTTTCCCGAGAGCCTCCGGCCCTCCTCCCGGGCTCCTCGCCGGGAATCCCCGAACCGCGCCCGCCCTGAGGGGCCGGCACGCGCCGCCTCACGGGGCCGAGCGCCGCCCCCGCTGCCGCCGAGTGCGGGGCTCCTCAGCGCTCGGTCCGAGCAGGCGAGTGGCAAATCCCGGCTCCTCAGCCGTGCAGAGACAGGGAGAACACTGTCTCTCAGGTGTGCCCAGCTCCCGCCAGGTCTCCGGCCCTGCGGGGCCGCCCGCAGACGGCTGGGGTGGGGGTCGCACCTCAACTGAGAAGGGCTTTGAAATGGCGTTCGCCGTTTGCCTTGCAGTCCTCTGGCGCTTAGAGCCGGGCAGGGGTTGTCACCTCTCTAGCGAGTCGGTGCTGGCAGGGCTTGTCACTGCCGCCGGGAGCTTGTCTTGGCCCCAGCGAAGTCTGCGCTCAGCCCCGCGGACTTAGGCGGGGAAGGGAGGTGGCCTGAGCGCCGCTGAGGTGGTCCTGGGCTGCCTGGGGGCACGGGTGGCAGCGCCGTAGAAGCGCTGCTACTGAGGCTGTGCGGGTACCCCGCCTCCGAGGGGGCGACCAGCTGTACCTGTTTTTCCAAAATCATAGGTAAGGAATGCTCAGGAAAAAAATCTCCATGATTAAAGATGGCAGAAGATACTACAAGGCAAGAAGTAAGTAGGCGTGATACGGAATTCAGGCCCATCGGGACAAGGCCATGAATAACTGAAGAAAAGTTTCTGTAAGTTCCCTAAGTAGATCTAGCTCTAGTGTATAGTGTTTCCTTAAGCGACCTATAGTAACTAGTGGACCATAATATACATTGCAAATACTATGGTAAACTTCATAAATTCCTTCAAGCAAATCTTCCTCCTGGGTACATACACGTATGCAGTTACTAGCAAAAGAAAGGAAAGGTACTGTTATCTGTAGACAGTGCTGCATGCAAATTGAGGTAAGACTAACTTAAAATGTCTTCCTCTTTATTTCTCTGAAGTGGTGCATTTATTTTTATGAATACAAAATGGTTTTTAGTTTTCATTTTTAATGCTAGGTTTTCTCACTTCACTTGCCACTTTAAAAGCTGCACTCTGGAATTTCAGTTTCATTGCACTGAAAACCAAGGATCAGTGTTTTGAGGTTTTGTGAAGTTATTAGGTAGGAAACTATGTTCTTGTACAGAAATTTCAGTTAGCATGATGCATAGTATAATAATAGAGGTCACTGTCAGCAAGTTAGATGCAGTTACTGAGCTTTTTTTCTGTAAAAAGCAGTAAATTGTATCTTAACCTACTGTGGAGTCTTATAGAATGTGTTCTGAAAATACATAGAATCCTTTTTCAAGACCCTTTTTATATTCCCAAATTGAAGTCCAGCTTAATGTCAAATTCAAACTGTAATGCAGTTAATAATCCAGCCTTATATACTTTAATCCTTCAAATGTTAATCCAAGTTGGTGTTAATTATTGACATTGTAGCACAAAAATAAAAATAGAGTTCACCCAAGTTTTATTCAAACAATAAAAATGTGGCTTGAACCAAGCAGAGGTATTTTTCCCTTGGGCTAAGATTTTCATATCATAATCTGGCTAGGAGTCAAGGTGAATATAGCTTTCTAAAAGCCATTTCTGACCCTTTTAAAAATGGAAAGTCAGTTTAAGTGCAAATGGATTGTTTTAGAAACAGGGAAAATATGAACTTCTGTGCTGATATGTGCTGCTCCACGGTGTTCCATGGTTAGGAAGCTGTAGGAACATTATCTGCAGCCCTATGTTTGTGTGCACTGGAGAGAGGGCCACTGGGTGATTCCTTCCTCAGCATTATGTGCTGCCCTGTTGATGTATGTGCACAGTAAGTGAATTACCCAGTACCATCCAAAATCTTTGATTAGAAGAAATATTGTATCTCTATTACTGACTTTCTGACTACAGAGAAGAGGGATTTAGTGAGCAGTGCAGTGGCTATTTGTGTGCTTTAAGAGCTTCCAGGACGGGTTTTGCAGTGTTTTTGCCAAATGCTTTCACGATAAAAAGTTCATTGGACAAAGACAATGATTCTTGCTGTGGTAATGCCTGGAGAGGCTCACTAACAAGGGCCTCCTGAGTGCAGGCTTGTCTGGGGAATAGAAACATCTTGTGTTACAAAGACAGAAGTTACTGTCGTTACCAGCCTTCTGGCCACTGTGGGACTGGAGAAGAGGGGAGTAATGAATAAAGTGCTAATACCGTGTGCGGTGCTGTGAGCGTAATCAAAGAACATTTGTGTACAGGAAGGGGCTTTGAAGTCCTGAAAGTTATCGTAATGGTTTGCTTTTGTTCTGCTTAAAAGTTTGGTTGGTGTTTTTTGTTGTTTAGGTTTTTTTTAACCTAGCCCTAGTTTTAAGTTGTCATCTGAGCACACTTAGTGAGATACATTCTGTACCTGTAGCTTCTCTGTCATTAGTTCTTACAAACTTACCCCCCCTAGAAGTGACTTCTCGTGATCCAAGGAAATAACAAGGGAAGAGGGCCTATGGATCAGTAACAGAAAAGGAGAAGGGGAGAAAAAAGCCTCATAACAAACCCTGAACATAACTGAACAGGTGAGCACTAAACTTTTTCCAATCTACTATGCAGCTTAACTTCAATAACGTAGAGCCAGGGAACAGAAAGATGTCTTGGGCTTGATTACTATAGGGAAGTTGGGAACGCTCTGCACCTGCAGGAACAATCAGCACGTAATTCAGTAGGAATTTTTCTTTTGTTGTAACTGTTTAACTCCTTTTCATGAGTTTAAACTGAACTGTACTGCAGCAGAATAAACAAGCTGCAATGGGGCTGGCAATCATCCAGGACACAAGTTCAAAGTGACATTTTTGGTAAAGACTCCTGTATTACAGGTGAAAATATGGAGGCATATTCCTCATAGTGCTAACCTGAGGACTCATTTGCTGTGATGGATTATGTCTCTGCTGTTTGATAAAGCCATGTAGCTTCTAAAATGGAGAGGGATGATAGGAAGAAGGTAAGGGAGCTGCAGCAGGAGAATCTAGAAGGACAGAAGAGTGCACAGTGAGGGTGATGTCGCCTGGGGGGTTACAGCGTGCAGCTGAGGGAAGCATTCATTCCTCTGTTTGTGGACAGTAGGGCGACTGCTCTGCAGGTAGAAATGGAGATGGATAAATAAAATGCATTAAATCAATCTCCTGCTAGTTCCTTCCTAACTTGTTCTGCTTTTCGTGCACCTTTCACGTCTCTGCACAGCTCTTGTTTTGGGAGTTGAGCATGTGACGTAAATAGTGAGGACACACAGTGCTACATCAGAAATCTGTAAAATAATTTGAGAAACTTTTGTTGTCTATTTGTGCAAAATAGCTGCAAGGAATTTTTCCCTCTCTGGGAAAGAGAACTTCTCTGAATAATGCATTGTATAAGTCCATACATGCTTTCCTTTTGCCAAAGCTGAAAAGCTTTATGGCTGTAGCTAGAATGGCACTGCTCTGGGATAAATGTCTGACAGTATAAGGCTGAGCTTTTCCATCTGAGTCCTGCACAGTGGGGAAAAGCTCTGCTGAACACAGCTGAGAATTGGCCTGTGGTGAGGGGGGAGGAAGCACATTTTTTATTCGCTGCTGCTGCTTTGTAAAGAACAAGTCATGTCAGTAGCTTCTTCCTAGCTGGTCCTCTTTTTCTCCACCCCTCATCTAGTTGTTTCTTCCTCAGACATGGCCTCTACCCTGCTGTGTGGAGAGGGAGTACTGATATTGTGTATCGAAAAAGGAGGCATTTGCAGAACTACACGTATGAAAACAGTGGACTAAGCTGATTTTACAGTATTTCTTAGGAAAGAGACGAAAATTCAGGAAAATTAATTAATCTTCTGAAGCATCGTAGCATACTGACTGTGGAGCGAGGTGCATTCAGTACACTGGAGAGTGTGGAACATGTTCAGCCTACTTGAAATAATGGCATAATTACTGCTATCAGTCTATTCAGGCAGCTGTTTGTCTAATACTATGCATGGACACCTTTTTTGTTTGGTTTTGCTTCGACCTTTCTCACTTTACACACACTTTCCACAATTTACAAGAAAATTTCATCTCCTTCAGTCTCATGCTACTGCATCAGAAACAATAGGGATTCATTTACCCCTCCAATTCACAGAGCAATGCTTGCAGTAACCCCTGGAGATTTCTGTAGTAAGCAACCTGAAACACTTGAAAGGGATATAGTTTCCAGAGGGGTCAGTGTTCATGTCTGAGAGCTTAAACAATATATTAAGCTGGGCATTTTGGTGAAGAAAAAAAAAATTTGCTTATATTTAATCTGAACTGAATTACTATTGCCACATTGTGTGCAATGACTGAAAATAGTGTATTAAATAGCAAGGTCAACTCTGTAAAGCAGATAGTATCTCTGTTAATAAATACATACTTCCTGCCTTGTATTTACTTGGAACTAATATTAATCCTTGTAATTCAGGAACTAAGTATCCATCTTCCTTTGTGTCTAAAGGTGGGAACCAGCCACTTTACTTTTGGCTGCCTGAGAGTCAAACATGGAGGGTGTTGAGATTAAGGTATAAGAAAGAAAGGTGAGTTCCAAGTAAGGGGAGGCATTTGAGTAAGCAATGTGTATCTCTTGGTCCCAGTTTCCCAGAGGCACCATGCAGACAAAGAGTTTCTGATATGTACTTTTCCTGAGTGATGCTCCCTTCCAGACTCCATATGCTGGTCCTATTTTCTCATTGTTGTGAATGTCAAGTTTAAATGTCCAACTTCCATGTGGATATTCACATTTGAATGCTTAAGATGAGTCTTGTGTCTCCCACTCCTAGAATTAGGAGCCTAACATCTAGACAGAAGAGTATGAAGTGCCTGAACAGATAACATAATTTTCTGAATGCTGTCCTAATCATTAGTGTCTGCTTCATGGCATTGAAAGTAATAAGAGTTCTGCAGAACAGAATACAGAGGAACTAGAAAATTCTCTCTTGAGAGGAGAAATTGGTGTCAATAACTCCTTTCGTCCTGGCAAGGTGTCTTCTGTTGGTTGATACACTCTAGTTGCTATCAGCAGTATCAAAGGACACAAAGTAATGTAAAAGAAGTTCCAGCCTTTACCCAGGTATCTATAGCTTTCATTCCTGCTGTGCTATGCCATATTCAAAGTTAATTGGATGATCCAGTTTTAAACCTGAAGTACAGTATGAACCTAGAGACTGTATCAGTGCAGTTGTAAGTTGCTTGAAGAGCAAACATCTACAATGTTTGGTACAAAAAGCTGGAGGCTAAAACAAGAGTGTTGGAAGCATATTAGCAGTTAATGACTGAAAATAGAGGTGACCAGTGGAATGGGAATGTATACAATAACCATATAACAAAAACCAGATTTTTTCCAGTTTAGTAAAATTCTACATTGTGAGAGACTGGTATGAAGACAGTTTAAGGGACGTTGTTCACCATTCCCCTGCACTGCAATAAAGCATCATCCTGTTTCTTTCCATATGCCATTTAGTGTTCAAAATAGATCAAGTGAGCTAAGTTGCCTTTACAAACTAAATCAGACTGTAAGCTTTGTATTTGTTTCATTCATCGTGTGCTTTTGAGGCCTCCTCATGTTCCTGTTAATAATTCAGGCTTTCCTATTCTAGGTTTATTGCTCAGAGAGACAGTACCTTTTGCTGAGTTGAGCATATGGCTAACAGGAGCTATGTCAGGTAAAGAATGCAACCTGTAGTTTTTCACCTTATTCTCTTTTGTTGTTAGTCAGCTTTGGAATAGAACTATAATGCAGTCAGGTTTGTTACAACTGTTAGCTTGGGTAGCCTGTTACTTTGATATAGCTGGAAAAATGCCAAAGATCTCAAGTGTCTTGAAGACTGTCAACCTTTTGCTTTTTCTGTTTCTTGTTGCAACAGATGAGAACAGAGCAAGTCCTGAAGCAAACTGGATTAGGTAAGAAAGAGTTTTTAAATGTTGTCATCTTTTACACCCTGGAGAAAAACTAAATGTGTTGTTTTGACTCCCTTCCACAAAATAGACAAGTCCTTGTCTCATTCTGCTAACGTGTCATAATTGTTCTACAGATGTCAGCTGGTAGCTGGGGACTGCTCCTCTGCTTGGAGCTGTATTTATTAACCTTTTTATTTTTTTCTTTCTCATGTAATGAAATTAAGCTATTCAGCCGGGCAAAATAGCTGATTCCTGATTTCGTCTTAATGCCAAGAACACTGTGAAAGTTACGGAGAGCATGTAATTAAATGTAACAGTTACTGACAGTTGTTGCTTTGCAATGTGGCCTTCATACGTTTCTGTAACAGCGCAGCTATACTTGATAGGTTGCATTAGAGGTGTAATTCCATTCATAAAATTCCCTAAGGGTAGAACTGCCCTTGTGATTTTGGGCTTTTTCAGCCCCTTCTCTTTCTACTGCAGTTCAAAAACTGCTTGCTGGTGAGAGACTTTTGAACTGAGAGGTGTGTGGCATGATGAAATACAAATGTCTGTGACTGGTGAAATTCTTAGGTATATTTTTTAGGTAACTCTTTAGTCTCACCTCTGAAAGAAAATTCAGTGCTTAGTTTCTACAGGCCTTACCTGTTGGCCTCCTTCAAAAGAGTGATTGTTATAAACCGTACCTTAAAGGCTGTTAGTCTTGACTTACGAGTTTGTAGTGTTGATAGTTATGATGTAGGGCAGTGCCTAGAGTATTGGAGGAGGAGTAAGCTTTTACAACCTTGATACAATAAGAAAGGATGGATTGTGAAGAGTGCAGCCTGTACTGCTTTCATTATAACTCCTGTCTGAAGAATTGACTCATGGTATACCTTTTTCTGCTTGGGTTCTTTGCCAAAAAAATAAAATGGTAGCTTTCTTTCTCATCAGGAATCATGGCACTGTCAGTGTCAACCTATTGTGAAATGAAACCTGGGGATTTCATTATCAAAAATTTTAAAAAGAAAAATCAATTCCCTGAAAATAATAATGCTGTAGGTAACAATTTCCAGCTGAGGATTTGCATATTAAGTGTTAGCTCTTTTTAAAAAAGCCCAAAAATTCTTGCATGGAATACTTATATATGTGTATAGTAACAAGAATAGCTCTTTTTAAGTCATTGTGATAATGGAGCTAATGACAAGACAGTTGGCACTGCCGCGCTAAGGTGATCTTCACCCTTGCAAGACAAAATATAGTTAGATTAGCACAATTTTTGCAGAGATATGCAGTTATTCATGTGTATAAAAGATTTGACTTCTGTTAGCCAGCAGATGCCTGTGTCCTTGACAAAGCTGTTTTTGCAAGATAGATATATCTATGGAATTCACAGTGATTTGTAGTATATGCCACAGCTTCTTCTCCAAAGTGCTTTGTGACATGAAAACATGCAAATATGTTGGGGACTACATGGAGGATATTGTGGAGTGTAGTGATGATACCTTTACTGGTAAGGCTGCCCTAAGCCCAAGGTATATCAGATTGTCATAGGACCAAGTAAACCTTCTACTCTGTCCTTGACACAGTTCCAGCTCTATGATGGAGGCTGTAGTGAACTCCTAGATAAGCAGTTGTGCCCTACCTTTGCTGCCTTCCCAGTCTTTCGTCTTTCTTACATTTGGACCCGGGTGTGCGGGTCTCAAGTAGAGCTTTTTAACTATAGTCCTGCGTCTCCTTGTTCCAGGTGTTCTATTTTCTACCTGTAGCTGTCAAGAGAGAGAAGTTTTTTGCAGAACAGTTTTTTAGGAGGACTCTGTGTCATTAATAAGTAGCATATTGTAAATGTTTTGGTAAAGACTTTATAACATCCCAGAGTGGGGGGCTGAGGGGGTGGGTGTCCTGCAAAGGGAGAGGGCACTTGTTTTACTATGGGCTGCTTAATAAGTACAGCTGTAAGGCAGACACTAAATAGAGATTTGAGATTCGTATGGAAATGATGTGTTGTATGTAAAAATAGGTATAAGAAGGTAGAGGCATCTCTGGCAATTTTTTGCGGATAGTAAAAGAAAATATAAAAAAACCAGAAGGAACACTTTTTCCTGGCACTGAAACCTGAAACAACAGAAAAGGCTGCTTAAAACAGTTTGAAAGAGTGCTGTCTCTGCTCTTTGTGATTTCCTTGGTAGGTATAGGACTAGAAGAGTGGTCCTGATCTCAAAGGGGATCTCAATTACATTTGATTACTTCTTGGAAAAAGAAAAATCCCATCCATAGTTTTGTTTCATAAATACTTTCCTGCACAAGCAGAATTTACTGAACTCTTCCAAGTGGAAAGTTTCCCGATTTCTAGCAGTGTGTTCTGCTAATTCTACCCTTAGTGCAAATGTGACAGAAAGAGGGAAATGGTTCATGGTAGTTCAGCTGTAAGAATAATTTGTTCTATTAGTCTTTGATGATCAGTGCTGTTGACAGTTCTCATCTCTTCCATGGTCTTCCTACTTCTACTATTCTCTGTTACCCAGCCTAGCATGAACTGAAGGGTGGAAATGAACTGTGGTTAATTTGGGCCTGAAAGACAGACAGGACAAGTATTTTCAGTAAATCTCTCTCTTTCCCTCTCTCTCTCCATTTTTTATTGTTAGTAAGTATGTACAAAATATATACAGAATTTTAATACAAAGTAAGAGTTACTATGAACAAGACAAAATGGAAATGGAGAAGTAGCTTAGTGTGGTGCAGTGATTTTTCAGAGAAAAGGTTGCCTGTAGGATTAAGGCGGCCTGAAGGTCAGTCCCCTGAACATACCAAGACTTTGGCTGGTGGTAGAAAATTATTTTCCTGCAAATGCTTATCAGCTCACTGCAGATTTTGCAAAATCTGTGATCTTACTGAGGCATTTATTTTAAAAACCATTTTTAACAGCTGTTATTCCATATAGGTGAGGTTTTTTACTTAGAAAAAGGAGAAAGTTGCAAAGTTCCCTGAGTTACTGCATACTTTTTAATATCTTAAAAAGCGTTAAAACCTGGAGTTATAGGGAGAGCAGAAGCTGTTCTTCTTCAGGGTTCTTCAGGTTTCTGATCTCTGAATATGTTCCTGAGCAGTCTGGATGTAACTGACCTCCTCTCTGCCATGGGACAATCCTGTCATGTTGTAGTACGTCCATACAATTTGTCACTGAGCTATTTGATACATCATTGTATTTGCTCTACAGACTTGGTATAAAATCTGTTCTGAAAGAAAAAAAAATTTAAAGCCTTATTTCTGGTATTGAAAGAATGCAATATTGCCTTTGATAGCAGTTTTCCTGCATACATGGGAAATTAACTTAGTCTGAGTGCGTAAAGCAGGAGGAGTTGTACAACGTGTAGAGTGGGATGGCAGTTTTCATGTCTCCTGGTATATTTTTTACACTGTATTTTAAACCTACTGGAGGGATGAAAGATAGGTGTGATTAATTCCAGCTCACTTGAAAGAAGAGGGCATGTTCAGTGCACATCTTGTTGTCTCCAGTTGTTCTCTCATCATTTCTGTCAGTAGTTACATGGATGATCTTTATAACTTGTGTTTAGCCTGTGAAATGGATATAAAGACCTGTCAGAGTACCTTTTCTAATACATTTTCTTCTGAGGAAACAAACCTAACATAAATGTCACTTGTGGTATGAGCAACTGTAGCAGATGGAGCATTGAATTAATGGTCCTGAGAGGCAAGGCAGGAGAGATTATGAGATAAATATGGTAGATGTAGTACATAATTCAAAAAGTTTCCTGTGATTAAAAATGAATTCAAGGAAAAAGAGTATATCTTCAAAAGTTAAGAGCATTTTAAAATCACTTTATCTTTTGTATGTTTGGAAAAGTGTTAAAAATAATTTACAGCTATGTTTATGGGGAAAATTCCCCATGAGTTTAATCAAAAGGATATTTTTCAGCTGTTGATCTTACATTATTTTGTAATGAAAATTTTGAATATTCCAAAATGTAAGGAATTTGCTTATAAGCTGATATGATGCCTAATGGTTTGTGGTGAGACACTGTCTTAGTGAAAAATGATTATAAAACTAAACTGCTTGCTCTATTGAAAACTGTACAAATTGTCATCAAATGAAGAGGAAGGACTGGTGTTAGAGTATGTGACTTAACAACTGCTAATATGTAGGAAAGTGATGTTAGTGCAACTCCCTTACTGATGTTTGTTTCACAGCTTCAGAAGCAATTTATATGCTGGCAGAAGGTTTGGAGGCTCTACAGAAGTCAGCTAACAGTAAACTAAAGGAATACATGGGTGATTCATGTAAGGCTAAGTTGCTTCTCACTAGTGATAGTTCAGCCTCTTTCCAGTTTCAAGAGTGAAGGACTATGGTGACTGACTGTAATAATAGATACTGTAATGCAGAGAAACCAACTGATTTAATAGCTGGGCAAAAGGTTGTAGTAAGGTGATTTCTAATGGCTTAAGGTTGCTCAGCTGAGAACTTCACAGAATTCAGCAGCACTCCTGAGAAAATGTGCTTGGTTTCATGTTCCCTCATAGCAGCAAACTGGCTGCTGTGAAAACACCTTTTGACCAATCTGCCGAAAGGCCTTTGGAATAGAAAATTCATCCACTGTCTGAGCTGGAAGGTGATTGCTCTTTGTGACTGGCTGAAAGACTGAGGATAAAACATGTATAAGGAACACCTAAGAATGCAATTTTGTGTACTTGTTAAATCAGATAATGTGCTTTCTCTGCAAACAGTTGTGGTGAAGAATCCACACCCCACTTCCCCTGTCTTATATTAGGGTGATTTTTCCACATGTAAAAGTCTGTGTCCAGGGGCACATCTTTTGCAATCTGACTAGTTCCACAAGAACTGAAATGGAGAAAACAGCATTTTAGCCTTCAGGGCTGTACTGTGGACAAGAATGTTGCAATGATGCCATTTCCTCAAGGTATGGCTCTTGATAAAGCTGTCTTAAAGTTTTGTTGTATTTGCCTCCATATGCCGTAGTGTAGCTTTCCTTCTTTATTTAATCTGATTTTTCTGATCTTAATGATACGTCTGGAGAGATGTGGAAAGCATAGTAGTAGTGTGAAGTTTTAATGGTGAAAAGTTCTGTAAGTTTTGGATGGTGCAAGTATATAAACTTTATTTGTCTATCTGAAATATGGAGTCATCTTCCTAAGTAAATTTTAAATATCTCTTGTGTTGTACAGGAAAAGGAAATTATAAGAAGTGGTTCAGGAGACATTCAGAATTAAATGAAGGAAAGGTTTTTGCCGGTCCCTTACTGACAGAAGTGAGAAGGCTGTATACCTCCTTATTAAAGTCTTGATGACAAATGAGTATGAATATTTCATTAGGCAGAAGAATACTTTGTTAGCATTCAGACTTGGTCTTACTCTTGCATGAATTCCAGAGACATACAAATCAGAAGACTAATTCTGTAAAATAATACATACTGAATTGCCAGAATTTTGCAGGAGCTGTTTATTTAATAGAAGGAAGAAAATAATTAAATTTGAAAATAGGTTTTGGGAGAGAGGATTTTTTTAGAAGCTGTCCCTGAAATAAGGTTCTGCTTTACAGTGTGGCTTTTTTGTGTAATTAAATATTGTCTTTCTAAATTATTACTTAACTAAGAACAGAATGTCCTTATGGCCTCAAATGCTTGCTTATCCTGTGTGAAGGAGGAAAAGAAAAAGAAAAAAAGAAAATACAAAAAGGAGTTTGCCTTAAAATATTTGCCTAACAAGTTCCACACTACATTCCTTTGTATTTCAATGAACATTTTCTATATAAATAGTGTTAACATAAGAAATGGACATTAAACATTAGTTTAAGAGTCTGTGAACCTTAACAGTTATAACCAGGTAATGCTGTACATGTGTCTCTTCATTCGTCTTCCTTTCAGAAGGTGAAAAGAGTGATAATGAGAAAAATGTATCTGGCTTGTGTTAATCAGACTGTTTGATTTCACTGGTTTTGTGTCTTGATATACACTCACAGATCTGTAGATCTCACTACTCTTTGGTTTGAAAAGTGTGCAAGCTTTTGCATGTTCTGAGGGAGGCTAGCAGAAAAAAGGCTTGAGTAAAATACCAGTAGGCACTGTGCAGCGTGGGCTGGGCTGCCCTGTGAGGGCAGAGGGGCCAGGAGTCATGGGTGCTGGTGAGGCAGCAGGGCCAGTGGCCACACTGAGCATGGGGCATCCTGTCAGGACCCCAGGCAGGCATGGGGGCAGGCCCAGGGATGGCAGCCAGTCAGCTGACAGTGCAGCGACTGCCAGGTGAGTCTGGAGGAACAAGGCAGACTCAAGGTCTCTTAAAATCAAGTCCATGGGGTAGTGCTTGGGTCTGGATGAGTGGGGTACCTGCTTAGGCAGAGACATGGCTAAAGGATAGCCTGGACAGGGACCAAGGACAATAGCCTCTGGTTAAATGCAGCTTCCAAGAGAAGTAAATGCCCTGACACTGCAACCTTTTGCAAAATAATGTAATCCATTGTGCTGCTTGTGCTGGGCATTATCCTGGACTCATTGTTGTAGTTGATAGGCAGTTTTACATGCTGATCTTGCTTCAGTCAGAGCTCACATGCCTGTCTGCTGCAGGTCTGTTTTCTCCTAATGTTTTGGATTCATGAACACCTTCATTATGTCAGAGTACAGCCCACTCAAGACTGGAGTCGTTCTGGCATGGATGGCTTCAGTTGCTGACACAATCTAATTGCCTTGTCAAGGATTAATTCTGGATTTTGCAGTATTTTCCTTAAGATCTCTACCAGTGACCTATTTAACTTTTAAACTTGCGTGATCGTCTCTTCATCTTTTGAAGTGGTTTTTTTATACTCAAACCTCTAATGGATTCCATTTTTATGTGGAGTACCATATAGCTTCTGATTTTGTCACATTGCACTGCACTTCCTTTCTACCTCTGAATTAGCAAATACATCAACTGCTTCAGAATCTGTCATCTAAAAGATTTTTCTTCTTTTTTCACTGACAATCAGTAGTTGAAGGTACAGAATGAACTGTGGTTTATATCCCCTCATTTTTTCTCCTCCCTTTTTACTCCGGGAGTCCCAGAGGCCTGTGAATAATTTCTGAAATCACTGTAGATTTGAGGTCCTTGAAAGAGTTATTATTCAGTGAACAAGACCAGCAGAACATGGTTTTCCCTAACCTGTCTCAGTAAGATGGGTTGTTTTTTCCCCCTATAGGTAAGATATTTGCAGTTTCAGAATCATTATTCGTTTGTGGCTGACCTTTCTCAGTAGTGATGAGAGGAAAGCAGCATGTGTAGTCTGTAATGTTCTTTCCTAATGTTTGCAGTAATATCTTTGCTGCCAGACTCATGAGAGTAGTGTGTCCCCTGTGTTCTGGACTGAATTAGGCAAGGGATCTGTAGTCTTACCACTAAACCACTATCTAACTTCAGCAGCATTCATTACTAACACATGCAGCTTCTTTTAAAAGACTCATTTAACTATGAGTCACATCTCAATCCCATTTATGTGTCTGCTTAAAGGATGATTGTGATTTTACAACATGACAAATACATAAAAAGGAAATGTTTCCATTTAGAGAGGCTTTTTTTCCTGAGGTTTGACCATTTTCCAGCTAATTTTATGCTTCACAAAGGACTAACAGATTGTGAAAAGTTGAGCCAAATGTGAATAATCAAGTGTGTTATGGGGTAGGTGAGACTTTTCACATGAGACCTAAATCAGTCAGCCTCTCCAGAAGGTGAAAAGCAATTGTTTGATGGAGGAACATATTACTGCCTTCTTAGATAAAGGAGTTGCAGTTTGTGTTTAGAGGTGAATTGCCCCAGAGACAGGGATGGATTATGAAGTGGGATATGAGCTGAAAAAGAGCTGTGAGTTTATTTGATCAGACCTTTAAGGGCTGATCTGAGCCTAAATGGATGCAGACTTCTTTTTAAAATTTCTATTCTCTTTTGACTTTACAAACCTTGGTAAACCAAATTGTCTTATTATGAATTCTGTAAATAAATCCTTTACCTAGCTGTTTACGTTGACCTGGTTTAGGTGTGGGTTGATATCAGTACAGCCCACTAACTTGAAGAAATTTTTGCCTGTAGCCTATGTATGCAATACATAGGTGGTTCTGAAACCATTTCAGGCAACCAGCAGCCCAAAATATTTCTTAGGTGCTGTAAAGATAGTGGAGTTGCACAGGTCAATGCACAAACCAATAACTCATTGTCTAAGAAGAGATATTTGCACTGCTGAAGAGGAATCTCTCTGGAATGCTAGTCAGAAGGCCAGGGGTTGCAAAGGAGTATGATTAGGGGATGTTACCACACATTTTACAAATTGGAAAAACAGAGATAGAAGTGAGAATTTTTTTTCTGTGATACACACAAAAATACTCTATCTTGATGCTTAGCCCATTGCTGTACCACGCTTTCAGGAGAAGTTTTCTTCCACCTGCTCTTGCTTCCCGTATAGAAGTTGTCTTCACCAATGTAAAAGTTGAACAGACTGTTAGGTCACCATGCCTCTGAGATAACATCCTATTTTAGAATTACTTCAGTTTTCATTAGTGAATTAACTGAACATATAAATATTTATGACTATCTCAGATGTCTATTACAACAGGAAATAAATAATTCATTATAGAGAATTACCTTTGTACAACTGATACCACAAGGATATAAATCAGATATGGCAGTTTCCAAAAACGCAACACAATATATTGTTTTTGCTGAAACACCCTCAAGTGAGTATCTTGTTGATGTAACCATTGCTTTTCTAAGCTGAGTAACAAACCTTCCATTATGTGAAGAGTAGTGAAGAAAGTCTATTTACAGAAATGTGCATGTAGTAAAAGTATATTGACAGCTGGGACAATTCAAGGAATCTATATACAATATGTAATTTCTGTTTCACATTGGGATGGTTTTTGTGTAAATCTATCAGACTATAAGCATCATTTTAAACGTGGTTTCATTTGCTTATCTGTTATGCTTCTGCTTCTATAGATTGGTTGAAATAAACTGCACCTGCCAAAAGCTAAGAAAGAGGAAAAATTAAATTTTGATGACTGAGTGACACTAATGAATACTCAGTGTGACAAATCAATTATCAAACTTTAAACTTTAAGTGGGAGGCTAGACTTTGGTGGGGGACTTTGGTCACATCGTGTGTTTGAAGAGGAATGACCTAGCAAGGCAGGCTAGAAGATTAAAGGAGAGGGATTCTTATCAGCCATTTTGAAGGAAAATCAGCCTCTCTTTTCACAAAAAGGCAGCATGCTGCAGCGATCAAGAGGAGAGACTTAGAAAAGAAGAGTAAATGTGTTTCAGAGTAAATGGCACAAGCTTGAAGGAAGAGACTGGGGACTCCTGGTTATAGTGAAAAGGTGAAAGAGTTCAAGATGCCAGGAAGCTGAGACAGGTAAGTCAAAACAAGATGTCTGTTGGTTTTACTGTTTATTTATGTTCACTGCAACAGCTAAAGTAAAGGGGTTTTCAGAAACCCTGTTAAGTCTGTGCATATATTTATTTCACCTCACACATATCTTTAAAAATACCCTTGCTGTGGAGCTGAGAGAGGGCTTCAAGGCATGGGAGAACTAGCTGCCAGCATGCTTTTGTGGCTGAGATCATCCACAAAGTCACGTGTCTGATGAGAGAAGCCACAATGTACATGCTTTGAGCTTCAAGGAACACTTAGAGCAAACCATGGGGCTGCCTCGGCACTGTTACCTGGCAACAGCTGATGAGACTTCTGACAGGGGTGATGCAATGGGACATTGCTGTAGTGTTTAGGGAAGTATAGCTTAGGATGTCTGTGTAGGAGACACCTTTGAATACAAGGTATTGTTGAAAGGTACCAGTTTGTCCAATTTGTAAATAGAACCTGAAGCATATATAAAATATGATTTTTGCAGTACAGGAGGTGTGTTCTCGTCAAGAGTATCTCTTGAGTTCTCTGAACTCCTAGGACTGTATTTGAAATGTAGACTCTATTTGTAATGCTATCTTGTAAAAGGAGCATCCTAATTACACCACATCCCTCATACCATATAAAGATACCCTTCTTGAATGGATAAGGTCAGTTTCTGTTTTGCTCAGCATGCTTTTATTGTGCTTCAAACTTCATTCTTTTAGCAGGTACTCTCTGCGTAAGCAGTAAGTTGGGAACTGGGGCTATTTGCAAAGGGTATCCTTATTAAAGGGGAAATGGCCCACTGTCATATGAAGTGATAGAACATAATGGCTGAAGGTGAAGCAGAGTTTAAAATGTAATACAGTAGATCCTGTTTCATATAGTCTGTACAATCTAATCTACTTATAGTGTACCTTAACTGATATCTCGGTTCAGTGCTGCTTGTGGTGACATACAACTATTTTATCTATTCTCTCTTTCTGTTTTTTCAAGCGGTGTCACGAATGTTTTCCTCTTTTGAGTTCTGAAACCACAGTATTGAACACAGAACTGTTCCATAAACTGAACAATAGGTATTAAAAAAACTAAACAGCTGCTAATGAACTGCTAAAGGCTGATTATTCCAGGTCATATTTACTGTACCCAGTGTGTGATACAGCATTCTTACCTGTCATATTTTCTCTTTGTAAATTAAGTTCAGGCATTCTCTTAAGTTTCTTCCAGACCATCTGCAGCAGCCCAAGAGTTAATCTGGGAGAAAGGCCAGTTTGGTACTTTATTCTTTGTTTAAATTCTATTCTGAAAGTTCATGGGCAATTTTGTTGTTGTTATGAAATTGTTTCTCTTCAAGATCACAATTCTTGGAGGCATTATTCTCCTTCAAATCCCCTGAATCAGTAGGAATTGAAATTGATTAGTGCTTCTTAGTGTGAAATAGCTGACAGGAGCAAGCTCTGAGAATTTTTGCTCTTGCTGCTATTGGCATCTATTTTTTCTCCTGGGGTGCTTGTATCTTTTCACTTAGTGGGATAGCTGAGTATTTTGGTGATGTGTTTTTGTTTTAGTGGACATTAGGCCTAAATGTCAATTTGTAGGCTTTATGGCATCTTCCCTTGTGTGATAAAGATAAATCAGATCTTTCTTATTGATGACCATATATCAAAATGTGTTGTAGAGTGGACCAAGGTCTAAATTACTTTTCATATTTATAAGGCCAGACATTTTACTGAATGAATATCTGAGAGAATTGGAATATCGCAGCAATGTTGTTTGCTATTCACGATATAGAAATGTGTAAGCCTAGAAGAAAAGGTCCAACAGTAGTTATACCAGTTTGCTAACACATTATTCTTTTTGCTTCCTCTTAATATTAACAAATGGTAAGGTCTCTTTTGGGTTCAGATCAGCAAAAAACCAAAGTTGTTTTTGTTACTCCCTGTAGATTAAGGCATTATTAAATAACATACACAGGTATAACAGCTTTGAGCAGCTTATGTGTTTATGACTATCTGTCCTTTTTTATCTGTACCCCCAAAACCTTTACTGATTTTCAAGTTCACTGTGAGCAGCAGTGGATATTGGGCATTGTCCAGCCACCTTTAGACAGTCACAGGATCACAGAATATGTTGAGTTGGAAGGCACCCACAAGGATCATTGAGTCCATCTCCTGGACCCCCAAGAATCACACCATGTGCCTGAGAGCATTGTCCAAATGCTTCTTGAACTTGGTCAGGCTTGGTGCTGTGACCACTTCCATGGGGAGCCTGTCCCAGTACCTGACCACCCTCTGGGTAAAGAACCTTTTCCTGATACCCAACTTCAGCTTCCCCTGGCACAACTTCAGGCCGTTCCCTCGGGTCCTGTCACTGGTCACCACAGAGAAGAGATCAGTGCTGCTCCTCCTCTTCCCCTCACAAGGAAGCTGTAACTGCAGTGAGGTCTCCCCTCGGTCTCCTCTTCTCCAGGCTGAAAGACCAAGCGGCCTCAGCCGCTCCTCATACGGCTCCCCCTCAAGGCCTTCACCATCTTCGTTGTGATTCTTTGGACGCTTCTCTATAGTTTATTACCTTACACTGTGGTACCCAAAAAGTGCCCCAGCACTCGAGGTGAGGCCGCCCCAGTGCAGAGCAGAGCGGGACAACCCCTCCCTTGCCTGGCTGGCGATGCTGTGCCTGGTGCCCCCAGGACACGGCTGACCCTCCTGGCTGCCAGGGCACTGCTGACTCATGTCCAACTCACCATTGACCAGGGACCCCCAGGTCCCTCTCTGTGGCACTGCTCTCCAGCATTCCCCATACATTCTGTCTGTACATGCAGGGGTGCCCAATCCCAGGTGCAGAACCTGGCACTTCCCATGCTGAACTTTACACGGTTGGTGGCTGCCCAGCCCTCTAATCTGCTGAGGTCTCTCTGCAGGGTCTCCCTGCCTTTGAGGGAGTCAACAGCTCCTCCCAGTTTTGCATCATCTGTGAACTTGCTTAGTATCCCAGTCCTGCCTCTTGTCTGGGAATATGTCAAGGCAATTGCTTGTGGTTTGCCTTGGTCTTTGTTACAGAATTTAACTTAGATGGCTATAGGCCTGGAAAGGATAACCCAAATAATACATTTATAATTTATTAAATTTAGTTCTTTAGAAGTTCTTTTGATAACTGCTCCTTGAAGATAGCTGCTGAAGGAGGTTTAAAATCAGTGGATTCTATCTTGTATGCCTATTATTATTTTTGAAGCCTGTTAGAGGAGAGAAATTATGCAAATTGGTGTCACGCTAGGCTACTGCACACATGCTGGTAATGCATAACAACTAGCTCACTGATGAAAATGCTTCATCTTAAGCAAGAGTCATTGTCAGCACTAAGATTCTTTGTATCATGATTAACAGTTTATTATTTTTCTTATGGATAAAAGAGAGTATCTCTTCTTATTAAAAATCCTCATTAGAATAAAACTGCTGTAAAATAAATACTGGAGAATTATGGTAATGAATTATGATTGATTGCATTATACAATTAAGGTATATTGTGAAACAATAGGAAGATCCCTTCAAAATATTAAGTAGTTGTTGCTCACTCTCTGTGAATGACAAAGTGGCTTTAATTCTTCAGCTCCTGCTTGTAAAAGACTTGATAAATAGATCAAGCTCACTATCAATTAGTGTCACAATGATCTTTAGCATTAATGAAGTGAAGCTGCTAGGATTGAAGCAATTTATTTGTAGTTCCACGACAGCATCTTAAGCTAACACACACTACACACACTACTGTTGTCTAATACTGGGCATGAGAACCAGTACATGGAACACACAGTTCTTTGCAGCACTGGCTGATACAAGCTCTCCTTGTGACGAAGCTATCTTGGTGCTGAAGAATTCTGATACGCTTAGCAGGATAGAAATCCAATATAAGATAAGCTGGCTTCAGAAAATAGGTCACTAATGTAAGGTTGTAGTTATTTTCTTCCAAAGTTTATCCTACCTCTGTCTTAGATTTCTTTTTCCTCGTCTGTCCACAAAGCATATCAAACTTTCTGAGTACGACTGTAGTGAAGAGCCTGGTTTTGGTGTACGTGTCATCATTCTGTTGCAGCATTTCATCCATCCATTTTAGCACTAACACATGCATTTTGTTTGCCCTGTTAAATTGCTACTGAAGGAGGCAGAGAAAACCTTCTCAGGTATTGATTTTTCACACATGGGGAGTATACCTGGAAGTCACAGTTTATAACTGAATGGCTCATGAGATTATAAGCTTCATTTTAGTGCTGAGTTCAGAGCCTGAGGTGAAACTGATGTGTTAGCTGTTAGTCATTTGTAACTGCTTTAGTGCATTTTGCTTGTTGGAGTTCTATTTAAATAGCTTATATAAATAGCATTTGTGCAATAGGAATGCTGCTGATCAGAACCTATTGTTTGAGTTCTTAACAGGCTTTCAGATATTTGGATTTGGTCTTGGAAAATAATTTCTGCTTAATAATGTTTAATTAATTTAATAATCATGGTAACTGACTAGGTACATAATTTTATTCAGCATTTGGTCCTTGGAGTTGAAGATATGGAAACGATTAATTAGCAGTCAAATAAATGAAATGTGTTATAGCTCCATGTGAATGATCAGGGGCTTTATTTTCAGTGGTACTCAAAACTTCAATAGAAGTTTTTGTTGATTTCTGTTTTAGTAGCAAGGTACTCTTTACCTCACAGGGTAAGATGACTGTCAAAAATACTTGGTTTACCATGTGCAGGAAGTGATGTTTTGCAATAATTTGATTCTCAGCAAAGCATTCAGTCTTTCATCACTGAATATAATTTTCTGTGTTAGCCCCGGTTAGTTTCTTAAATACACCGTGCCTACCAGAAAACCTTGGAAGTGTCATTTTCCATTAATAATACATTTTGCTAATTTTGTGAAAATAAAAGAAAAACATATTTTTTGCATATTGGCAAGAAGTGCAGATTTGCTACGCTAGTCATCTCTGAATTATGCAGTCTGCATATGCTTTGACCATTTTTTTGCATAACTTTCAATGTCAGTAGTGATGTTAGGAGATTTACGTTGAACCTTAGTAAAACAGTCTTGAAGTTTTTTGAGAAAATCCTTTCTCACAGAAGATTGTATCCAGATTTGACAGAGAAGTAGAAATCCCCCAAATAAAAAAGTTCCTACAGTTTTCATAAAAATCTTTGTCAGGCTAGAGGAATCAGCCATAAACACAGTCCCCTCTGAGGGGTGGTATAGGTTGTATTTTGTTCTTGATACATTCTAATTTGGTTGTTTTACCTGTGTGCTAAAAGTGCCAGCTAAAGCAGATACTTTCTTTTGGAGATATCAGAGAAAAGAAAGAATGAAAGTTATTATGATGGTGTCTTGGGTAAAAGATGCAGACTGTTCAAATTCATTAGTTTAACTTCATCAACCAAGTTGCTTTTTAGTTTTCTTAAGTTTTGTGAATTACTGTTTACAAATCTTTTCATCCTACTTAGATTTCAGCTGTTGTGCATATTCAATTAAAGAAATTCCACTATGGAGACCAGAATAAAGCATATTCTATCTATAAAATCCTATGGAAATGAGTGGGATTGGATAATTCTAACAGAAAGAGATTTGATTGTGAATATAATAGCATTGACATTAGCAAAAATTAGATAGAAGAATCAAAGCACCAAGAAACTTTCTGAAGTATTAAGGAATATTTACAGTAAAAAAGATGGAGTGACTAGACTTTACCCTCACCTTTAAGACCTTCCTACTCTAGAAAATCCCGGTGGCTGCTTGTTCTGTTCTTGATTCTGCAGTAGATTGAGGCAGTGTTTAATTTATCTTATCGTGAGTGACCCCATTCTGTGCATGTTAAGCAGATCTCTTTAAGACCAGTACTACACTGCTTGCAAGAACCATTCATCTAGCAAATAGCTTGAGATGAAGCAACCTGGTATGACTGTTGTATTCATATGCAGATGACATGGAGCCATGGGTCTGTGGTAAAAGGGCAGCAACTTCAGAATTAACTTCTGGGAAGCAGAAGAAATCTGACTTTCATGGGAGATGCAGTTATTAAGGATCCAAGATGCAATGTTAACTGGACCCCATGAAAGATGGAAGTTCATCAAGAGTGTTGTGGCACTTACTTGGGAGTCACAGGATGAGGTGCTAAGTAGTTCTGGAGTAAAATAACTTTGTCACTCAGCAGTGAAGTCAGCAGTGCCTCCTGATCTGACACAGTCCTGCTGAAAAGACTGAAAATGCACAACCAATTAGAAGAATGCAGGGGAGCTGGTCAGAGGCCAAGCTGTACTTTACCTTTGCCTTCATTCATCCTGGATCTGTCAATGAAACTGGTTGATCAGGATGATGTATTCACCCCCTGCCCTGAGTAGTTTGATTTATATGGACAATACAAAAATGATCAAACACTATTGGACTAAGGCTATGTTGTTCTCATAAATATAAGGGTCCAATAAGAGTTTACTTACAAACATTTGTAATGCAACACATTATGATGCAATGAATCTAAATGAAAACATGTACTGGATTGTCTGGACTAGGCACAGGCATCTTTCCTACCATACATGTTCCAGGGTACTAATGGAGAGTTTTCTGGTTTAGATTCAAAGACTTGGTCCAAGAATTTGAGTTAAGGTTATGATCTTACAAGTGCCTTCAGTTCAGAACTGATTTAGGAGTGGTGGTGTGAAATTTTTACCATTTGACTAGAGTGTTCAGAAATCAAGTTCTTTGTTCTCTTTATTTCTAGAGAAATAGGTGACATTTACATATCTGTGCCATGTTGTTAGTAGCCAGTTTTGGGGTCAGTTTGTTGTAGTTGATACTAGGAATGTGGTTGTGATTCATACTGTAATGAACTGGAAGCATAGACAAGACAAGGGAGCAAATAATCCCAATGCTTTCATCAGAGGTACTGTCCAGACACAATCCATTGCCACTGGTTATCACTCAGTTCTGGCCCTGTGGCTAATACTGCAAGTCTAAAAGCTTAGAGTATCTAGTCCATCCATACAAAGGAAGCAAAAGAACATAAAATAACAAAGATACTCCTGAATTTAAAGGACTTTACGTAGACAATGAGAATGTATGTAAGCACAAATAATAAAAACTTTAAGAAGTTTAAGTTAGAATATGTGGAAAGGGAGAACATGTTTCCCACTTATGTCCTCTCTGTTTCCAATTTTGAGTACTCAGAGTTGATTTCATGGTTTATATATTCAAGTGAGACTTGTTCTATGAATTGAATTTAGCTGGAGCCTTCTCAGGGATCTACCTTTCATCTATAGATAACAGCAGTTCTATTCTTGGTTGTCTTGTTTTGTCCCTTATGTTTGCTTAGTGAAAATATGTGATCAGCTGAAGTATAGGCCTTTTTTTTTGTAAGTTGTATAGCATCAATAACAGCTTTTGAACATATTTTTATCCTTCTCCTTCATCTTCTTCCATCACTTCCATCTTTTTATCCCAAAAAGAACTATCCACAGCACATTCTGCAGTCCCTCTTTCTGAGTCCAGCTGACAGCAGTTACAGGATGGTATCTTGATGGATTTTTTTTTTGGTATGCTTCATTTCAAGATATTGACATCCTCTTTGTTTTAACCTAGTCAGTGAGAAACAGCAGGACGAGAATAGCAGAGGAAGCTGTTCCGACTATTGATTTTCTTGTGCCTTTTGTTGGTTCATTACTTCCTTTAACAATTGCTTCTGAGGTAGCTGTCTGTGTGTGACCACTACTAGCCAGCAGAATAGGGTCTGTCATGGTGAGGTGAGGCCGTAGCTGATAATGTCAACTCTACCTTCTGAATTTTTCTATCAAGGAGTTATCATTTAGTGTGGAACCAACAGTGAGTTCCCTACAAATAGTGAAATACCTTACTTTTGAATATGTCATTCTTACTTTTCCACAGTATTTGTAAATGCCAGAAGTGCACAACCCAGCTGTTGCATGAGAGACACAAGAGGGCTAAGGCAAATGGAACATTGCAAAAAGGAGCTATGTCCATGAATTATTTGTATGGAAAGAGTATTTTCACTACTTTCACTAGTATTGGCTGGTATTGCTATCATGTCCCTACCAGCTGTAAGAGAATTCAAAACTGCCTAGTACTGTGTATCATGATGGTTAGAAAGCACCAGGCTGAAGTGAGGCTCTTACTAATTCTAAAATCTCTACAGATGGTGCATCTTGCTGTAAGCTAGAAGAGGGTATATGTTGGAATGCAGAATGCAGTCACTGTTGTGAGCGAGGTGGTAGTGAAAATAGAACAATGATTGTAAAGCTATTTCTCTGGCTTATGAGTCGCTTTTGTTCCTATAATTTTTCAGAAAGAGAGCTGTGATAATAGATTTGTGAGAAAAAGTTGCTGATTTTATTCCAGATGTAATTATTTCATTAACAAAATCTGCATGTTCTCTATAAAGTTTTGATTTTTTTGTGTTGTTTTCACAACCTAGGTGAATATCACAGTAGAACTTCTGGGACACCACACATTTTTCCAGATGGCTTTTCTGAGGCTGTTTAGAGCCATGGAATACAATCAAAAGGCTGTGGTTCACAGATGGAAAATTGATTTGTGCACTGTCTGTAACCTATACTTCTTTTATGATATCTTACGTCTTACATGAGACACATAATACATGTAGCCTCTTTATCATGGGGATACTGCTAAGGGATGATAACATGCAGTCATTGATTCTAATGTTGATCTTAGAGAGAAATATTTTCTTTAAAGGTAGAAAAACGTTGCATGCACATTTGTCTGACTGCCATTTAAGTTAGTCTGTCATGCCTGGTCTGATTTAATTTGTTCTGATGGTACAGGTTTACAAAATAGAAGAAGTCAGGTGTTATGAGAGAATCATGAAATTTACTTTGATGGGGAATATCTCTTTTCATGAATAAAAGAAAGAAACAGTGTCAGTGTCTGAAGCCTGTTAATAAATATGTGTCTTATCTTATTGTTTGTCTTGGTTGGTCAGCTTTTTCAAGATTTATTTTAAGTTACTATCTCTGCTTAAAAGAAAAAAATCATGGTATTTGTCCGTATTCAAGCCTCAGAGCAGCTTGAGTAGACTCCATCAGGTTGTCCTTCCTTGTGCTTTCATTCTGTCTTTTCCCAAGTATGCAAAACAGGTTAGAGTGCTAGGGGCTTGTTGATGCCATGTAGTCATGCCTCACATTGCGTAAACACGTGCAGTCCCAAATAGCTTTGTGTAATAAGTTCCCTATCCAGTAGAGTTAATTGCCAAAGTGTAATTTTTCAACATCTGGTGTGGGCTATTTTGCTTGCCTTCAAGGAACAAATTTAACCACTGAGAAGTTTTCTCCAACTGATGGCAGAAATACTTTTAATTGGTAAGTCCCTAGTATGTTGAGGCTTCCTCTGGGGAGAATGTTGCTAAGTTTTTTACAGCTAGAAGCCACTCTTGGTACATCATTTCAAAACCCAGAGATGTGTGAGGCCTGATGTGAGGGGAGTAAAAGGAGAAATTTCTTCCTAAATAAATTTCAGCTGCAGTATTTTAGTGTTAAGATCTTCTGAATGTGTCGTTGTTGCAGAAGTGGCTGTGTTCATACACAACTTTTCACTGTATTAAAAAAAAGTGAATGGAAGCCTTTGTTAAAACAAGGGTGTTTTATTTTCTGAAGCTCAACAAATCAGGAAATAGAAAAAGAAAAGCACAAACTTACTTTACAACTTCAGCCTTTCCCCATAATGTTTACATTTTGTGGTGGTTTCAGGTTTTTTAAATCCAGATTTTACATTATTGAAGATAATAGCAGATACTGGTTTTTTTGCTTTTTTGTACTGTAAAACACTGACTTCTGTAGTAGGAATGCAATAATATCATAGAGGCAAAAGGTGCTTTCACTGATGACAGGTGTAGAACCTTACTTAGACAGGTATTGCTTTAGTTCAAGAAGAGACTGTTTTGGTTTAAACAGAAGAGGTTTGTGGCACATATTTCACATCTCTGATTCCATGTAATGCATATGCTATCTGTAAGTGCTGTCGTGTTATCACAATGCATAAGAATGCTCACTAAAATTTTTCTTTGGTCCTCCATCATGACTCCATCTGTAAAAATTGTGCATTAGACTTTATTTTGCCAGCACTGTCTTCTGGTATAAAGAAATGTCAATGTGTTTTGAAAATTTGGATATACCATTTTAAGGGTTTTGTTATTCAGAACAAGAGCAGGAAATGACATTTGATTTTTTTTTTCGAAGGAAAAAACTTATTTATCCACAACAGCTGCTTGGAGGGACACATCATAATATTATGTTGCTACAAAGAGTGCCATGCCTCATCTTCTGGCAAATCTGTGTGATAGGGTACTTGTTTTAGTGACAGAGAACTAAATATTAGTCTGTCTCTGTTTACCTTGTAAGGTTGTATCAAAGCTATTCCAGTCTATTCTCCTCTGTTTCTGTGCACATGAATGTCTGAAGCATTTCACCTAAAGCATTAAAACCATGTGTTCAATACATTGTTGTGTTGGGGTTTTTTTGTGAGGTGCAACTGTTCCCTTGTTTGGATTCTCCACCACCCCCCCCCCCCCGCAAGCAAACCTTGTTCTTAAGGTTGGTTTATCAGGAGCTCCATATCTGTGGCTGCTGTTTCAGTGTGTGCAGTACTACGGTCTGTTCACTGATTTCAGAGAAGTCTTTCACCTGACCTGCTTCTCTGATGACGTACTAAGTATGTGTGTTCAGAATGCTGTGCTTTATTTGCAGCGTATTGGATCAAATATTGAGAAGCTGTCCTAATAACTTACATTATTATAACAGATAAATGATATTGATTCTAGCTTTTTTTTTTTTAAACTCACTCCCTTTTTTTTTTTTCCTTCTTTTTTTTTTTTGGCCTTCTTTTGGTGAAGAGACCAAAGCAATTTAATACATTATTTGGCACCAGCTTTGGTGCAAATACAGTTTTACCAAGGAGGGAAATAGAGGTTTTCTCTATTCAGTTGTCACTGATGCTAGAAATGGTGAAGAGGTAAGACAGCAAGTTTTAAAAATTATTTCAGGCAGATTTGCAGATATCAGGTATGCTTAGAAAGAAGTGGCTCAAACCTTAAAGTTTTAAGTGTATGTTTGAGGTGCTTGTTGATCCCTCTCCAAAAATTTTTAATGTTGCCTTCAGTTCCTTTTGTCACAGTCACACTCTTATGATTGGATACACTTGGACTTTACATCTCCTGGTTAAGCATACAGATAGCTAATATACCTACTGACAGCCACCAAATGGGCAAACAATTTTCTTTCTTAGGGAAACCATCAACCAGTGAGCTTCCCTAATGGTGATTAATATAGGAAGGTTAAGTTAATCCCATCTTAAACTTCATCTTTCCTTTCTATAATTCCAGTTCAGGGACAAGACATATCTTCTCAATACTTGAAATGAAATCCTAAAATGGTATTGTCATTTTCCTAATCACCAGAATTTACCATGTATATAATCCCAGGGTGGGAAGGAGCCCTTTGCGTAGGCTGCAGTGATCCATTTGCAGCAGGATACACTCAGGAGTGTTTGGGGAAACAAGTCCCCTGACCTGGAGATCTTCTGGAGGTGTTCAGCCAGTGTAACAGACCATAACAAACTCTGACTGGCACACAGAGAGAGAGACAAGTGCAATTGTTGAGAAACATCTCAACAGTGATGGATCACCCCAGTGATGTACCTGTTGCCTATTTTCAAGTTGACTTGTATTTTATGATACCAGCCAGTCCAGTCTTAACTTTTGTTACTTATATGTAGCCCTGTTGTATATATGTCAAATATAATGAGGCTATACCTACTGAATGCCTGTCTGGCAATCTCCAGGGAGAATTACACAAATTTATGTAAAAACCCTGGCATGGCTCTTTAAAGCATCAGAAATAGGGCCTCATTTCATGAGCTGTGTTAATTCAGTTGTGTAAAATGTCCAATAGAAGAGTGTGCAGTAGAGGGAGGAGTATATTTTGTCAGAACTTGTTAAAATGTGCTTAGAATGGTGCTGCATATGGGCAAATAATGCACTAAAGTAAGGAAAGAGAAGTGGTCTCCAGAGTTTTCTTTCCATTCTTTTCACTGAGTGATCTTACTTTTTTGTTTGTTTTCATTTGTGATTCTATCTGTATTTCTTCTTAAATTAGGACAATATTTGATTTCTTTATCATAAGATGCCTTCTCTAGAAGAGTTACTTAGGGCTTCCCACTGCATGTATGTCTGCTTTATTTTCCAGGAAGCCATTGTATGGATTGTTTCAATATAATTCCAGTATGATTGGACTAGAATCATTAGCCGATCCCTCAGATACCTGGGAAATTATAGAGACTATTGGGAAAGGCACTTATGGTAAAGTCTATAAGGTTGCTAATAAGAAAGATGGAAGCTTGGCAGCAGTAAAGATTCTGGATCCGGTCAGTGTAAGTAAAAAATATTAAATTGTAACTTCAATGTTAATTTAAAAGAATTCTCAGAGTTGAAATGTAAATCAAATGTGTAAGATATTGAGGAAATCCAGAAGGGAACAATTTTACAGAATGCATTAACAGAAGGAGTTTAGTACCAGCAACTGAACCACACAAAATTTCATCATCTTATTTGAGGACAGCATTTGCCTTGTTTCTATTTTAGATCTGTGTAATTCTTTTGCTACAAATTTAGTTATCTTTGCTTGGAGCATGCAAATTATGAGAAGGCACAGAGGCATTCCTTATAGGGCCTACTGTAGCAGGGAAAATACAAGATGCTGTTAACCATAATGTTCTTGTTCTGTTCTGTGTACTCCCTAAAAGAATTACTTTTCCCATCATAGAAACACTGTGATCTTTATGATATTTTAGAGTTACCTTTTATAAGCAGGTAATAGTATGAGGCAGTAGTTGAGATAGAAAGAGAAGAGCACATCCCAGATCCTCAGAGGTAGTTCTGTGCCAGATCTGGTTTTAGTGGGTATTAAATGCCTAGCTTCCCATGAGAACCAAGGCCTTAGTTTTCAATAGAAGATTTAACTGGCAGCTGTTCAGGTTGGATCAAGCTGGAGTTTGATCATGACAGCTGGGCTAAAATATTTACTAAAAAATGTTATATTTCTGTCATCAGCCACTACTGAAATTCATGGTGGTTTTCTCTTGTATAAATCTGAGGAAGGCCCAAGCTTAAATTTTCTAATAGTCAAGTCTGTGCAGAAATAAAGTTTCAGTGCTTAAGCACTGAGTTGTGGCCTGTATGCTGGTATGAACAGTATTTTGTAATTGTCACAGAATTCTTCCATTAATAAATACCTACTAACCTTTTCTTATTTCATGGGTGGTTGTTTTGTCTCTCTTTCATTATTTCTGGTGTATGTCTTTCATTAGAAGAATGTATTTGGTTTTATTGATGGCCTGTTTGAGGTTTTGTGAAATTGTTCTCTGTTTAGTCCTATCTGATGACCATAGAAAAAAGAATAAATCAAGGGTTCATGTATTTACCTTTAGCTCACATGTTAAAAACATGCTTGATTTAAAACACATTAGAAGTCATACATGTGTAAATTTCTTAGACAACTGAGCAGAGTTAAGTATAATTTTTAATTTACTTGTTGAGTATATTATGCACTGAAAGAATTCTTGAAGAACAGCTGCTTGATTTACAGCCTTAACTTTTTTGTATGTAAGAAAAGCACAAGTGGTGCAATTCTGTGTGCATTAAATGTCCTGTATAGTGTACTTCAAGCTGCATTAAAGTAAAACTATTTAAAAGTACAAAGTAATTAAAAAATAGTTCTTTTTATCCATGAGAATTTGTTCTTGCTTTATTGGGAGTCACTGTCTTTATATCTTCTGTATGTTTGTGTTTTTTATTTAGGATGTAGATGAAGAAATTGAAGCTGAATATAATATTTTGCAGTTTCTTCCCAATCATCCTAATGTTGTTAGATTTTATGGGATGTTTTACAAAGCAGATCAATATGTGGGAGGACAGCTCTGGCTAGTACTTGAGGTAAAAACGTTTTGACAATATTATGTCTTACCTTTGCAAATGTGGTTGGGTTTTTGTTTGTTATTGCTAAAGGAGTCACAGTCTTTCATGATTTTCTGATAGATGATGTGTGGTAGCCTACTGTTGAAAATCACATCCAAACTTAAAATTTTGTTTACTAGGGAATGGTCTTGCATTTAATTTCTGTTTGAATTGCTACATTCTGCCTCTAAAATAAGCAAATCCTTTTGGTTTTTTCTTGTTAGAGGAAGCATTAGATAAGACCTTTATCTAAACTTTTGGGGAACTTGGGCATTTGAGGGGAATGCAAACAATGATGAAATAGTGGCATGGAGGGTAGTTAACAAATAAGCTGCCTACTGCAAAAGTGAACAGAGAAAGAGTAATGGGAAAGTGTTTTATGGTAATTTTAAACTAGGAGCTAGTTGTTGTTGGAAATCTAGCAACAGAAATGCCTTCTATTAACTCTTTGTGTTCAGTGGCAATCAGTATTCTTACAATGTCAAATGTATTTTGGTGGTCTTGTTTCCAGTTAAGTGACTGCCAAAGGTGGTTGTGAAATGAGGATTTCATTCTAGGCTTCATTGACGCAGACCTCTGCACAGGCAGTTACTGCTCTGATGAGCAGTAACAAGCCATTCCAACCTTTCTTTCTTTCACAACTAGACTGGTAGAAGCTAGGATTCACTTTTTAATTATTGTTCTAGAAATTCCACTCCCTGTCCTTGAATGATGACTAGAATCAGAATAAGGAATCTTTATTTCCACTACAAGTTGTGGAATCCCAACAAACCATCTAACTTTTATCGACTGGAGCAGTATGTAGCTTGAATGAGAACTTTTGAATATGTTTTCCTTTTAAATTTCAGTAAAGATTAAAAAGAGACCTTAGTATTTTTGATTTGGCGTTGGGTTTTTTGTATGCATGCTGGCTTTGTGTTGAGTATGGGCTTGGTTTCCTATGTGTTTTCTTTTTTAATAAAAGAGTCTTGTCTCTAAAGATCCACCAAGTGCCAAATGACAAAATTTTATAGAGCAAAATATTTAATAAAATTGAATGTAGAATTTGAGCAAGTTGTATGTGTGCATAAACTTTATAAATTAAGTATGTGCATTTCAAGTGGTTTTTGGTGCGCACAATCCAAAGTTTGGAAGAAATTTGATGTTATTAAAATGGTATTTTCCTTACATGGAAAAATTTACCAGACAAGCCAAACTATTCCTTGCCTTGGAATTTACAGCAGATTTATGTATGCATAGCAGTGACTCATGTTATTATAAATTAATGACGCATTTTCAGTAAAAGGGAATATACAAAGTATTGAGACTTTGATCCCTGAGTCTTTGATGAAATACATTCATTTGATGTGTGACTTCCAAAATTTGTAATAAAAAGGTGGATTTTTTTTTCCTTTAGGACAATTTTGCCTTGTTTACTCACAAGCAGGACCTTACTTTGATAAATGCTTGTGATGAGGAAGGTGGCAAAAGTGGACACTTCAAGTGTTTTTATGATGATGGAAGTCTTGGACAACTGTAAAGCAAACTTCTCTACTTTTCCATTCAAATGTGCATCTCTCCACCTTTTAAAGTATTAACATTAGGTATAAAGTGGTAATGAAGTTTTCAAATTCATTTTGTTCTAGCTCTTTGCTGGAGTATCAAGAATAGTGCCACAGACAGCTGCAGTAGTGTTTGTGGGATTTATTTTTGAGTCAGTCATTCATTTAACATATCCTACCAGCCAGCTGTCAGTCTGTGTTATTTTTCAGTCGCAACCAGCTTGGGGTTTTTTTGAAGTTAGGGCATACTCTTATATATTTTATTTGCAGGCTAGAGATAAGTTTAATATAGCCTGTCTAAACAGAACATTTAACGCAATGAAAGCAATAAGAAGAAAACTTTAACTTAATGACTTCTCAGCAAATGGTTAACCATGGGAAAAAAAACATGCACTTTCATGTAAATACATACAAGGGTTGATATTGACCTGAATGCTTCCACAAATTAATTAAAGATAAGAAAAAAATTCCCTACTAATGAACTAAAAAATAAAGTCAAATTCCTGCAGAGCTAATCAATGTTTTAAGTGATGAAGTTTTGCTTCAAGGTCCTTGCCATGAGCTAAAACTTCTAGTCTAGTGAAATTTTTTTGATGCAAGGGGAATTAGTAGCAAGTTAAGGAAAGTATTAGCATATAACAGAAATCAGTGGTTGAACTGATGCACAGTTCATATAAGCTGTTTGATAGATGCAGATCTTGAGAGTTTGTATAACTTTGTACTGTTCTCCTGATTTATGCTGCAGTTTTTTAAACTGATAATGTAAATGAACTTGTGTTGAAATGCATGTGATTCTCCGGCAGAAACGTTGGTAAGAGTGCTGGCCACAAAGGCATAGAGGAGAAAATTCAGTGAAAGAAAAGCAATCAGTTCTCCCATCTTTTTTTTTTTGGTCAAACAATTATGAATATCAACGTAATAAAAGGAAAGAGAGAGGAGAAAGGATAGATAACAGTGCCTGCTGAGAATGGCATGGACAGTAAACTAAAGGTGTGGATGAGAACATATTTACTAAGATTCTAATTTTACTTTGTCCCCTTCTCTTTTGATATTTGGCAGCCCATTAGTAGAAAATGCTCGGAAGAAGGTTCTTTTCTGGATTAGAATGTTTCTCTGTTGTTGACAGCACATGGCATCAAATCTTAGTATAAAATATGGCTTCTGTCTATTTTATATTGCCTGCCATCAGGAGCACTGATGGAGTGAAAGTTTAAAATGACTAATATGTTGCTTCCCAGTTATCAAGAGCATCAATCTTTGCTGTCTGGCCTTTGCACAAAAGGATTTTTTCAAAAAGACAATGCATGTGCTGTTGTGAAAATACTCAAATAATGTAAATTGGATTTATAAATCCTCTTTTAACCCTGAAATACAGTCCTGTTCCTAGTATTTTTTTTAGTTGCATTTTATAAATTACACTTTATAATTTTCAGTTTTTGCTTACCTCCCCACACTCAGGCTGCTGTGATTTATTATTAACATCACTAATAAAAGGAGTTATTTTTTTCCCAGACCTGTGTTGTAGTACAGTTTTGCATGGTAGGTGTTTATAGCCTAAACAAGTATAGTGAGTAACTGAGGACTTGTCTTGCTTTTTTTTCCCTCCTCACAATTCCCCCCTTTCCAGCTGTGCAATGGAGGTTCTGTCACAGAGCTTGTCAAAGGCCTGCTGAAGTGTGGCCAAAGGTTGGATGAAGCTATAATCTCATACATCTTATATGGTGCTCTCTTGGTAAGGATGTTCATTGGGCTTGTAATGACAGCAGAGGGTGCAATTTACTTATCACATACATGCATTTTCCATTTATAAAGTATGGTAATGTTAACAATATTACATGGGCTATTATAGCAGCAGGGGTTGTATAAAGGCATGTAATCCAGTGGACAGGCGTTTCTGTAGAGTATGTACAGATTTTCTTCATTACATTCCCTAATAGTAGGGTAATTGTTTTTAAATAAGGGAGTAAACTTATTTTTGTTACTGCTGGTATATAGGGCCTTCAGCATTTACACAATAACCGGATCATTCATCGTGATGTGAAAGGCAACAACATTCTCCTGACAACAGAAGGTGGAGTCAAGCTCGTTGACTTTGGTAATGACCACTTCCCCTTTGTTTTCTTGATACATGCAGTTTAGCCAAAGGCGTCTGTTTACTTTCCCCTGGGAAGGCAGAATGTCACAGCGAGAGACGTTTTCAGAAGCATACTCAGAACTATTTTAAGAAGGAAAAATGCAAAAGGAAACCGATTACAGCAGGAATAAAAATCTGGCTAAAAATCAGTAAGAGAGCTTTAACTTTCAAAAGCTTAAACATAATTTAATAATTTTTAAAAGTTCTGAAGGTAACGTTTTATTTACAAAGTTCTTTTGCATTTCAGAAGAAATGTCAGTTTCAGGAGTTGTCCTCCTACTTTAAATTTAGATATTCTATCTTTTGCATATGAAAAGGAAACATTGTTTCTGTAATGGCTTTTGATAGCCTTAAGCATGTTTTTTCCCCTCTGAGCAGAAGGTAAAATAGTCCCTTGGGTCCAAAACCAACATCCATTTAATTTGTGATTATTGCTCTTAGATTTGAGCATTGCCAGTCTGGGAGCATCATAAGAAACAAGAAGGAGAAAGGGAGGGAGGGTGATAGAAAGGGACTTGGCAATAGATTTAAAGTCAGTTCAATTTTTTTCCCTTTGAGCACGCACATAGAAAAATAAATAAATGCTTTAGTCCCTCAGATATGTATGCAAGGGAGTGGACAATTTTATTAAAGGTAACAGAAGCAGATTATTGGTAGTATGATTTATTAATGAAACCATATAATGCATAAGGTAATCACCATTGAAAATAGTGTTGTGTGAATAATATGTTTGTTTAGCAGTGCATGAAGGTAAAGAAAAATGTTCACAAAATGAGAGTAGGGTAAAATGGTATGTAAAAAAATTCTGCAAATAATAATATTCTTAAAAAATCCTAAAATATTAAATTTATGCAGTGAAAAGAAAATTGTGTACTGATGATGGCACGGTATTACAAATTTAACGCACATATATAGTGGAGATGCTAAAGTAAGCTGGCACACCGGAGATGCATTAGTATCTTCTAGGGACAGAAATTCATTATTTTGAATTGTAAAGGCAGCAATTAAAATAGTGCTAGGAGAAACATATTACCTGAAGCAAAATTTGGAGTGAGTCCCTGACCTAGTACAAGAGAGGAAGATCCCTTCACATTTGGGGGGATTTTGGCAGTCTGATCTTTGTTTTTACTCCATTATGGGAAAAGTTGTTTTTTCTTGCCAAAGCAAAATGTTATTATCAGATGTTTTAAAGGCTTTAGAGATAGATCAGTGTGCTGCAACCCCAAGTAGCACATTCAAGGAAACTGAGATTCCCAATCTCTCTGATTCCACATTTAGGTTTCAGGGGTTTTCTCCTACTTTTTAAGTTATGACAGTAGCACTAGAAAATCACAACAAATATGACAGGTTGAGAAAAAAATGAGACTTAAATCTTGAGTGTTCCCTACTGCTTAACAGTTAGGAAATGCCAAGAAATGCCCACATATCTATGGGCTTTCTGACTAAAGAAGTATCAGGTGCCAACCTATTATTAAGTTACTATTGACGCCTTAAGAGGCCTCCTAGAAACAAAGACTAGACGGGAGTAAGGGAATAAAAGTAGGTATTTATTTGAAGGGCCTTCAAAGGTACCCCCTGGGGAGCCAGAGGCTACTGCCAAGATGGACCCCCAAGATGGACGACAGGTCATGAGTTCTTCACTCTTTTATAGCTTTGATTCATTTGCATAGCAGGGTTAATTCTCCAATTAAATCTTCAGTTTTCCCCTCAGCTTAACCCACCTTAGCGGCTCTTTGGTTTATACTTTTGGGCCTAGGACAGCCTAAGTGTCCTTGAAGAGCAGACCCAGAGAGGCTTTGTTATGTCTACTTAGCAGGAGAGCAGAAATTAACAGGCTACAAGAAGCTTTCAGAGTTGCACACTAAGCAGTAGAGAATTTGACAAATAAAAAAGTTGAAACCTAAGGCATCCCTGTTTTTCCTGTCTTGTCCACTGCTGTAGCCACAGAAGGGTCTCTGGGAATGATTTAGGACTGAGTCACAGGTGATATTGTTTGTAGAACTGTTTTGTCTCATTTTTTTACAGAAAGTGGAAGACAAATAGTAAAATTGCAAGGAGTTCAGGAAGAGCAGGGACTCACAGTTGAGACAGTTAATGGCATCAAATTGGAGATTATTCTTGCTTCTGCCAGTGTTTCTCTGTGATGCTGGAGGGTCACTTACATCAAGCTCTGTTTCTCATTTTCCCAATAGCCAGTTTGAAACATCTTGTCCTCCTTTGCAGAAGAACTGTGTGTTCTTAACTGCAGCTGAGATCTATTATAGCTCTACTAGAGGCATGTGGAGTGCCTGAAAACTGAAAGATCTCAGATTAAGTACCCAAACACAGTGGATGCTTTGGATATTTTTAGGTTAATCCCTGGAACTAAGAATCCTCTGCCATTTTGTGGGAATGTTAAGCAGATTTATTGTTTGATGAGTGGGGAAGGAAATATGTCAAAAGAAAAAGAAAATAATAATTTTAAATTTAGTTTGGGATTGGATATATTAAATAAGTAATGAGAATTCAAATCAGTGGGGTTAAAAAAATTAAATTATGACTTATTCAGTGAATACTATCCATTCTATCCAGAGAATAAGACAGAATCTGGATGAAAAAAAAGGTGCTTCATATTCAAGGCTGTACATATGGATATTAGGTCACAAGAGAGGGTTACACAGATATCTTTGAGGCTTTACTTTCCTTTACTGCATGACTTTACAGCTTGTTTTTTCAATGTAACACATGTTTCTTCCCTCAATTTCTGTCGACAGCATTATATATTTGAATAAATGATGGTCACAGTAAATTGACCCAAAATGTCTGCAACTTATCATTAATTTATGCTCCCGCTCTCCCTCTCTCAGTTCTTTGGTATTCTGCACTGTTTTGGAATATCCCTACATAGCAGCTATGAATTAAGCTGGCTGAAGAGAGATCACAGTGAAATGGACAGAGGCTTGTTGTATGTCCTAGCCATTAACTGTTTCACGGCAGTATTCAGGAAATCACTGAAGACTTGCAATTACACTGAAAAATTAAAAACAAATATAGAATTTAATGTTGGAATCAGAAATCAAATAATTTAACTTATGAATCTAATTTTTTAAATTTATTGGCAGCAGTCAAGGTGTATTATGTGTTTCTGCTCATTTTTGTCTCTGGGTAATGCCAAAAGAGCAAACCACTGTGGCTTTTGTTTTTAAAAAATGTAAAAGCAAAAGATATTTCTAAATCAATATTGGCTTTGTGTCACCTCATTGGAATGCTACTGATCTGAACTCATTCAATTATGTGTCGACCAGAGCAGAGATGATTTGCTGTCAAAGTTCGTTCTGATTTGTTAAATCAGAGTGTTTGATTGCACTCTAGTTCATTCTTTTGGTTTTTTTCAGTTATACGTCAGTAGTCCAGCGCCAGTCAGCAAAGCTCTGAAGCTAATGTTTTGTTTTATGTGCTTAATTCCCTAAATACAAGCTGCAGTGTGAGCTTGAGCTTCTGAGCTTTCCTCATTAGGGAAAGATTTAAGCAAGTGCATAAGTGTTTTTGTTTTGTTGAACAGGAGCCTCTGCAAGTATGCTAGTGAACAAATCTCCAGCCAGTTCGGGCAGTAAATTTGTGAAACAGAAGTTTTAAAGTCAAGTTGTAATTTTAATAGTTACCATTTATACATATGAAAATAGCAGAAAGAAACCTGGGATATTTATGTGACAATGGAATTTTTGATTTTGAATGAAAGGGCTTCAAACTGAGAGTCATTCACAAAAAAAAATCTCTCAGAAACTCTGAAGAAAACAACAAGCTGAAATTGATCAAACAAATAATTTGCCCCTATTTTGGCCAGGCATTCTGCAGCTGTGCTCACACGTTTGGGTTTTGTTTTCAAGATACTTGAAATAAACTTACCAAAATGACAATTAATTTGAAGCCAAGTTTCTTTGATCTGTTTTGTTGCAGGTGTTTCAGCCCAGCTCACCAGCACACGGCTGCGTAGAAACACCTCAGTGGGTACACCCTTTTGGATGGCACCTGAGGTAGGCAGATGTGCCTGTCTGGGTTGTCTCCGTTCATTGCAATACACACTTGGTTGCCACTTCCCCATAGTAGGAGGGGGTCTTTTCTTGCCTCCCTTATGGCTGTCTTTCTGCTTTACATCTTGTCCTCTGTTCAGTAAAAATAATATACTATTAGAGTATATTATTTTGGATTTCTAATAATCGTTTTCTTCTCTGTAGTGTTTCCATAAAAGTACAGAAGATCTACAAGTAACTGAGGGTCCTGACAATGTTATGACTTTCCAGTCAAATATTGTTTGTTTTGGGATGCTCGTCCATTGTGTAAATACGGACTGGGGCGAGAAGGAGGAATTCCTTCTTTCCCTTCTTTCCAGTCTTGCTATAGTCTTGCACACTGCAAACCCCTGACTGACCTATGTGTTCTTTAACCTTAATTATTGACTGGGGACCTTTAAACTCAGACACATGGGCTAATGTAGATTAAAAAATGGAGAAAAATAATATACAGGTAGCTTAGCCCATATTTGAGTATCTTAGACCCTATTTTTACGTACTGCTACCCAGATGTAACCCTTTGTCTTCTATTTCATGAAGCTCTAAAAAGTTTTAACACATTGTTGAACAGAAGTCCCATTTGTACTTTACCAAATTTTGGGGTGAAAGATATCAATCTTTGCCCTCACTGCTTTAAGGAACACAAAGTACTTCTGAAAGATACAGATTATGAAATCTAAAAACAAGTATTGAAACAGGAGTGGTCTGTTTATTTGTAAGATGTTCAGCCTTTGTAACAGTACAAGCCTCTTTTCTGTTGAAGGCCATATGAAGTTTGGGGAATTTAGGATGGAATTTATATCCATTACAAATACACACAGGTCTATTTCTGTATGTCAGAGTTAAAAGTATTGTGCAAACATTTGTTTTAAAGCATTTCATACATTTTATGGATTTGTTTTTATTGCTAAGGAAGGCTGATTACAGCTGAGCACAGAAAAGACGCTGCTGTAAAGGGTCTAAAATTGATCTTGCACAGTCTCACAAAGAATGGTTGATATTTCACCATCTCCATAACAACCAGTTTACGTCACAAAGGAGACACAAGATACCTTAGAAACCACTGTGCAAGCATTATTTATGGAATCACCTTGGGTGGAGACATTTCTAAAATGAGACCTCTATAAAACACTTCTCTAGATAATAATGGACATATTATGGAGGATTTTATTGAATGTGGATTATTATAGGTTATTTTTATGATACTGTTTTGCTTGAATAATTCCCATCAAGGGCAGTAATAATACCAAATTTATTTTCCCTTCTGTGTTGAAAATAATTATTCTCATGGCAAAAAGCCAGAGATAGCAGATGTTATGATCTGAAAAATTTTGACCTAAAAATACAACACACATGTAACCAAGGTGTGTTACGTACATAGCACATCAAACAGGAACAGGAGTAGCTTTGAATACTTACTGTTTTGAAAATAATCTGTTGAAAGAACCAACCCAGTACCATATACATAGTAACCCATATCACATTTGTATGCCTGTGTGAGATGTGCCAGGTTTCATAGGTGTACCAATCTGCAAAACAGCTGTAAGATGCTTAGATATCCATTATGCTGTTGTTGAAATGGCTTTTAAATAACAGGTTGTATAACATACTTGCTCAAGTCACTGCAGTTGCTCATATAAATGACAGGTTTCAAGTGATGTGCAAGATGCAATTTACTTTTATTTCTGGGGAGATCTTTCTGGTATTTTTAAAATATGCATCCAAATTTTTATGTGAAAGATGGAATATTAGGACTGCAATAAGATGAAAAGGTGTGCATGGGTAACAGTTTATTAGGAAGAGTGTTCTAGATGAGATTCTGGTGAGATCAGTAAACACTAGAAAGACTTAACTCAGTTTTTTGCACTCATTTGTGAAAAAACATCCTGCCTAAAGGTTTTTGACCTTTAGGATAGAATAGAATTTATGTCAAACCCCAAAATATCATAAAATAACTGAACAGGAATGAAGTGTTACTAATCAGAGAAATAGAATGAAGACTTTTTTTTTTTTTTTAAATTGGACTTTATCTACATGTGAAACACAGGTGCCTTGGTCAATGCAGGCAATCATGGGATCTCATCTGGCAGTGAGAAAGATGGATTTAATCTGAAGCGGGAATGAAGAGGGGAGATGAAAAAGTTTGCCTTGCAGGAAGAGACTACAGTAGTGTTTCAGAGTAGAATAAAGCTGACCGGAAATATTTTCCAATGTAAACCCCAGGAAAATAAAATCTGGAGAAGAATGTTGGAGAATGTTTTAAGATGACAGGAATAATTAGATATAAGCAGGAGACAAACACACTGGAAACTGGAATCACTAGATCAGCCTGGGTCACAAACAGTCTGTAAAACGAAGCAAACCGTATTTTAAGTTTGCAAAACATATCAAAGGCATGGTTACTTGAAATATGGCATGGTGCTTGAAATAGCAAAAGTTCATAGGAAAACAGCAGTGATTGAGGGTGGCATAAGGAAGGTTCAGTGTTCTTACTGGCAGTACTCAAAGCAGCAGCTGAACATTTTTGAGTGACTCAAGCACCTTGGCTCCTTTTTTTCTGATGACTCTGAGGCTTGTGTAGCAGTGTCAGGACAAAAAAGATCTGTCTGAGCATTTGTTTTGAGCAGAGCTTGTGATTAACAAAAATTTTGCTGAAAAATGAAAATACAGGTAAAAATTAGGTTTTGAGGAAGCAACAGAGGAACATGACAAGGGTAAGTCAGTTTGAGAGCAGCTTTAAAGTAGACTCACTGAAAATTAATAATAGTTTAACCTAATTAATATTGTTTTATGGTTACAGACATAGACTTTCAGAAACTGAAACACTGAGTAGAAGCATACCAATAAAAGATAAGTCAGGATAGTGTTAGTATGTTTAAAGCTGCCTGTTAGCAAACAAGTTACCTAGAATCTGCTTCTGTTGTGCTGAAATAAACTGTGCTGTATGCTAGCAGGATAAATCAGATTTGAAGCTTTTGTACTGAACTGCCTTTACATCTGTGGTTCTAAGCAGTAACATTAGTCTTGTTTTTAACTTCCAGTGCATAACTGAACAAAATCTAGTTTAAATAGAATTGCAGATTTTTTTCCACACATATGATTACATTATCATGATCGAGCTGAAAACTTGACTCTTGAAACATGCTCAGTTAGAAGATCACAAAATAACAGAATCACAGAGTCAAGTAGGTGGAAAAGACCTCTGAAATCACTGAGTCCAACCTATGACCAGCCATCATGTCAACTAGACCGTGGCACTGAGTGGCACATCCAGTCTTTCCTTAAGCACCTCTGGGGATTTTGACTACATGATCTCCCTGGGCAGCCCATTCCAATATTTAATCACCCTTTCTCTGAAGAAATTCTTCTTAATGTTCAACCTAAACCTTCCCTGACACAGCTTAAAACTATGACCCCTTGTCCTGGCTCATGTTGTCTTTGAAAAGAGGCTGACCCCTGCGTGGCTACACGCTCCTTCCAGGGAGTTGTAGAGGGCAATAAGGTCCCCCCGAGCCTCCTCTTCTCCAGGCTAAACACCCCCAGCTCCCTCAGCTGCTCCTCACAGAACTTGTGCTCCACACCCTTCACCAGCTTCCTTGCCCTTCTCTGGACACAGTCCAGCACCTCAACGTCCTTCCTGAACTGAGGGGCCCACAACTGGACACAGCACTCGAGGGGTGACCTCACCAGTGCTGAGTACAGGGGGACAGTCATTGTCCTGGCCCTGCTGGCCACACTATTCCTGATACAGACCAGGATGCCACTGGCCTTCTTGGCTATCTGGGCACACACTGGCTCGTGTTCAGCTGCTGTTGACCTGCACCACCAAGTCCTTTCCCACTGGGCCACTTTCCAGCCACTCTGCCCCCAGCCTGTAGTGCTGTATGCTTGATCTCCTCATCCAGATCATCAGTGAAGATATTAAACAGGACTAGGCCCAACACTGATCCCTGGGGGACACCACTGGTGACAAAACACCCACTGGATGCAGCACCGTCCTCCACCGTTCTCTGAGCCTGGCCATCCAGCCAGTTTTAACTCAGTGAAGAGTGCACCTCTCCAAGCCACGTGCTGCCAGCTTTTCCAGGAGTATGCTGTAGGAGATTGTGTCAAAGGACCATCACGTCCAGATAAACAACATCCACAGCCTTTCCCTCATCTACTAGGTAGGTCACCTGGCCATAAAAGGGGGTCAAGTTTATTGGGCAGGACCTGCCCTTCCTGCTGGCTGGGTCTGATCTCTTGGTTGTCCTATGTATGCCATGTGATCACACTCAAGATGATCTGCTCCATGTACAGATATATGTACATGTTTGGCCCAAATTTAGTTTTAAGAATGGAAATAGAAAAAGATACTTGAAGTCAGAAAGAACTGGAGAGATGCTGAAGATAATTTAAAACTGCAGGGAATATGCTGTTATATTTTACTGATAACTGCTAAAAAAATGTTACTGGTGACTGTATACTTACATTTTAAAAAGAACATAATTAAAACATAGTTGATCCTTTGAAGGATTAGGTGTTGAAATATGACATATGACACATGAGTAGGAAAGATGTGACATTGTGGTAAAGGTATATGAATTCTGTAATAATGAGTTAACCAGAGGTAAAATCTTGGGTCTGTTTTCCTATTTTCAGAGATATTCAGATGTCACAGTATTATTTAAAGCTGTCTCAATTCTGTGTTTTGAATATTTGTTGCCGTCCTGCCAGGAGGAAGTAATGATCAGTAAGACTGCCCCAGACAGTTTTCCTTTGTCCTGCTGAATCAAGGCATTCTACTAGGATAAAATTCAGTACATCTGAGGATCAGAATAAATTTCCAAAGTGTTAGAACAGTAGGTGACTAGCTTAAATTGTCTTTATTTTCCCAATGTTCCTTTGTGTTCTTTTTAAACTTTAAATCTGATCATGTGTATGTGAAGTAAGTCTAATCCTGAAACAATGAATAATATTTGCATTGTTTCAGTATGAAGCTGTGTCTTTGCATATCTAATGAAAAATTAACAAAACTAGGTGGTAAGAAGGCACCCCAACAAATAACTTGCATTAATATAGTTTAAAAATATACACAGAGAAAAATATAATTTTGCAAAAACTTCACAGCAACTTTTCTGCTGAAGTCAGTATTTATTATAGTAAGGGCTGTATTCAGGTCTTAGAATTTGGGAAAAAATTCATTTAATTGTAAATACATTTAATGTGTAGTTAAATACTGAATTGGGAAAACAGCATAGGAAAGATAAGCCCATCACTAACCTGGGCTTATTGAATCATAGAATCATAGGTTTGGGTTGGAAGGGACCTTAAAGTTCATCTGTTTCCAGGTCCCCTGCCTGGGAAGGGACTCCTTCCACTTGACCAGGTTGCTCAGAGCCCCATCCAACCTGACCTTAGACACTTCCAGGGATGGGGCATCCACAGCTTCTGTGGGCAACCTGTTCCAGTGCCTCACCATCCTCACAGTAAAGAATTTTTTCCTAATATCTCATCTAAACCTACTCTCTCAGTTTGAATCCACTCCCTCTTATTCTGTCACTACATGTTCTTGTAAAAAGTCCCTCTCCATCTTTCCTTTCATGTTTTTAATTAACTCTTAACAGGTACAGTGATACATTCCCGTGAAACAATTTAGTATAGTCTCATCTTGTCATATTTCAACCTTTTCTATTTGCCAGCCCTTTGCTTACATCAAGAGATTCAAGGTCAATTTGCTAAAATTAGCTTTTCGCATATGCACATTTTCACTATACTTTTAATTGCCAGCTAAGCAAGGAATTTTGTACATGCTGGTTTATAATGAACTGTAAGAATCTGCTAGTTAGTATAAATAGGGTATAGCTTTAAAGAAAGTATATACACTTACTTTTCTGCCTGAAAGCCATTTGAAAACAGTTTTACAGTGGAAAAGTATGCTTATTTTGTGATAAATAATATTATACCTTCTCTATTAAGGAAAGTTTTGAAAATATTTTAGCATCTTCCGTGAAAGTATACTAACAATTCTCTTACAGATAATGATAAGAGATAGGTTATTAAATTAGCTCTTATTACAGTTTTTCAGTTTTGTGGTCTTTTTACCTTGTAAATTACAATAAATGAGAAAAGAGTGAAAGGATAATTTGCAAAAAAAAAAAAAACCAAACGCCCAAACAACTGTCCTTAGAAAAAACCTTTACAGATGGAAATAGACAAATCTGCTGCTGCTTTTATGGACCTTGTGTGTATCTGGCATCTTGATTAATTAACAGTGAAATATTTGAAAATTCCATGCATTTAAGAGGTAAAAATAATAAATGCAATAGATAAATGTCAAAGATAAAGATAAGTAGCATTAAATAATTTGTCACATAGGTGATACTATATTAAGCCTAGGGTGAAAAGGAATTTCCCACTTGACATACATTATGAAATTACATCCTGTTTTTCAGGAGGTTAAGGTGCTGGGACACTGCAGTGTACTGGGAATTATTTTTAGGGAATATTAGCTGTCTTCTCGAAATGCAGCACTGGGTTTGAGTGCAGTGCTGTGGTTCATGTGGAACTAGGTATAGGCATGCCAGAGAGGAACTACTGAAGTGTAAGTGTGGGAAGGCATGGGGGGAAGAGTGGGAACAATTGCTCTAAATAGATAGGGCAAGACTGCATGGAACGACTGAGGGACATAGAAGTGAAGTGATTTGCTTAAGAACTTACAGCAGATCAGTGGCAGAATGTGGGGTAGAATTAAGTCTCTAAATGGCTGCACATGACTGAAATGCCTGTGACTCTGAGATGCCACCTTCTGAGAGCTGACAGATGATTTTTAAAAGATTTTTTTGTGAATACAGATTTTTTTTTTCTTTAAAGAAATAAAGGAAATTGCTGTTTCTGTCCTGGTTTTTCCCCTACTTTCTTCTTTTTCTGTGACTCTGAAACCGAAGCTTTAACAAACTGCTGTAGTAAGGAGTTATATTGAAGTTGAGTAAAGTCCAGAATGAAAGCAGTGGATGTAGAAAGCTGAATTGGAATACAGAGGTTTCTTTAAAGGACATTACGTACAAGAGAGGCAGAGAGCACAACAGGACAGCGCCAGCAAGCTCTCCTTCAAAAGCGATGTCTGGCAGAATGCATCACCTCCTCCTTTGATCCCCGGAGAACTGATCTCCACCTGGGCTAGCATGGCAGGAAGGAGTTGAAAAGTACATGGCAGCTGGAGAAAATCTCCGGGAACATTGCCAGTAACGTTGATGACATAGCCGTAGTCTTGTGAAGGGATGCGGAGGAGTTGCTTCTGTTTTGTTTTAACAGCTATGGAGGGGTTGTAAAGCTTTCGTGTAGGGTGTTTAAAGATTTAAAAGACAAATCAAAACAACAAGCCCAAAACATCAGAGAAAATCAGTTCAAGACCACGTGGGTCTGCACTGAGTTGCCTACATGAAGTATGTTTACTTAGGAGGCTGGAGTTGGCTCTTAGTTTTTGCTTTCTTTGTGAAAGACGGTTTGAAAATCTGTGTGCGGTGTGTAGTATATGTACTACTGCTCTGGAGTAAATGTGTGGATCAGAAGCAAAATGTGTCAATTCTATTATTATGAGCAGTATTGAGTTTGTGATGGTCTCATGGTGTAAAAGCAAGATTTGTGTGCTTGAAAGCCTGTCTGTTTTTCCTTTTCCTTTTCCTTCCTGTATCATTTGGTCCAATAAAAGGTATTACGCTCCCCTACAAATGTAGCCTGTTGCCAGAGCAGTCTAATGGTCTCAGGAATATCTCCCTTGGGTGAGTTAAAAATAAAAATAAAAATTGATTACTCACAGCTGTTAAAGTTTGACTACTTGACATATAATTAATTTACAATGAATCAGTATTAATTGTTATAATTACTTATAGGACTTATTTTAAATCTTATTTACTACTTATTTTGGTAACGTTTATAACAATGTAATAATTTTCTGATATACTATGGAAAAATTTGTATGATGGTACAAAATAAGGAACTGAAATCCAAATAAGAAAATGCAGGAATAGGGAACCAATTTCAAACACAAAATTGCTTTTTTTAATTTATGAATGTGCTTGAAGAGTGGATTGAAAAGAGGGAAAGAGGAAGTGATGGACAGATAGATATAGATAAGTATCACTTTGATTTGTCTAATTCAGTATCCCTAGTGCTGCTAAATGCTATCATGAAAGACTTTTTTGGTTTTGGTGCATAGGAATTAGAAGAACATTTAATATTGTATTTCCAATGTAAACAAATGAAGCTGGGTTTTATAGTGTCAGATGGAGCCCAGAAGTTCAGTTGGTTTATTTCACTTGACTGGCACAGCTAGCAATCTTGTTTTCCTTGCAGCAAGGGTAACAACTTTGTGCCACATTCATTTTCCGTGCGCAGTGCTTCTCAGCAGTGCTCACACGCCACATAAGCTGCTTAGTTGGCTCCATCAGCTGAGCCTGGCACTGCCTCACTCCAGCAGCAGCAACCCTGCTAACTCCAGGCTCCTTCCTGCGGGTGGATCAGCAGCGCTCGTTGTGCAGCAGTTGTCTCCAGGTAGCACATCTCTGCTGCTATTATCAGCATATGCTTGCAGCTCTGTTTTGTACAGGCACTGTATATACTGAGGCAAAGTGAAAGTAAGTTCACTTATAATAATTCTGGGTAAACTTTAAAGGGTTTGATGTATTTTACTTTACCTAAACATATTACAGCTTCCTCTCTCTGCACAAGTCAGTATGACCACTGTCCAAATAATAGGTAGTTCTCTGTATTACCTGTTTTGCTTCTTTTAAATCCACCTTTGATCTGCTACTGGGCTTGCTGAAGTTCAGAGGAGTATTTGTATTGATTTCAGAACAAGCAGAATTATATCCTTGAATATAAAGTTTTCTTGTCAAGGTGTGAGTCATCTTGTGTATCTCTGTGAATTTTTGTGTTTCTGTATGAGTTATAAAGCACACAGAATGCCTAGGCACTGGCTTCTCTAAATTCCCTCCAATTAGTGTGAATGATTTGTTTATGTACCATTTTTCCAGACCTGTGAATTCCCCATCCCCTCATTCTGTACTGGTGTGACCCTCAGCACAATTAGTGTTGACAACTAGCATCACACTTTCTGTTTCTCTGTCTGGTGTTTGAATGCTTTTCAACCTACAGCAGTATGACTGGACATGAAATCATGATGAAATTACAACTGAAACAAAAGGTGACAGCCTGTCTCCTTAGCAACCAGGGCTGCTGTGTGCATGCAGTCAGCCTATGCTGAAGTGAGAGACTTGGTGCTTGTTCCCATGATGTTTACTAGCAAATCTCAAGATTAGCTACATCACCCCCTGAGGCTTTGCCATGAACATAATGTTTGCAGCAAAGCAAACAACTTCTTCTGTTTCACTTTTACAAGCAGGGGAGGATTTTGCTGGATATGAAATTTGTACAAATGTGATGTCTTTCCACAAGGAAGAGAAAGGGAGTAGCATGTTCTTCAGTTTCAGATCATTTCTTCTGGGCTCTCTGTCTTCATGCCCCACTGGGCAGAGCAGGCATCAGCAATGCTGAGCAATACTCTCAGCTCCAAAACTCCAACAAAAAGTAGAGATGTTTCAAAAAAAAAAAAAGTGTCTCTGAATTCCAGATTAGAGACAGGAATATAATGAAAGATAAGTCAATAGCATATTCCTCTTTTGTATTTGGCTTTTAGAGATTTTTGCTCTGCAGGGAGTAGCAATAGTTTTTAAGGCAAAACAGGACTGGGGCATTCCCAAGGACTTGGCTGGCTTGTAAACTGTGACTTAGAGAACACTTTCTTCTTCACATTGCAAGAGAGAGTGTTCTCTGCTAGCCAACACATAAAGCAAACTGTTGATGTGCACCTTTCATCAAGGAAAAAAGGTAACATTTGATTCTTGCTTTAAAAATCTAAATTAGTGGTATCTGTGTTTCTCCAAGGGGTGCATAACTTGGTAAGATTCAATATGTTCCACAGAAAACACTTGTTTCAAATCAAAGTGATTGTTAAGTTCGCGTACGTTCTGCGTACTGAATGAAGAGTAGTTCATTTTGTATCTTTTCTGTGAGGCTAATCTCACTATTGTCAAGCTAATGGTATAAAACATACTGGTTTGTATGGTCCACTGGCTTATTTTCTTTTAAAAAAAGAATATATATTAAGCGGAATTTTTTTTCTGAAATAGTCACTATAACGTCTATAACAGAATGGAGGAAAATCTAATGGTGTCTAATTCGCCTTGGTTAGAACGGCAGTATTTTGCCCTAGTGTCTTTATACTGTCATTATATATGTATTGGAGGTGTAGCTGTTAGCTGTGGAGCAGAAGACACAAAGATGCCTTATACATTCTTTTCTCTTTGGTAGGTAATATACTGTGAAGGTGAAAAAAGTTCTAAGACTTATTTTTTGTTTTTAAAAACAACAGTTGCAGTATATTTTCTTTTGCCCACCCACTATGAACACAATGAGGTCTGATGCTAATAATTTTAGTGTAGTTTGTTAAACTTTGTAAGACCAAGATATAGAGCAAAGTTTGTCATCATCCTGTAGTTAGAAGCAATTGTGATGTGCTTGTAGGGAAAAAATCATGGTACCTTTGAATGTGGGAGACCAGCTATGTGTGTGGCATTGCTGATGAAGTCCAGTGTGACCTTGAACAGGTCCTTCTTTTCCTTCTCTTGAAAATGAAAATATATTCCTCTGCATCATAAAGTTTTAGAACAAATAGACAAGTATTTGCAAAGGACTCAGCACACCGATGAGAATCCAGGCAACTTCAAAGGTATTCACCTCCAGGAAATGGTTTCTAGCAGATTTTGTACTAAGCAGATAAATATTTTTCATGTGTTAAAAAAGGAAGGAGAGCACAGTGCATAAAATTAGCCACATATGGATAAGCTTCCAAGCCATGGCCTTGGAAGCCAACTTGGATGATTTTTTTGAGGAAGGGTGATTGAGTATACAGATTATTTGGGGAACTGTATAGAAAACCCCAAAATAATCAAGAAGTATAAGCTTCCTCTTCAATCTCTGAGCAAAATTTCAATGATAGCCTCTTTAGAATATATTATTTAAGTATCTCTGATGCATCTCTATACCAACTTTCCAAATTTTTGCATTTGATCTTTTCTCTCTCACAAATGATATAAGAATATGAAATTATCATGAAGGCCTCTGAAACAGAGCTTCTAAACAAACAGGCCTCTAAACAGAGCCTGCTAAAGCACTCTGCTTGAGCTATGTAGTTATGCATGTTTTAAGAGATAGAGTGATCTCTGTGATGAGATCAAGGCTATAGCAAACATTTTGAAGAACTAAAAATTATTCCAGAACTTTCATTTAAGACATTCTGTTGAACAGAAGGGAGGTGAAGAAATTATCTTTGTGTGACAACTTTGAAAAACACCAGCTTAACTAACAAAGCTGTGCCTCTTCAAGTTGAAGGAAAAAAAATCTTTGAATCCTCTTTTGCAGTGCTTACTTTCATTTTTCTTGTTTCTCTGGCATAATAATTGGAAAAACTGAGGAGATAGAGTGATCTCAACACTTGTCAAAACATAGATAAAAAAATTTGGAAAGGTCTTAATTTTTCTGGACTGATTTGCTCTAGGAAAAGAAAAGGAATTAACTAATGTGCAACTTTAATGCAAACCTCCCCCCATGAACATTTCAGTATTATTTTAACTGTGTTCAGCATCCCTGATTTCTGATAAAATAAATGATGAATGCACTACAGTGGGGTCATGAGTCCCAAATAAGAGATGGACAGGTTCTGTGGGCCTGTTGGACAGAATCACTACCAGAGTCAGGAGTGCCTTTGTTATGTGGAGTTTATGGAGAAAGCAACTAAGATGTTAAGCTGGAATCAGCAGCTTCTCCAGGAAAGGTTTTTTTCTAACAGGTGACTCTCTCTGCCAGCAGCTACTCGCATTGCTGACTTGCATGTTGCGATCTTTGCAAAGTGGTGTTCCAAACTGAAGCCCTAACACAGGAACTCAGAAGTAATACAGAAGTTAAAAAAAAATACAGTACCTTCTAGAGCAGGTACAGCCACCCTAGGACATATTCTTTTTATCTTAAATACAAATTATTAAAGATACTTTAAAAACCATGAGAAAAATCATGGAAGTTGATACTAGCAATATGCAGGGATCCAACAAGATTTCAAAGTAATTGTTTAATTGATGAGACTTGGGAAGACAAACTTGAGCCTGAATTCCAAATCATAATAAAATGCAGTGAAGCTGCAATTTTTGTCTCATCCCTTTGCAAAGATAAGAGCTAAATTTAAACTTTGGTTTGAATCTCACATTTAGATTCAGGTTACACTAATAGTTAGCATATTAGAATGTGATCATTGGGTTGGGTGGAAGTGTGTATTAAGTTTGTGATGTAAAACAGTTCTGATATCCAAGGAGAGATTCCCGTTCACGTCCATTTTTCTTAGACAAGGTATGTGGTATGTTACCTAAGATTTTTTTAAAACTACTCAAATTCAATAAATACAAAACAAAACAACAACAACAACAAAAACTGAACAACAACAAAAAAAGGCAGAAACTACTGATGGAGCATCCTTATCTAAAAACCAGCTGCGCAAATCGGTCTATCCTCATGAATTGTCATAGAAGTTAATAAGAATAACATCATTAGGGTTCTCTGCTATTAATAGGTTTCTGAAAGTAGTTCTTTCAAAAACAGAATTTAGTGTTGATGTTCTATGTATAGATGTTTGAAGCATCCCATGGAGCTTAATGTATTTTAAAAAAAGAAACAGATTGCTTTTAAAGAAAACAAACCTAAGAGAAGTTCTAATTTACTGTTACCTTTTTGTGGTGTTTCTTCTGTCTTGTATATACAGGCAAAAATGACATGGATTTGATTACATAGCATTTTAGACATGACTCAAAAATGTTATATTGGATGACATGAATTGTACATTAGGTTAAAGCGTTGGTTTCTCTGCTTCTCTTCTTGTAGGTCATTGCTTGTGAACAACAGTATGACTACTCATATGATGCTCGATGTGACGTGTGGTCCTTGGGAATAACAGCTATTGAACTGGGGGATGGAGACCCTCCTTTATTTGACATGCATCCGGTGAAAACCCTTTTTAAAATTCCAAGGTATGGCACTAGATGGCTCTCTTCACTCACTAGTTTGTTCAAAGGCAGTCTAGTCAAAGGAGAAATATTTGGTAAATATTTGTGCTTCAAATCCTAAGAATCTCTTCTGCAGAAAGACAATAAAAAGCTGTAATGTCAAAGACTTTTTTTTCAGCCTGGCTTCTATGATAATTTATATTTAGAATTCCTTGAAATGATGAAGACTTATTTATTTTATTCTTACTTTAGAATATAAAATCATATAATATCCAGGTACCTTCCTTCGAATAGAACTTTTCTTAGCTTCTATTGATGAAAACGTTTATTTCAAAAGGAGAAGCCAACATTTGTAACTGTTAAACAACATTTTCAAATGTTATTCCCCTAGAGTCTTAGGATTGTTTTACTGTAAAAGTAAAACATACAATTTTGACAGTGCTATGAAGCAGTCTGGCAGTTTCAGCAAACTGTAGTCATAATTTATTTTTTATTTACATAAGGATGTTAAAATGTGAAGATTTGGATTGTCATCCATGGACAATCCAATATGAATGATACTGGATTGGTTATGAAAAAGGGATATAAATTTCCTTCTATATATAGTCATGTAAATTAGCTGTATTATTTCATACTGTCTAGTTTTGATTTCATTTGTTTTCATTTCATTGAGTCTTCCTGAATAAGCTGAGATTGACAGTGTAAAATAGAGTTTAGCAACAGAACAGTTGTAGTAATAGAAGAAATACAGAAATTGTCCTTCATTGATTAGACTGGCAAGTACTTCTCTTTTCCACATTTTGGCTCATGAAGAATCACCACTGACTTAACAGTTTAAAACCTTCAGCAATACAAGTGTTTGACCTTTTGTTATCTACACAGTTGTCATAGGCTTTTAAAATTTCTTCTGATTGCAATTTGCATTTCTGATTAAGTCTATTTATATGCAGATGCAGTTGTGCTGGGTTCTGGCTCATACAGTTATCTCCTTCTCCCCAGCTCAGACATGAACTACCACCGCTCTTTCCAAAATTATTCATGCTGAAGCAGCAGTTGATCTTTTTGCCTTTACATGAGTGTAAAACAGGTCCGGGCAGTTAAGGCAAGGGAGGCTTCAAATTACTAAAACAATATCTATAAATTTTATCAGTGGTGAAAACAGTTTAAAACAACAGAAATCTTACCAAAAGTAAGGGCAAGCAATAGGAATATACATGAAGTAGGGCATGTAGAGTCTTTGATTTCTGTCTACAGTTTGGCTCTTTTTCTATGTGCTGTTGCATCTCTGTATGACTTAGCAAAACAAAGGTGAATTATCTATTTGATTAATCAAATAATGTATACATTTACCAAATAGTATCAATTTTTAAGTCAAGATATTTTCCTCTGCTGTGCATTATATGAGCTATAGCCCTGCTGCTTCTAACTATGCATTCTTATTAGATGAAGTGGACCATGATGAGTGCTGGCTGGCATAAGCGCCTGGGCTATAGGAGATGGAACTTCTCTCCTGGTACTTGTCTGAAATCAATTCAGAGGGATAGCAAATATGACAAAAAGGTGTGTTCCCCTCTTAGAGTAGCTTGACAGTTCGGAAGTATTCTCAGAGAAGTTCCTGATAACTGTGCTGAAATGCACACGTTTTTAACAGCCTTTTCAACATGAGCAGTGAGGCTCTTCTCAGACTGAAAGTGGTTTCTCTGAGCACTGGATGTTGAGTGTCAAGCAGTGAAGTATAGAAGCATTGGAGCTCACCTTCTGAGACTGTTCAATCCAAAATCCTCTGAGCACAGTTCGGGTGTGACTATGGTTCCCTACAGTCAAGCTCCATTTTATCTGGAAGTGCAAAAAGCTTCTGCAAATAACAAACAATAAATGTAATGGGTAATAACAAGCAATAAATGTAATGGACTATTGATTCTTTGATTTTTGTATGGGATTTCTGTATGTGTTCTCCCAGGATAATTTTTTGTTGACTGGGCTGATTTGACTGTAGTTTGGAGAAGAGGTGACATTGCTCTTTACAGTAAAAGACACTTAGACATCACTCACTCAAAGAGTTATCAAGAATTAGTTCCTCGTTTGCTTACATTCTTGACTCCAGTTGATCCATATCTTTCTATTTATACTGCCTTCTGTGTACTAGACTGGTCTGTTTTCTGTGATGCTGGTTGCTTTACATTAGCAGAAAACTTAGCAATGGTTTTCAAGTTTTGCTATCAAGCACTGTTTAATAATCTGTTCTCATGAATATTTTTAAATGTTAGTAATTGCAGAATTGCCAAAACTAGATGCAGAAATCTCAATGTGTGTTTCTGTAGACTTTTTCCTTTCTCAAGAAGTTTCTATGTCAGTTTAGTCATTGGCTTTTTTTCTAGAGAGAGCCAGTTGTGCTTTTAGCCATTGCATTGAGTTTCAACATAATGAGCAGCAGAGCTAGGCCTTAGTCTTAAATGAGTATAATTTAAATCAATGAGTCCTTACTTCGACTTTATAGGATTTGAATCAACCATTAGATGAATAATTTTGTACAGGCAGTCAGAGCAGTTGCATACCCCCAAGATGTCTGGAGATACCTTCTTGTGTAGAACTCAAGGACTTCTGGTATACTTACTACCTCCAGCTAACATAGATTCATGTCTGTATTATGTAACTTGGACCAGGGATGGACTAATCTCCAGATTGAATAGCTCAGAGGTCTGCAAAGGAGCGCGTCTATGGATGCATCATAGGATCCCAAGATGGGTTGTGGCATTGTGGGAAGAGGAGGCCTCTTATGCCTGTTTAAATTCAGATTTTCTATCATTGGGTCAAGCAACATAAAACGTGATTAGAGACTGAGTTTATCTCAACAAAATAGCTTATTTCTAGAGGGCAGGTGAACCCTCAGAAATCACAGAGTACTTGAACTTGGGCATGAAAAAAAAAGATCCCACTGTGCTGCACTTCTCTCAAAGCCTGACTAGTGCTTCACAACAGGAGATGCTGGACGCTAAGTGTTTTTGAAAACACAGTGTTTTTTTTAAAGGTGTCTAAGTATTAACTTCATACTGTCGATAATATGGCCTGAGCTGTGAGCCAGATGTTTAAGCATCTTCCAGTGGTTAAACAGTTAAATGTTCCTTGTCCTACAGAAAATGTAGTGCCTGCAGCAAATATCTAATAGCAAAAATGGAGTGAAAAAGAAAATGCTAGTTAATTTTTAAGTTAGATGTTTCATTAGACTCTGGACCTTATTTCTGAGTATATTATGTAGATTTAGAAGAGAAGGGGATATGAGTTCCTGGACTAATGCAAATTTTAAAAACCTCTTTCATTCATGAACATTTTGTTGTATGAAGGTGCTGTATTTTGGAAACAGTTGTGATAGCACGTCCATGAGACTTTTCTTAAAACTGCTAATGAGAAGGAAGCATTATCTCAGAGCAAATGTTAATGCTCTGTTTTGTGGTCATGCACATATTCTCTCTCATCAAAATGGATTCTTGGATCTAACTAATAAATCTCCTCAAAAGGGACCTCCAGTGCCTAGAGATAAGAGATAAATCATACTGCGAACACACTGAACCATGAAATTATTCTGTTAACATGTCATCTGCCTAGAATATATTTTCAAATCTCCAACAGAAGGGTCTAAATTATGAAAGGAAGGTGGCCTAGCAAAGTTGGTAATTTGGGAGTTGATACTTTTAACCTCTTCCATCTGCTGTCACTACTTAGGTGTGTCTGTTTTGGCAAAATATTACAAAGTGAAAGATTCTCAAATACCATTACACCTAAGCTTTTTAAAGTAAAATAGGTCCATAAATTCTTCAAACTATGTTATCTTGTGAGAAATGTTACATCATATCAGCGCTATCTCTTGAGGTATCATGACAAATCACTGGCAATGTTTTGAAATTTTGAAAAGTAACGACTATAAAAATTGTGTGGTAAAGAGGAAAGAAAGATGGTATGTTATAGTGTGGAAAGGGTGGGTGGGGTGTATGTACTAGTGTAAAGTGAGGATTTCAGATCATGTTGCAAAGATCCTGTGTTTCAGGATTTGTCTCTTTATATATAGTCTTTTTTACAGGGACATGGTAAAGAGCAATTTTTCTAGGTTACACTGACAGCTGACACTAACAGAAACTAAACTGAATTCTCCACTCATGTATTTATCAGTCAAGTGTTCTTCTGAGAGCAGTGGAAGGCACCTGTTTTAAAATTGATTGGTGATAACAAATGGCTATTTAATTTTCTAACTCACAGAATCTGAGAATTAAGTGAAATTTCATTTAAAATTATTATGCTTCATTAATTCATGTTAAATAACCAGGAGCAGAATGGAATTGAGCTTGTGAGTACTCGTTGAATGGTGCAGTTCTTCACCTGTGTTGTTCTGTATTGAGACTTACAGCTCTTGGGAGTACTTATTAGCTTGAATTTAGTGATGCTTGATTGCTTCAGCAGCTGACCTGCATCCAGCAGGATCAAACCACTTCCTGCCCCATCACAACTTCAGCTTCATAATAATTTGTACATAGGCAGTATCTTTGTACTTTCTGTGCCACCATACACTCACCTTTTATGTTGGTAAATAAACTCTGTAGAAGTTCTTCAAGAGTACTCCATTATTGTAATTTTTAAGGTATGATCATGTCGAGAGAGAATAGATATAGAATCTAACTTCAGTAGATATTGTGACTGTGGAACAGCCCATTGCACCTTCACTTTGCTTTGTTGTATACATGTGAAGCACCTGCAAGTAGTTTCATCCATCTGAACAGGTAAGATCCATTGCAGGGACATTTTAAATATTAACATTTTCTAACAGAGCCTTTCATACTGCAGCCTCTCATATTCCAACTTTTCTGTAATTTTGCCATCTGCATTGGTATTGACATGATTGTAATATATCATGTAGCATACACTTTTACTGCTGTTTCTTGGAACAGTAAAGAAACACGAGTATGTGTTGTAGGACAATAAAGCTGAGAGTTGATTGCTTTTGTAAAACAAAAGCCAAAAGAATTAATGCAATTGTAGTTACTTAATATGAAGTGTTTAAGGTAATTAAAGGAATATGCTGAAAATAGTCTTACAGTAAATAATTTGGCATTAGGAATAGAAGTTTCAGAGCATAATGTTGCTTCTGTCTGAATAGGAATGTGAAGTGCAGTTACAGCAGTGTGACTAAACTACTGCCTGTGGTTATAGGTAGGGCATCATGGTATCTGTAAAAGCAGTGCGTAATTGTCTGAGGAGTAAGTTGGCTTTTATATAATCTTTTATTGTCTGAGACACTGGATCTCCATTATTTTGTGATTGTATTTTTATAGAAAATTCCAAATACTAAAAATGCAATGTGATGTTACATTTAGTGAGCAGAACTAAATGTCCTTGTGATTCTTTTTAGTTGGTGTATGAATAGAATAGACTCAAGAATAGAGTCTATCTCTAGGTGGAAAAAGAGATGGGTCTTTGACTAGGCATTGGGAAGACCATGTCTAATTCTTCAGGAGGTTACAGACTTGTCATACAATCTTGAACAAGTGAAATATGACTAGATTTTCAAAATTATTTAAGTCCCCAAATATGTCGTTCGATAGCTAGTGGAATTTCCAAGAAGCACTTTGTCACTTTGTAGTTTATTTCTGTTACAATGCTTTAAATCTCCATTCTGTGTTTGATTTTTTCCAAAGAGTTCAGGATCACTGATTTCACAGCAAGTGAAGCACTGATATGTTTTTGAAAATGTCGGTAAGTGTGTGTGCTTGGCTGTATTATCTTCCAGCGAATCGCAGAGTAGTTGAGGTTGGAAGAGACCTCTGGAGGTTATTTTGTCCGACCTGAGTCATCTGTAGCAGACTGCCCAGGACAGTGTCCATACAGCTTTTAAGTATCTGCAAGGATGGAAATTCCACAACTTGTTTGGGCAACCTGTGCCAGTTCTCAGTCACCCTTACAGTGAAAGAGTGCTTCCTGATGTTCAGGTTGAACCTTCTGTGTTACAGTGTGTGCGCATCAACTCTTGCACTGTCACTGGGCACCACTGAAAAGAACCTGGCTCAGTTTTGTTTATTCTCCCTTCGTGTATTTCTATATTATTAATACCTGTTTTGAGCTTTCTCTTTCCTGTGCTAAACAGTCCTGCCTGTCTCAGCCTTTCCTCATATGAGAGGTGCTCCAGTCCCATAATCAATCTTGGTGACTATTTTCTGGACTGTCTCCAGTAGCTTTGTGTCTCTCTGGTGCTGGGGAGGCCAGAACTGGGCACAGTGCTCTACATGTGGCCTCACCAGGGCTGGTAGAAAGGAAGGATCACCCCTCCTAATGCAGCCCAGGATACCACCAGCCTTTGCTACCATGAGGGCACAGTGCCAGGCTCACGTTCACCTTGGTGCCCACTGGAACCCTCAGTTCCTGTGGTGCAAGGCAGCTTTCCTGATGGTCAGCCCCCAGCAAATACTGGTGCAGGACTCTGCACTGCTTTTGCTGAACTTCTGAGGTTCCTGTTGGCTGTATCTCCATCTTGTTGAGGTTCCTTCCCTTTGGATGGCAGCACAACCCTGTGGTGTACCAGCCATTCCTCACAGGTTGGAATAAGAGCACACTTGCCGAGGGTGCGCTCTGCCTCATCATTAATGAAGATGTTGAATGGGACTGGACCATTTTGACCCCTGCAGTACACCTCTAGTGGTGGATGTAGGTGTTTGTATGATTTGACAGTACATGTGTTAAGTCCACGGGGAAAGAGTTCTGTGCTATGAGGACAAGGTATTTTAGTAATGTTACTGTCACATTGTCTCAGAGTACACAAGTGCCAAAAGGCTTTAGGGCAAGGGCTCTGCCCTTATGAGGATGTATAGGGCTTATTAGTTACTAATTAATTCCTAATGAGTATACGAATTCATAAAAAGTCAAATTCATCCTTGGGTTTGAATATCAGATTTAATTAGATTTGTGCCAGGGTTTAACAAAGTGATGAGTGGCTGATGGTATTGTTACCTTCATTACATCATCTTTATTTAAAAAGCAGAGAGCTATTTCTGCCTAAGACTGTACCAAGTACACATATATAACTGGTCTTTTAAGTCTGGCGGTAGATCTAGAAATTGAAGTGTATGCAGTTGGCAGCATATCATAGCAAAATGGGGTCTGTTTTTCATTTACCTTATGACATTTTAATATATTTGAGAAAGTAGTAGAATATTATAAGTATTTTTATATATTACATAAGACAATAGGGAATCAGCCCTAAAATTAAATCATCTTGGTGCAATTTCCCTCCTTTCCTTCCTTAACTGTTCAGTTATCACATAACTTATCTACATCTGCCTGTTTCTCATTGATTTTGTCTTTCTCTTCCTTTTTGTAAGTCATGTACAGATAGAATTTGATTTTGCAAATGCACTCCTCATTCATGTGTATTCATAGCCTAATTTCAGCAAGTAATTGTAATTTGTGCTCTGTGGCTTGCTGTTGAATAGTCTGTTGTAAGCATTTACTGTTTCAGCTGTTAAGGAGGAGTTTGCCTGCACAGTATGTTTCTGATTTTTGATTCATTAAGGGTCTCTCCTCCAACTGGCTTTCTCATGAATAGAAGGGTGTTGTTTTATAGGTATATTCTTTGGTGCTTATTTAAAACAGACTGTTTCACCAAATGTTTCCTGCCAGTATAGTTGTTGCTATAACACAGAAGAGCTAAAATGCATGCAGCTGAAATGAATTCATCAGGAAACTCGAATAATCATGAAAATAAACATGCTCAGCTCTCAACCATTTTCTGAGCAAATAAAAAAGAATCACTTCTGATGCTCTGTGTTACTCTCCATGCTGCACTCAACTGCCTCTGAACCCTAGGTGGAAGCTGAGATGCCAGACAGATGTTTTTTGTGACTCCATATGCAGTAAATTTTGTGCATTAAATGCACATATACTGTTTTAGTCATCCAGTTTCTAAAGTAAATTATTACTTTTCAAAATCCATTGCATAAGTAATAACAGACTGCTAAGATACTGTGAATGCCATTTTGTTTTGCTCTAGTGGAAAATTTCTTGCTGACAAGGTCAAGCCCTGCAGTCTGAGAGCAGTCATGTGATGAAAGGCATATCCACGGGGAGGAGAGGTGGAAGATGGACATCTACTGTTGTCTCCTTCAGAAGTGAGGATTTGAAATGTGGTTTAGTTAGATTTAGGGGATAGAGTTGACCTACCAAGCCTTGTTTTTATTATTGTAGACTAAAAATATGTTGGTTTTAGTGTATTTTCAAAACTGCTCCCTTCTTTCTTGACAGGACTACAGTAGTTAACAGCATTGTCTGTAGTTGTCTTTTGGCAGTAATACTGTCAGCGTAATCCTTACATAGAGTACATACTGATTTTTAAGGAGGTTCATGCTAAGGTGCACAGGCATTGCAATGGAGAAGATGTAGCATGGCTGGTTTTTGTTTCTAGTGCAGCAAAATACTTATGCTCTGCATTTAAAATGAGTTTGAAGATTGTGAGAAAATCTCACAATAGTTAACAGCCAATTTTCCACCATTTACTGCAGAGAACAGCTTCCTTTCAGGTAGATAGCTCACATGTAATATTGCTTTGCCCTAAGACATTAAATGTTCAGATCTTTTAATATGATTGATTAATATACTTTGTTATAGAGATAGATTCTTAGGATAAAAATAATTAAGATAATCTAGGAGTCAAGTTGCTCAGTAAAGAACTGGGTAGCTACATTTTCAACATATAAGCCTACATCATTACCAGAGGTTGCTGAGAGGCTGCTGATGCCTTAATAGATAAGGTTTAGAGGGATTACCTGCAGTACTAAACAATTTACTGGGAACAGAAAATGGGCTTCCAATACAGTCTAGAAATGAAACATCACAATTATTTGAGGTACTCTGTAACCTTGGAAACAATTGGGAGCAGTGACATCAGCAACAATTATGTGCTATTTTGTCTTCAATGTATCACCAAGGTAACCAGAGCAGGTTTCCCTGCTTGAAATTTTAAGAATGTCATGGTCTGGTATTAAGTGAACATTCACAAGACAGACTACTTAGGGTCTGTTAAAATTGGATTCTGCTTCCCTTTTAAAATGATCCTTCAGGATTTAAATTGTGTAAACTCCTGTGTTTGTTTGGGGGTTTTTTATTTTTTTTCCCTTTTTTTCTATGGAACAGCTACAGGCAAATAAAGCCTTAGTTACTGTGCTAAATTCTCTAAATACTGGCAAGAAGGAAAATCTATTTCCTTATTGATTTCTTTTTGTGGGCCCCAAATACCAAGTATTGCAACTGCACACAAAGGCTGCAAATAGCACGATGTTGTTTTTGGGCATGGGATTTACCCACAATAGAGGACACGTGATGTTTCCACACCTAACTTCCTTGAGGGGAGCTCTGCATTAAATAATTTCCCAAGAGACTTGTATTCAGTGCTGCCAGAGGAAAATACTGGATGAGTAATTCCCTTAGATTTCCTGTCTATCAAACATCCTTAGTCAGTCTACCTTATCTTGTAATTGTGCCACATGATAACCATCTTCATGCTTAGTCCAGAGAGGTGTTTGGTTTTTTGCAGTGGATTTGAAGAAGGTGATGTTTGAATTAAAGTTTTGTTGCATGGTAGAAAAACTTGTAGTCCCCTTTTTAATTGCTCTTTAAGTGGAAAGTTATGTGGTGTCAGAGCCGTAATGCCGACAGGCAGGTTACTGAGACCATACAGTCCCTCATGTGTGCATGACTAAATTTTAGTGAGAGGTATTTTATATGAAATAGTGGTAAAGCTTTTCTGTCAGTCATGGAGGAGAAAGAGGAGACTGCAAAAAAGTCACTTTTTTTGAAGTCTGGAACACTTTCTTGGGTGAAAGCCATATCAGTGCTATAAATTTTCATTCATAAAACTTTAATATTTTGCCTATGATGTCTTACTTTGTCAAACATTTCCTTTTTTTGCATACGTCTTTATCCCTGGATTGCTGCACATGCAAGGTACACACTTGTGCTCTGTTGAGTTATGGTGCATTTAACATATGGTTTTGCAGGGCTGTTGGTGTGCAGGCAACTGCCCGTACTTGTGCCTTAGAAATACAAGTTAGAACTTAATGTTTGAAGGAAAGTAACAAAATTCTGTTCTGGTTTGTAGTGCAGTCCTAAAGAACTGAAACTTCATTATACACCATTAGCCTTGTGGGATTCCAAAATAAACTTCATAGCCTATGGTTACTATTGGAGTTCAGTAGCCCGCATCACTTACAATGAATTGAGCCAAATAAATTAAATTAGACTTTTGCATGAAAAAAAGATAATCTCATCACATAGTTTGGTATTGCAGAGTGAATAAGACACCTTGTACCTTTCACAGTTCCAGAAACTTTCATGGGGTATAATCAAAAAACAGACGCCTTTCTGAGAAATAGAATATTGATGTTCATATTTATAAAGGAATTAATTCACTGACTGACTGAAGCAGAAGAAAAAGAAAGTGAACTTTTTAGATACTAGCCACATTCTAGCAAGATTGTAATTATCCTTAGGATCATAATGAACGTGTGTTGGTTATTTTTTTGTAATAAAAAGTCACAAAATGCCTATGTGCTTTGCTCTCTAAAGTAATTTTCAGAAATATGCAATAAAAAGCAATCACACTATTTGCAAACATATTTTGTGAAAAGGAGCTATGCTTTGAAAGGTATTGATTTGCTTGTTGCAGTTACCAGTTTGATTAATGTTAAGATTTTATGCAGTGTATTTAATCATTACTCATGATTAGTGCAGTAATAATGCACTACACATATCTGCACATTTGCTATTAACAATTAGTGGCTTATATTTCTTTCCTATCACAGATGTAGTCATAAGTTAGAACTCATAAAATTTTTAAAGAAATATTTATTGGAGTAGGCATTGGTTATAAATCTTTATAACTACAGTATTCAGAGAGTTAATAATGATTTCAGTGGGTTTATTTCATGATAATGAAAGGCCATTTAGATTTCTGTTGTATGGCAACTTCTCCCAGGAGTTCCTACAGGAGGTGCAAGTTTTCACAACTATCATTAGGCCAAGGAAAAACTCCCAGGCAAAACGCTAGATAGTGCATTCTCTGCAGAGAGACCACATTTTGCATATGAACAAACTGGAATGTAGTCAGATTAAATGACTTGGAACTGCTAGGTTCCCAGATGTTAGAGTGTTGTTTGAAGAAATAGCAAGCAGGAAATGGAGAAAGGAAAAAGAGAGGGGAAGTGGTAAATAATGATGAAGGCCTGGTGAAATGGCCTGTAAGTTGGTTCTGTGCTAAGGTTCAGTATTTGTATGTGGCTAACTGTGATCTTGGGAGTGTGGGGATACAAAGCAATGGCCGTGTTCAATAGCTGGGTTTCAAAGTGCTGACTTTCATGATAACTAAAGAGTCCTTACCAGAAATTGAATGAAAATGAATTTGAAGACCTGAGACAATAAAGCCTTGAGAAACCTGAGCTGAGCTCGTAGATGATCTTGCTTTGAGCAGGAGCTTGGCGGAGAGACCTTCTGAGGTCCTTTCCAGCTTGTATTAGTCTGTGCTGTGGGAAAAATGTTCACTTCATCCATATAGGTGTTTTAGGAGGAATTCAAATAGTAAACAGGATAGTTTACTTACTTAGCCAGTCTGAATAAACAATCACTGGACTAATTTGTCCAGTGTTGTTAGTAACCCTTAAAAATTAGCATTGAATACAGGTATAAAGGTATAAAACTAGGTTTAAAGACTGAAAAAAAACCTGGTAAAACTTACCAAAACCAAGTGAATTTTCCAGGGCAGGTGCAATTATTTTTACAGAGGTCTATATTTGTTTCATTGAAAAAGTGTCAAAATTTTTATAGTGTATCCAAAATAAGTTAAGGGCAACTTGAACATAGCCCTGCTTATCTCTAAGATATAAGATCTCTAAGGTATAACATCTTTGAGACTGGCATTTTAATCTACTTGGCAAATGAATGTTGAGATCCAATGAGTGAAAGCTGTATTTACAAAAAAAATAAAAGATATGTCTGTGAGAACAGAGGAAGCAAATCTTGTGCTCTTGGAAAGAGAGCACTTCTTTTTCTGAGCAAACCTTTCTTCGGTAGCTTGGAGAGTGACAGGGCAAAGGAACATTTCTGCTTTTGAGGGAGTTGGTATCTCTGCTTTGGCATCCAGCACCACAGTCTCTGAGAGCATTGGGAAATAAATAGTAGTAAGAGCTTTCATCTTTCTACCTGGCTGACTAAAGTGATTGACTTTATGCAGTTTAGTTTGATTAAATTAGCTAAAATGTAACTGCTAGGTTTCTTCATTCTCAGTATAGTTATATCAGATTCCCTCTTATCAGACTGTTCACATATTAGTACAAGTGCTGGATAAAGATGTTTTGAATTACAGTAAGATGGATTCATTGGGCAAGTTGATGATCCATGATCTGTTGCCAGCTCGCAAGCATGTCAGACTTTTAGAGCAGGCAGCATCTGCTTGAACTGTCTGGGGATGCAAAAAGAACAGAAAACATCTTATGTTACAACAAAACCAGAGATCTGACTTGATAAAAGTGTAATTTTCTTCTTTGTTTAGCCATTCTATGTTTTATTTAAAATGGAGTGCTCATGTCCTGTTAACAAGTACGTAATGACCTTAGTTACTCATAATTAATTGCTGAGAGGAAATTCAGGAAGGAAGGAAGAATTGTGTTCCATATTATACCCTCTATTTTTATTGTAGATGTATATTTACTTCTTTATCCTAGTTTTGCCTTTGGGGATTTTGGTTTGTTTGTCTTCATCATCCTTTTTTTCTCTTGTTTTTACTTTTTGCTCTTCTCACCTTGTTAGTACTTTGATATTTTTCCCAATCCTGGCATTGTCTTGTCTTTCCTTTTGCCAAGATGTTGCTTCCCATCTTCAAAATGTTCCCTTGTCCTGTGTCTGTCATTTCCCATTGCTTCTTTCAATTCTTCATTTTCTCTGGATTTTTAAACTTCTTTTCATAGCTTACCATAGAATATTCAGCATGAGGTGTGGGTTAAATCTTGCATTTAAAAAAAAAGCATCCCTCTTGATTTTCATGTGTTCCATGACATTCTAATATATCAGCTCTGTAGGGTTTTTTTTGTTTCGTACTGCATCACTAATTGCTTTGCTACACATTACATGCATCATTAGCGGTTCTTACCTTAAATGTGTTTTAGCTACCTTTATCCTTTCTTAGATACCCTAGCTTATTGAGTCAATATTTTTCCCAAAGTATTTTCCACAGCCTGTCCAACTGTTTCAAGGAACACGAGTTTTAAATTAGCATCTTTACAGGTTTATTGGGATATGGTCTTACTGTATTATTGTCATTTAGTTCTGCATAAGAGAGGGTTTATTTGAATTGTTGTCATGGGACTTTTTTTGGTAATGAATAAATTTTTCATGTTTATCATACTGTGTTTATTAGTCTTCACTCCAGTTATAATCTACAGGGATTCAGAAGCCATACAATTAAAAAAAAATACCAGACAAAATTTTAAGTATTTTAGAATAAAGCTTATTGGATGGAATAGGAGAGGGAACAAATAAATTTCATTCCACATACAGTCCTCTTGCTCAGAAGGTGTATTACCTTAAATGATAATTCCTTTTTCAAAAAATGGTACTCTTATACATCTTGTACATTTCTTTATGTTTCAGCATTTATTCAGTCTATTGCTTCAGAATATGATCCTCCTAATGGTCCATTGGAAATATACCACCATTAACTAATGTATTCCCTCTGCAAGTGTTTAATTCTGAACTAGACTGGTAGAGCTGTCAGAATAATATCAGTTCATACAATACTAAACTGAAAAGCATAAGTTAAGTTTGAGTCATAAAATACAAAGAAGGTGTAATCCTTACTTCCTTTGCAAATGCAGGGTTTAAGTGCTTGCTTTTGCTGAGTGTAATGATTGAATTGCATGTTCAGTACCAGCCACATCAATCATGTGGTAATAAACTTCTTTTATGGGGTTACTGTTAGGTTTATTTGTATTTCTGTAGAGCCTCAACTAAGAAGACACCTTCATGAAATAGAAGGATAAGAAGGTGTCTTCCTCTTTGAAAGTAAGAGCTAAATTAGACAAATTAAAGACGCGAAAGTGGAAAAACCACTTGTGTGGTTTTGTGAAGCAAGTCCCCCTTTTCATAGAAGCAATGTAGTGAAAACGTTTTATTGTTGATGGAAAGAGGGCCCCAAAAAGCATGTTTTCAACCTGTGAGTTGAAAAATCACAGATACTCTGTGTTACCTTGTGTCCGGGTTGATATGGAGCCTAATGGCAGAGTCACCATGGTATGGCAGGGCCTTTGCTCTGCTTTGCCCTCCTGGGCAGAGGGAGATCTCAGCAGGGGCACAGAACTGTGGTACACTGTTCCATGTTAGACTCCAAATGGTCTAGTTCTTCCCTTGGCAATCTTCCTATGCTTAAAATAAACAGTTTGTAGCATCCCTCTGTGTCTTTCTTGAGCCAAATTTTAGCTTTCCATGAGTGGATCTGCTTCACTGGGCAGTGCCTCCAGGCAGGTAACCTACTCAGGCCTCTTAAACTGGCTAATGTACAGTGGGAGTTTGAAACATGTACAATTCAAGAATTGTCGTTAGAAATTTATCTGTGGTATTTTCACTTTCAGATATAAAAAGATATTTTACTTTCCCATAAATTTCTACAAATATGCTGTGTAATTGCAGTATTTTAATATTCCAGCTACAGAAGTGTAGTGTCTAGACACCACCATATGTATTTCAGTCAGGCACAGAAGTATTGCTGTCCCATTTTCATTTCTTTGGCAACTGACATTCTACTGATTTGCTAATTCAGAGAGCAATGATTTTAATAGAAAAGCAAAATACTACATTGCACTAAAGATGAGAACTGGTTATAAATAAAAATTGTTGCTATTACTTCCTGTTTCAATTGCTGTTAATTTGCTTGAGCCTCTTTAACTCTCCAAAACTTCTGTGAATATATAAGATAACAAAGCATAATTATAAGTCAATTATGCTGAATTTTTGGTTGGAAGCTTGACCACTGGAATGCAAAGCTGTATGTTTTCGCCTCCATCCAAAACTATTTCTGAAATGAAACACTTGTTTCTGTCTCAGTGAAGCCAGAAACTGAAACTGGAAACTGAAGAATAAATGACAGAAATAAATGATGCCTTGTCAGGTTCTGAAAAAGGCTAATGAAACCTTGTGGCTGCCAAATCTGACTGAAACCAGTGGCCTGTGAATTGCAATATTCAAGGGAAAAAGTCAAAAGATAATCCAGATGTTCCCAAGCAGAACACTTTGCAATACTTTTTCCTCCATTTTCTTTCTTTTTGTATGGACTAAAAAAATTACATAACTGAGATTTGGTTTAATACATTTTCTGAAGGTTTTTATTTGACCTTCAAGATAGTTTAATGTGCTTACCACATTATTTCTGTCCGTACTCGTTACTTTAAAGGTGGCATTTATCAGATACATACCATTTTGAATCACAGATGGTTCATGTGATGGAGGTTTCTTAGAAAGTTTCTTTTGACAGCCTCTTTATAGTCTTCGTGAAGCACTTCTCTTTTGGCAATGCATAAAGTGAATCTTGACAATCAAAAGGAGATTTGTGCATAATTGTGGAACTGACTACCTTCTACCATTTATTTTTGCTTATTATTTTTCTGCCTGATGAACTATTATAAGCAGGAGACTTGTGAATAAATCTTGATTTAAGTGTGCTTTAAAGACCTAGTTGATATTTTGTTTATTGGTGGGTTTGCATTTGTTTTGCAGCTGAGCCCATATTTCATTGTTAACCTGCTAAGTCACCTACTTAGTGGCAGCAGAATTAATAGTCATGTAAAAACATAAGCAAAAAGAGGCAAATGTGTTATAGAATACATATCCATCATTCTCTTCTGAGAAAGAGGGAAAACAGGTAACCAATTTGTTTTTTACTAGATCAAGAGCCTATATTACAAAAAAAAACCCCAAACCCTAAGAAGTGGATTACTACCCTTGACCTTTCCAGGTAATTAGAATTCTGTAGTCTGTTTGAATTTCAATTCAATATAAATTTATCATATGCTGTTGGATTGAGTCCAGACTTCTGTAACTGTGTATAGCCTATGGAAAATTCCAGTGAAGAGGGAATATCAGATAACTCTGCTTCTGTAATTAAAAGATAGTAAAATTCTTAAGCAAGAAGAATATTTTTCTTTCAGTAATGAGGCAGCAATATCTTGTGTTCTGCTTGCTTTTAACCGAATTCTTTTCCCTCAGTAGATTTTGGTCTCGGTTTAAAGCAGCATAGCCTTGTTAGAAGTAAGGTGCTTACACATTATTTGAATAGATATATGCCTTTGATAATTCTGGAAGAGAAGTTATTGAAGTTGTATATTAACAGTTTTGAATTAGATATTTACAGAAGAACACGAGTCCTCAGAGAAAAGGGAGGGGGAGAGTAGGGAAGGAGATGACACTGTGTAGAAGTGAATCAGTTGCTAGTGCAAAGGTGTCTGGAGAGCAAACTCGGCAGGAGCATACTCCTTCTTCCCCCTTTCCTCAAATCTTTTCCTAGGATGTACTGTATCTTTCATTTTCACAGAATAAAGGTCATTTTACCAGTGCTCCCTAGGGGCTCAGGCAAGGGACATAAATGGAAAACTTTCCAGGTCACAGTAAGGACCTCTGATTGCTGTCTGTTATTGGTTGTTCAAGCTGCCAGCGATGAAATAACAAATAGAACTCTGAGGGCAATCAAAAGAGACTTCAGGGCCTTGGGACAATTGGTTGAAGGATCAGGAGCACCGGTAGTGATTTCATCAATCCTTCCAGTAGCAAGGAATAATACTGATAAGAGTAGACAGATCCATCAGGTCAATGCTTGGCTCTGAGGCTGGTGTAATTGGAAAAAATGTGAGGTTTTTGACCATGGGATGATCTGTTCAACACCTGGTCTACTGTCACCTGAGGGGATGTGCCTTTCTCAAAGGGGAAAAAGAGCTCCAGCACAGGAGCTAGCAAGAGCTCATTGATTGAACTTCAGCTTGAAAGAGGGAAAATACCAAGCTTAGTAGTGATGAGTAATGGGATGGTGTGCCAAAACTTGAGAAAATGAAAACTAATGGGATCCCTCAATCTGCTTCATGAGATGTTGGCTACAGAGTACAACACCTGACATGTTTCTAGACTAGTGCACACAGCAGAAGGAACAAACAAGAGGAGCTCAAAGCTTTGGCCCAGTCCTAGAGATTTGACATCACTGGCATAATTGAAACCTGGTGGGATGAGTCTTCTGACTGGAGTGCCCTGTTTGATGGTTACAGGCTCTTAAGGAGGAATAGGCAAGTTGGAACAGATGGGGATTGGGCTGGCATTGTATGTAATGGAAAGGCTAGAATGAATGGAGCTCACAGTTGGCAATGGCGCAGTTGAGAGCCTCTAGATAAGAATCAAGGGACAAACAAATGCGGATGCCATCATGAGAGTCTTTTGTAAACCTCCTAGCCAGGACAATGATGCTAATGAATTTTTCTTTGAGGAAGGGACACTTCCAAGTCAACTGCCCTTGTCCTTGTGGGGGACTTCAACTTTCCAGAAAGCAACTGGGAGTATCACACAGCTGGTACAAACCACACCAGAAGATTCCTAAAAAACCTAGATGACAACTTTATGAAACAGGTCCTAAAGGAGTGGACTCAGAAGGATGCTCTCCTTGATCAACAGAGAGCATCTCATGAGCAAAGTGGAGATTGGCAGCTGTCTTGGCCACAGTGATCACAAAGTGAACAAGTTTAAAATCTCTGTTGACAGGAGGAAAAGTGCCAGCAAAACCTCAGCTCTGGACATGAGGAGAACAAATTTCAGGCTTCTCAGGGAATTACTATGTAAAATCCCCCAGGAAAGTGTTTTTGCTGGTGCTGGGGTTCATCGGTGCTGGTCACTTTTTAAACATCCCCTCCTAAGGGCACAGGAGCAGGCAATTCCCAAATGTTGCAGCTCAAGCAGATGAGGCAGAAGGCCAGCTTGCCTGAGCAGGGATCTTCTCTTAGAAATAAGACTTAAAAGGGAAGTGCATGCCCAGTGGAAGCAAGATCAGGTGACACAGGAAGAGTACAGAGATGCTGCTTGCCACTGTTGGGAAAAAATTTGTGTGGCCATAGCTCAGCTCCAGCTAAAGCTGGCCAGAAGTGTGGGGGACAATAAGAAGAGTTTTTTTCAAATATACCAATGACAAAAGGCAGTGTAGAAACAACATCATCCCAGTACAGGATGAGGATGGTCAGCTCACAGGCAGGGACAGGGACAAGGCAGAGGTATTTAATGCATTCTTTGCTTCTGTCTTCAACATGGATGACAGACCAAGGGAGTCTCAGTGTCCTGAGCTGGAGAGCCATGACTGTGAGAATGATCAACTAACTCCCAGTCAACCCTGAAATTATGTGGGATTTGATGCTCCAGCTGGATCTCTACAAATCTATGGGGCCTGATGGGATTCGTCCAAGAATCCTCAAGGAGCTAGCTGATGTCATTGCAAAACCTCTCTCAATGATTTTTGAACAGTCTTGAGAATCCAGAGAGGTCCCATCTGACTGTCCTGATTTTCAAGGAGGGCAAGAAGGAGGACCCTGGAAACTACAGGACTGTCAGTCTCACTTCAGTGCCCAGTAAAATCATGGAACAGATTATTCTGGGAGGTATTGAAAAGTACCTGGAGGATGATGCAGACATCAATCACAACCAGCACAGCTTCCTGAGGGGAAAGTCCTGCTTGTCAAACCTGATTTCCTTCTATGGCAGGGTAACCCACCTAGATGATCTAGGAAAGCCAGTAGATATAATAATTTTGGACTTCAGCAAAGCTTTTGATGCTGTTTCTCCCGATATCCTTCTGGACAATATGTCCAGCATACAGCTGAATAACCTGGTTATGTGGTGGGTGAATACCTGGCTCACAGGTCAGGCACAAAGGGTTATAGTGAATGGAGTAACATCAGGCTGGCGTCTGATCACTAGTGGGGTCCTGCAAGTCTTCATCCTTGGCCCTGTTCTGTTCAGCATCTTCATTAATGACCGGGTGCACAACTTGAAGGGATACTAAGTAAGTTTGCCAGCAACACCAAATTCAGAGGAGCTGATGACTGTTGAGGGCAGGGAAGCTCTGCAGAGAGACCTTGACAAATCAGAGAGATGGGCAATCACCAACTGTGTGAAGTTTAGCAGGGCCAAGTTCCAGACTGTGCACCTGGTATGGAGCAACCCTGGTTATATGTATAGACTGGGGACTGAGAGGCTGGAGAGCAGCACTGAGGAGAGGAACCTGGGGGTCCTGGTTAAGTTGAATATGAGTCATCAGTGCCTTGGCAGCCAGGAGGGCCAACCACATCCTGGGGAGCATCAGGCACAGCATCACCAGCTGGGCAAAGAAGATGATTGTCTCACTCTGCTCTGCACTGGTGCAGCCTCACCTTGAATATTACGTGCAGTTTTGGGCACCACAATATGAAAAAGATATTAAAGTATTGGAGAGTGTCCAGAGGAGTGGTGAAAGGTCTGGAGGGGAAGCCATATGAGGAGTGGCTGAGGTGTCACTTGGTCTGTTCAGCCTGAAGAGGAGACTGAAGGGAGGCCTCACTGCAGCCTTCAACATTGGTGCGAGGGGTTTCGGAGGGGCAATCTCTTTACTCTCATGGCCAGTGACAGGACCAGAGGAAATGACATGAAGCTGAGTTAGGAGAGGTTTAGGTTGGATATCAGAAAAAGGTTTTTCACCCAGAGGGTGATTGAACAGTGGAACAGGCTCCCCAGGGAAGTGGTCACAGCAGCAAACCTGACAGAGTTCAAGAAGCTGGACAATACTTTCAGGCACATGGTGTGATTCTTGGGGACGTCCTGTGTAGGGCCAGGAGCTGGACTCAATGATCCTGATGGGTTCCTTCCAACTCAGTATATTCTGTGATTATATATAGTTAGAGTACTGTGATTTAGCATTAGTCTGTTCTCTTGCCCAAGAAAGTTTTATGTAATTGTGCTGAGTCCTAAGAAACTAAGGATCCTGTAAGTAGCTGCTACCTTTTCCAGTTGTCTCATATGCTGTGATTTGTTATGTACAGTCATAAGATATTGTTTACGCCTTGTTGTCTGGATATCGGAATGCCATGCTTACAGATCTGATTGAGAAGACTTAAGGGAAATTGGTGCCTGATACTGTCAAGACTTGCACAATTCTTGGCATTTTGAGGATGTTCAATTGCCTTTGGAGTCCCATAGATCAACTCAATAGGCAGACAATTGCGTTAGGCCTGGAGCTGTTTTTGCCCCAATCCCATGCTTCTGATATTGCTTCCAGTTTTGTTGTAAATCCTGTATTCTTTCTGATCTCCTGGTCTCTTGAGCAAATTACAGTGGTGGTTCCCAACCATGGAGGTTCCATGTAACAGCATTCAGATTGGTGATATCTTTCCTGACCTAAAAAGCATCTTCAAAGGCCTGCCTCCATATACACAGAGGATTTTGTACTGATTCTCCACTTCTGCAGGTTTCTACAGTTTTTATTTTAACTTCACAGAGCTGATAACAGTACACTGCTTCCTGATGAGTGGACTTTGGTGAAATATATTACTGGAAGTCAGTTGAACTTCAGTGGACTTTAGTAGGAGACAGATGAATAGGAGAGTGTTTAGGGTCTGAATTTTTCTTTCAGATCAGTGAACACCTCTTATTGATTTGAATGGGCCACAAACCAAGTGTATCAGGGAATCTTCTGAGCCCTTTTGAGAATTACCTGGTTATTTTGGGGGGATTACTGGAGAGGTGGAGAGTCCTGCACTGGAGCAGCAGGACTTTAAACTTGTATGAGAATTTATGAGGTATTAATTATTGTCAATTATTAATGTATTTTAGTAAAAATAATTCTTTTCCTGTAACCCTTTGTAAGGAAATACTATTATGCATGGTTGAATTTGTCTTTTTTCTTTGGCTGTTTCACTTGAAATATGCATGAAAAGTGTATTTTCATGTAAAATCTAGCTGTGTATAAACCTAGGAAACTGTCAACAGAGTTATAGTCTCTTCAGTCTGCTAGAAGAATAGATCTCAACATGCTTGTGTGGGGCTGTGATTGTCAGAGCCTGTACATGGTGACAGGTGTTGGTTGTTCATCTGCTAATTTCTCACTAGAAACAATGTGGTAGGTTGATCAGCTGCAGTTTGGTCATTGGAAGCACCGTCGTGATTTCTGTTGATAAAATGTATGGCTATGTTTACTGAAGTAGTTTAAAAAATAGTAGATGTGTTTTCAGTTTTTAAAATTCTGTCATAAATGAAAATATTTGTTTTCTCATTACCAACAAATGTCTATTATCCATGATCTGTAATTAGGTTCCCAGTTTAATGTAGAGGGTGAGTGGTACTCACTGGACTGCATCATTGGCCTTACTGTGGTAAAATGACCAATTTTGTCTCACCAGCTGTGACTTTGGAGGCAGCTTGAATGATGGGAACACATAAAGCTCTACAGATTAAAATATTTCCAGCATACAGCTGTGTGTGTATCAGTCAGAATTCAGCAGCAGTTCTTGCTTGATAAGCTTGCTAATGTCTTCTTGTCCTTAGAAAGAACATTGTCCCCCTGTGTGGGTGTCTTGTACAGTCTCGACCCTGCATTCTTTGCTGAAGCAAAACTCCCAGTGAAAAACAGCATTAGTATGACCGTGGAAAGCACTGAATGCAAGGATAGAAAAACTACTCACAAGGGCAATGCATCTGCCTAAGGAAATAGAGCATGTAGTTCTGTGACTAATTATGAATTATAGAATGAACTAAAGGAAAAAAGGCAAAGTTGGGAAATAAATGGTTGATTACTCATCCTGCATCAAAAGAGGACATTTTCAAAAGACAAACCCAATTATAGCTGTTTTTTCCAATAATGTTCCTATCTACTTCTCAAAATTTCCATCACATATAATAGAAAATGAGACTATATTGTGCCTCAGCTTCTTATACATGTGGCAAAGATGATTGAAAGATAGCATGTGGAGTGTTCTAATTTTATGTGAAAAAAGTAGAATAAGTTATGTCAGCAAGTTAATGAGAGGTAGCTTTTTAGTTTTTCTATGAGTGTGTTTTGAGTGCTGTAGAAATAGCCAGGTGTTGGCGAAATGCAATGATGTTGGCTGGCACAAGTACACAAAAGCAACAGAACTCCTTAATGGAATTAACATTATCTGGAATCCAAAATGGTCCTAGTTTCATCCTTGAGCTGAAGTGGTCAGGCAAGTGTTGTTTCTCTGTGGTTTAGCATCTGATGATGCATGTGAGTTGTTTTACCTTTTCTCTTTAATGAGATATGAATCGGGATATGACTTACAGGTATCTTAATGGACTATTAATTTCAAACTGCAAAAGACTAGGTGTGCTTACGAAAACAATTTAGAGTTACCTTTGCGTATCTTCCTTTTCCTATTACCCTAGAACTTAGAGCCTTTACTGCAGAAATCCACCTCCAAGGTGCCATGGAAGCAGTCGTGTCTTCTGCTATCACCATGAAACAGTTTCTAGTGTCTTAGGCAAAGTGAAGGTAGGAAACTGATGCTCTTATGCCTCTTTCTGGAAATCATTTATTCACATGATGTCAGAAAAGGATGGGCTGATTTTTTACTTTGCAGTTAAGGTAATGTTTTTCATCAAGGGGAACAAAGGTAATTTACAGATGCTAATGAATTAAGGTTCTGATTTTGTTTATCAGCTCAATTTTACAGATGGGATACCAGAAACATCAGTTTATAGTCGTGTAAGTACAGAGTTGAATGGTTTTGCTACAAAAGCACTAAGAACAACATAGTATCTTCTATCAACAAATACAAAAGTATCAGGCTCAAGATAACATCTGTGCAGTTAGTACTTCCTTGGTTGTGTTGATTTGGGTCAGCCAAAGAGAGTAGCTGTCAGTGAGACCTTAGTAGCTTAGTAATTTCTTAGACAAAACATGTTCTGTATGGTTAAAAAGATGGCTTTCTTCATTAATCATTAACCTGCAAATGACAAACTGTATTTCCTGAATGACATCTACTCTACTGATCTGTTCTTCCATGATGAAATACCACCTGTTTCCATCATAACATCTGCAACTAATGGAAAGTATCTCTGTGTCTTTTTTCAGAAAGTTCCTTGTGAGATTGTTAACAAAGCCTCCAAACCATATGCTTTTTGTCAGCAACATTGTTACCATCTGGGAAGCCTTTTGAAACATTGTAAACAGAAAAGACAAAACTGCATATTTCATTAATAGTAATTGAGCTTTTGAAAAACCAAATTACTTTGCTATGAAATTCAAAACTTCACAGTAAATATTCAGTAGACAGTACTGGTATAATTATAAAAGGAAATACACTGTACTTCACAGTACAATAGAAGCTAGTTGTTCATCAGAATCCAAAATGTCAGATAGAGTACCATTCCTGCAGTATAAAGACTGAAACATACACTAACCCCAGCTGGCTGTTTCTCAAAGCTGTTTTCAGAGGTCACATATGTGGGATGTCTGGACTGATAACCATTTTTATTATAGACAAAGATATTTTTAAAGTTTGTCTTTCTTTGATATAGGATTTTTTTTTTTTTCTACAAGTATTCCTGGAAATAGTCGTCTTTTTTTTTAATGCTTGTAAAAAATCAGATTCTGTGATGTGCATGAATGTATGAGCCTGGTAAAGGAGAGACAACCATGAAATGTTATTGTCATTGAAAATAACCAATCATATATTTTTTTTCCTAATGATAAATTTGCTAAATAATGCACGTCTCAAACATTCTGGATTTCTTCACTTCGTGAAGAAAATTGTATTCCCTTAGTCTTCTGAAGCAAAAGAGAAAGGTAGTAAGATAGTAATCTCAGCAAACTTGTCATCCTGCAGTGTAATTTGATGGCTGCATTTGTTTTGAAAATGAGCAAAAGTGGCCCATCTATTACAAATCCACATTGCAATTTTTTTTCAAACCCACTTGCTTGTATTTTTTAGAGTAATTGTTAAATAGAATGCATTTTTCAATGAATATGCATGAAAAACTCATGCCTATTGAGCAAATCAGCACTAACTTATGTTGCTTATGCTGTTTTCCTTTTTGTTTTGTGAGATGTTTCCTAGGAGTGTTATTCTGTGGAATGTGGCCACAGTATAAATGACATGATTTGTGATGATACAATCCAGAATATTACTGTGTGTTTCTGTTGTAGAATAAGCCTTACTGTGATTGTTTTTCCCTGCCGGTTCAGTAATACATGACCCTCAAATACAGCAAAAGATAAATCATTAAGGTTTCATAAACCACAAGTTTAATCTTAAAAAGTTAAATTAGGCTTCAGTACTTCGCAAATTTTAAGCTTCAAAAGAAACCTCTGGAGGATAACGCAGTATAATATAATATATGATTTTACAAACAATTCCTGCTGTAAGTTGGTCCACTTAAATTTGAGCCTCTTAAAATTTGGTTCCTTTAATGTGACCTATAGGTCTTGCTTTGTATGTTTATGTAACTAAACTGTAACAGTAAAAATCAGGAAGGAAAGTAATTATATGTCAAATATGAAACTTATCAGAGTTGAAAAAATTATTTTTACAAAGGCCATCTTACTATGTAATGTAAAAATACTGTCTGCTAGATGTCAGTTTAAAAATAACATCTATTTTTAACAGTTTTAGAGCGTACAGTGTCATCCAAACTGAATACAGATTGAAACCCAGACTGAAAATGCTACAGGTTGTTCTTATTCAAACTTCAAAAGTTTTGATCAGAATAAGTGATCTTGGGCAAAGGGTTAAAGTGGTTTCATGGCTAGATTAGTATTGCATTTTCAGTCAGGCTGAATTGAAAGGGAAGTGTTGGGAAGTACACTGTGAGCTATACTGACTACCAACTTCACAGGTATTGACATAAAAGGAGAAGGACATGAAAAGAGAGCTGTCAGTGAATAAGCAACAGCAAGAAAAAAACAACAGGCATCCAAAGGTGACACATAGACAATTTGACTATTATTTTCTCAATTATCATTTTCTCCTTGGTGGAACCAGTAACATCTTTGACGACTATCTGTGAGATAACATTAACATTTGAAATCTCAAATACTTGTTTTTCAGAAACCCTCCACCTACTTTGCTACATCCTGAAAAATGGTGCAGAGGATTCAACCATTTCATTTCACAGTGAGTTTTATTTTCTTTTAAAAACAGCTTATTCAGCAAGACCTATGTGTGCCAATCTGAAAACAGAATTTTCTTATGGAGTTTTTGCTTTTGCAGGTTTTTCACTACAGTTTTCTTTTCACAGACTCTAGACCATGCCTAACTTTTTGGAAGCTTTACAGTGCAATTTGATCTTCTTACGTAATTTTCTTCATTTGAGTGTCTTTTGATTTTTGTGGACCTGGAACAAGTTTATAAAATATACCTGATTTCCTTGATGGTTTTCCAGTGAAATTTTGTGTTGAGCAGAAAAAAGGATTAGTGAAAATGACTGCTGGTCAATTTAAAATAAGAATTTGAAAGATAAGAAAGAACTTTACTAAGGTTCAGTAGGTTGTGTATCCACTATGTAATTGAGCACCAGTAGTACAAAGAGCATAATGAATGCAGCTGTCACCAAACTAAAATAAGCTTTTTCTTTACTTTTTTCTTTTTACAGTGAAACTAGGAAATCACAGTTTAGTAGTTGTTAGCATTATATTCAAAAGTCTTACTGCAACTTTTATGAGTGATTCTTAGTATTCTTCAGTATTTCATTGGAACCTATTACAGCCCAAATGGTGTAACGTGGGGAATACTATTATAACACCACTTGTCAGTACAGACTTTTCAAGATAGGTTTGTAAATATGCACATCTGCCTTTTGAATCTGTTCTATTCCTTGGTGTATCCAACTACTTGTAGAGTACAATATCCTACCTGATACTTTTTTTCAGCTTGTTGCATAGTAGTGCCTTTCCATTTCAGAAGTTAAAAATAAAAACACTGGTGCAAATTTTACCAGTAATCTGTGACAAATATCGGTATTTACTATGCTGATCTTTAACCAGACAGGAAGGTGAGATACAGTGTAATGTTTGACCTACAGAGGAAGGCCATTGCTATTATTGCTGCAATGTAACTCAGAATCTCTTCCGTGCAGGTAGAAGTACATTCCTCTAGAGCAGATTGCTCCAAGTTCTGGTTCTCCATAATGCCTGTCCTTGTTTACACAGCAGTGTACATTGGGATCTATGGCAGATTCAGTGTTTAAGTACAGGGGTCACCAAGTGATAGATGAATTTCATTCTATTATAAGAAACCATTGATTGTGTTGTATTTAAAGGCTGTATTCTGGGGGACTACCACTGGTGGATTATATTCCACTTGTGCTTTAGAAAGTTACTGCACCTGGTAAATAAGATTACATTCCTGTCTCAGGAACATTGTGCATTAACCTTCAGCATTGTTATATAAGTTTTTCTTTCTTGGTATCTTCCCTTTTAGAAGTCCCCACTGAGCTTGAGAACAACACAAAAACTCAGTTAAACATTTCTTAGCATTTGTTCAGTCCTTTAGTTCAGTGTGCACTGTTCACAAGTCAGATGTTAATACTTTTTGGCTAAATTTGTTTTTAATCTTGTCCTTTGAGTTTTCTATATCTTCAAATTGTATCTTTTTAATCACATGGATTATTACTTACTTTTGCTTAATTACTTCCTCACCATCAACTTTTGCAGGTTCTCAATTCTTGCTTTTCATTTTTACAGTGATATGCACAATGAACTAAGGAAATATGCTCATACACGGTTCTCTTAACATGGAGAAGTGCAACAATTGTAATAAATACCCTATGTTATAGCTGCCTTTAAGAGAATACTGAAATTGAATTCTCTCTGACATTGTTGTATTCTTGGGCATGTATTTGTAAAGTTGTTACGATACAGAGGTTACAAAATGTTTTTATGGGGGCTTAGATTTACATTAGTTGATTTTCTAGAAAAATTTAGATCATGAAACATTGGATCATACAACTGCAAACCTTTTAGCCATTACTGATAATTGGCTCATTTATATGCATTAGTTATGTATTTGTTTATGCCCGCCTTGTGACAGCCTAGTTATGATAAATTAAAAGTAGTGATTGTATAAATTCCATACTGCCTTTTATCCATATGTTAGGACCTTGCCTGATGTTTCTGTCACCCTTGTGATGAGTGATCAGCTTTTGAATAATTTCATTATCTACCTCCTTCTTGATGCTAACATCATTTGCATAACAAGCTTATCTATTCAAGTTGAGGGCCAGACCTGTGTACTGACCAAAGCTGAGCATGTAGCTTTGGCTAAGCTTTTGATTTCAGTTTGGTTTATGCGATAATTTTGTTTATGCCAAGATTGCCAAACCTTGTCACTGTAGCTTTTTTTCACCCCACTTTGCCGTTCCTTGAAATGCCATCGTCTCAAGAGGCATTTTTTTATAAGTGGTCTCTAACATATTACAGTGATTTACAACATGCCTGAGCTGGAAGTTTCATTTTTGGTAACTCTTTAAGCTGTTAAAATTGTGATCATATATTTTTCAGAAATGAAGTCTCTATTTTTAATTATGATACTACTGCCCCAAGAGATGATGATTTTGCAGCAGCATTTTAGTAAGATGAAATATTTACAAAATCTGAATGGAGAGTGTCAAGATAGTTTTTAGATTGGTGAATATATGTTTCTATTCCCAGCTCTGTTGACCTTGACTTGAGATGAAGACTGTAATGTAGTGTTCTCATAAGGATTTTTACAATGAAGATAGTGAATCTGAGTTAGATATTTTGTTTTAAAAAAATAAAGAGAAGACACAATTTCAGCTCTCATCTCTTGATACCAGCCCAATTTTGTATTTGGTATCTACTAAGATACAGGCAGCACATACATACTTCTAAAAGGTCAATAAAGTTTTATGTATGTGTATTTTTCTGTACTACTGTGATTGTGCATAAAAATTTGTCTCTCCCATTGTAATCTGATAAATAATTATTTATCTTTATTTTATCTACATATCAATAGCATTTTTACCATTTCTGTAAGATCATGTAAACTACCACAGCAGTGGCAAATAATTTTATTGGCACTTCAAAGCTTGACTGATCTCTAGGGATAAATAAAAGAGTTAATATGTTCTTGTAGCAGAAGAATGCAATAACTTTTATTTACATTACATCACAAAATGGTAATTTTAATTAGAACTAGAAGTGGTATCTCCAGAGACAGACATTCTTCTTCTAAATTTATTTAACCAATGATTAGCTATTATGGGTCTTTGAATTAATTAGTCATTCTTGAGCTGGAGGGAATTAAAGAATTAAGAAATTCAGGAAGTAATAAAGTCAAAATGTGAACTTAAGGAATTATGGTCACATTTATCATCAGAATGTAACTTTTAGCAATGACATTGCAAATACAGTACAAATATAAGTTTTTTTGTCCTGATAAACTCCCTTTTTTGTACTCAATTTAAACATGGCTTAGCAAGCTGAATTTCATATTGATTAGTCTACATTCAGAGTTATTCAGTTAATAGATCATCTAGATTATATGGGTTTTAAGTGGTCCATTTATATTTAACTTCCCTGAATGCAGATAAAGTTTTTTCACAATCTAAGCAATTGTTCAGTGACATTCTGTTTATATTACATGAAGAACATTTTACTGTGTTTTTCACTGAGAGCATGATATGCATTTGAGGTAACTTATTAATTTCAGTGTCTGGGAAGGCAGAGGTTTGCAAATGCCAGAAAGATACAGATTGCGATGTGTAAGGTTACCACCAAATCTGTATATTTTTGCATTTCGTTCATTGATGCAAGCTCTTGAAATACTGAATTTTAGTACCTGACAAAAGATCTCCACCACTTTCGAACATTTCATGGAACATATATATTTATACAGAGGAATGGACATACAGAAAGAATACAGTTATCTTCTACTTTCTAATGAGCTGTTGTAGTAAAAAGCCTGCCTCAAATCAGCTGCATGCTATAGTGTCAAAGTGGGATAGGTACGTAAGGGAGAATATCTGGTACACATGCAAAACATAGTGTGTCTAATAAAAAGCTTCAGTTGTACAAGGTTCTGAAGGGTTTTTGTTTTTCTGGGCCTTCAAGGACAGACCAAAGAAACAGAGCAGACCAATCGCTGATGAAAGGCTATTCATCAATTTAATCATACAATAAATAAATGTATTTTGTGGTTTTGAGATGCTCCCTAGAGTTGTTCTGGTTGTATTTCTGTTGTCACTGGTAAAATTTCAAAGATTTCAACATGAGCAACTGTTGGACCCATGCTAAAGAGCTACAAGAGGTGCCACTCCATAGAGTTTTTGTTGTTTGTTCTCTAAACCATGTATATGAGCCAAAATACATTGTAATGCTTACTCAGCTCAAATAAGGCTGGGAAACCTGTTGTAATTTTTGAAGATTTAGAAGAGGTAAAGGTATTTACCACACCTAATTTTACAATTTCAGTGCGATAGAATCTTTGTTATGTTTCAGATGTGTGCTCTGAATTATACTATATGGTGCTTGATGTTAAACATTAAACTGGAATAAGATTTATTAAGAAAAGAGGTGATGGTGACATTTCATTGTTTGAGTATTTGTCTCATTCTTGGGGAAGATTAGTAATTTACAGCATTTGCTACCAAAAGGCAGATCAATAATGTTATAAATATGTTCTGACCATCAGAATTTATACCATGCATGTGATGATTGAATTCTTTGTCATAAATTCAGTCTTTCATCCTGATATCTGATTGTAGCAGAATGAACAGTAAAATCCTTACTATTTAGCATGGGATGCTGTGCAAGACAGGAGACCTATTTAACCTATCCCTAGTCCCCAGCATTTACTTTTTGCAAAGGGACAGCTATTTATAGTCCTGAAGATAAGGTTATTTCTATCCTGTGAGTCCTGCTGAATTAGGACTGAAAACAGAAATGGTGTTGGCAAAGCTGTCACAGTTTTTTAGTTCACTTTTGCAAATTAGTGACCTGCAGCAGTGGGGGTTGGGCAAGCCTGGAAGTGGAAAGCAGGGAAATGTCAGAGAAGCAGGCACATTCTTGCATCTTACTGCAAACGTAATTCATGAAATGTCTTCTCCACCTCTCTGCTGCATGTAACTGACCAGTGCCTGCCACAGCTACATGTGGTACAGAGGTAGAAGGAACACTCAGTTACTGAGCATTTTAACCAGCTAAAAAAATCTCAGAGATTGTTATTTTTCCTTCTTTGACTGGAAAGTTTCTGACCTAATGTACCTGGCCTAGATGATCTTGCTTGTCAGTGTCTGTCCTTCCATTTCTCTAAGCAGGGGGAGTCAACCCAGTTGAGGTCATGGTCTTGATTTCATTAATCTTGCATCATGAAGCAACCTTGTGATGTAAGTAATCAGGCAAGTATGTGGAGTGAAAAAAAGTCTCAGAACCTAGAGACCTCATTCTCCCTGCTTAGGAGTGAATGCTCCCTCCTTTCAAGTAGATACGACCTTACTCTTCTTCCTCTGGGAAATTTCCACTCTAGAACCTTAGTGGAGCCATCTCTATCTTTGGGGGTAATCTGGTAACTGTATTTTCTGGGATTGGGAGGAGAGGATCTTAGCACCTCAGGATGGCCTGAAGTCTGATTCAAGACCCTGGAAAGCTCTTTTATCCTAATAACAGAGTCCTGGAAAGATTTCTCACTGCTAGACAGCAGGTACTTGTGCAAGGAGTGAAATATGTGGCAGGCAGGGGAGAATGGTCTAGAGCTGTGAGAGGAGCAGGTGATGGGGAAAGCACCCTGATGAGCCAGGGAGTGGCAGGGAGATAGGGACCAGAGGAGTGGCAATGAGGACTTTAGCTAACAGATAACAGTTGAACAGCACAGGGACTTTATATCACTGTCACCCAGAGGCTGTTGTGTGAATTCCCCAGCTCTAATACAGAGTCTGATGGACAGTCATAATTCCTTCCGAATATTAACCTATGGATCTTCTGTGCATGTAGATGTTAAATAGTTGCTTGATGTCTGGTTGGATATTTGGGTTATGAGACAAAATGAGTTCTAGCAATACACTTCTAGCAGATAAGAAATCATCAGAAAATGTGGCATTTATAAAATGTAATAATTGAAAAAAAAATACTGGTGATAAATCATAATGTAACTAAGCTATGAGAGTTACAGCTGCTTGGTTTCTTTCTTTTTAAAGAAAGTACTTGGGGTCAAATAGATCATAATAGATCTGATGAAAGAGAATTTTTGAAAGAAAGAACTGCTGCTGCTCTACTTAGGTTTGGCTGCAATAGTGAGTGACGTTGTAATTATTTTTCTATTTCTGAACACACAGGAGACTTAGACCACCACTGCAGTTCTTATGAAATGTTTCTTTCCGTTTATTCATTAGTAAATATTAGCTGATGAATGCTGATAAATATCTCTCCATTTCAGCCATCTGATTCGCTGTTTTTGAAATGGCTGTTTACATTGTCGAGACCCAGCAATTCCAACAATGTTATCATCCGAGTGCAAGCAGCCAGTGAATTTTTAGAGGCTGTCTCAGATGGGCCTATGTGGATGGGAGGCTGCTCTTATCCTCTGCTAATAAATGCTTCATCTTTGCTTGTTATTGTGGCAGAATGGAAATGGTGCTTAGGAGCCTGGCTGTGAGATTGCAGCAAATGGCTGCAACCTATGTTTAATGTAGTGACGCTAATGAATTCTGAGAATTAATTTTCAGCTAAGAAAGCATGATGGAAGATACTAGAATTTCAAATTAGATAATGGATTGACTTTTGTCAAGGCAAACATACATTTTTTTTTATCTCTACTTACTTAGCCTTTCTGTTACTTTAGATCCAAAAAATAGCAGACCAAATGTGATACTTTCATCATACCTTATTTGGAACCCATCTTGTAGTAGATTTGCTAGTCAATTTTCTCAGTTCAAACTAATGCACTACCTTTTTCTTTTTTCTTTTTTTTTTTTTTAATTTCCACAAGCCAAACAAATTGGCTGAATTTGCGGGTGCAGCACATTTACTGGTTTTATGAATAATTGCAGCATGGTTGATGTTTGACAGTGCCTGAGCTAACTATTCCAAACTGGTCTTAAATGAACGCTCAGATGAGAAGCTGAAGATATTTTAGTTTTCTCTTTTCCTCAGAAGCAAATCCTTCCTTAATAGGGCTTTTAAATGTTGTTTTTCACTTGTACAGTGCACATGCTGATTTCAGAGTATTTTGTGATGAGTGAAATTGTGAAAGCTGTTTTGTTACTGTACTCCTTCAAATGTTAATATTACTGAATTTTTGTTAATTACTTCTTGATTTCTTTTTTTCTGGCCTATATGTTAGATACATCTCCTCACTGAATTTACTGGCAACGATGAACTCAGACACCCATATAATTAACATTTCCACACATTCTAATTCCATCAGAGTGCAGGTCAGTAGAAAACTTTGTGATAGTTCTCACCTTTGTGCAGGATTTAGCATTTCAAGAGCTGATATTCTATATTAATTTTATTTTTTTGAAGAGCATTAGAGTGTCAATACTGCTTCCAGGAGGATGACGATGACACCTTATTGAACACCTGCAGTGACACTGGCAGTCTGATGCATCATTTTTCATTAGCACTTAGATGGTGGCCCAAGAATTGTTATTTTACAGATGATGTTGATCAAGAACAGCAGCAGCAGCAGGCATTCATGCTGCACTAAAAGCAACACAGTTGAACTGACAGTGTGTAGAAGCAGAGTATTAATAGGTCTTTCCTACATAGAGAGGAATAAAGACAAAGGAATATGCACTGAGAAACATAAGGGCTGTGTTTTCAGTGTCACATGACAGCTTACCATGACATTCCATCACAGCAAGCCTGGTGAGACATCAAATTGGCACAGAGTATTTGAGTACACAGTGAGCCCACAATACTTACAGTGACTAAGCTGCAAGCTGTTTACTGCATTTGAAGCCTTGTAAGGAGTAGTTTCTAGAAGTGACTGTGTCAAAACTTCTGCTATTTAAAGAAGTGTGTGCCATACACACTTGAGTTCCCTGTGGCCTGCCTGGTCTGTCTGATGCTGTGTTTTTAAAGTGCCAGGAACTTGCCATTTGACTTGATGAATTAAACCAACTCCAGTGGAAATGTTCATTCCAGTCAGTCTCTTCCCTGAAGTACTGACATAGAAAGTTACAGACATGAATTTAAGCAGCTCTCCCTCACCCTTGCACAGCTGTTAGTTACTTGCTCTCTGCTTTGTTGTGTCATCTCATTAACCGTCTGAAAGGACTCTGTTCTTCTGATGCAGGCACAAATTTGGCACAATAGGAGGTGTGCTCTGTCTCAGCTTGGAACAGAGTTTGATCACAGAATCATGTTGATGTGCCTTGTCTCATTAACTTAGTCATCCTGAGATTTAGCAAAGTTTTGGTTGTGTTTCAAGCAATATCCTACATGAACACAGACTGCAGCAATATCCTACTACCAGAGAATGAAGGCTGCATTTATATGAGACAGTAGAAAAACATCAATTGTTGCAAAGGTGAAGCATGCACACAAAGTAAATAGTCAGTGGGGGATTGGCAGGATTATGCAACAGAAGCAAAGATAATCCTAAAGATCTCCAAGATCACATCCTTCACAGAACTTACCTGTGCTCATTAAAACATCTGCCAGACCTAAAAAACTCCAATTTCAGGTGTGCAATAGAGAAGCTAAGAAATTTTTTCTCCGAAATGTCTCTTCTTGTTGGGCTTCCACTATGAGTGCAGTATCCTGGACATTTGGATGTTTCGCCTAGGGGCTATCTATACAGAAAAACTCTCACGCAACTTCTGTATCCTGTCTGTTGAGTGTCTCTGTGGGTGCATTGTTCAGAGCTCAGAGAATTCATATTAATAACTGCATGCTACCAGGTCAAAGGTTTGTATGTTCTTCCCACTTTGATAAACACAAGATATCCTCTCTGGAACTGTGTAATTTTTTGAAGAGAATCCATTTAAACTCTAGTGTTATTATCTGAAAAGCAAGTGCCTTTTGTGATAGGACAAGAGATAATGCTTTTAAACTAAAATAGAGTAGATTCAGACTAGATGTCAGGAGGACATTTTTTACGTTGAGGTGAAACACTGACACAGGTTGGTAGATGCCCCATCCCTGGAAACACTCAAGGTCAAGTTGAACAGGGGTCTGAGCAACATGATATAGTTGATGTCCCTGTGCATTGCAGGGGGTTTGGACTAGATGACCTTGAAAGGTCCCTTCCAACACAAACTATTCATGACCCTATGACATAGATTCACTTGGATTCAGTTATAGTACTGAAAAACTTCAGATGAAGTCAAATTTAATAAGAACATTTATATATTAACAATAAAACAAATACTGTAAATTTGGAATTATTGATAGAATGGTAAAAATCCTGAGTGCATGGGCTTTTCAGACTGAAATCTCCACTTCAGATACTTGCCATCAATCTGTGAATTTGTGTAACGCGTAGCATTTGTTGTTTTGTTCTGTTTTCCTCTGTCTTCCTGATTAATGTTGTCTTTCTTTTCAAATGCTTTTTTCCTTTTTCTCAGGAAACATGAATTTAAAAAGGATTGGCATGGACCATATTGTCTGTGTGGGTGTATTGGCTTTTAAAATTTGCAGATTACAAAAAAGAAAAGGGGTAGGGGGGGTTGTCAGAACCTGTTCAAGGCTAATGATGGATCTTTTCATGGAGGGGAAGGACTGGTATTTATAGCCTTGCACTCAGAGGGATGGAGATAAAGCAGGTTGTGTTGCTTTAGTGTTTCTATCAGGAGACTACAGTTCTAGCCTGTAGCAAAAATCCACCAGAATAGTTCCAAAACTGGTAACACATTTTACAGACTTTCTTTTCTGGACTAGATGTACAGAAGAGGTTTGCAAAATGGTTTTTGGGAACCTAAACTATTAAAGTTATGTTCAAAGATATTTCAGGATCATTTTAAGACCAGACTTTAGTCTTCAGTAAAGTCTTTGAGGTGAGGCTAAACTTTAATAACTTGCTAATGTGTTTGGTAGTATTTTAAATCAATTAATGTGTATGATTTTTCGTAATGTAGTTTAAATTTTGTACATTGTTACTTTTATTACTAGAATATAAAATATAATTAAAGTTTCATTGAACTTTTGGCTAAAATGATAGTCTTTATTTGTGATATTTGGCCCTACAAGGGAAGTACTTTAGGTAATTATTCAGCAAATATGAAATGAAATTGTGAAGTATGTAATATGAATGCATCTCATCAAATAAATTCATCTTGAGCTATAATTTGCTAAAATTATAAATACTAGAAGGGAGGTATATACTGAATTGCAGCACTTCTTTTTCACATTCTCAAATAATTTCAATATCATTATTATTTGAGCAAGATGAACAGAATGTTTTAATATTATTAATTAGAGGATACTTGAAAGCAGTGTTATCCTGTTGGACCATTCTTCTGTTTGAACGGTATTATTTCAGCTTTATTATGCAGAAAATAATTCAACTTGAGTGATGGCTTCTCCAAATTTAAATCTTGATTATATAAATTAGCATGGTACTTTATTTTACGCTGATTTAATAGGACGTATTTCTTTACTCATTACTAGTTCACCTGTTTCTATCACAGAAAGAACTTTGGTACCCTGGCTAGCATTTAATTCTGACTCATTCCTTTCTCTTCCAGACTGAATTATACAGGTTGGCAGTTTTTTTTATAATTCTTATGCTGACAGTCATCATGGCGATATAGAATATCTACCCGTAACATTCATTTTAAAAACAAAGCTCTATATGAAGTCATTCTGATTAGTGTTGTACCACAGGTTTCAGTAGTGGTTTTAATAGGCTATGTCCTATAGTTCATAGTCAAACTCTCATCAGAGAGTAGGTAGAAAACTAAAGTGAATGAAGTATTGTCTATTCATCTTAATTTTTATGTGTATTAACTGTACAGCTCTTACAGGATACAATGTCATTTTTTCCTTTTATCTAGTTACAGTTAAAAGAGAGATTAAAGAAGCTCAAATTTGTAGCCTTTATACTTGTATACTTGTGGAGTGCATTCACTTAGCTAAGTATTTTATGCCAGATTTATTGCAGTGTGGAAGAGTCTTGTTACATAATGAGGAACTCAAATAAGTGGAAAAAAAACCAGAGTAACAGCCACACAGTAAGCTGACTCAGTTCATGCTGTAACGAAATAAGATCATTGTCTGAGACCCCTACTTGTCTGTCACAGGTGTCTAATCAAAGATTTTGAAAAGCGTCCTTCAGTCACCCATCTTTTGGAACATCCGTTTATTAAACAAGTACATGGTAAAGATATGTCTCTGCAAAAACAGCTGGCTGAGCTCATCCAAGAACAACAGCAGCTAGGCTCCGTAGCCAAAACAAGGTACTGTACCAGCTACAGTAGCAACATATATGCTACAGCCCTCCTTCCCCACACTTACACTGGAAGCACAAATTGAAATTTCGCATGAGGCTTTTACTGTTTTGAATGATCATATCAATGTGTTGTTTGGCAGTATTTTTAGCAATAAGTGCTGCTTGCCATGTGAATGTAAGAGACGTGTTTTCCTTTTAATAATTTTTAAAGCTATTTTGATCTGCTGTAATGCAACCTTCTTTGCCTTTTTTTCTCCCACTGAACTCTGTTCTATACTTGTTCTCATTTGGCTTGGTCGGAAAGATGTTGATAATTCCAGAATGTTCTGATTTGTGGAAATACACGTTGGCATGAAAAATTATATCATGCTTTGGTAACAGATCTTTAAAAATACAACTGTGAGCATTCAAGTGTCTACTAGAAAAAGTTAAGAACAGAAAATTTTGAAGTTTGCTGTTTGATAAGTACTGGAAGTAGTTGTTTTGTCTGTAGTTTAATAACAACTTCTATTTTTTTCATTCAGCCCAGTAATTAATTATAAATGTGCTTAAAAAGCAATGCACGTTTATCAGCAGAAGTGGCATCTTTTGAGGCTGCTTGTAAATATGTCTTAGTTTAGTTGTTGTCCAGAGGGTGGCAGAATTTCACTATTTCAAAAGAGAATTAAATGCAAATGAACACACTGTCCCAAGCTCAGCAATCATTCTGTAATATGAAATTCTAGAGTTAGATAAGCTCTGGCCCATTATTATAAATAACTACTTACTAATGTTGATTAAGTAAATTAGATGTTATGATTCATAAGTCATAAACATGTATATACTTACATGCCATAAAACTCTGTGGCTTAAATGCTAAAGGCCCAAACAAAAATGTATAAGTTAAAATAAAGGAATGGCTGTTAAGTACAGTTTCAAGGTGAAGTTGACTTCTGTGGGTGGTGGGTTTTTGTTTGTTTGTTTTTGTGAGGTGTGTGTGTTTGTTCTTGTTGTTTTCTTTGTTTTCTGGGGAAACATACCTGGAAATGCTCACTGTGGGCGAGGGAGTTATGCCAGCATTACAATAGAAGTTTCTGCTTTTTCTAGTTTCCTAAGATTCCTTCCCCATATAGCACCTCACAGATCACATTGCCTGCAACTATTGCATGGCTGGTCCAAGAGGTATAAGAATTTTTCCAGCTGTTGACCTGATTGCACATATAGACAGAGTGGAATGATCCTTGTGCTAAGAGGAGCTCTGGAATGGATTTGTCATGGTATTCCAATACATTCTTCTGGGATTGAGCTCCATATTGTGGAATGACGAAGAACCAAGACCAAGACAGCATTTCTTTTCTCAAGCCTTTTGATGTATTAACTGGGTGTGCTGCAACAGACAAGCTTCTGCACCTTACACATGACTAGAATGTAGGAAGGATTTTGCTTCCCAGCACCCTAGTATGAATCAGTGCTCATCTGAGGGAGTTTAACTCCTTGTCTGTCCCATCACCACCTAACCCAGCTTAAATATTTTATTTTCAAACAAAAATCTTTCTGATTGTTTTAGCATTATACTGTGGTATCCTTGCTTGTTCTGTGAAGCACCAGCCCACTGTGATCAGGGTTGAGAGCATGCTTAGTGAGGACAGAAATCTAGTTATTGTTTACCACTGAAATCTACAACATATTGTTCAGAATGATATTCTAAAGATTTTGAACTTGATCAAATTGGTACAAAGTTCAATGAGATAGCAAGAGCATATCCCTGCAAAATACTAAGTCTGTGGGCCAGACAGTTAATACTGGAATAGGAACATAAGATTATTACAGAAGAACCAACCACCAAGTACATCTAATTGTAATTTTCCCCAGAGGATTGACATCGCCTCATAATAGTAAAAGACTTGGCTCTGTAATAGGGCTATTGTACCCTCTAGGAAAATTGTTACCAGTTAAAAGCCTTTAAAACCTCTGTAATGCATCTACAACATAATTTTCAATACAAAATTTGACATGCAGAAGAACATATGACCAGATGATACTGTAGAATATTGTGGAGGGCTTCGGTGGATCAATGCCATGTTTATTCCTACTGGGTCCCTCGTGGAGATGCTCAGGCGGTGCTCTGGCAGCACCCACGTGTGCACACAACCTCACCCTCACAGGTGGTCGCGAACAGCCGCTCACACCCACAGGCCGTGCATGAACCAGAGACAGAGGCGAGAGGGGTTCTCTGCGTGCAATTCCGAGGTGTTTAATGGCAGCACCCCGAAGGGAACAGAGGCAAGAGGAACCCAGAACCAAAAGCCCGCGCTGGTTTTATCCTGAAAACTCCCAGAGGCGGGCAGAGTATCCAAAACCAGTAGTCTGAGGGCTAGGGGGCAGAGACAAGGTTGAATGATGTAACAGGGGCCAATGGGAAAAGGGATGGGAGGGGGGAGAGGACCAGTGGCCAGCAGAATCTAGACAAAGGGAGAATCTTCTAGCACAGTGTTGTAAGGAGAGACCACTTTTAGGGCAACTTGGGGGGTGTAAAGTGGACTTAGCCACCGCAACAGTAGAAAATTTACGGACATTCATTTGTAATGATCATCTGTAATGATTCATTTGTAATGAAGTCATCTGAGTGTATAGTGACCACATCAAAGTAAATAAGGCCAATTCAAACCCATGTTAAGCAAAACCTTTCTATTACAACATTGAATATAGCGCATGCTTTTTCTGTTTATTGATGCGCTCATGACAGGTACAATTAAATGTACATTAATTTCCTGGTGTTCAGAAATAAAGAAAAACAGACACCCAAATTTAGGAGTAGAGCAACACTACAGATCAATCATTTAAAAGATAAGTAAGAGAAAATGTTCTCAGACCACAGGCTGAAAATTTCCAGAAACTAGAAAATCTCAGTATGCTTGGGTTAACAGCACTTCTTCTTTGAGGTAGCCCAGGGAGTCACTGGTGATGACAACTGATCGGGAGGTATCTAAGTTTTGTCTTCATATGAAAGTCTTCCAGGGTGGTGCTTTGGATTTGTGTCTTTTGACTCTGCACTGACTCAGCACCTGTGGGGTTTTTAATAGGATTCTCTTTCCGATGGAGCCATGCCAGTTTTGCCTATTTTGGTGCATCACTTCAGGTTACTATGCTTGAGAACAAGCCTGCAGACTTGAAAGTCAGTAGTAATGACTTAGAGCATGTGAAAGAGAGACATGGAGAGCTTACCTAGCAGTGCACTGCTAGTGAAAAGGAGAGAACTGGCTTCTTTCTCTCATTTTCCCTCAATTCCCAGGAGCAAACTCTTGATGTCATTTTAATTTCAGCTTCAGTGATTGTCAGAAGCCTCCTGAGGTTGGACTTCTACAGTGAGAGAAAAAAACTAAGCCAATAGAAACACACAGATAATTTTCTACTCTGTTAGTGATTGCAGAGAGGTGCCTCAGGTGATATAGCTGAAGTGAAGGAGGGAATGCTTCACATGACCAGGAATAAGCAGGAGAGTTGTAGAAAGAAACAAGCTGGCCCCTTTTGGCAGGATTATTTGGGTTGGCCTCTGGAGCCACTGACTGAAACATCATTGTTGTTAGTTTTCCATGAAGCAACTTACTAGAGAATTTTATATTCTCTGATTTCCTTTAGGTTAAAAATTAATAATAAAAATAAAATGTTTATGCTAGTAAAAGACCACGTTTAAAATGACATTAACAATTCATCCTGCTTCTTTTATGAAAAAGGTACTCTTTGAAACTTTTCTACCAGTTTCCCTAAATTATTTTCATTGGTTGTGGATGCTAAAAGACAGGAGCAGAGGAATTTTCCAGCTGCTGAAGCATTTGTGAAGTTTTTCCTTTCTCATGCTTTAGCTGAGAAACAGAGAAATCCAGCTTCTCACAGCTTCTCTGTGAAAGCTTTCATTCTCATGCAAACTGGATGGACAGCAGTTTGAGAGAATGGAAACCATTTCTACACCTGCAAGCTGTTGTGAGAACAATGGAATTGTGAGAATAATATTTTGAAGTGGGTGGTTATACCACTCAGCCGCTTACTGTGGTGGGTGGCTAGCCAAGGGCCAATCATGGAATTTCTTTATTGCGAAACGCATTATATAAGATGAGTTTTTCATTAAATGGAGCGGAGCTCTTGCTTCGGCCATATCATCTGACCTGGTTTTATGTCGTGATTTTCACCGTTCTCTGGGGATAACAGCGGCAATTGGTGAGATGCAGATATCTTCTATCCTTATGCAAATAGGTGTTTTCTGAAAACCCAGCCAGAATTTCCACACTTGTAAAGAGGAAAAAGATTCTTCATCTGTTGGCATCTTTTAGATTGAAATTCTTGTGTTTTGCCATTTCAGCATTAGCACTCCACTCCTACATTGCTTATGTCTTATACTCTTGTGGGGAAAAACTTGGTGAGAAAGTCCAATGTCACAGCTGTGTAAGGATGAGCTCTGGCTATTATCTTTGTTATCAATATCCCTTTTATAAGCTGTCAGTTAACTGTGTGTGTTTTCTAACAATACCAAAGCATAATGGCTAATTAGCATCAATACACTTTCATTAACAGCTTTGACATAATAACAATTGTATGAAGTTTAATTCTAAGAAATTTATTCAGTGTTAAGTATTCCACTAGTTCTATTTTTATAAAAGTTCTTCAGTCCTTGAAAAATAGAGGTTAGTACATATGACAGCTGGTGAGGGGTCAGTAGCTCTGACCAACGAAGCTGTGACCGGTCCGGAGAGATGGTCCCAAAAAGAGACTGTCTTCCCGAGGCCCGGTGTCTTCCCTCAGCTGCTGGCTAGGAGGGCCCGTGCAGAAGCTGTCAGCTCTTTAGTGATTGTCAGCTCGTGATTCCAGCTCAGCTCTGCAGGGCAGCCTCCAGGCCAGACCAGGGAGAGAGACGAGAGGCTCATGTAGCTGTTCCACATGAGGCAGCTTTATTAGCTCGGCAAAGGGGAGGCCAGGGACGAGCTGCTCTCTGCCCTCACAGGGGCAGGGGGCTGGCTCTTACAGGGATACACAGGGGGTGGGTGTCAGAGGGTAAAGGCCAATGGGCTACAAAGGATCTGCATAGGGTCTCCCAGAGGATTCTGGGTTTGTCTTCTTCTCGCCTTAACTAGAGAGTAATTCCCTTTCCAGGGGAGTTCTGGTGGGAGGTTTAGGCACTCTCCTTATCTCAGCAGACGTCCCTCCAGGGCGGGGGCTGGGCATACCCCACAAGTACATCAGAACGTTGCTTCACGTGTTTTCATTCCAGCCATGCTGAATTATTCTTCCCCATCTCTTCTAAAGTCAAATACAGAATTCCTTTCTAACACATGGATACTAATTTCTAGATCATCTTGGGAGTCACAGCAGTCTTATTTCTATCAATATATAGCTGCCTCTAGGCAGGAAGCATTCCTTAAAATCAGAGAGGATGCTTTCACAGGCTCTCACTCATAGTTTTTTCCTATTTTTCCTTTTTTTTTTTACTTTCCCATTTCTGTATTCACACAAATACTGTACGATGGTTGTTCAAATGGTGTCCTTACACATAGTAAAATTGTGAGAACAAGAAATGTCATTCATTCATAAAGAATCATACCTCATGTAGCATAAAATTGGACAATGGAGGAAAAAAGAAGGAATCTAAGTTACAGCAAGGTGTGGACAACAGAACAAGCAAACATTGGTCAGGAATGAAAAGCAGAACTATAAAAACATTTTTTTTACAATAGTAATAACTGAGTCTTGATAGACTCAGTGTGTCTGAGTGTGATAAATACTGTATTTTCTAAGTAAAAAAGGGTACACAAGCTTACCATAAACTTGCTGTATTTCAGGGACAGGTTCTTCAAGATAAAGATTCATATGATTGCTTGTCAGTATAATACCAAGAATGTTTAGGCACCCCCCGAATTATAATGCAAAAACATAGTAGAGGTTTATGTTCTGTTCCTCATTCTCGCTCTAATTTGCTGTGTAATCTGTGTTCTATCACTTGCCCTCAATATTTCTCTGTTCCTTTCACTTAAGAAATGGCTATTAACAGCTTTACTTAATATATTACACCTATGAAAAAGAGGTAGCCGTTTGTCTGAGGAAAGAACTTAATCTTGTTCTATAAAGCTCTACTGTACCTGTGGTCACTGTAAACCTTTTAATGAAGAGAAACATGTATGATGCCTGGAGCTCCAGCCATTTCTATTTTCATTCTTCCTGCCCAAGAGTCTGGAGAAGGCTCTGGGAAGGCTCTAGGCAAAGATATGTTACAAATTATGGATATTATAAATTCTCCTTAGCAGTAAACATTTGCTTTGTTTGTGGAGATTATATTTTTGTTAAATAATGTTTAAGTGTGTTTGATAATCCATTAAGAGAGGATGTGAGAGAGCTGCTCACTTTCCAAATGTGCTTTTTGATGTCTTGAACTTATTCATGTGGTCGGTTGCTTTTTTGGTTCATAGTACAAGTGATTCCAACATACAGGCCAATTGCCAGCCTGCTTAAGGAGAAAGTTAGAAGAGATTTAGTCTGTTTCCTAATATTGCTAAATTTTAAATGACTTCATGCTGTCTACACTGGCAAAATGCACTGTGAAAAGTGGGTATATTCTCTGGTGTTTGTTTATAAACATCAAATATTATCCCAGGTTTTTTGCGCTTGTCAGGACTTTATCTCAAGCTGGCAAAGCTGGCAGCTGGTTCAGTGTTGAAAAAGTTGAAAAACAGATGTAAAAACTTTCAAAGCCTTTTAAGCTAGGAATTATACCAAGTTCCGTAAATAATGTTTAAAAATACAACAGAGCTTGTCATGGAGACATTTAAAAGGGAAAGTCATGTGGTACCCCAGTATTCTGTCAATTGTCCCAGCCCTTCCTTGCATAAAATATGATGATAAAATCTTGCATCCTTTAGGAAGACTTTCTCAAAAAAAGTAACCTCTCCATTTTATTCCATTAAAACAAAACAAAACAAAAAATGTTTCATGGCTTGTGAGTAGAACAAATGGAAAACTGTAGAATTTTAAATCTTTAACTGAAGGCCTTGAAAAGTACTGACCATCAGCAAAAAGGAACAAAATTAAAATGTTCAGTTTTTTTCTTTTCCCATTTAAATGTACAACAATTAAGACATTATCTACTTATGCTCAGTCTTAAAATAACAGATTGCTCTATCCAGAATAGCATGTGGGAGAAAATCTAAAAAAGAAATGTCATTACAGAACGTGAGATGGGGAAATTCAAATGTAGTAACAGATCTATTAACTGCCTTTTCACTGTGGTGGAGAAGCAGAACATCAAGGAGGAGAATACCTGATTAAAAGCTTAGAACTGCAGACAGGGAAGAAGAGTCTTCACAGAATGCGTTCTAAAAATTTTGCTCTTGGTAATATTCTTTGAAGCTGTCTTTCAAAAGTTTAGATACTGTGGGTTTCTGTGTGGCATTTGGCTGTTCTTTTGGACGAGATAATGTGGAGCACCTATATGAAATGCAGTAGATAAATCTATATTAATTTTAAAGTAACAAAAATATTGAATAATCACCAGTTGTCATCTACATTTATTTTGGTAGCCCTGTCCATCAAATGTCACTGGAGGTGAAGTTGAGAAAAACCATGGTCTTCTGTATTTCCTCAATAATCTAATAACTCCTGATGTAAAAGTTATATAGTGATGTTATGTTTGAAAGTTAATGTTGATCAAGCATTGAGTGGTTTGGGTTATGTGGTTCAAAGTGGCAGCTTCCCAATTATAGCATGTTTGAAGAGGCCAACTCCAGACATGGCTCATACTTCTCTTGGATGTTTGCCTACAAACTAGGTATCTTGTGTTCCTGTATGTAAATATGGTTCTTCATAGGAATCAGAAAAGATCTGCTAATCTCTAGTTTCAGTTTTTAAAAGAATGAAGAAACTTCAGCATTTGCATGAATATGGTTTTAAACAAGTTTAAGGTAGACAATAAAGAGTTTGGTGCTTGCAGTTTTGGGTGATGCTGGGTCAGTGTGCTACTGCTGGTCACCATTGAGAAGTTTGTTTCTGTAATGGGGAACAGACACTTGTGAAACCTTGCATCTTGAAGGATAAAATGCAAATCAGTACATCAGGAAGAATCAAACTTGAAGAAGCCTGGGGAAAAAATAGAAAAGGGGAAAAAAAAAAGAAAGGAGCATTTAATAGTTTGAGAAGGGCAGGTATGTTCAGTCTACCTTGTCAGGTATTAGAATGACGCTACAGTGTCTTGGCAGCTTCCCCCTTCTTATGAACCAGCTGGATTACAGCAGCAGTCCATCCAAGGAAGTAATTCTTACTACCAGATATCAAGCTTCTCTGCCAGCTCACATTTAGATTTGAAAGCAATTAACCACAAGGAACTTGATTGCATCCAGCCAGTCATTTGCTTTGGACTCAGAGATAGTAACAGAAACAGAACCAGAAATATTTCTCTGATGCTATACACAATGTAATTTAATGCAATTCTTCCAGTCTTCTTCTATATGAATATTAGGCAAATGAGTTTAAAATTCTTTTTTCCCCTTTTTAATATATATTTTTAAATCTCAAAGCTGCTGTGGCCCCTGAAAGTGATCCTGTTCTGAGTATGATGTATGTGTTTTTACTGGAGGTTGTAAACTATAGCTGTAGCATTTATATTGTAATTAAGGCTGTGTCAGTGCCTCTGTTATGACCTTGCTTCAACAAATTACTTAAGGCTGAAACTTGATGTAAACGAGCAAAATTAAGTCTTTGCAATGCATGGGAAATAGGCTGTGTATCTCTGCGTGGCAGTATCACACTCTCTCCTTTTTTCTTTCTCATTGTGTTGAGTATTTTTCTTGTAAATCTCAGGAATTAATTTTTAAATTGGCAATAATGTAAAGAAGACCAGATACAGAAACCATTGTACCTTTGTAAATCCTAGAAATAAACAAATAAACAGTAAACATAAATGCTTAACTGCACCAGGAGGCCACAGTAAAGGCCTCTTGAAAGGCCCTAAGGATGCTAGGGGTGGAGGGGAGAGAGATTAAAGAGGCTTCCCAATGAAGGCAAAAATTCTTGGTCTGTGTTGCTTTATTGCTCAGGTTGGACCTGCCAGCAAAATGACTTTTTGATCTAGAAGTCTGTGTGGTCCATCTAGCTTTTCTTTCCCCATCCCTTGATAGCAGGATATATGAGTGTATAGCTATTTACAGTGCATTTCTATTACTGTAACTGGTTACCTTCTTTCAGACTATCTCTACCAAAAGTAGAACAAATGAATGCTTCCTGACTTTTCATGAAATGGTTCTCCCAAGGGAGAAATGCTTCTTGCCTTTTGCGCCCCCTCCAAAATCCAAGAAAACTGTCCCTTCCAGCTATTCCTGCATGATAAAATGGTAATGGGTGGGTGCTTTGGAGCATAGGGCCTTTTTCAATAGACAGTGGTCATCACTAGATTTCTGGAATCAATCTAATGGTGCTCTTCAGGTCTCTTCTAACCCAAACCATCCTGTGGTTCTATAACAAAGTTAGGTACCTTGAGTGACGCCCTTTGCACCCTTTACGGCAGTTCTTTTGTTTTGTGAAGAGACTACATCTTGCAGGGATTGCTTCAGGAGGAAATAACATCTTTGATTTTCCTTTTGCTTAGAGTTTGTACTTTTTATACGTTGCCTGAAAGGAAGGGTAATTGAAAAAATGACTGATAATTCTACTTTTTATGCAAAATATGTACTGACAGTTATTTCCCCAATTAAGAATGTTTCCTTCTGCTTTTTAAGAATTTTAAAAATGTGTTTTAAAAGCAGATTGTATTTCTGATGTAAAATTGTGGAAATAATTAAAGGTTACTGCCTGTATTTTTCCTTCCCACTCTGTCAATGCACTGGAGGACATAGGGGTCAGTAGAAAACTGATGAGGCCAGCAGGAGATTTGAAGCTAATGTGATGTTATGCTCCTAATATCCTCTTCTTAATCATGTACTTAGGAAATTGAGTTAAGTGCCAGAAAATATGTGCACAAAGGTATATATGTTTTACTTCCATTAACTAAGACCAGTTTCCCTATTTATTTACATTGGTTTGAGAGGAACTCTTTCCAATAAAAAAAAATTGATTGGTTTATCACTTAAGGTGAACAAACAGCAGGAGTTTAATACACAATCAGATAACAGATTAGTTTACAAAGCCATTCTGCAATTAGACATGCTTAGGTTTGAATGTGCCCTCTTCCCCCTCCTCCTTGCACCTCTGGTAGATGCGTCCCTGCTTGCAGTTTGTTGCAATTCAGTATTGTGGCTATGATGTTTTGCTCCAGGAAGAAAAAGCTTCACAGATGAGTTATGTTAGCTGTAATGTTGAGCTGTTGCTTTGCTATTTACATCTTCATGGAGTAAAACAACTGTTAAAATATTTCCTTCATTTGTAGACCGAGGGGTGCTCCCATCTCGAAATGATTTACATTATTTACAACAGCATTTTTCTGTGCAGTAATAAGATAAAATAGAGGTTGAATTCTGGTTTGAAAGGGAAACAACACTTAAAAACCCTAGTAGTACATCGTGCATTCTTACTCCTTTGAGGATCTGGCTTGTCAGCAAAGTGTAATGTTTTTGCATACAGTGACTCAAAAAAAAAAGCCTAAAAGAACCCACAACCCAATACCTAATTGAAGACCAGGAAATGGAAGATTTAATTGAATGGAATTTTGAACAAATTCAAATGATCACTGTGCTGCCCACGGGAAATAATACCCACTATAACAATTTTTCTTTCATAGCTTTGTATTTGTGTTCGTATGTCCTCCTTTCATTGCTTCATATGTACAACATCAAGCAAACCACCATCTGTGGGAAAGTAGTGGGACTGTCAGCAAAACCTGCTGTCTTCCCACTGTTTTATTTCCTAGCTGACAAAACAGTTTGCACAGTTTTATTTAGTTATAATTCAAATAAACCATTACAGAATAGTTTTCTAGAGCTCACTGAGTAGCCAAAAGGAAATGAGGAAAATGAATAAAAATAGACATAAGAAAAATATGATCTTTAAATGTGATTCACAATTATCAGGGAAGCTGTACTCGTGGCTAGCACTCCTTCCTCTTTGTTAGAGGCTTTCCATGCAATAATTCTTCTGGTGATGTAATATCTCTTGGATATGAAAAAATTCTCTTTACTGAATAAAAGCTGATCAGCTTGAAATGTAGAAGTGTACATAACGGGGGAAAATGCAAATGCCTCATTGCTAATTTTTGAAAAAGGATTCCAAGAGCATATGAAGATATGATTAAAGAAAAAAGACCCACTAAATCTTCATATTAACCTTGAACATTATATATAAACAAGTGTTTCCTGCCAGGTTACTGTTCTGTTAGTGCTTGAGATAATGTTTAGCCATGTTTTGGGATGCTTGATCATGTGATTCTTACTTTCTACATGGCAACCAATGCAAAAACAATCTGTCAAGGACTGTCATTGAGGATCAATGCTAAGTGTTACTCAGCAGGATGCAGACTGTATCTCGGTGGGTGTCCTTCTACTATGCTTTGATTATGTTTGTTGTAAAGAAAAGCCTAGTTGCACTTACAGCATTCATATTTCACACCCTCTGTGGAAGACATGTTACAGCCTCTTAATTTGCTCCCGTTTCAACATGATGTGTTGTTTAAAAACATATACACCACATTTTCAAAGATTCCTTCAGTATAATCTGATTATAAAGGGGTTATGTGACAGTTTGTCTCTGCTGCTTATTGTGTGGGTTAAATCTCTGGAGACAAGCTGACTGAACATCCATACAATTTAAAGTCTGATGGCAGCTGTGGTTCAAAAATGTTGTTTTGGGCCACGTCTAGGGTCATCTGAGGAGGCACTTTGGCATACATCAAGGTAACAATAGGATTTTATACTACTTACTGCTTCTTATAACTTCTTTAGATGACAGTACTATGGCTGGGCACGTGGGGATAACATTTAATTAAACTGAGTGGTAGTTTATTAACTTAAAGCAAGGAGGGAAGGGAAAAGAGGAAGAATTTTTTTATTGTTTCCTGAGTGTGAGTGAGGAATAACTAAATCCTTGCTGAACATTGATAAATAGATGGGGTTATATATTGTGAAAGAGAAAACAGGTAGTACACTGGACAGCAAGCTGATCTATTGCTTTTATAAAAGGACATTGCAAGCAAAATTACACATTTCAGAGAGCATGTCTGAGTTTCTGCATGACAAAAACATTCACCCGTGACTCCCCCTTGCATCTTAATGTTTGCTGTCTCTAATACACTTTTATAACACTGGTGCTCTACTAACAACTTCCAGGCATGAACAGATACATACTAGAGGACCTTACCATGTGGACAGAGCTGACAAGTACTCTCTAGATGATGATCTGGTAAACCTAGAAGTTCTCGATGAGGTACTGTACTGTCTGAGTAGCAGTTTCTGACAATTGTACCTCACATTCTTGCCTATTTCTGCTTTTTAGGCCTCTCTTAGAAGAACAAAAATAGTTCCTTCTTGCAATCTTTTGTCTCATCAAGGCAAAGGAATTCTCACATGACTGATTTGCTGCCCTCACTTCGTTAATCTATGTAGTGGCATAAAAGTAGTAGCAGTGAACCCTATTATGTGGAAAAACTTAATTATGAGTGATGCTAGTTTAAATTATTTTTGTGAGTTTCCTAAAATGTGAAGTTTAGTCATAAAGATCTGGATTTAAGTGATTTTTTTTTTCTAAAATAATTTATTTATATAGAATAATATATTACCTGCAGCTTCTGGATAAAAAGTGGTAAAACTATCAATTTCATATTTCACAATATCCCCTATTTGCAGAGTATCTCTACATTTTTGTGTTGATAATCCTTAAATTACATGCCAGCAAGGAAAAGACATTGTAATCAATTGTGCTAGTGTCCTGTTTAAACAGTCTTTTACCACTACTTAAAATTTAATCCTTGAAAAATTATTATCCTTGTTTCATGGCCAAATAAAAAAAACTAAATGGACATGTACTATGAAGTGCAGCAATAACATGTACCACCATTTTCTCTTCAGAAGATTTGCTTCTCAGGCTGATATAAGAAAATATTCTAATTTGCAATTAGGAATTGCTGTTTAACTTAGTTTTATGACATTGGCAAGAATTTTGAAAATATTTGATTTTGTGGGTTTGGCATTTAAAAAATAATTAGTAACAATTACAATAAGTATTTCTTAAACAGTGTTCTCAGTATATTTACAAAAATCTTTCTAAATGGGAAAATACTGTATAACTATCAAACTTTTTGTCATCTTCTCAGGATACAATTATCCATCAGCTGCAAAAACGTTATGCTGACTTACAGATTTATACTTATGTTGGAGACATTTTAATAGCCTTGAACCCCTTCCAGAATCTCAGCATTTATTCTCCCCAGGTAAGAGAGATTCCAAGCTGAGGATGGTACTTGCTTTACATCTTGTATTAACACCACTAGCTAAAATACTTAAGTGATGCTGGAAGTTAGGAGCACAGACTGAACTTCAGCTTTTTCTTCTTCCAGAACGGTGTGGCTAAATATTTCTTTTGTTTTGTTTTGTTTGTTAAATTCAGTTTCATTTAATTTCATTCACTTCTTGGAGGCACAAATTCCACAGGAGGGATAGAGATTACCCCAGGTACAGCTGTGACTCTTGTCTAGCATTTAGGTCTTCTTTCTGGGAGCCAGAAGATGGTTATATGAACCTCCTCATGCTGAGGTTTTTGCTTGCTGAAGAATTGCTCTGACTATGGATTATTACATGTCCTGTGCCATCAGCTCTGGCTAAAAAGAAACAAATTAATCAAATTCTGTAAACATAAAGGCAGTTTAGTTCCCTACAAATATGAAGAGAGGTGGAGATAGAAATAAATTAGTCTCCATGGATGCCTAAATCAGATAGGAGGCCAGATTTCAGAGTCACTGTAAGTTTCTTTTGTATAAACTGGTTATTTCCTTGATTGAAGGCTTGTGTTTGAAATTCTCCTCCCTGTGGTAGAATCCTCTTCATTGTCTTGTGCAGGAAACATCAGAGTACGTTCTAGGTGTTGTAATTTGTATTCTGGAAATTGGGCAGTGCCGAGAATTACCACTCCTCTTCCAGGTGATTCAGTGGAAGTTCTGTGGTATAACAGGCAACTACCTTCTGTTGAACAGGCAGATAATAGTCACTGTCCTCTTTTCAGTTCTGATTTATGTAGCTAAGTTGCGTATTTTGACTACTGTGTATATTTCTTTAAATTTAGTTCTCCAAGCTTTACCATGGTGTGAAGCGTTCATCAAATCCCCCCCACATATTTGCCTCTGCAGATGCTGCCTACCAAAGCATGGTTACATTCAGCAAAGATCAGGTAAGAATCTGTTCATTTTGGTTAAGGTTTTATATTAATCTGACTGCCACTGTGCTACAGGGCAGAACAATGTTCTGTTATGTTGTATTTTGGTAAATTTTTTCTTTAAGCCTTTTATTCGTATATCAGCAAAACGAGAGTAGAAATCTGGTCAGATCTGGGAGTTCTGAAGAGGATACAGTGATGTAAAAGAGACTGAAAGGTCAAATAAGATGATGGAGGTACCTAATCAATATAGTTTCCTGGACACCCATGAAGTCCTGGCAGTTGACTCCAGCAGCAAAGTATTGCTGCACACTGTTTCTAGGCCTGTCTTGACTTAGGTATTTCAGTAATTTACATTTGTGTAAAATAGGAGGTTCTCAATGCCATAGCAGGTTAACACAGTTTCAACCACTTTTCTATTGCAAAAAGATGCTAAGTCCAAAAAATAGGAACCATTAATGAATTTTTTAGTAAAATAAATTAAAGATGGGTCTACTGTAAATGTAATAAGGACACAAATCCAATTATATTGCAGTGATTTTAATGAGAATAAAATACCATGCTGTAGAAGATTTTACCACATTCTTAAGATTATAACTTCATACTCTTTCTAATTTGATGTGCTGTGTGTACATGAATATTGAAGGCTGATAATTATTTTTATTTATAAAATCCTCATGATTTTACTCTTCACATCACACAATAATTCATAGAAAATGTTTTCTTAAAGTCACAAAAATGAAATAAAATAATGAAAAGCCTGAAATCGGAAAATGCCAAGAAAAGGAGACACATAAAAGAAACATTAAAGATGAAGAAAACAGGAATTTTACTGATTATGTGGAAGTACACTGGCCTGAGAGATGATTAATACTTCTTTAATGACTTACATGTTCTTTGATGGAGGCATTAAAGAAAACAAGTACTCATGTAGAGTAACTTATGTGAGAACTTGTTATCTGAGGAAAAAGATTGGTAATTACATCGGCTCATCAGGCTAACTTTGTGCATCTTTATATGTTTTGTACATCTTTAGAAAATAATCTTCATTCAGCTCTAAATCATTTTCCTGTTTCCTGTTTGCAAAGTATTACAGGAGCTTGTTTATCTCCATTACCTGGCCAGTGTTATGTTGGTTCTTCATATAAAGGTGCACCAGATAAGCACTATAGCCAGACTGAAAATGTATTGATTCTGTTTGTTTTATCCATTGAGCTTTCTCCTGTTTTTTTTCCTGTGAAGCTTGAAAATTCAGTCTAGTATTTCTCCTGAAGCAATAGTCAAGTTCTGACCAATTCTATAAGGTCTTATGGGCCTTAACTGTGTAAACTGTTGTGCATGACTTCCCTAGTCACACAAAAGCAATTAAGTTGGGTAGTGTAATTGATGTGCTACCTATTTCCAGGAGCAAAAATAACTGACAGAAAGCAAATAAATGAGCTGCAAATGTCATATTGCACACATTATGTAAAGTTGGTCCCTGCACCTGCTGTCAGGCACCACAAGGTACCACCAGATAACTGCTGCATCTTTCAAACCTTTTCACAAGTCTCAGTTCCATATGAAGTGCCATTGCAGCAAGTATTTTAGAACCTTGTATCTTTTCCCAGCCAAGAATCTTGTGTATTCATGGTATCATGCCAATAGTTCTCAGATGTTTGCATAAAAACATGTGAACCTATGCAACTGCTCAGTGTTAACATTTTAATTATATGTCAGTTGATACTTTACCTTAAGTAGAATAATATTTGTACTGATGGTCTGTAGAATACATGGGAAAAAATGGGCAAATAATAAATGCTGTTAGAATTCAAACTTTCTATGATCTGCATTTTTCTGTGTTCCGGTGAGAACTGGCTTTCAACTTCCATTTTGCCCATGAAGCATAAGAGCAGAGAGAAGGAAAGTGATTTAGACCATTCTAGCTAGTCTCTTGAGTCTGGAAGCCTTTTGAAGCCTATAAAATACCATGTGTTAAGGACTGCTCATGCAGGAAGGAGGTGGATATGTCCTCTCAGAATCATCCAGTGAACAGATGCACATTTTTCTGAAATGTTTAGGTGCTAGTTTGCTGTTCTAGCTTGAATATCAGCATCACCTACAGAATAGCCACTTTACAAAGGACCTATTATTTAAGATTATTTTTCAGAGCAAACTCTTGGTCAGTGTGTTAAAAAGAGCTGTACCCTGTGATTCATGTTAATTCACATGAAGTCAATGCAGTGAGCTCAGACATAGTCACTTGTTTATGTGTTCTAGGCCTTCGAAATTCAGTCACTGCTTCAGACATGCACCTTGTGATCAGGCGTTGCGAGATGCGTTTTAGTAATCTAGGGAATAAATTATTACACTGAGCCTTTGCTTATCTCTCCTTTCAGAAGGGAGTTGACTCCTAAAGTATTCTGTACTTTTGGCACTAAACATGAAATAACAGGTAGGAGTGGTAATAGAAGAAATTGACCATGTGGTGAGCTATGCACTTAATTTTTCTTTTGTGTGTGTGTGTTTAGTGCATTATCATCAGTGGGGAAAGTGGTGCTGGAAAGACAGAAAGTGCCCATCTGATCGTCCAACATTTGACCTTCTTGGGAAAGGTATTTCCCAGCCAATTATGTAAAATTATGAAGAAATCTTCCCAACCCTACCCCAATGTTCACTTTATTTAATCTTTAATACTTAAAGCTGTTCATGTGAATTGTCACACTTGATTTAGGGACTTAGTAATCATGCATGTGAGATTATTGAATTAAGATGCAAGAGTATGATTCACACCAAGCCAGTCAATAGTTTTTTTAAAGAGAAGGTGCCAGATTCTCAGTGTTCAGTACCTGTAGTTATGTACAGTGTTTATCACATATAACATTGTTTATTTATACAATAAAGAATGACAAATATTGCTGTGGCTCTAATCTTAGAAGATCTTACACATTTAAATGTAATGAGTAATGCTATTAGCACAAAATAATGGGAAAATTAACCATGTCAGGTTAACGTGAAGTAAACATCTTTAGTCTACTGTGGTTTTGGTACTCTTAACTAATTATAAAACAAGTCAGAGATGGAACAATTGCAGAGAAAGAAGAATCTGTATTTTTCTACCTGTGGGAGATTTTCTTATCAGTTTGTTGGACCTCTTGGTGTATAAATATAAAGGTTAGCACAGTACCTAATTCCATACAAGCATGAGAAGGGGATTCTTTGCTTCTGAAGCAAGAACTGGATTGTGGGTAAGCATGATATTCTTTTAATTATCCTTCTGATTTGTATCTCTACTGTCAAGGCCAATAACCGTGCTTTGCGTGAGAAAATTCTTCAGGTGAATCCTCTGGTTGAAGCATTTGGAAATGCCTGCACTGCCATCAATGACAACTCAAGTCGCTTTGGAAAATATCTGGAAATGATGTTTACACCTACAGGAGCTGTAATGGGGGCAAAGATTTCTGAATATCTACTTGAAAAATCAAGGGTCATAAAACAGGCTGTGTAGGTATATTAATTGTCTGTCCTATGGCATTTATATAGTGTTTGAATTAATTATCAAAAATTCTTTGGTTTAGGTACTTTTCTGTCTTTTGTTAAAAAAATAATCCTTTGTACAGTGCTATGACAACAAGAATAGTCAGGTTCTTTTGGAGTAGAAGCCAGAGTCACTTCATTCTTTGGAGAAATGTTGTGTTCACTGGGTTTTCTGTGTTGCACAGCTGTTGATCCTACACTACTAAAACAAGTGGGAGATTTGCTACCTTGCTTCAGTGAGCTCATTATAAGAACTACTTTTACATGCATTGTACAAGATGCCACAAGAATAAACACAGGCGCTTTAAAAGGATACTTTTTTTTTTCCAGGGGAGAAAAAAATTTCCATATATTTTATTATATTTATGCGGGCCTTTATCATCAGAAGAAACTTTCTGAATATAGACTTCCTGATAAAAAGCCTCCTAGGTAACTATCACTCACTTGTTTTAACTGCTCATTGAAATTAGCTATTGATCAGCACTTGCTTTCAGTATGATGCCTTAAAATCTCTCTTAATCCTTCTCCATCCCTTAAGGATCTATTTTAATCCTCCCAAGGTGAGAAGAAGGTGGACACTAAGGCATTATATTATTTGTATTTGCTTGAAAAGGTGAACTATTAAAAGAGTAAGAGGAAGAACCAAGCTCATTATGTTGATGTTTTGTCATACTTCCAAATGCAGGCAACCCACCTTATGATTTCTTACCATACTATTTCAGGTTCAGGAAGAACCCAGAATATGCTTTGGAGGTTTTTAATTGGTGTTTGTGCTTTGGGTGCATCTGATCTCTGCTGGGTGAGGGGATGTGTATGAAATGTTGGTAACATTAATAGACATTAACAAAGAATAAGCAGATGTTAATGCAACAGAAACAAAAACTTCTTATGAATTAGCATCAAACTATATAATTGGAAGTTATTGAGATAAATGTTCCGTCCAGTTACTGAGGTATTTGCATTTAAGTCACTGGAGCTTGTATTGACATGTGGTAGTGTGATGCTTTCTTTCTCCCACTCTATTTAGATATATTGATAATGAAACTGGAAGAGTAATGCATGATATTGTTACTAAAGATTCCTATGGAAGACAATTTGAAGCGATTCAGCATTGTTTTAGAATTATAGGATTTACTGATGAGGTAAGATATTCAGTTGCTAAACCATTATTGACCTTCTTTATGAAAACCAGCTCCAAGTACTACCCTTTGGCTTTGTGGATGTACAAAATTTTGTAAGCCACAAAATCTCTTGTTATGACAGAATTGAACTGTGAAAGCGTAACCACACACTCAGAAGGCAAGACCAGCCTGAGGTCCCAGTTAGTACTCAGGCAATTCTGTTGCACCATTTCTTGTGTAAATAGAAGCTTACTTGAACTTGTAGAACTTGGTCTCAGAGAAAGCTACAAGCTTTAATAGCAATTCCAATGCCCATGTTTTTCTTTCATAGCCTAAATATGATGTATCTAACTGAATTCCTTCAAAGTGCTTCTTGTCTTCTTTTACAGGAAGTGTACTCAGTGTACAGAATACTGACTGGAATCTTAAATACTGGAAATATTGAGTTTGCTGCTATTTCTTCACAACACCAAACAGATAAAAGTGAGGTTCCTGACCCAGAAGCCTTAGATAATGGTATATACTCTTTAACATTGTCAGTTCTGTAAATGCAATTTGGCTCTATTTGTGGTAGTCTCTAGCTCATGGTAGCAGTTGGTCAATGCTGGTGATTTCCACTGCATAATCACAGTTGTGTGCCTTTTTCCACTGTCTTTTAGCTGCTGCATTACTAAGCATTGGGTCAGAAGAACTTCAAGAGGCCCTAACCTCCCACTGTGTTGTAACACGGGGGGAGACTATTATCCGAACAAACACCGTGGACAAAGCAGCGGACGTGCGAGATGCCATGTCTAAAGCACTTTATGGGCGGCTCTTCAGCTGGATTGTAAATCGTATTAATACACTGCTTCAGCCAGATAAAAATATATGGCAAGTTACACATCACTGAATCGTGTACTTACTGTGCATATGTCTGATGGGCTCATCCATTTGTATATTGTGATTTTGCAGAAAGAGTGCTGTGTTTATTTTGGCTAAGGCTTCAAAATGGCTTTCATGCTGTGATACTGAATCCTGTTTCCAGGACATTAACCCCATCATTTTCGAAGAGCTGAATAGAATTTAGCTACTGAAGTCAATGGAAATTGGGTGGTTGAAGTGCTGTACAATTTTTTTTAAAAGATGCTTCCTATGTAGTGAACATGAAATCATACAGAAGGACGCTGAAAAACTTCAGTATGTATTCACAGTCGTTAACAGTCCCCCTGCGTTTGTAAGGAAGTAATAAATGCAGACTTCAGATTATTATTATTGTGCTGCTACTTGAGATGTGATTTTTTTTTTTTAATAACTACAGAAACATTATACTGTGCATCCTTATGATTTCATTGCCAGGCACTGATCTGGCTGGTTTGATCTTTTGAAGAAGCTGTAGAGATTTTAGAAACAAGAGAACCTCTCAGGTGCTGTGAAAATGCCTCTGATCTGAGATGTCTACTTGCTACTTTGCTATGTCATATAGACATATTCTCATCCATTTCATGCAGTTCTGGTGGTGACTGTGGTATGAGTGTACTTGAGTTAGCCCATGGACTTCTAACAGTCCAGCTTGTAGCAGCTGCAGACTTGGTAATTACCCTTCTGAATGAGTGTAGCAAAAACATACCATTAAACCTTGACACCTTTTGTCTGCCTGGAGGAGCAGACAGTAGATTTTATTTGGGATCTGCCTACTGAAACCCCTTGTTTCACTAGCACTATGTGTCTGTTACTTTGTACCTATGGTTTTCCTGCCTTCTTTGTGAAAATTGGTAAGCAAATGGAAAACAAAAGTCTTAACAATGCTAAACAAATGCACAAGTTGTCTTAGGTTCAGACATACTTTTCCTCCTTTTTTTTTGTAGCAGAGTGAATCAGTTATGCAATCTTAGTTACCATGTTTATTTTTATTTTAACTTGGTGTTGCCCATAATGAATTTTGTTTGTATTTTCACATGCAGCAATGCTGAAAGTGGGATGAATGTTGGGATACTAGACATATTTGGATTTGAGAACTTCGCAAGAAATTCTTTTGAACAGCTGTGCATAAATATTGCTAATGAACAGATCCAGTTTTATTTCAATCAACATATCTTTGCACTGGAGCAGGTAAATTCAGCTCTGTTAAGGTCTAGCTGAATTAACCATCCTACACCATAATCATATTCAGGAGTACTCTATAAAATGGGTATGTGATTTAAATGTGAGATAATTACATCTTTCTGTTGAAGTTTTGTAAATGATTTTGTTGGGGCCTATAGAGCATTGGTGTGCACCATAAATGCCCTAATGATGATGTTGCTTTTACTGGTTCAATATTAAAACTGTGCTGGTGACTTTTGTAGATGGAATATCAGAGTGAGGGAATTGATGCTGCTACAGTGGAGTATGAGGACAACCGTCCACTTTTAGATATGTTCCTTCAGAAACCCATGGGTCTCCTCTCTCTGCTAGATGAAGAAAGTCGATTTCCTCAGGCAACAGACCTAACTTTAGTTGGTATGTGCAAGCAAAACTCTGGGAAAGGTCTGGGAAATGACAAATATATTGTAAGAGGATGCAATGTCATCTTTATTCAAGTTTTCCTAGCACAGTTGTCCTGAGTTTGTGTCATTTCATTTGACATTCAAGTATATTTTTCATTGTGCTTCATCATTTTTCTCTGCTTACGTGTTTTCTATCCTTTTCAAATTGGAAAAGTTGTCTTAAGTATCAGGTGGCAAGGGCTTATTGTTTTTCCAAGATTACAAGGAAATATCCTGTGTCTTGTACATGTATGTGGGATAGACCAGGCAGTACTTATCCCCATTTACTGAAGGGAAGGCTGAGACATGGTAGAATCTTGTATCTAGGACCACCCCATGGGTAGCATTAGTGTTGAAAGTAAAATTTAGATCTCCCAGGTTCCTAGGCCCACGTTTATCTAATTAGAAAATACTGCTTCACTTCAGATTATCTCGTCATAAATAGGAAGTGTGTGTTATTTCTGGTGTGCCATCTGGCTGAGTATTTCCCTGTCTTCATACATATTTTACATACATTTTAACAAATCTTGGTGCCAATCTTAAAATATGCAGCGCATGCCACATTTAAAGCTGTTGTCTTGCGTTTATTTACTAGAGCTGCATTTTTCCCTGTGATATGAAACAGAGTTCCATTTCCTTCAGTGGAATGTGCCGCAGAGACTCAAACTGTTAGAGAAAAATAACAGTTTCCAGTTAAATTGCACAATGCATGTACAAGGTTTTTCACTACTGCTAGGTTGAGCTGAAACTGGAATTCACGTCACAGATAGAATGAGTACTATAGTTTCATTCTGCTCCTTGTCTTGGTTTGAAAGACAGGTGTCTGCCACGGAAGGCAGGAACCTCCTTTGAAATGGAAAATATTACCTCTTTCTCTCTGAATTATTATTATAACTTTGAAATTAAGGGCTTCAGGCAAAGATATGGGAAAAGAATTAACAGTTCTTTATTTATGTATATATACACATGTAAATGTATACATACATATATATGTGTAACAAGGCAAACACACAACAACAACGGCAGCAAGAACAAGCAGAACCACAAACCCAGTGCCAGCCTCCCTGGGCCGCGGGCCCGGTCCCCTTCAGGCAGTTCCGCTCACAGCCGGCAGGGGCGCTGCTGGCTCCCGGCCGGGCAGGGCGCCTGCCATGGTTCCCCCGCGCCGGCAGGGGGCGCTGTGGTGCCGCGTCTCCCTCACGTGGTAATGGCGGGCGGGCTGGGTGGTGAAATGGGCTGCAGCAGGGACCTCGGAGCAGCGGCTGGAATGGCAGAGGCAGGCACACTCTGGGGCAGCAAACACAATGTAACAGAAAACTTCACAGCCTTAGCAGGAGCCAGGGGTGGCCGGGCAGACACAGGGTTTTGGGTTAGAGTGTAGTGAAAAAGCCCAAGGCAGTGGCAGACAACAGCAGGGCTGGGTCACTGCAGCACGCAGCCAGGGAGACACGCCCTCCAGGAAGGGGGAGGGAGGTTGGGGTCCCGAGTTTTCCCCTGAGGCACCGGAGTTGATGGTGAGGGCCTTTTCCAGTGAGGCAGGGTGTTCCATAAGGTGTCAGTTCACCAGCTGCTCCTATGAGCAAAGCCTCACTCACAGTAGACGCAGTAAAAAACACAGTAAAAAGATGGAGCTCCACGGTGGCAGCGAATTTTTCTCACAGCAACTACAGACTGGTGGTCTCTCCCTCTGATCCCAGGAGCGAGAGAGAGCTAGGAGCTGAGCCGAGCCCCTCAGCCCCCAACTAAAGTCTCGTGGTATCTTTGCCCTTCCCAATAGAAAACCCCTCAGGTAAGAGAGTAGCCCACTGCACCCTTCCCCCTACCTTGGCCACTTCTTTTGTATCTCTTAAGTACCAGTCCTTATTATCTCCTAGGTCACAGATGGGACAAAATTCCCTGAGAGAAAGTAAAAAAAAAAAAGGAAAAATACTAACCTCCAACACTCCTCCTTTGTGCACTAAAGTTGTCTGCCTCCCTGTGGGTTGCATAAATCAGTAAATACTGAATATTGAACTTCTACTTCCAGAGGCACTTTCCCTGGTCCAGTGCTGATTGGCCTTACTGCTGATCTGTACACAGCACAGCAAGATCCCTCAAGCAAACAGCAAAGTGGCGTATTTTGCCCTGTTCAGGTGTGCCAGACAGTCATTAATTCCACTCTGTCCCAGCCCCCAGAAATTCCAAATTTAGTTATTGTTGCTTTAAATACAAGCTCAATTAAGTGGTAATAGAAAGAAAAACCTAACACAAAATATTAATGGATTCTAACATTTAAAAAAAGCATTTTGATATTATTTTCTGATGTACACAGCATGACAGAGAATTTTATCAATTGTTTCTGGTCTCAGGTCTCTAGTTGCTTGTTCAGGTAAATTAGTATAATAGCAAGTTTTACAGTATAAACACTAATTCTCATTAACATGGGTTCCTTTGGATCCTGCTCCCTTCCAGGGCTGTTTCCTTGGCTCAGCAGGCAGGAATTGCTACCTGGGCCCTCAGTGTTGGACACATAGCACTAATTTCATTACAAAATATTAAATACCACAGGGCATAGAAGACATTTTTCTTAGAAACTGGTGTTTCTTTTTCTGACAGCTCTTTAGGGGTAATCACAGGAAACAGAAAGTCTCCTCAGAAGAGGTTTTATAGAGAAGCTTCTTCTTTTCTGTAGCAGTACAAAGGTATATGAGAGACAGTTCCAGACTGAACACAGTAACATATCCTTAAAACGTGATGCACAAAGCTAAATGAATGCAGAAAGGAAGAAAAATGCAAATAAGAGAAATAGAGAAAATACCAATAATAGGCATTTAAGTGAGTGTGATATATGCACAGTTCTGAGTGTACGTAGCTAAAATACCTTGCAAACCTTGCATATACATAAGTAAATTAGTTGGAAAATATGAGAAATCTTCTCACATCTTCTCATTGGATCTTCTTACTTAAAATTTTTCCATGGACAAAGGCATCCACAAACAGTGGTGTTTGAAAGAGAGTCTTACTGGACTAGTTTAAAATGAACTGTTCCATTCAGGTGTGACAGCTTGGTATTTCTGAGCAATCTGATAGTATGTGTTTGTAGCAGTTCTGACTTCTTGAGCAGCAATTTAGCAAACTGATTAGGATGAGGATTATAGTTATCCCTCTGTCACTTAAATCAATGTCTTTTCTCAATGTCTAGATAAATTTGAAGATAACTTACGATGCAAATACTTTTGGAGACCAAAAGGAGTGGAACTGTCATTTGGTATTCAGCACTATGCTGGAAAGGTAAGGTCATGTGATTTTTATTTGGTTCAAATAACAGTGGCATGGTCATTATTTGCTTTTAGCCAGAGTTTCTGCTTTATGGGTTTTATCCTCATTTTAATAGAAAAAATGATAAAGTTTATGCAAACATACACCATACACTCTGCAATGAAATTTTCATGTGTAGCAGTCCATTTTGGAGCCTATCCTTAGGGCTCTTACACAAATAGTGTAGACAGTAAGCATCTTTTGCCTGCAAGAAATCTGGCCTCAGAGATGCCAGTACTACAGTCATTTCAAAGGAGCAACTCTCTGGAGCCAGAGCAGGCTACATGCTTGGTAACAGCACATGAATGCCCCAGTAGTTCTGTGTGAGAATGTTATGTAAAGTATATGCATAGAAAGCAATGTAAACCAGTATCTGTAACAGAACTTAAAATCCTATAGAGTGCATTGGAAAGACTGGGACTTGCTAGTAGAGATGTTTTCTTGTACTTTTTAACACCTAACTTCTTTTGTTCTCAGAGGTTCACATTCACGTATTGTTTTATATGGGGAGTAACAGTCTGGCTTTCACCATCACGTGAGCTTTGCTTGCAATTTCAGGCCCAAATATTTGTTTATAGACAAAATCAAAATAGCCATGTTTTATATAGTTATCGATGAAGTCTCATCTCTGGATCATTATAAGACTCCAAAATTTTAAGATATATTCTAGTAAATTCTGTCAGGTTTTCTGTCTTGTTAAGGATAACTATTAAAATGCACACAGGTTTAGTTAGTTCTTTGTACCCACATGGCAAAATAATAAAAACACTACTGGCCAGTTCTCTATTGTAGGAGAACATTCAGTTTCTGTGTAAATGAATGTACTCCAGGGAAATTGGGCTAGAGAGGAATATTGCTAGTGATAATAAAACAGCTCTAGAAAATTATTGCAATTAAGCAAAAGGCAAAAATAACTGATTATTATATTAATACAAATACCCAGGCATTAATTTCTAATCAAAACAGGATAATTGAAATAGAGGAATGTTTTGTTTTCCTAATATGATTTTCAGTGCCATGAGAAGCTGTTTTAATGTACTACAATGTGTCCAACTTACTCCTGTTCCTCCAGCAGGTCTGTTTATAGATCACAGGTTTGATGCAGACAACCAATAGAAAGTGACCACCTGAGAACCATTTCTTACACTGCACGTAAATAATCAACTTAAGCTTTAATGAAATATCTCTGTTATGTTGCGTCATGCATAGAATAGTTTGACATGGCAAACCATAGCACAACAGGATTTAAGCCATTTAACCCAGTTTGATATACAATGGCATTCTATGAATATAGGTACTCTGTATAGCCAATTTACATTCTGAACACACTGTTGTAGTTCACTTTTAAGTCTTTTGCAGATAATTCATTTGCATGTAGACCCTAGCTGGTCTGCTTGGTCAATCCTGACTGTTCACATTTTAAAGAACATAGTAGCTTTTGGGTAATCCATTGCGTCAAAATTTTCTCATTCTGCTTTCCCACACTAGGTATTATATGATGCCTCTGCATTCCTTGAGAAGAACAGAGACACTCTTCCTGCTGACATAGTGGTGGTGTTGCGAACTTCAGAGAACAAACTTCTTCAGCAGCTGTTCTCTAGCCCATTAACAAAAACAGGTACTTTCTGCACAGCTTTGCTAACATTGTAACTTCTTCAGCTACCTGTTCTTCTCAAACTCTTACTTGATTCTGAACAATTTGTTTTTCAAGGATTTTGTCACATCTCCTTTCCAGAGTGTTTGTTATACTTTATTCTCTGATTTCAAGATTTCATTTCCTTTCAAAAGGAAATGAAATCTTGCGATTTCAATAAAGATCAATTTGGCAAGGTTTGGTTCATTTCCCTGCACTTCATGTCATCCCATGCCATTTTATTGTTTTCACTTTGCTTCAGAATTCTCTCCTTTTTTTTTTAGCATTTCATTTCATCAATTTCAGGGAACTTTGTTCCCTGATTTCAGGATTTCAATAAGTATAATTTAGGCAAGTTTCAGTCCTATTCATTGCACCTCATTTAATCCCAATCCATTTCGTTGTATTCACTCCATTTCCAAATTCTCTTTTTTTTTTTTCAGTTGCATTTGTTTTTATCATATTTCCTTTCCAGAATGTTTGTTACACTTTATTCTTTGATTTCAAGATTTCATTTCCTTTCATGAATCTTGTGCAGCAAGATTCTTCCCTGACTGCAGAGAAAGGGAGATTATCAGATGGGTAGGGCAAGAGTTCATTCTCAGGGCAGGATAAAAATACGGGAGTTTCTAGTTCTTAGTGCTTTGCTAAGATCAGTACACAGTTGATATTCTTGTGTACCATGGCTTACAGTTCATAAATCATGTGATGGTAGATCAAGGTGTTTCGCAGGTAATATCCATCTATTTAGAGGCACTGATGTAATACATAGTTTCTTACAAATTGTAAAAGCCATATACTAATAGGCTAACTTAAGGCTGACTTAAAGCTTGTTGACTTTGACTTACATGAAACTGCCAGATCTGTAGCTAAATAAAACAGCAAGATGAAGTTTGATTACTCCATGGATAGATGCCAGAATGCCAGTGCCATATGCAAATGATAGTTCTGCAGTATCCATGCAAACAAGCCAGCAGATGAGTACTTCTCTCAATACTTTCTACACTCTTGAAGCATTATTTTGTAATGAATAAGAAAAATATGTAATACCAAATGTAAATACAATGGATTGTACTAGATTGAAAAATTATTGTGAGCTGACATATGCAGATGAGTTTGTATGTTTGGGTGGAAATACTTGGTAGATGCATTAGATAGTGCTGTGTAGGCTTATTGTACATAGGCTGTAGATGCAATTCTGTGCCTGTGTAGCAGCTCTCTGCCTTGAATTTCTGGACTGTCAGTATCCCAGTTGTAGCATCTGGTTATGCATTTAACCTCTCTTGATATTTCTGTGTAGAAAAAGAACATCTGGAGAAAAAATTATATCGGAGCTTTTTTTGCACATGTAAAATTGATATCATAATATCTGTTTATATACTACAGAGGATAGATTCCTGTTACAGTGCAATTTTTCATGTAATTGGAAGGCTTTTGACTACCCCCCTTCAAATTACACTTTTAGAGGTCCCTGAGAGGTGAGGATCCAATGAGGAATCTGCTTCTCCATTCAGCTATAATGAGTTTAGATGGAGGGGAATATAGTTTATGATGGAGGATTGGTTTGTGCCCAAGTCAGGAACGAATCTTTCTGTTTACTACTACTCTACATTTGAGTCTGTGTTAAATTGATGAAAGAGATTATGATCAAGAAAAGCAAGCAAGAAAGCTCACACATGGTCAAATGTACCTCCACACCCTCTTTATAAGCTGTTTTATACCTTGGAGCTATTGTCAGAACGAAACCGATTAGGTGCTTTGTTCCACTTATCAGGCCAAATTATTGTAAATATTATACTTTTTTTTAATTGCTATTTTTAAGTCAGAAGGCTGATGCCTTCATGCAAACTCATCTTTTTCTGGCCTTACAGAGATATTTTCAGTAGCAGCAGCACTCAACTTGAGTATTTTGCCTAAGATGCATAGAAGGTTCAGTAAGAGATACTTCTCATTGCAGTTAATGTATAGTTACCGTGCTGGTATATTTTACCTATTTTTTTAGGTCTCTTACATTCCTTCCTTGTTTCCTATTTACATTAATTGAATGCTTTCTCCCTCCATTTACCTTTCTGTGAAGAGCACACAACTTGTCTGTATTTGTCAAGTTGGTACAGGACATCCTGATAAAAAAAATTATTGTGCATATGCATCTGTGCATGGTGTTGTAAGAATAGCTTAAAGCCCTTATGTCATTTTTATTTTTGAAAAGCCTTTGTGATTTTGCTCTTTTTTTCCAGCTGTCTGATATAATTGGCATTCACATCCTGTGTTGGGGCCTCTGTGTTCTAAACTCAGATTGTTGCCAGGTTTAGTTTTGGCAGCTTGCAAGATAAATGAAAGGTTTGGCTGAGAACAGAAGGCACTGCTGGCAATGCTGCTTCATCTCTGCTCAGTGAAGAAAGATAATGCTATTCTCTTAACTTTCTACAAAGATGCCTTTGTAAACAAAAGAATAGTGAGTGTGTATACGTCCCATTGTACTCTGTCCCTGTTTCTTAGCCTTCTTCCCTCCACTCAACATGTGCTTCATTCCTAAAGCAAACCAGAAAAAATACAGATTAAGATTCATGATCTGAGTACAATTTTCTCCAGCTTTTGGTCAGTTACTGACTGGTGCAAAAGTTAATAATTTACATGGGAGACATATTGCATCTTTCCAGGTAACCCTGACTTGAAATGGGCCTTCTGTGTGTGGTGTTTTGTTTGAAAATGAGTGACAGCACATTCTCACATCTGCTTGCAACTATCTCTGGAATGTGCAGTGTAGGTGGGTTTTGCCAAGCAGCGCTCTCCCATACGCGTTGCAGCCACTGGGTGGTGCTATCCCAGAAGCGAGAGGGAATGCGAGACTGTAATCGTGTGTCTGACGAGACTGAAAATGTAGTTCTTTAAATACCAAAAAGAACAAAAAGATGCCTTTCCCACCCTGAGATGATCCTCTGTTTGAAGTATATTTATATAACTGTCATATCTTCCACTGTCCAAAACTGAGCAGCATCAAGAAAATAAATACTAAAAAGCTAAATACTTTTACTAATTTAAGATCATGTTAATCCCTGTAATTTATCAAATACACTTATCCCCTCTTAACAAATGCTTCTATTTCACGGTAGCGGTCCATGCAATTTAAAGGGCCAGAAATTAACAGCAGGACATTAAATATACATTTGTAATAGTAAATTATCATTAGTAGAGTATGCAACTACTCATATGAGACATTGGAACTTAAACATTCTGGAACAAATTGTTTATATAATTGTTTTATATAATACAGCTTGTTTTGTCATCTTTCAGTGGAAACTTAGTCACATTCGGCGTGTTTTGAAATCTGCACTTTCTAGGGACCTTTAAGTTCAAAATTGTATGAATGTACTCTGATTTAATCTAACAGTTCTCCCAGTTGCTTCCATATCTGTCACTTTTTTTCTAAAGACGCAGCTTCTTGTACTGCCACTACTTTAGTTGCATATACATGTTCCCGTTTAGATAGAATGTATTCCTGGTTGTCTCTGGTCTTAGTTTATCACTGTTGCTGCTAAAGCATCAGAGAGAAAAGGAATCATGTGATCTGGAAAATGGAGTCCCCTTGTAAGAATAGAGGATTTTGGTTGGAAAAATCAGGACAGCCTTGATACATTCACCACTGAGGAGTCAGAGCACTTGACTCACTGTCCTGATATTCAAGAATTTTTTGCAGCCTCACCTATAAGGGGTGGTACTGTTGGATTGCTTGAGCAAAGCACCCCTGGGGGTTTTTGAGACTGCAGGGTTTTTATCTTCTTAGGAAAGCTGCATCACAACAAGGTTTTCTACTCTTGAAACACAGTCTTTGCAGACTTTTGCCCTTGCCATGACTCACAGACCTTCAGAACTTCTATCAGGGTCTCTCTGCTCTGCCTTAGGTCCTTACTTGAGATAGGGGAGAGAGTTGTCTCCTGCAGGGAGGGAAAGGGAAATCCTCCAGCCTTCCCACCAGAAGAGTAGAGATGCTGAGACACATCCTTATCCTTGCTCTGAGGATCAATAGGGGCTGTGCTTGGCTACATAGAAGAAGTACAAATCTGAGTACCACTACAGCAACATCATGTCTAGTAATTTTAGTAGCGTTGGGTATTGCTCACGCATTAGGGCAATGGAGTATCAATATATCATTGCTAATAAGCACTCCTTGTTTGTGGTGCCTATATATTTAAGCATAATCTGTCAAAGAGAGTTGGAGTGAAAGTGTTCACAACTGGGATGAAGGTTTTGGTTAGTCATGTTTTAACAAGGTAATTTTTTTTGTCCAAAGTAGAATTTTTTTCCAGACACCAGTTATTTATAATTCATCTGTCTAAAGGTCATTTCCCCTCCTCAGTATTGAGTTTTAGTCTGTGTTCTTTCTGCCTTTGAGTCTCTAACCTTGCTTATGGCCCTCAGATGAAAAGTAATTATAAACAGTGTATGTCTGTTTACCATACCAAAACAAACAACTAAGAGAGAATGTGAAAAAAATGTTTCAAGCTACCTTTATACACACAAAAGAACAAAAGAACTAGGACCTTTTGCAATATCGCTTCAGAGAACTGCTTTTCACCACTTCTTGGCGACAAGATTACTATCACCAGTATTAACTTGTCTGTAACTGTGATAGCATGTGATTCCTCATGATGAGTCAGAAACCAAAGGAAAGAGATTTTCCTGCATTTCAGTCCCATGAACAGGTACTGCTGGGCATACATGGAGTGTAATCTTGGCAAGTCAAAATCATAGGTGCTTTGCCATTGTTTTCAGTAGAACCGTGGTTTGAGCTGTCATGTCTGTCACTGTGCACTCCTATTGAGCACAGGCCCTTACTCTAGCAATAAGTAGTGGTAGGTCTCTTGGTTTGGTGTGTTTCATTCACTGAAATATAACATGTTTCCATTTGGGTTTAGTGTGGTTTTTTCCTCTTAATTCCATACATCACAATAGAACCAAAGGTTCAAATACATTTTAATTTTACTGATTTATTCCACAATAAAATCTTTTTGTAATGGTACTTTTGTGTTAGTATTTTCACCTTTAGGAGATCAGGCGCTCTTAAGTCAAATGAATTGGAAACAAAGTCATTGTAATTACAGTATCTTTGCTTAAAAATGAATCAAAATTATGTTGTGTAAGACTTTCAGTAAAGTTAATGGAAGCTGTATATTAAACACACAAAAATAGTTTTTGCTCTGCTGCCAGTGAGTTGTATGCAAAGAGAGGCTTTAAACCACAGCTGTGCACCGCAACAGTCATGAACTTTACTGGGTTGCAGATGTGGGACATCAGTAAACTAAATTAATTGTAGCTTAACTGAGCTTGGGAGGTAGAGTGATGGATTACTTTTTTGAGCTTCTCACTTGAGCATTTTACAGTTCAGTGTTTATTTTTCTTCATACCCTAAGGTTTTGCATCATAGGACAAATGCAGTACGGATACTTGTATTATAATGCTTGCTAGCAGTAGGATCCAAAAAATGCTCTAAAATAGTCCTAAAAATGGAACTCATCTAGAAACAGAACCATCTATCAGATCAAAGTTAAGGTCTCAGTCTTGCTAAAGCTTTATATAAAGTATAACAATTATTTGCTGTTGAGAATAACTCCCTATAAATAGTGTCAATGAATCTCTGGAATTGCACATGGCAGTAAGCACAACAGCTGAGTGTTGTCAAGTTACATTTACCACAATTATGTTTGGTAAAGGGTGTTGCCCAAACAGAATTACACTGCTTTTAATCTGAGACTTTACAGATTATATTGTACTGAAAATGAATAACAGGACATAGATTGTTTTTGTCTCCAAGTGCTTGCAAATTGAACTCTAATAAAAGTAGAAGTGGACAAGTTCAAGAATAGATCTTTATTAATTTACTGATTTGATTTATAATAGACCATTCTCTTTAGAACAAATCTTGAGAATAATTTTTCTTTGCCTTTTTATCAGAAGAGAGCAGATACCTTTCCCAATTTTCATGTTTCTGGCCTAACTTCTCAATCCTATAATGAGCATGATTTCACAGTAGTGAATAGTAATTAATCTTAACACTGCACTGTAAACTAATTAAATTCATATTGAGGAAACAAAAGAAACGTCACATAAAAGATGCTAGTTTTTAATATCAACTAGAAGCCTGTGGGATTTCACTGTGCACCATATACAGAATTTAAATAGAGAAATATTCAGAGAACATTATACTGTTGTTTTAATGAGTAGTTTACTTGACAGTTTCTACAGGCACTCTGTGCTGTAAGGTCAAACTGTGTCAAAGATGCTCAGTATGTCATTGGAAGCATTCAGTAGCTCTCAAGATTAAATCCTAGAAGAGCAATTATTCTTAAATTTGCTAGTGAGTTTTGAGAGCAGATAACTTTGTTGAATATTCAGATAATCTTACTCATATGAACATCCATAATGTTTTTTGGTGTGTCCTTTGCAAAAACGTGCTTATATTTCCCTCTCTTTCAAAATAATTGCATTAAGGGATTAATATATCTAAAGGATGAATGTAGTGGGTGGAAAATAAATCTCTGAGTCTATGCTAGATTTTGTATATTAATTTCAGAGTATTTTGTACAGTCTTACTAAGATTTTGTACTTTTATCTTTTTTTTTATTCCTTCGCCTTACAACAAGCTGCAAAGGCCAGTACTTTACTGAACCAACATTATTTATTATTATTTGACTTTGTCTTCCTTATTCCAGCCTGACTTGTCTTGATGCAAGAGTAGTTAATTGAGCTGCCTGGATAGCAGGTTACAGTGTGTGACAAAGACAGAAAATGTGTTTGTGGGTATTTGTATGAATGGGTATTTATTTCATTAGAAGTGGAGATAAAAATATAATTAATGATTTGCTTTACTACAAAAGTAACTGATTTTATGCCAACTGTGATTATATACAGAAGTGCTGACATCCAGGGGAGCAATGGTTCAGTTGAGAAGCCTTTGAGACTTGATTAAATTAGTTGTCAAAATCATTAATGCCTAGATTTCAAAAATGGTAAGGTCTGGGACTTTCATAAAGTTCTGTAACCTTGTTTCATCTTAAATTAAGACTTTTAAAAGTCAGTTCTTGCCTTGAAGTTTCAAAACTTCAAACTTTCGAAACTTGGTTTTGGTACCGTTTTTCAGCCTGTCTAGCCTTAGGTTCTTGATGACTGGGGAGAGTGATAGTCATAGTGAGGTCAGAGAAAATGTTCCATCATTTTTTTCCATGTGCTTTCAGTTGCATCTTTATACCTGAATTTTTGCCACTGAATTCATTGGGAGTCTTCACTGGCTTTAGTGGGATTTTGACTGTGTATGTATGGAGCAGCTTCAGCAGCAGGTCCTGAGTGATGGAATATATACTATAAAATTTTTAAACATTGTATGCAGAATGAACATACTCTGGAAATACAAGCAAAGGGCTAGAAATCACAGTTCTTGACTTCTCCTGATTTCCTGTTTATTCACTGTTGTAGAAACTTACTTTGGCCTCAAGCTTAACTGAGCACTATGAAGCTTAATAGATAGAACAATGAGATAGCTACCATGTTCTTTATAATCATACTTTTACTTTTCTGGATAAAGGATATACATTTTGGGGGAAAAAATTTCTTACATAACATGCAAGAGAAAGTATGTCAATTACATAAAACAATGAGGGAGACTAGAGCTGAATGAGAATGTAGGATAACCATATATCCAACCTGTGTATGCTTTTAGAACTATTCTTCCACATACCTCTGGAAGAAGAAATAAACTTGTCCAGCCTGAGTAGATGTAAGTAAAACAAGGTTATTTTGACCAATGCTTAAAATCAGTGAAGAATTCCTCAATAATGAAGTTTCAAAGAAAATTCACCTCTGTAGTTTTCTTCTAATCTCAGTTACCGGTGTGGTACAGGTACCAGGGCAATCTGCTGGGGCAGCAGAAAACCTTGTACTGATGGTGAGGTACTCTCCTGACAGCAGCAGTGTTCTGTCCTGTCTGCTGTTCCGCCAAGAATTCAATTTTTGTTGTACTGAGCTGATTACATACAACAGCATCAAACCATGCATTGCAAGAGATGTGGAAGGAAATTACTAAGGACCATATCTGAAAGAAATGGCCCATGTCTTCTGACAACATATAAATCATAAAAAGCCAAGCCAATTTGTTCTGTAATACAGCAGCTGAAAGCCTGACTGGATCAGGCTGTGACCAGCCTCTCTTCAGCCAGCCAGTTGGTCAGGTCTCCAACTAGTCAGGCTAAACTGCAACTAGACCTGACTAAAGAAAATGGTGAACATCAAGCAGCAGAAAATTGCAGTATTGTTTATACAAGAACTTTGTTTTTTCCAAACTTTTAAAATGTATTTCATTTTTGTCTAGATGCAGCTTCAGGTAGTCAGCACTCACTGCACTTAGTGTGCCACTCCTATCATTAATCCTGTGTTTGGACAGAGATGCCCAACCTATGCCCTCCTGGCTGTGGCCAGATAGCAATCTACTCCCTGCTCTGCCACTCTGTTTTCCAGAACCACGTGATCATCCCTTGGCCTGTGCCCAGGAACCTCTTTATCATGTTATCAGGCTATACCATATGTGTTTTGCCTACTGTCTGTAAGTTTGCTCATGTCACAGGACTATGAGAATCACATAAGGTTTGCTTGTATATCCTGTGACCACATACTGTGCCCATGATACTTCAGGAAAGGTCTGTGTTTCAGTGAACATACTCCCAATCGAGTAGATGACTATACATTTGATTCAATTTAGCTTGAAAGTTGGGCATGTTGCTTAAAGCAGCAATTAGTACTTGAGATTGTGTTAGAAAAATATCTTGGGCACTACCACTAACTAGCTTAATTAGTACCATAATTTGTTCTTCTTTAGTAGGTAAGGATAAAAGTTAAGATTTTTCTTACTGTCATCATGCATTCATCATAGATATGTGTAGAGTACTGTAGGCAGTTTGACCTTCATTTCATCTCAGCTGCTGTCAGTGTCTTAGTTGCCTTCCATTCTACAAGAAGCCAACTAACCTACTGTGTTAAAACAATACTTAAACATAGCAGTGATGATGCTTACAAGTGAAGTTTTATTTGTTGCTGTAGACGTGATGCTGTGTGTTTGCCAGTGTGTGCCTTCTAATGCAGGAAGTGACCACTGAAGTGTCTGCAATGTGTGCAGTAGAAAGCATAACAGCACTGAACTTATACTCAGGTTCTCCAATCCCAGTCTAGCAATGTAAAGCTTTTAAGTATCTGTAAATATGATTGATGTCTACTTCAGGCCAAAAAGACTAAAGAAATCCTTAATCTAATAGAGAGTCAGTGTCAGAATTCCTCAGTTCACTATGGCATGAATTTTTCATTTAAAATAATCTGGGCCAAAAACATGCATATTTTTGCTTCTGAAGCAAATATTCATAATTAGATTATTCCCAGGTGGGCTTCACTATTACTAAGGTTTTATGTTGATCAGATTCTGTTTGGTAATATGTATCTGATTTTGGAAATACTATTTCTTGGTTTTATTTTTAATAGAAAGTAAAGTAATTCTCCTTCCAGAAGAAGCAGTAGTTGAGGTCTATCTGTATTGATAGTTGTGCTCAACAGACAGTATTTTTATAAATACATTCTTGTGTAAAATGTGTAGTATGTGATAAAATTGGATTCTTAGCTTTTTTATTGCACAAGATTAGCTTAAAGGACTTCAATAACTCAAAAGAATAGAGTTTTGATAGTCAGTGACCAGATTCAAATTAGTACCCAATAAAAAAAGTACATGTATTCATTTGTAGTTGAGCTAAAAGCTTAGTCTTACAGTAGATGAAAATGCATTACAGAGATAAGCAGTCGACTTCCTTCGGCTCGATAAAATGTACTGAAAGGAAAGACAGAGAAGAATCTGTGCATGTCAAAGACATTGTCTGGCCCTGTACCTCTTCTGGAGTGTGAGTGCTTAGCTGTGATTAGAAGTCATGTCAATGAAATGTGAATGCATTGTAGCATTTCTGACCATATTATACTGTATCTACATGGTGTTTGAAGTAACCCCTCTTTATCTGAACCAGAAGCATGAAAGAAATTAATAAAACATATGAGGATAAGGAAAGAGCCTGTATTTACCCTCTATATAATAGTAATATCCCTGGTACGACATGTACAGTAAGGTGACATTGTCATTAGGCTTTTTCTCTGTAAGTCATTTGCTCTTCACAAACTGGATGTTCTATCAAAGCTTAATGTATTTCTTACCTGGCATGCTCTTACTTTGGGAGGAATGATCTATTGCAGACATAACCAAAATGAGGTTATAAATACAGTGCTGATATTGCTAATATTTGCTTGATACTCCTTACAGAACCCATCACCTAAGAATAAATGAAGCACAGACAAACCATAGTTAACGTCAGAACATCCAGCCAGAGAGTGTACTTTTCCTAATTAGTACATAAAGTCAACAGCTGGACAAATAATTAATTCAGCCAGATCACACAGTGAGTAACTACCAGGGATGCAAATGAGAAGCCAGGAATGCTGACTAGTCCTTTTTGAGATCTGGAGACCACTTCCTAAGTCCAGCTTGAAAAAACAAAACCACATTTCTTCTTCGTGTGTGATGTAAATACTTACAAAACTTCTCCTGCCTGGCTTTGCATAATAGATGAGATGCAGTTCTTTGATAATGTGGTCTTTCTCACCTAGCTGAAATGAGGCATCAGTGAAGAATATGTTTGCAGAGATGTGAGATCTTCTAAACAGATTCAAGTCAAAGGGAGGTTTGCTGAGCACTGACCCTGAGCTTAGCCAGTGAGTGCATAATTTTGTGCTGCTACTTCTTTTTCCATTGGAAATTCTAAGAGAATTTCACAAACTTTAATGACTGAAACTTCTCAAAGCATTAAAGTCATTCTCAACTTCATTGAACTGAGGAAAAAAAGAGAAACATTAGCTCTGACTGACTCCTTCACTGGCACAATGAATCCCAGAGACCTTAGTCTCTGATCCAGACGCATAGGTAGGAGCCTTAATTGTTCAGATGAGCAATCCCATTGAACTGAAGTGCATGTGAGTAAAATTAAACATGTACATGTTTAAAAGATTAGTCCTAACTTTAACCATTAGCTTCTCTCCCCTCCCTCAGAAAAAACCCCAAAACCTAAGACAATTTTGAGAGGGTTTAGTATCACTTAATTGGTCCATTTTATGGACTTGGATTAAATGTAGGTAGCATTTGGTCTACAGGGATATCATTTGTATTTTCTCTAAAGTTTTGACCATATAATTAGCATGAAGCTAGACTTCTGAAAGGTGCAATGCAATCTTTCAACCTTTAACCAGTTTAACCTTTCAAGGAACCCATGGCAGTTCAAGCTGGTGATGTTATTATCTGAAAGCATTTGTTCTTCAAATATTGATGCTTTTCACAAAGTGGAATAACATTTAATTATTTTTGATGTGTTAAGGTGTAAGTTACCTTGTAAATGAAAATCAAATGCAGGGATAGGTACCAAATTTTACTGCCTGTGAACACCATGCTAACCCTGGGTGAAACATTCCTTATTACATAGACTAACTTTCAAACCACATTTATTCTGTTCATTAATTTTAATGGCTGAGACATGTTAAAGATTGATAGTTATTTTTCCTCAGCATGAGCTACATGAGATGAGTAATTCAGAAACTTTTGTTGAAGCATCATTTTGTGTTTCAGCTGAAAAAGAAAATCCTAGTAATATTTTTTCCATGGATTCAATCTAACGCTACAAGTAATTACATAGGAATTCATCTGACACATGAAATAAGCTCTGGTAAGAATCCATTCCTAGAAGGAAGTAATTGCTGAACAAAGGCATGATAGGTAAAGTGTTTCTTTTTTTAAGTGGGACCTGAACACCTTGGTGGTTTTTTTGTTTGTGAAATCATTAAAGATTTTTGATTAATGGAAAGGTTTGTTTATTTGCTTGGCTTACCAGATCAGAAATGTTTAGTTTTAGTTTTGCGTGAAAACTAAAGGAAACCTCCAGGGTATTAATGATGAACCCTAGAAACCTAATGCCAGCAGTGAGTGTGGTGAACCTTGAGCAGCTGTAGAACCATTCTAAATTTTATTTGATTATTACAGTTTTTTAAGTTGTTAAAAAATACAACAAAATTTTAGTAATTTTAAACAGTCTGATTCAAAGTCATTTCTTCTCCCAACTCCCCTCTTTTATCACATGTTGTGTTGCCAGTTCTTCAGTGCAAGGCTTTCAAGCTTTAGACTTGCTAATCTGAAACCTAGCCAAAACCAACCTTTCCAAGCTATTTTAGCCAAAAAAGGCCCATAAGAGTAATTTCTAACATACAAAAATAGCAAAATTGCAACTAGGAGAAAAATTATTTCACCATCTACTTGTTCATTAAAGTCCTCGTTTTAACTTGGAGAGATACATGTATTTACAATATGTGCCATGTATGTACATAGATATTCAAGATTTCCCAAACAGTTGTGGTTCTCATTAACACACACAGTATAACAGCCAAAGCAGTTTCCAGAATAGTGGAAACTGCTTGTTCTGGACCGTGATTTAGACTGGCAGGTAACATATGATGTTAGATCTGCAAATGACATGCCAGTTTTGCAGCATTGTGTCAATACCAGTGCCAGCAGCTTAAAAGATAAATACTTCTTTAAATTAATTCACAATGTTCAAATGAAGAAAGCTGTGTTTGAGTGCTGGCCCACAGGTTGTTTTCAGGGGTTTCGTATTTTTCTTTTTCAGAGGAAGGTAAGAGCAAAAGTTCCTTTCAGTGTTACAGTGGACACTGGGTTTTCTCTGCTCTCTTAGGGAATTATTACCAGTGATTGGTTTTCTTTACCAGCGATTTCATGTTCTTGGTTTTCGTTTTTCCAATCATGCCTCCTTACTAGTTATGTAATACATAGTTTAGCAAAACTCTGAAGACTGTTTAGAGTTATTCCCTTTCTGTAAAGCAAACAGCTAAACATTGGAGTTGATGCAAACAAGTCATTTAGCATCTGAAAGAAGTGTTAACACTTTATTTACATTTAAATTAAAATAGACACTTATTTATGTGTTCTGGTTCTGAAAGGTGTGTGGTACATCTGCAGAGGCCTATTGTTTATTCATGCTGTAAATCCTTTGAAATGTGTTAAAATGCTTCCCACTCATTATAAAAATCCTGCCACCCATGGATTAGGGCTTTGATGTCACCAATCCTGCTTCAAAGGGTTCTTTCAATGCTATTAATCACAGTTTAGCCTCTGAAGATATAGCCAGAGAAAACATTTGGACATCTTGTGCTAGACTTGCTAAAACTTGAAATATACAGAGTGTCTTGCATATGCAAGTCCGATATCACTTCCTCTCTCTTCTCCTAGCCTTTATTTTGAAAAGCTATTTTGTGATGACTTTGGCTTTCTACAAGTACAGAAGAAAAAGTTTAGGACACATCATACTTTACATTTTAAAAAAGGCACCAGTCTTTTGCTTGACACCACAATGTATTTTTGCCTGCGAAATTGAGTCAGTCTTTAAAAACCCTGAGTTACTATAAGATTGAGGATTGTATGTCAAAAGTTCAAAAAATGATGCAGTCTTATCATTTTCTCATCTCTCTCATTTGTTTTTGAGTTTAAGATACTGTCTTAATGCTTGAGTATCCACGTGATTTCATAGAAACAGGATTGTTTCTGTAGTCTTTTTGCTCTCTGAAATCTCTCAATGGGTCACAGAGAAATTGATTACTAGTGATTGAGCTGTATGCCTCTGTGCTGTCGTTGTTTTCATCAGCTCAGTAGCTAAGGTCAGTGGCATACCACCTTATCACTGACTTTTTCCTCCCCTCTAAATCAACACTGCACTCTGTCATGCCCGTGCTGAATGCTCTGCAGGCACAATTGGTAATGAGAGGGGTGTGGAAGAAGTGTGATGGTGTCTGCTATTTTTAGTACTATTGTACAGACTGATTTTACACCATACAAATTTTTCCCTTCTAAGCTTTTTGAATAGTTTGTGCAGTATAAATTTCTTTCTTTTTGAACAGGTAATTTGGCACAAGCAAGAGCCAGAGTGACAGCAGCATCTCGGTCTTTGCCTCCGCAGCTCAGTGCTGGGCGTATCAAGGTTAGTAGTGTTCCCTTTGAAGACAGGCAGTTGTTTATAAGATATTAGTGAGACTGTGTACACAATACTTAGCTGATGTGGGTATATAGCAAGGTTCTTACCAAGTAAGAGCCTTCTTTTACTATCAGTAACATACACCTTGTCTTGGAGTATGGTTTCCAGTTTTAATGATGAACTTATTACAGAATTCAGTGAAGAATCAATTTACTACTGATTAATCTTTAAACCTTTGGACTGAAATCTCAGTTACATTGATGTCAATAGTCCTCTTTGTTTCAATGGGGTCAAGGTTTTCCTCTGACAATTTTGACCTAGAAAGAGGTCTTACTTGGTAAAATTTCAATAGTGTATTTAACAGTATAAAAGGCAAAATAAAATTTACAAAAAAAAATCTATTTTTTTTTTATTTAACTTTGAAGTGAAAAAACAGGAAATATTTGTGACTGGTAGATAACTGGAAAAGAATGACTCATCAAAATCACTATTCTCTAAAAAGAACTGTAGAATTTAAATGCTGCTGAATTTTGCCATGAAAGTATGTGGCCTAACTGCAAGATGGGATAATTTTATGGCAATTAGTAGGATTACAACTGAGTACACTTAATTTGTGAGGAAGCCTCTTGTCCCTTGAAGCTGATGGCATGAACACCCCTTCCCTACTTCCTAAGTAGTGCTTGTTAGAATTAGCGTATTTAAGGTTTGGGGTTTTGGGTTTTTTGCCTTCAAAGCAAACAGTAATAAATTTTAAAAACAAGTGTGGTAACAGCAACTGTTCGAAAGTCTACAAAATTTTATGTTCTGGGTTTTCTATTTCTTCTTATTATCTTCTGGTATTTGGAGCTCATGCTCAAACATCAGTGTGGTTATTTATGTCATCCAGATGTCTGTATCCTTCACTGTACCTGCAAATACAGATGTGGATTTCAGACTATTATTTCCTGTCTGGTGTAAATACTTTTGGTGCTGAAGGCTGGCCTTTCCAATTTTCTTGTGTTACATACACATTTTCTTCCACATCCAGCTGTATTCAGCCCAAGCTTTCTAAGCACGCATTTTATTGATACAGCAGGAATGTAATAAAGCAGTTTGCTTCTAGAGCTTTACTAAACAGAATAAGTTAATAAGTACTCTTTAAAAGGAGTACATTTTAAAAGGAGCTGAAAGAAAAGACGTGTAAGTGCAACACTATTCAGAAAATGTTAATTTAAATACTTTCTAGATAAATCACTATTTCTTAGACTTTTATAAAGCACCTAATTAAAAGAACTTCAGGAAACGTATTTTAAATTATTTTAAAATTTGTTTTAAAAAATCCAAATGTAATGATTTTGTTTGGAAGTTTGGAAATTTTTTATCATTATTTAATTTAAGAGGGTTTTTTGCTTAACATATTTTTGTTTTTACAGTATTTCATACCATGCCAGCAGCAGGTCAATATGTGGAAAGTCATCATTTTGAGTGACTTCATAAGGCGACATGATGTCATAAATTGTTCTTTTAATATTGTTTCAAAACTATTAGAAATGATCTTTTTAGTGATGAAACAGTTTGACTTTTGTAGGTCAGGCTGTTTTCCATTACAGTTGTAATTATATAAATTCACATTGTAAATCACTACAGCTGTCATGTAAAAGTGTGACTTAACAGTTGAAATATCTTCATTTTTGTTTAAAAAGAGTAGCTAGTGATTTAAAATACAAGATATCATGGCATTCTTATTCTTATATCATGACATTCTTATTATGTTCGGTCATTTTCTAGCAAGCCAGTTGTGAGAAAGACTTTTGTCTGTTGTACATGAGGTTGTTGCCCTACTATAACATTTTGTGGCTTCATAGACAAGCGATGTTGTAAATTTATGAGAGACAAAACTTCTAAAAAGTCTTACAAGAAAATCACCCTAGCTGCAGGGTCTATCAGAATTTTTCTAATGAAAACTTCAAATATTTCTTGTCAAAAAGATTTGGAAACTAATTCTAGTTCTTACATATTGCACAGATCTGAATTTACAACTTCATTCATAGGAAAAGAAATCTAACAATACTGCTTTTAGCCTAGTTTTCTGAGAAAAAGTGTTTTACATCTCCTCTGTGAGTCTTTCTGTGCATTCATTCCCTTTCCCCCCATGAAAAAAACTCAAACTAAAAGAAAACTCTTTTGAATTCAGCAGCCTGTTGTAAACCCTGTTTGATACTGTGGCAGTCCCAAGATGGTAAGATTCTACAGGTCTGGTGGAAATAAGTAGCTGTAAAAAGGAGATGACACGCCCTTTATTGACCAGCAGATATTTGAGATATGAGAGGTTGTGAGTGCTCAATCTCCAACAACAATATCACTGTGTCTCTGCTTTTCTAGACACAGAAGACTCCTATTTAGAACCTCAAATTCATTGGCGTTTGGGCTCAGATCAGTCCTCAAACTATTTGCTTTTGTTCTTGATTTGATGTCATTTATAATTAAATTGTGTGTCTTTTAGTATTAAATATACCAGTTATTCTGAACTTACTGTCAGTGTTCGCTGTTACGGCTTTTGTCTTCTACCTGACATTTACTAGAGATTTAGATAACAATCCTCAGAAACTAGGTGTCTTGCCAAGATAATCTTGAAATATTCCCATATCCTTCCCCATGGACATGCCTGCTGTTTTGATTAGGTCATTGATATTTACTTTGTCAGATAACTTCATAAGATGTTTGATGTTACCTGGGCTGATAAGGCGTTTTTCCTGGAATATATTATAGAGTGTTCTGTTAACAAACTGCATCTCTCTTTTTTTATTATTTTTTATTTCTTTTTTTCGTGTGTTTGTTTGAGATGTGTACCAATGCATGTATACCACTCTGGGCCAGAACATCACAGATTACAAAAGCATACTAAAATTTTTATGGTCACCTTTATTGAGCTCTGTCTGCATTGGTGCCATCTGTGTTCTGAATCTTGACCTCACTAGTTTTCTTTTGATTTCTTCCCCAACATGAAATCCATTTTTTTGATCTATTATTACTTAGTGCTTCATTTCCTTTATATTTTGCATGCAGTCTCCTAAATATCTCCTGAAGGTAAGAGGCTTAGTTACTTTCTTGAGAACTGTAATCTTTCAGCAATTATTTTAGTGTTCAGAAGTGTGTTCTTAAGTCAGTGAGTGTTGGAAGTGATTGTATGGAGCAAAGTCTGGGAAGTGTAGCACAGGTGCTGACAAGAGCATTATCTGGTTTATACAAATGCCACCTGGTCAGAGCAGATGGTAAACTGCCACAAAGCAAGTGAATGCTAAAATGCTGTTAATGCTCCATGAAAACAGGATGCTGGTTAATTTTCTTTAATTTTGTTGAGCTGTAATGCAGCAACACAATCTGCTTGTTATGGGTAACCACAGTTACACTCATTCATAAATTCTGGTTTCATTTTGATAAGAACAGCTGTACTAACAATATAACTAAAACCTGCAAGGAGCAGTATGTTCATTGTCCATGTATGTCCTCTAAAAATAACTCTCCTGCAATGCTGAAAAAGTGGTAGGCTATGGCAGTTCAACAGGATTGCTGAAATTCTTGGCATCAAAATGGCAATACAAAATAATTAATAGTAACCATAGCAGGAGAAAGGAGCAGACTTATACGTTGTGAGACTACCGACTTTGTTTGCCACTCATTATCCTACAATAATTTTTCCATATGTGAGCAAAATGAGGCTGTTCAATTTATTTCCTGGCCTGTTGGAGTTCATTGTAGTGGCAATAATAGGAAAACTTTTTAGAAATCAGTTCCTAAGGTATTGCAACCTGACAGCTGTTTCATTGGCTGAGTGTTATACTGTCATAAGTCTGGAGCGCTCTTGCACTATCAAAAAAAATTCAGAATGCTTACACATCTCTCCAAAATCAGTGTGTGTCCTGTATCTGTTGGAAGCTGGCCTTGCTATCTCTCACAAACTATTCTGAAGTACTCACGCCTGAAGGAATGACTGTAACAAAAACTGAACCCAGCTTTCATGGGCAAGGTGGGGTGGGTCTGCAGTGTTTCTGGAACAATCCTAACATCAGAGTTTTGTCTTCCAGGTTGACACAATGGAAGTTATGCGGCATCCTGAGGAAACAACTAACATGAAGCGGCAAACTATGGCTTCCTATTTTAGGGTACAAAAATTAAAATGAAAAGAAGCATTTTGATAATAAGAACAATAGATATAGCTAAAATATTTGTGGGGTTGTTAGATCAAAGAGAAATATAGGAGAATTTTTTTATTCTGTCACGAGGCTTTTGTAGATTCATAAACTTCTTTTTGCTTCTTATCTCTTTGTTTTCTCATACTTGTATTTTTACAATTTCACAGAGTATGTTGATAACAGAATCTAGATCCTAGACTATTTTCCATCTACAATGCTAGAGGTCTAGAACAGGTCTTGTTATAAACAGAACACTAATTTTGTGCAAATAAAATAGATGTTATCACTAAGGTCTTCATATTTTTTCGCAAGCTGAGGCATACATACCTTTAAAGATTAAGATTTTTCATTTGTGCTAATAAGTAAATCCATCTTTTGGAAGTGCTGTTATAAATCATACGGATTGACGTTTTATTGGTAGCAATCCTGTCAGAGGTAATGCATATTCTGCATGTGTGTTTAAATCAAACAGGCAAGGAAAGGGCATCGAGAACGTTGGAACTGGAAGCTTGGGAGTTAAAAAAGTGCTAGTCCAAGCAGTGCAGCATTGTCCAAGACTCTTGGTTACTGGTTTTTTCTTGCAGTCATTGCAAAGTGGAAAAGTTTTCAGCAGCTGGCTCTTGGGCTGCACTTGTGCCATCAGAATAGGGAAGTTCACGAAGTTGTGCTAGCCAGTGTGAGTCAAAGCTTCCTGCTATGTAGGAGTACCTGTTCAATTTGTTTTGTAAAATAGTGTAAGGAAGGGCATAGAGGAAGCTGGTGTATACTGAGATGTTGCCCCAGTGCGGAGAGTACAAGGACACACATTCAGACTTGTCATGCAGGTGTGCACTTAGAGTGTTCTTGCACACAAATGCCAGCTCAGTAGGAACTGTAAAAAGGAAAAAAAAAGTAATGGGGGAGTGAATGTGGAAGTACACCATAATACACATGCAACCTGCAGCAAGGTGATGATAATCAGCTTGGAATTGTACGTGGTTTTGACACACATATGGGTATATGAGATTGAACATAGTTGGTAACACATACTTATCATACAACAGCTTAATGATGTGAGTATAGAGCAGAAGTACCAGTATTTGGAGGAATCAATGGAAAAAAAGATACATATGATCTGATCAAACATTTTTCATTTTAGTTTAAAATGCAATGGAGTAAATTGTTTTCTGTATCCAGGGTGGATAGGAAACAAAGTAATGGACCTACATTTCAGTGGGAAGATTTATGTTAGATGCTAAGAACTTTATGAATAGTCATAATAATATAGCAGTTCAACAGATTTCTGGGGAGACTGTGCAGTTTATATTCTCAGTGAAAAGTGAATGTAACAGAGATGTACTTGAAATGTGAAAGATACATCTAGTGTTCTCTGTGGACAGAGCACTGAACTTACGACTTCTTGCAACCTTTTCCCCATGATTTGCTGTGAATTTCAGTAATTGTTTCACAGTAAAGTTTGTGTTTCTATTGGGGATGTTTGATCAGTCAAATCTGTCTACAGTAGAACTATAGTTAGGACTTTTTTTTTTTTTTTAATGGACCTTGCTCAACTATGGAAATGTGATAAAAGGAGATATGAAGAGAAAGGTGTAAGAAGATTCAGAATATTTAAATTTTTTTTTCCAACTAAAAATTTTTAATAGGTTCCACATTTCAGCTGAAATCTTAAAAATTAATAAAAAGGCAATGGAGATTAACATTACAGATTAAAATATAATCAAGCATTACAAACTGTTTACAAATATGTATCTCCTGCTTAAGTATTTACATTGCAGTTTTTTGTCAAGTGTGTGCATCTTTTTAATTTTCCTCACTAGTATTCCCTCATGGATCTTTTATCCAAAATGGTTGTTGGACAGCCTCACTTTATCCGCTGCATTAAACCTAATGATGATCGTGAAGCACTGATGTTTTCTCATGAGAGAGTTCTGCTGCAGCTACGATATACTGGAATTCTGGAAACTGTCAAAATACGTCAGAAAGGGTATTCTCATCGCATCCTTTTTGAAGAGTTTGTAAAAAGGTAAGACTTGTGTAATAGGGCTGTTTTGCTAATATTCCATTCAGTAAGGTATATACTATCTTTAGGTACAGAAAGTCCTACAAACATTGTTCATAGGTGTGTGGTCTGAATCTCTAATGAGGGCAGAGACTTCCAGAGATAAAAACTACAGACAATATCTGATCTCTAATGGAGACCAGTCAGTGTGAAACCAAGAGAGAGCACAAGTAGCAAGCCTGTCCCCGTAGTTCCCTCTTTAGAGGCAACAAGTGGAAATTATGCATCCTCCTCAGATAATTCAAGGATTTTGGAAGGTCAGTAACCTTCAGCCATCATATGAAGAATGTGCACATGTTTAAGAATGAACTGATATAAAAGCTTCAGATTTAGCTTTGCAGAGTCATTTATCTATAGATGTCATGAATTATAATCAGATCTCTGTTCACCCTAACCCTTCTCATAGCTACTCTTACTGGCTTTAATACATATTCTCAATCTTAAAAAGTTATAAATCTGATTCAGGAAATGCTATCATCTTTATGATGGCAATATGACTATATGATAATTATGGTTTTCTCTATATTTTAAATGTGGGCTTGTGTAGTATTTACTGGTTTTCAGTGTGTAGGATTGGTAATTCAACAATGAGCAGAAGCACTACCATTAACCATTTAGGTAATAGTACAAACAAGTAGTGAATAGTTAAAGCAACCATGTTGTGATATTTTTTGAACTGGAGGTGGCTCATCCAGACAATATAGAATTAATGAATCTACTGAAAGCAAGTCATTAGTCTCACTTCAGTGCCTGGTAAAGTTAGGGACAAGATTATTCTGGAATGTACTGAAAAACACCTGAAAGACAATGCAGTCATTGGTCACAGCCAGCACAGCTTCATGAGAGGAAAGTCCTGCTTATCAAACCTGATTTCCTTTTATGACAAAGTAACCCACCTACCTGACCAAGGGAAGCCAGTTGATGTAATCTTTTTGGATTTCAGTGAAGTTGTTGATACTGTCTCTCACAGTATCCTTCTGGACAAAATGTCCAGTACACAGCTGGATAAACACGTCATGCAGTGGGTGAGTAACTGGTTCACAATTTGGGCACAAAAGGTTATAATGAATGGGGTGACCTCAGACTGGTGTCCAGTCACTAATAGGGTTCCACAGGGTTCCATCCTCAGCCCTGTGCTCCTCAACGTCCTCATAAATGGCTTGGATGCAGGCTGGAAGTGATACTAAGCAAGTTCACAGATGATGCAAAACTGGGAGGAGCTGTTGACTCCCTCAAAGGCAGGGAGACCCTGCAGAGAGACCTCAGCAGATTAGAGGGCTGGGCAGCCACCAACCGTGTAAAGTTCAGCAAGGGAAGTGCCAGGTTCTGCACCTGGGATTGGGCACCCCTGCATGTACAGACAGAATGTATGGGGAATGCTGGAGAGCAGTGCCACAGAGAGGGACCTGGGGGTCCTGGTCAGTGGTGAGTTGGACATGAGTCAGCAGTGCCCTGGCAGCCAGGAGGGTCAGCCGTGTCCTGGGGGCACCAGGCACAGCATCGCCAGCCAGGCAAGGGAGGGGTTGTCCTGCTCTGCTCTGCACTGGGGCGGCCTCACCTCGAGTGCTGGGGGCACTTTTGGGTACCACAGTGTAAGGTAATAAACTATAGAGAAGCGTCCAAAGAATCACAACGAAGATGGTGAAGGGCCTTGAGGGGGAGCCGTATGAGGAGCGGCTGAGGCCGCTTGGTCTTTCAGCCTGGAGAAGAGGAGACCGAGGGGAGACCTCACTGCAGTTACAGCTTCCTTGTGAGGGGAAGAGGAGGAGCAGCACTGATCTCTTCTCTGTGGTGACCAGTGACAGGACCCGAGGGAACGGCCTGAAGTTGTGCCAGGGGAAGCTGAAGTTGGGTATCAGGAAAAGGTTCTTTACCCAGAGGGTGGTCAGGTACTGGGACAGGCTCCCCATGGAAGTGGTCACAGCACCAAGCCTGACCGAGTTCAAGAAGCACTTGGACAATGCTCTCAGGCACATGGTGTGACTCTTGGGGATGGTGCTCAGGAGGGCCATGAGCTGGACCTTATGATCCTTGTGGGTCCCTTCCAACTCAGCATATTCTATGATTCTGTAATATGATGCTAAAGGGAAAACAGTTTCACAGTCCTTTCTAAAATGCAGAGATGGCATAGGTTTATGCTTGTAAACCAGTCCCTTGGGCTTGGAAATCTGCAGTCCATGCATTTAGACATCTTGAATGATAAACCAGAGCTTAATCAATTAATTCTGAAAAATTGTTAACTTTTCTGATTTATAATATATTAGTACACCAAATGAATATGTAATAGGAAAACACTACAGATTATATAACCCAGGAAGGATAACTAATGTGTTTGTTTGTCCATCAAGGCAATTTAATTTTCAGACATGATCTTTACTGACTTTTTTTTGTGTTATATGACTAATTTTAGTAAGGTCACACCATTCTAAAGCACATTTAACAGATTAATTTTTGTGATCATAAACATATCTTTGCAACATCCTGAAGAGGCTGAAAGCAGAATTATTAACCTTAAGTTTTATTCAATTTACACGTAAGTGAACTAAGATTAGCTCCATGGAAATTAGTGTAAATTGAGAGGAAATTAAGCCTTCTCTTATCAGGAGATCCTTTTTGTTCAAAAATACGCTGAATTTGAGTACAAACTTGAAAAGTAATGGTAATAAAAACAGCACTGACTGTAATTTTCCATTCCTGCAGATAAGAGCAAGTTGTGGTTAACATCTTGTCAATTACTCCCCAAGTTTTTAGTCTAACTTGATGTAATTTGTTAAGGAAAGAAAGTCAACTCAAAAAGGAAAGGAGAGGGGAGTAGATTTAGCAATTTCCATAACAGCAAAGAAGAATTCTTTGAGTTCAGAATATAAGTGGGGGCAGGAAAGGGGATGTTCTTGCTCCTTTGTTCAGCTCATGCTTTATTTAAAAAAAAATTCTATTCTCTTTTGCGCTTGCAAATGAAATCAAACAATGCTTTAAAAAGCTATCAGTGAAACAAGAAACATTTTTCTTCAACCTACAGCTACGACTAGTCAAGTGTTTTTAGGAGCTAAGTAGTTGAATACATAAAAATGTTTGAGAAAACAGGTCAAATGCTAAACAGATTGGCACTTCTTTGTTCATAATCAAAAAGACATTAGGCAAGTATGAAGCAGAGTTTCAAAATGTCAGTAAATGTAAGGATATCAAAGATTTTTTAAGCCAGCAAGTTAATTGGTATTTTGATCCTTTTGAGCAACTGAACAACAAAATGGATGAGCCAGCATTTTTTCTCCCTTGATGTTATTAAACAAATAGGTGTGCTTCTTATCTGCCTGTTCAATAATGCTGTTTTGTAAACTCTTAGCAGGAAATATGAGGACAAAACAATCAAAGGCAGGGAACAGACCCATTCAGAGTTTATCAGGTGGGAGGTAAACAAAAGATAAAGCTCTGTCTAATGTTACTCTTTACTGTCTTCTGTTTTCATGTAGAGCAGATTATTTGCAAACCTGGATGTAGTTTATTGGGTTAAAAAACAGATGGTGAGGAGAGGACTCATTCACACAATGTTTCTTCAGCCACATGTGTTATCATCTGTTTTATGTATCTAAATATACATATTCTTTTAGTTAAAGTGGGAAAATGTAATCTGCAGTCCCCGTAAACACTGTATCCCTGCCAGGTCTTAGACAGTTTGTCTCCCTTCACCCTGTCTTGCATCCCATGACATCATGCATCTGTCTTAGGTTTGCTGTGAAGCAACATGGCCCCCCTTTCAGGCTGGAATCTCAGATTTTAGATGCAGGTTATTAACTCGATCAGTCAACCAGGTGTGCCTGGAATGTGGGGTCACGCGATGACCATGCACTGCATGCCAGGTAAGGGAGGTGTGCTTTCTAGTGGGGACCTGCACTGAAGGTCCCACTGGATGGAACACTTGCTGAGTGCCTGGGCCCTTGGAGCTTCACATGACATGATGTGGTATGCAGGTGTGTCCTCACCACATACCCTTCTTTGATGGGCATATACTGTACAGTGAGTTGAAGGATAAGGGACTTGGTAGGCTAATGGTACTAAATGCTGTCATACTTGTAACAACTCATAGGCTCATAGGAATGTGTTGGGAACTTTTACATAAGTTTCATTTAAGGATTGTCTTTTTTCTTCCCTGCCTGTTTATGGTAGGCATTACAGTTTCTTGTACTGCATTAAGATGCGGGATAAACTTTTACTATAAGCATCACCTATTCCACAGTAGTCAGATGATGTTACTCAGATCATGCACTCATGAGTGCTATTACTGTAACAGTGATCCCAGTGAGGCTGGTTCTGCTTTTTCAATCTCACAGGGCAAATTTGCATAAGGTCACTGTTAGTACACCTGGTATACACAGTTTCTGAACCACCAGTGTTACGTTTCTCATGATCATATAAAGCCTCATTGACCTTAATACGTCACATTTTGCATTGAGTGGAGCTAAGAATAAAAACTGGTCAAGCATTACAAAATCCTGTAAAACATATAAACTAGTAAGAGCTTTCTTCTTTTTAATTCAGTTGTGATACACTTGCTTATTATGCAAAATCAGGGAAGCACTGAATTAAATTAGAAGTCAAGAGATTTGCTATATAGAAAGAATTCTTTCTTTTTAAATGATGCATTTTTAATGCAAGCCTACTTTTAACAGTAAACCTGCACTATACCAGAGTTCATAAGTGATTTCTGGAAATAAAATTTTAACATTGCATGATACCTTGATTTTACTGTTATCCATGGAAATGTTTATTTGTTTCAGTGGTTTTAAGATTTCACCAGATCTGTAGAATGTTCCCATACACTTAAAATATGGCAAACCACTGTACCTTCCATATACACTTCCTAGACTTTTCTCATTCACAGAACACTGGTAAATGGTTGCAGGATGGAGATGATAGGAAAAGTTTAGGAGTGGAAAGTCTGCTAGCTGCTTATGGATAATATATGCAGACTGGACCAAATTGTGCTTTTCTGAGAGTATTTCTGTGATTCTATATTTGTCTGATGATTTACAGTGTAAGTGCTAGGTATCTGTTACTGAGTTTCAAGAGTATGTTAGATGTTGTATAATTTTTATTTACTTTTTTTAATTTATACTCTTAATATAGAGTCAAATGTAATTATTTTTGTGAATTCAGATTTGAAAGTTTCTGAAAGAGGTGAAATACAACCAATACAAGTTACAGATTTTTAGAAGTTATTTTACAACTCTTCTAGTCCTTAAAAAAGTGTAATTTTTTAAAACTTTCCAGTTCCAGGGCTGAGAAGGAACAAATGGTTTTGTGATGTTGAGAATCTTCCTACTATTGCTTGTGGTCTGGCTAGAAAGGGATTTTGCACCTCATGCTTTTCACGTATCATTATCATTATCCACCTCAGGCCATTATATTTTAGTACAAAGATTTGTTTTAAAGAGAAAAAGGGTTAACCATTACTGTTTTGAGTTAGTTATGTAGAATTGATGCAGCCTTTAACTCTGGAATGTGAAGGGAACTTCAGTAAGAGACACTGGTATAGTAGTTAATGGTGCTGTTTAAATGCATTTTATTGAATAGTTCAAGCGTTTAGCCTTTAGGGAGGGGTGGGAAATTGAACCATTTGTTTACAATCAGTCTATTTAATCTGAAACCACCAACACTAAGATGCCTGGTCTCTAAACAGATAGTTAATGTATAGCATCTCTCTGAAGTTTTCCGTATCTTAGGATACTTTGATGTCTTTAGCATTTAACCGTACTTCTCCATGTCCTAGCTTTGCAGTCTGAGGTTAAATTCAACTTCTAAAAAATGTTGGTTTATTTCTAATGACTAGTAAGTACAGTTAATCCCCATTTTAATGTATTTTTTTCTGAAATAGTATTCACATCCATGAAGGATAGTATGTATTGCAGAGTAAAAACCACTAGTTAAGAAATACAGAATTCCAGACTTTCATCAGGTTTGAGAAATCAGTTCTTCTGAGGGGAAATTACTTTTCTCTTACTTAGTCTTACTGCTACTGAAATGTGATTAGTCAAGTATTTTTAGGAAACATGTAGATGAATGTGTGCCATGTGTAGGAAATTTTCAAGCAGGATGTATAACCCAGGAAAATAATATACTTTTGCACAAATATGTGCATGTTTATGAAATAGCACAGGAAGCACCATAAACTATATTTTTAAAAATAGCAATAGAAGTATTGTTTTAATGTAGAAGAACACTGAAATATTCCTGACTGCCACATTTCATGCTGAAATAACAAGTGCAAATATGGAAATAAAAGGGTAGAGTTGTGAAATTTTTATCTCATATGAAAGAAAATGTGATTTCTAGCCCTACTTTTCAGAAAATAAGTTTCAGGTTTTTTGGTGATGCGTCGCAAGTAGAGGTAACTCTGTGACCTATGTCTGCACAATAGATTTACATAAGTAGGACAGACATGAAATTAGACCAGTAAATCAAAATGAACAGTTGTAGTTGTATATACCCTAAAGCTTGTTTTCAGGCATATTCTCTACCATTTCACCATGTACAATGTTTTTATGATTTCACCAGATACATTAAGGTGGAACATTTTACCTTCCTCCAAAATTTTCCATAGGGTCCATTGCTGTACAAAGATTTAAAATTAGATAGAACAATTGGATGACTCTGTGTGGCACATGCTGTGCTGCCGTACAATTATCCTGAGCACATCATGTCAAACTACTTGGGCATCTGTAGTTAAGTGATTCAGTCATGAAAACTAAACCAAAGTGTTTACTTGAATATACCCACAAAACACATGGATTTGAGCTTTGGAACACAAATCTAGAGACCTTTTACAGTGCAGAATGCACACTACAAAAGGAGTTCTGGAGAAGAAATAATCAAAAATAAATAGCCAGTCTCATATTGGTAGTCCTTATTTCTGATGAGTACAGTAATTTTTGCCTTACTTTTGATGAGGGAATGGCCTAAAGTTGTGTCAGGGGAGGTTTAGGTTGGATATCAAGAAAAGGTTCTTTACCCAGAGGGTGGCTGGGCACTGGAAGAGGCTCCCCATGAAAGTAGTCACAGCACCAAACTGGACAGAGTTCAGGAAGTATTTGCCAATGGTTTTGGGCACATGGTCTGACTCTTGGGGATGTCCTGTGCAAGGCCACAAGTTGGACTTGATGATCCCTGTGGGTCCCTTCCAATTCATAATATTCTGTGATTTAAAGACACAAAAAAAAAGCAACAGCAAGTATATTTAACTGGGTACAGGTGTCTTCCGTGCATTGGTTAGTTCAATCAAAATGTTTGGAAAATCGCCATTTAGAGGAAGTTTTTAATAAATATTGGGAGACAATATGTTTACATACAGAAACTGTAGGTATTCCTATGCTTTGTAAAGTTCTTGTTGTTCTGAATAGCTTGCTTTCTTAGACTATAGATAAATTTAAATTTATAAAAACATTGGTTAAAGTAGGATTTTTTATAAAAAATAACCATTGTTTTATTTATGGGTTTTTTCGGAGCACCAAGGCAACTACATTCTAGATCATGAAAGAGAAGCTGTTGGAGAGGGTACTACACTTGATAAATAATACTACACTTGACTTGTTTGTCATAAACAAAATGGTACAGTCAGGCAGGTAAACCACACAGCTCAAAATACTTTTTACTCAGATATTTGTCACAAATAAGTCAATTTTTCAGTAAGTGGAATGTCAATGATGAGATAGATTAAAAAATTATGAGATTTCCCTTGAATATTTTATTGCATCAGTGCTATCTAAAAACTGTTTTGTGGTTTTAAAATTCCCATCAATAACATACCTTAAAAGATACATGAACAACCAGTGTCACTCATTTGAATTCTTCCTTCCTTCCTTCCTTCCTTCCTTCCTTCCTGCCTGCCTTCCTGCCTTCCATATATATGTAACTAACCTATCTGAACAGCAATTTACTATTAGTGTAACTTCCCCCATGTCTCTGTCAACTACCTGTTGAAATTGTATGCTGTCACAAATCATTTGTGATACCTATATTTTAAATCTGAGTTTCTTTAGTGCAACTCAGTGCAGTTTGTTTTGTAAAAACTGACATAATTAACTTCAGTAATAAGGTGGAGGAAATGTACTTTTTTCTTTTAAATACACGGTGTGTCTTCAAACCTACTAAAAGGCATGAGTTGGTGTTTTGAAAGACTGGGCTAAAGAATTTGCAGTATCACATTGTTGAGAAAGTCACTGCATTAAAAATAACTCAGTAATACATAATCTCCTATCATTATTCAGTCAGCAATGTCTCCAGTTGGTGAATATCTGTGTCTGGTCCAGAACTTAGTCCAGTGCTTCTCACTTCAGATGTCATTTTGTTCCTGTTTGATCATTGTTGACTATTTTAGTGGTTCTTTTTTCTTTCTTGTGACAACTGGAGCTAATATCTAGAGATTAACTGGATATTTAAAAATCATATTCTCCTGATTTAAAAAAAAAAAAAGGAAAGTCTTGCAGAATTCTAAATTTTCTAATTGCTTCTCCATGTTTTCTTCAGTATAAGTTGGGGTATTTTCTTGACTCTATGTGGCTACAGAGGAATCTGTCTTTGAGATTCACTGATCACGTTCTTTTCTTCATGTTTTGAAGAATATCTGATGGTTTGCTTCCCCATGCTAATAATTAGTACAGTGGTTTGCTCAACCTGCCGCTTCCTCTCAATCACAATGTAAGAGCAGCACTTTTAGAAGTATAACTTAATACCAAGACAACACATGGCAGTTAGTAAATGAGAGCTGAGGTGACAGTTGCTACCATCTAACAGTGTACTTGTGCTAAAATAACCTTAAATTTATAAACTAACTGGCACATGTTCTTGCTATTACTTAACAGAATTGCAAGTAGGTTTGCTTAAATACTGCAAAACCAGTCTTCATTAATGCATAATGGCTTTACAGGTAGGAAGGGATTGGTTCTTAATTCAGTTGAAACATGTTTGCATTCCTTTTTCATTAGCAATATGTTATTTAATGTAAGTGTTAGGAGCTGTTCTTTGCAAGGGAACATGGACAAAATAAAAGACAATTTGTTTAAGTATGGGTCTGCTCCAGACTTACAAAATTTATAAAATAAAATCATTCCAGTTAATTGTTTATCCTAATCATTTATATGTTCAAATATCTGTTCATGACATCTGTGTCATGATTTATGGGAGAATTTGACCTATTAATTATAGAGATAAAGCTCAGAGATAGAGAAAAACAGTGGAAATACATATTGATTGTCAATTCAATTCTTTCTTTGTCATTCTACAGGTATTACTACCTTGCGTTCAAGGCACACGAGACTCCCCTTGGTAGCAGAGAAAACTGTCTTGCCATTTTGGAGAAATCTAAACTAGACAACTGGATTCTTGGGAAAACCAAGGTAGAGGGTGCTAACATTTTCTCAAGGATAGTATACTTCTACAAATCATGCCTAATAGTGGTTCAAAAAGTACTATATGAATGAACAAAAGAGCAAGGAATTGGCTCCAGTTAGCTTCCCAGGTTATGGAGGTGCCCTCCCAAGTCAGCTGAGTTAGTGCTGCAAGAGGAGGGGGTGCATTGGGTACCTCCCGAAAGTGCATTCAGCTTGTGGCTGCCGTGATAAGGACACTGCATCTGTCAGTTCCTGCTGTTGCAGTGACTACCTGAAGTTCCCCATGCTCTTAATAATGACATGGCTGAAATGTCACAATTTGGCCCATCCTGTGAGCCTGGTTGGTACCATTATCCATTCATGGAGTTTCAGGTAAGCTCCTTCTCGCTCTGTCAAAAGCCTTTGTTGATGGTTTAAAATGGAGTGAAGACTTCTTTAGAAAGGATGTTGCACAGTACTTTGAGTTGTTTTACATTACACAAAAGAAAACCAGCAAGAATTTTCTTGCCCAAGACCCAGATAAAATGTATGTGAGCACCCATAGCATTTGCCTCCTGAGGGAGAATGCTTTTAGATAATATTATGTCTAAAACCAAATTCAACCTAGGATTTGTCTTTCCGCTGACAAGAAAGGTTGTCTTTCAGAATTGTTGAAAATATCCCACCGTCCAATTTGCTTTGTAAAGGGGGTTAATATGGGATTCATTTTCACAGGATCACAGAATATTCTGAGTTGGAGGGGACTCACAAGGATCATCAAGTCCAACTCCTAAGTGAATGGGCCATACAGGGATTGAACCCCAACCTTGGTGTTATTAGCAACATGTTCTAACCAACTAAGTTAATGTCAGAGTTAGCAATGGGATGATTATAATCAGTGGATCAAAGTTCCAGAAGCACACTGAGAGCTTATAGTTAATTCACAAGATTATGATATCTACAATCAAGTATTTTTCTAGTTTTCTCAGCAATGATACTCTTGAATAGGCTGCTGTAAGACTAATGAAAAGGCAGAATACAAGAGGTTATAATACTGATTGTAATACAGATTTTTTTGTTTTGTTGTTGTTCCGTTACAGGTTTTTCTAAAGTATTACCATATAGAGCAGTTAAATTTGTTCCTGCGAGAAGTTATAGGAAGGGTGGTGGTCATGCAAGCCTATATCAAGGGATGGCTCGGAGCAAGGAGGTACAAGAAAGTCAAAGATAAAAGAGAAAATAGTGCTATTACTATACAGTCAGGTAAATGCTCATATTCCCTATTTCACTGAGTGTCTTTGTATTTTCAATCACTTAAATTGCATGTACATTGTTTATTCATTCATTATGGTTTATTATGAAATCTGAATGACTGGAGGTGTTTTCTCTTCAGCTCATTGATGCAGATATTACTGATTTACTTCCAAAGTGTCATCTTAGTATTTGATAATGTCTTTATTTAAATATTTTAGCATTTTGAATGTGATGCCTGTGCACAAAATGAAAATATTGTTAGGTATGTCTATAATAACATGCAGCACATAATTGAAATGCAGTAGCACATGTCCCTGCCCGTATATCAGAATTCCAGACATACATCATAAGATGGGCCTGAGAGGCTGATTATCAGTAATTTAGCAGGTTTCCTTGTAGTGATTTGGGGAACTGTGTGAGCAAGAATGATCACGCACCTTTGTCTTTTGGGTTAGGACATCAGTGAGCACATGGCAACAATTAAAATTTGAATGAGTGAAGTGGTGTTTGAAGTTGTGAGGATGTGAATATTGCAGTCATGAACCCAGAGTTCAACATGTGGGTGGGTGGGGAAGAGCTATTGGGGGTGGGGGCTGAAGTAGTTATGGCAGGAGAAATGAAAGTTTCAGCACATCTCTGACTCTGTAGACTCTGTAGCACTTCCTTAAATAGATGTGATTTCCAGCACATGGTTTTGTATTTTTAGCCTGGAGAGGATATGAAGCTCGCAGGAAGTATAAGGAAATAAGGAACAGAAGAACTGATGCTGCTATACATATTCAAGCAGGTAATTAAAACAGTATTTCAGTTGCCAACACCTATTTTTCTGTGGGTGATTTTGTGTGTGTCAGTGTTTATAGCCAAAAAACCCCAAAACAGTAAAGTCCAAACAAAAGCTATCAAAAACATTATTTCTGATTATTTTTGCTTCAGTGTCAAATGACATCCGTGACAGGTATCAGGCACTTTGGACCTTTTATAAGCACTTCTCTGAAAGCAAAATATAATAATTAAAAGCTGTTAAGTTAATTCTTGGCTAAAACTGTGGATGGGAGACACTGGACATGCATTTCTCTGTCTTTGTGTTGAGCACTGATCATGGCAGGCGGCCAGGTTTTTGTTTTGACTGCTTGCTGGGTTTACCAGCTTTGACCAATCTTTTGACACTCTGCCAGACTCCTATGCAGCCATATCAATATGAATTTGAATAAACTTTAAAGAGATTATTGGAGGAACAGGCCCATAGGGCTTCGTAGGTCTCTAGTAGAGAGCAGAGTACCATATGGCACAGAAATCTAAGAACCAGTGCTGTGAATGCTGTGAACTCAATGGCGTTTTCAGATGCTGCCAATAATGAAGCAGCCTCTGTATGATGCAGTGCAGTACACCTTCTCTGTCCAACTCCAGGTTCAAAGACTGTGACTGATAAAAAATGAGTTGTAGAAAATGTGTTTACAGATAAACCAAGATACCGCCTCTACCAGCTTCCCCTGCTACAATTCCTTAATATTTGTCACCCCTTGTTCTGTATCTTATAGTCTGAAATCAGAATGAAAAATATCTGTTGTGATATTCTTTTACTTGTTCTCAAACCATTCCCAGTAAATTCATTCATGTTGTCTAAGTTTGCTACTCTGAAATTAAGCATCGCTCTGACTTTCAACAGAAAACAGAATACCATTTTAGTTACAGAAAGGAACAGAATATCAGTAGGATCAAATAATAATTTGTAGCTTTGCATGCATACTGTTATGTAAAATCATGAAGCTCTAGGGTTAAATGCTGTATATTTTAATAAATGGAAGAAATTTTTCTCCCGTTAGCACCAAGCACTGAAGGATTGCACAAGTACTCTCTCCCATTCTTCCTCTCCTTTGTGTTGTCATTTTCGGTTGTTTTCATGATAGCACAGAGAGTAGGTCTTAACATATCCCCCTGCCACTATTTCCTGGAGTATTTGCTACCTTTAAAGGTATATACATACCTGGTCTTTGATTACAACAGCCTTTTGCTGAAGAAAGGAAACTTAACCCATGACAGTCTCACTATTATCAGCTCCTTAAGGTGAGAGTTATCTCAGGTGCAGTAGGAAGCTTGTGTGTAGCATTATCACTTGGAGACTGCAGGGGACGTTCTGCCTTAGAGTTTTATCCCGACAGATTTTTACCTCTTTAGAGAAAGCTACTGATCTATTCTGCTGTTAGCACACATGGGAGAGATTCAGAGCTCTGTTGTTTCCTGACATCTTTTAGATGCTGTGTAGAGCATGGCACAGCAGAGGCAGTGGGAGTGAATTTGGACACTGTTGAGCCCTCTGGACCTAATGCTGGAGGAATGTTGTTAGTACTCTTCCCTCCAACACACACAGTGTTTTCCTTTGTAACCTGGCACTTGACTGTTACAGTGATCAGCCTGGGTGGATAAACATTAGGACTACAGGGTTAAGGGTGACACAGTAAACCTTAGTATTAATTAGGCTGGCTACTCCTCCTGTCTTTGGTACTCTAGTAGAATGGGACTAATAATAATATAATAATAATAATCCTCAACACTTTTCTGTTTACCTTTGGAAACCTATATCTAGGACTTCTTATTTGAAAATATTTCATGTGTAGGTTTTCTCTTCTCAATGTGCTAATTATTCTGTGTTTCAAATCAAAACTTATGCTTGCTAATCATGGCCATTTTCCAGGTTTTAAAATACACTGACAGTCTTTGTGTTGTTTACATTACATTACACAGTCCAAGTGCCTAGTGACACGGAGACAAAAGCTACTCTAAATCTCTCCCTTCACTGCACATCTTACAGTGTGAAGGTAGTTCAAGGCAGCTTTCTAGTAAAATGGAGTATGATCACCTTTGTATTTTTTTTTAAATCAGCCATTTCAGGCAGTGAGATAAATTGTTTGCATTCGTCACTCACATTAGGAAAACCATATAATTAAACTCTATGTACTTCCCTCTCTTTTCCCTCCCCCCTGCCCCGCTCAAGCAGGCCTTGGAATTTAGGAAGCATTTGGCTTACATGTTTCTACAGAACAGCACATATTGAAATTTGTTTTCCTTTCATCTCTTTCCCAATAAAAGCAGCCGCTCAGCTTATCCCTTTAGCTTCCTCAGAACTTCCTTTCAGAATTCCCGATCTATTACAGCACATTCACATACCAGAAACAAGATGCCTTTTCATGCTGTCAACCTTTTTCATCTGAAATGTAAATTAATTCTTGCTGGTACGCTTTGACAGAGATCAAAGTAGGGGTATTAACCTTATTGGGCCTTCTCCTCATCAGAATCAGTTCCAAAGACTGCAAGGGTAGTGCTAGGAGGCCAGTCTTCACTGTTATCTATGGCCCTCCTCCAGGCAGTCCTCTGTCTACAAGTCAGCATTTCAAAGGCGCTGATTTCTTTTGTAAATGACCTTATCATTACTTTAAACTGTGTGAAAAATGATTTGCCTGAATAATTCTTGCAGGATTATCTTGCTCATTTTAATTGTGGGGGGACTTCATTCAGGTTCCAGGATATTGTTTAAGTGGTTTTGACAGCAAGTGATCATAGCCTGATATAAAGGAGGAACACAGCTCCTGATTGGAAACCTCTTGACTTGTTCAGATTGTTCATTTCTTGCGAGTCAGTCTTTGAGGTAGGCTGCATTTGCATTTTAAAAATAAACAGATGCCTTTCAAATACATGAGCTGGTGGTCTGGAGATCTCTGTGGGCCCAGCAGTTCACTATCCATTGAAGAAATGTTGGAAGAAAAAACAAACTTAGAAAAAAACCAACCCTCACAATATACATGAAGATAAAATTCCTGAGTGTATTATATTACAAGAAAAAAGTCATTATTTCAGATGGGGGTAAATGCTCGCTAGGAAAGAAAGTATTAGTGAATTTAAATTAAATGGGGAAGAAAAAGCTACCCTACTTCAGCATATCTACATCTCATGTTCTCAAAAGACAGAGTTGTTATTAGACTCATGGCTAAAATGGTACACAGGGTACACAAGGTCTTTCCTCCTACTTCCAGTCGCGCTTTCTCAAGCTGTGAAGGTTAGAAAATGCTAATTTTTAACTCAGAGACAAATTGTAAAGGAAGATTTTGTGTTAAGTGTTTGAGTTGACAATACTTTGCACTTCTGAGTATTTCTTTGTAATTGGAATTTATAGTGTTTTGATTCACATCTACATAAGAGGAAAATATATTGTCAAAGACTTTTAAAAATTATTTTGCCAGATTCACAGCTGGTTTAAATCAGTGTATATCCATTGAATCATCTGGCTGAAATGTTGCTTCATTGATTTACCTCACATGAAAGTCTCATTAAATGTTTATTTGTTTTAGAATAATGAATTAATTAGAATTTAAAGCAACAGATAATACAATTATGAAAATATGTTTTCTAGTTATGATAGCATGTATTTCCATGCAATGTGACTTGTCCCAAAAGGCTTAAGGGAGGATTTAAATCTGGTTATTTTATTTGTGAACTGACGTTGCCAAAATGCCAAATGAGTGGTGCATGCAATTCATTTAGATCTGAGGTGACATCACTGAATTCATTTTAATTAGGCCCACTTTAGCCATCTGGAATATACTGTGCAGCTCTGGTCAAGACTGAGTTTAACTATGCTTCCAGAGGTGAAAGGCAAATGACTAATCCATTGAGCCACATATCTCCTCCTCCAACACGTGCTCGCACACTCACCATATGTCATATTGTATTAGAAAATTCTTTATCAAGAACTCAAGATTTGGGCTCTTTTCCTTAAATAAAAAGTGATGGATGTTCAGAAGGAAGCATCCCCTTGTAAATTGCTTTCTCTCTATAACTTCTGCTGGTGCAGTGTTGCTCACATATCTCTGACATGTGCTTCTGGCAAAATTTACTCCATTTTAATTAAAAAAAAGAGGGACAGAGAACAGCTGCAATTTACTGGTTTACATTTATATGAATGTAAGCTTTTAATAAAAGTGTTACATTTGGGACTTTAGCAGCAAAAATAGAATGTTTATTTCAGTAGAAGACAAGGAAGTATTTTTTGAATATTTATTCCTATATTTATTCATCTATTTGTATCACTATGTATGTGTATGTGTACATGTTCTCAGCTAATACCATTGTATAGGTCTAAGAATTACATGAGTTAAATGTTCCAAAAACTTCTAAGCACTTGATAAATATATCTAAAAGTGTAGTCTTAAAAATTTTCTTGAAAATGACACCTAAATAGCAGATCCATTTTCCTTTTTTATTTTAGTAGTTCTCTTTCTTTTAACTACATTATCAGTGTAAAAAAAATTGAGGACATGTTTCTCCTAGTGACAGCTGATCTGATTTATCATATTATCTTAATTTCACAGTCAGGGTAAACCAGACTAGTTTGAATAGGCTGCACAGCTTTGGTTAACTTTATTCTCCCATCTCACTGTGTTCTGTACTAGCTTAGCACATCCAGTAATTCATGTTTAGTATGTCTCTAGTAACCATGCTCATATGCAGGGAGCATTTTAGAAAAGTGAGAAGGCCTTACAGTATTAAAGCATGGGGATTTATATTCTGTCCCTGTCTCTGAGCTAAACTCCGTCAATGTTCAAATGTCTGGTTTTCTCTTCTGAATTTGAGGAGAATAAATGGAGACTGTTATTACTAGATTTGATGCTAAAATCAGGAAGGGACAATGTACGATAAAATATCTTCCTTTTCCTTGCTGATATTGCCAGAGTTTCATAGTCATATTCACCTTTTTATTTGACCAAATCTCAAGATCAGAGACTCTGATATGTGGTGGTTACAGCACCAAGCCTGACATAGTTAAAGAAGTGTTTGGGCAATGCTCTCAGGCACATGATGTGACTCTTGGGGATGGTCCTGGGAGTTGGACTGGATGATCCTTGTTGGTCCCTTCCAAGTCAACATATTCTGTGATTCTGTGAGCTCTATGTCCAGGTGTTGATTTGCATCAGTAACACCAGACCTGATGACAGCCTTAGTGAGTCTTGCTAATAGTCACTGTTTGTTGCTGATAGTTACTGCTTGTACAAGGGAAATCATTACTTCCTTCTCATAATGCTTCTGCTGGAGAACTTAAGAGTTTTTTTCTGCTATTAAACAGGCATCACCCAATACCCATGTAGAGAGGTGAAAGAGGGGATGTGTTCATGGCACCCAGCAAAGGATGTGACTCTGTGCCTTCTACTGCTCATTAGAATTAATTTGGCATGGAATGAATAATCAGATTCATGGGTTCTAATTTCTCTCAGATGCTGTTAAGCTGCTGAATGCTCTTTTAACTAGACAAATTAAGAAAGTGATGTGCTGTTCCTAGCAAATCAACTGCCTTCTCTTAAGCAAGCAGGAGCTTTCTCTTCTGAGTTGCTGTTATAAGCTATTTTAGGTGATGTTATAGAATAAAATTGTGTCTGTGTGGTAAAAGTCTGCTTCACATGATTTTTTTTTAATGACTGAGAATTAATCCTTCTACTGTTTTAAAACTACTTTATCTCCTTTCTTTATAGTTCTCTTATAGACCTGTGATTGTTTAGCTTTGATCTTTTTACACTGTGCTTCACAATTTGCTCTGTAATTATATATTTCCTGTGGGAATCAGAAGGAAAATGCCTGGACTTTTCCTATCTGGAATTGTGCAGTATTGTGTGTAATGTATACTGCCTTATATTTAGACCTTAAAAGTTTATAACTGCAAGATGCCGAATTTCAGACTCCCTGAGGTAAATAGATTCTTGGTTTTCTAGGTGCTGAAGCTGACAGAAAACTCTCTTTGTGTGAGAAATTATCAGTAAAAGAAGTAAAAATTCATTTCCTAATTTGTGGCACATAAAGCATTTAACACGAAGTTACTAATAGAAGTGTTAAAATTAAGTTCAGTTCCTATGTTGCTTTTCAGATCCTGTCATCTTTGGCTGTGTAAAGATGAGGGTTAAAGCTACTGTTGCTGAAAAGTTTGGAATATAGACTGAATAAGGTGAAAATGAGGTGACAGCTGGTAATCATTCTTCTTCAATGATGCAGTGATTGTTCGTGGAGCAGTAGCAACATGAGTCTGCTAATTTCACACTCTTTGAGCCAAGTGCTTAGTGTCAAAACCAGCACCAGTCAGTAATGCAAATTGCTGTGATGGAGCAGCTTCCCAGCCTCTCAGACTCCCCCAGTAGAATTCTCTGCATATGCATTTCTTTTGAAACATTGTAGATCCTGTTAATAAATGTTGAAAAGATGCAGTCCTACTAGTGCTTGATGAAGCTTCCAGAGACTTAAAGAAGTTTGTTTATCCTGCACTTCAGTTGTCCCAGGAGTCAAAAGTAGGAAACATACAACAATTTACCTTTCAGATGCAAGGTAATTTAGAAGAAAGTTAGAAACCATCTTGTGGGAAGGTTGTGTTGAAGAGGAGTTGATTTTGAAAGTACCTATGAAAACAGAAGATAGGGCAAAAACTGTGTTTGTTAAATCAGATGTATCAGGTTTTTACGTAGTGAATGGGGGAAAGACCAAAATGGTTGTACTGACATTAATAAGAGTCTCCGAGAAAAAGAAAAACAATTTTTAAATATAAAATCACAGCATGTATCAGGGTTAATTTTATAGACACACGCGTGCAAAGAATTATTAAAAGCTGAGAAACTACTAAGGATAAAACTGAAGTTTATCTTATTAGTTCATTTGTTTCAGTGCTTCTTTATAGTAGTCCACCGACTGACACTCAGCATGTTTCAGCTGCAGAGAGGTGACTGCTGGCCAGCTGTCTCTGCTGCAGATAGCAGAGTAGGATCCTTGTCTGGTCAGTTAGGGGATAGTTAAGGGTTGGAAGCTTCACATGGGACAAGTGAGAGCTTGCCTCATCTCTGCCAGACAGGCAGACTTTCCTAGTCTGATTATTAAGGGAGGAAAGTTCCTCAGGCCTCACGATACCTGAGCTCTGTATTTGGTTCAACACCTCAGCAGGTCAAACTTCTGTCATGCATTCTGTAAAGTGAATGGTTGTTTATTTTCATAACCTCTCATTAAAAGGCAATTTTTGTTGCTTCTTATCCCAGAAACCTCAGTGCTTTCATAAAAATCAGAAGTGTGAGATACAGAGGAATCTTGTCAATCTTCTGATCAATTTCTCTGTTCCTCAATTTGTTCATTATTTATCCTACCTCCTGACTTCTTTTGGTAATCTACGATGTTATCATGACCCTGATCCTACATGAAGTTGCCCTAGACCTTATTTCTGTGTCTATCCTATTTTCCATTGTAGTGTGTAAACCTGGACCCCAATGGGAGGGGCTGCTCTTCTCCTTTGGGTATTTAGTCTTCAGAATTACTCTGGTTTGTATGCATTTCACGTACTTGAAAGCTTTTCCTAGACATGAAACTTATTTTTTCAAAAATCATATTTCCTCAGCTTAGTTCCAATATTCTTTTACATACTGTCTCACTGCTTAAACTGCAGTCCTGCTGAACTAGAAAACAGCTCCTTTCTCTCACAACCCTCAGTCTTCTTATTCAGCAACTGCTTATTGGACACTGAAACAATGGCACTGATACTGTATTTACTTTTTTCATTATTCAGTTCTTTCTCTCCATGGGTATTTCTACCTAAAATAATGCTTGAAATAAATGCTACAAAAATAAAATTTAAAATTTTGTGAGTTTAAGTGTATATTGCAACCTTTTTAGTCCTTTGTCCTAAGTGCAGTATGTATTGCTATCTGTGGTTTGTGCTTGAGCTTTCTTACTGCTCACAGGTGTAAAAAATTCAAGATAAAACTATGGAAATAATTATGGTATTCAGGTACCCAAACCCAAAGACAGTTGATGGAAATAAATCCATACTAATCATAATTACTAATCATAATTTTCTTTACCATTTCATTCTACTATATGCTTCCTACTTAATGTAGTATTTTTTGTGATTATTTTGTTCTGCTTTTTTTTTAGGAATGGTATAAATTCTAATCTCTCTAAATTCCTCCTGTTTTTATGAGAGGTGTTTTAAATGTTTTATTATGGTTACAGTTAATTGAAAAAATAGGAGAAGACATTAAGAATTTTTCTAGCTGTAACGGAATATATCTGGCTCTTCACCCCACTATCCCACAATAAAAGAAAGTAAAGCTTCTGATTCTGTAAAACATGACTGGCTCAAAGGGAAGTTGTGATCAAAGAAGTTGTTTTGGGAGTGATTTTATTTTAATACATTCTGAGTTGGTTTCCTCTTTAAATTAGGCATGTTTTTGAGGCCTGTTTTCCTTGCCTGGGCTGTGCCAAGTGATCAACAGTGAGAGTTTAAGGTCCTGTAGAATTTCCAGGTGTTGGTAACATTGCAACATTTGAGTTTCTCGTGTGAGGTGCTAAGTGTTCTTGTGCACTAATTCAGTAAAAGATGGGGACATTCAGGTCTGTGCTGCAGTGCCAGATGCCAGTCTGCATTTCAGTTTCTGCAGAGTCTTTCTGATTCATAACTATGTTTTTTAGCTTTTAGGGGATATATTGTTCGTAAAAACTACACAAGATTGAAAAACAGCACTGAGCGTGTCGCAGATGCTCAGCTTACAAGCAGCTGCTCTACTTCAGATTTTGGCTGTGAAGAAGACTGGTAAGTTGAATCCTTTGCTATCTATTCTTTAATAAAAGTGGTTTCCACCACAGTAAGATCTGAAAGGAGCAGGTTTGTCATCATGATTCAGCCAGCTCTTAGAAAATCTGCTGCATTCTGAGGATGACCACCTTTAGTCAAGCAAGTTCCCCCTCCAGCTTAGTCATCTCAGTAATCTCCCAGTTAGTGGAAAGGTGCTGTTTGCTCTGGGTTGCTGTCCTGTTTTTGTGTACTTCGTGTAGGTACCCAGAATACTGTAGATTGCAGACAGAATTGCAAGTGCTCATCATTTCAGAATTGAGTGCAGTGTATGTTATTAAATGTCCAAGAGTAGAAAGTTACCCTTCTGTGCCTGTAAAGCTCCATGTAGACCAGCAATGAGACAGGGAAAAGAGCTGTCAAGAGCAGATGGACAAGTCACTGACAGAAAGCCAAGGAATGCTGTAAACCATAGTGATGCTCTCCTTTTTGAAGAGAAAAGGTATTTTATCCCTTTAAGCAATGGATTCACTCCAGACAGATCTTCCCCTGACACTTCCCTGGGTATGAGAGGCAAAAAGGATCTGTTATGTCTGAGTCACCAACAGTGTTCTAGGACAGGTGGCTGCATTTGCAGGACTAATCCCTTTTATTAGTTACAGTGATGGAGAGTTATGAGATCTTTCCTGCTGAAACCATTATGGAGAAGTTAATGATGATTTCTTTTTCCGTGTATGCTCATAGCATTGGGTTTTGTTAACTTCCATGCTAACTCTGCTACATGCTCTAGAGCATTATTATAGGACTTCGTTCAGGTGTAACCACCTACATTCTTGCAGGTTAATAGTGCTCCAGAATATTTTCCTTGAATAAAGTATTCTGTTTTAGCAAAAAAAAAGGTTCAGGCCATTGGACAAGGACTAAATAAATAAGTAAATAAACGGTTTTGGTGATGATTTTCAGGGTAAAAAGCAAGCCCACTGCATTTTACCATCATAGATCTGATTTGGGGTTGCTTGACTGCTCACTGGGGAATGAGAATCCTTATTTATGATTCCCTTCATGTGCATGCAGCGCCTTCTGTTTCTTCAGTCTTTAAGGGGTGGATATCTTGTGATCTCATTAAGACTATTGGTGATCATGTGTTCATTTGTTCTCCAGTCTGCAGTGATGGTTGAAAGCAAGAGCTAGTAAGATCTCTACTGTCAGTTTTCTTTGGCATCCAGAATTATAATTACTTACAATGTAAATAGACTTTTTCATCTGGACTTATTTGGAGGCACAGAGCCTCTTTAAACTTTTTTGGTCATTTATTTCATATATAGGAATGGTTTTCTTCCATTTTTGCATTAAACTATCTCTGAAATTCTTTGTTCCTCACCAAACAAATATATTTGGATTTGGTACAACTTGGCCTAATTGTACATCTCTTGAGGCTCACAAAAATTTTATGGTTCAGTTACTGTTGAGCTGAATTTGGGCTCTATGAAGCACATATATACAACCTTTAAATATATTTAGCCACCAAACTTACACTGAAATCATTGTCTAAATGCATTTAGATATCTGACCTGAAGATGCCCATGTAAAATACATTGGCAACTCAAGTCTTGCACCCAGTCCTGGTTGCAGTGTACAGTCAGATACATAAATGAGTTCTTCTTTTGCCTGGAGTTGGGAAACTGCCATTACTGCTGGCAGCTCTCAATTTAACCCAAACAAATACTGCAGATTATTTGCCTAATCCCATAAATTTCACAGCAATGGCCTCAGGTTCCAGTAGTTTCAGCAAGACTTGAAAATGTAAGCATTTCACAGGTAATGGGGCTTAATCCGGTAACTTAGTTCCCATAAATCAAGCATCACTTTTTCATGTAGGTGTACTGTTGTTTTAAGCACATGGCTGTTGCAGTCATAGAGGAAACTTGCAGGAAACAGAAAGGTTGCTGAATAATAGTGCAGATGCTTGACATAGTAGCTGGTAATCTGACCCTAGTGAAGGCAGCCTCTCTGTGGCTTCACACATTATGGAACTAAAGTATAGAATAATAAAATACTATTTTCTCTTCATTTTCTTTCATTTCTTGTAATTTCTTTTATTTTTGTTTCTTTTTTTTTCTTTTTTTTCCTAACTGGTAGTTTTGAAAAATGAGAAATGAGCGTAAAGGTACTTGGGATCAGAAGGCAAAATTACACACAGTTCTGTTGTATGCAGAGGACTATAACTTTGCATTTAAATGTATGACAACCTGATGCTTTTTAAAAGATCTGTTTAAAAGCTACATTATGGTGTTATATATAAAGTACTCAGTTTTACGAAGTCATGAATTTTGAAGTGTTCATAAGAAATGAGCACTTTAAAAAAAAATAATTCCGTAGAAGAAATTGAATCTCTACACCTAGTTCATACTCTTCAGTCAGTGAATGCAGGACATAAGTGAACTGAAGCTAATAAATTACATGGGTTACTAATTACATGCACACAGTTGTTCATTTAGCATTACATGTTAAAATGTTTCATGCATTTATATGCTTGACTTGGTAATCAAGTCAAATGCAAAGCTGATGTCACAGGTAACTACGGATGCATTGACAGTTGGCAAATATCTCTGATTGGAATAGAAATAGATTATGTAAATATTAGCAGGGAAGTGGCTTTGTCTCGTTGAAAAAATGTTTTTCTATTCAGTTCCACAAAGCTGTGGAAATGTCTGTGACTCCTACTGAAACAGGATCCTGGGAATAATTGTGCACCTGGGAAGCTGACACTAAGTTTGAATTATTCTCCAAAACCCATGTGTGTATGAGACACTTGCCAAGCTTTTTCTTGACGTCATCAGCCACTGAGAGGAACCTGCAGGCCTGTGTGGCATTAGGGAACTGAATCACAATCAAACCTTAAAAGGGGCAGTTATTTTAAAGGCAAACATGATCAACACCTGAGTTAAACATGGTTCAAATGAGGAAAGTGAAAACCTTTCTGAGCCATTTTTACAACAGCTGAATAGCAGATTTACCATTCCGTATAGAGTTGAATAGGCAGCAGAGCAGGGAGGAGTATGATGGGGTCTCCTCTCTCACAAGGAGAGCAAAGACACCAACCTTAACATCTGCTTCCATTTTGCAGTTGATCACTGCAGAAACAAAAAATGCTGCATTTTGCAATAGCATAGATAAAATTCCAAGTTAGTATTAGGAATCTTTTGAGCTAATTAGGAACAATTTATGGAGAAGGGAGAAGTAATTTTCTAAAACATAATGTGATTTGAATTTGTTAGATTGACAGATATCTAGTGAATGTATTTTTCATAAATGTTCTTGCTTAGCAGGATAATCTACAGTTCTATGACTAAGGACCTTAATCTACGCTGCCTTGTTCATCTTCTTGTTCAGACAGAGCTGTCATTCTCAAATATCTTCAAATCCCTTTAGAGCACCACTGAAGTATCTGTAGCCTGCATGTTCCACCATCGTCTCCTTTTCCATTTCCTTCCCAAATGAAAATTGTGTTAAGTAATACTGATCTGATACTTCCCCTGGAAAATAATTACTGTATTGTTAATTTTTTTCCTCTATCTCACTGTACTGTAGCTCACTGACTGCTAAATACCACAATACAAGTTAGCTACATGTATATGATCAGTGCCTTTATACTGTGTTGTATAGCAGAAAGCATTGTTTCCACACAGTGACTTTGTTACACATCAGTTAGGTCTGTGACTATAACTGTGTGTCAGTCAGTATCCCAGAGCTCCGTTGGAGCTCTGTGTGTTAAGGATGCATGGTAGAAGATACCTGACATCACACCTGTTCACACTCTTGAACTGAGTTCATTGGAATTTTTTTTCCTTATATCTTTCTCTTTTTAGCTATTTGGTATCATGTTCAGGCTTTGGTCAGCTTAGGTTGTCAAGGAACATTCTTTTTAGTAAAATTCTTGACATTCACATGAGCCTTACATAATCAAGATTGTATAATAGAGTCTGTACAAAGCTACACAGGCACACCAACTTAGATGTTTGAAAAATTATAGACAAAGAATAATTATCAGCATTTCTTTGTTCTACAGGAAGTGTGCATGTGAAAGTCAAATTCTAGAAATGGGTCTGTTTCTGCTCACTAATGGCTCAACTGATGAAACAGGATCTGATTACTCAATTTGTATCAGTACTAAGTGAGTGATGGTACAAGAGCTTGAGAGGGTAGGATTTGAATTAGAAACAGTTACATGAAATGTAATGAACCACAATATGAAATTCAGTAATGCTCCAAAGTTTACATTGGGTACCAGCAGTGAGGATACATTCAACTCACATGTGCATCATAACATTTTCTCATCACTGTCAAGACTTAAGGTAGTATATTGGAGACTGCCCTTGAAGAAAATTAGCAGGTTCTTTGGCAACAAAAATGATCGCATATCTTTATAAACCATGATAAAGGAAGACCTCTAAGGGAGATGAAAACTAAGGGTCATATGGTATCATTTCTCCTATCATGAAAGGCTGATGTGAAGAGAAAATGAACAAACTGTTCTCTGTTGAGAATCAAGAGAGAAATAATGGGCTTGCATTGCAGCACAACAATGTTAGGTTAGACATCAAGCTAATTGATGGTAAGCTGAATTAAACCCTGTGTAGGCTACCTTGGGAAGTTTTGACAGCTCCATCACTGTAGGTTTTAAAAATCAGGTCAAGCAAATATATGGGGGGGGGGGGGGGGGGGAGGAAAAGTAGGTGTAGCTGATTTTTGTCTGAAAATTGGATTGACTTAGATGAATTGTCAAGGTTTTTTTAATGATTTTCAAATGCACAGTGACTTCTTGAACTGTAACATATCTGTGCCAGTGGGTTTGGCATTGCAAGTGAGCTTTTATAGCATCGTAGTGCCACCAGCTATTGCTGCATCAGTATGGGGAGTAAGTATAGAAATCAATCTAGAGGAATTCTCCATGTGTCTGCTTTACTTGCAATGGCATTGCTGTGCCTGAAAAATGAATGAGGTTCATTTCTCAATGGTTTGCTACAGCTGGAAGTCCACTGAAATAGCATGCAAAGTGGATTTACCTATATGGGCACTGGTGGATTAGCACATAACCACAGCATCCTGTGTATCACTGAGAGTAGAAATTAAACATGATTTCAGTCACATGAGCACAAATTCACTCAGAAATTGGTTTCATGTGAATTCTCCTCTTCTGTATAAAAGCTCTTCTATTTTTGCTCTGGTTTCTTTGACTTGATCTGCAGCCCACCTCTCACTAAAGTGAGGTTTACTCTCAATCAATAACAAAACCCTCCATGAATTCTTTTGATTAAAAGGAAAAGAAAAATAATAACTAAGTGAATGCATTTCTATTCTTCATGGAGAGCTGATTGAAGGGGTCACATCTCTACATTTTAAACCTATTTTTTTCAGGATCTTCAGAAGAATGCCATTGGGTCCTGGTGATTTATTCCCTACACCTTTCCCATACCTTCTCCTTGGATGATTTCAGTTTCTGTCAAGATCACATTGCAATTTCTTGTATAAGTCATCTTTTGAATATGAATTTTCATTTCTTTCCAAAAGAAAAGCTGGTATAAAGACATTCTGGTTTCCTTTAATAGCTTCACTTTCCTATTTTTAATCATAGCAAACATTAAGATTATTGCTTGTGATGGAAATAGGAAGCCTGCAATCCTTGTGGCATGCAGTAGAATCCATGGGCCTGATTCTGGTGTCATGTGAGCTTCTAATTGCTTTACAGTTCATAAGTTTAAATACTCAAGATTTTTAAAGGTGTAAATGGGAATTTGGGCACAGTTTTCCAGCGTCATCTGGTTTTTCCCTCCTTCCCACCCCTTTGGCATTTTTCATCTACCCACACTGGAAGGATTGAATTTGTTCTGTTCTGTAAAATATTACTTTTGCAAAATGAGCTGTATTATTTCTAGAAGAACATCTAGTAGTGTTTCTAACATTTTCAAAAGCATTTAAATAATGAAAGTAAAAGTGCCATTACTTATAATGGCCAGAGTAACTCCAAAACTAGATATTTTTTCTCCAGCATAAGATAATCTCCATTACTAGATTTATGTTGCTATGGTTCAACTGCTTTCAATGCTAAGTATAGTGAGTCTATACACTATACAGATGTGCAGACAGACCTTAAGAATCAATGTTTCTCTCTTTTTTCCAATGTTTCTTGCTAATTGAGTGATTTATAGACAGCCTGTATGTGAAGACTGAGGCGCATTATAGCTCAGTAGCTGAACAGCCAGCAGCAAATTGTTGAGTTGCCTGACTGAAACCAGGCACATGAACCCAGATCTGCAGTTGATACCATGTTTTCAGAAGTGTTTTCCCTGCCAGTTTGACATCATGGTGGGTTGACCTTGGCTGGCTGCCAGGTGGCCACCAAGCCATTCTGTCATTCCCCTTCTTAACAGGATGGGGCAAGAAAATGCAATGAAAAGCTAATGAGTAACAGCTAGTAATCAAGTACATAATTCTAGTAGCAACAGTACATTCTGTGCAAGGATGGACTCCCTTGCAGCAAAAACACAATTTAGGATTGTTTTAATCATAACCACGGCATCACTGGGATCCTGACATAGAGTTGAAGGGCTTCCAAATTCCAGAGGCTGATTTTTGCTAGCTTAAGCTGTACAAAAGGCAAGTTGCTGATTTTTACCTTTGTGCTTTAAAGAATTATACAAGGTTCTAGCCTTGTATAGTGGCAAAGTTCTGTATTTTTTTAGTAGAAGATAGAGATTATTTTCCTGCTGCAAATTTAGATCCAAATCCAAACCACTGCAAAATCTGAATATTTAAATGTATGTGATGATTCAGTCTGGTTTTGTCATTGTAGGCCATTTGCAACATACTGATCTGACAGCAAATTTTGATTTTGACATCCACCACAGTGATATTTGAGGGTTATTCATAATTTTTACCTTGTATTTGATTTCTTTTCAGAAATACTGGGGAAAGGGGGAATGCATTATCTCAACAAATGCTTGAGGAAATTTTGGGGAAAAGTGGCGAGTTATCTAACAGTCCCACCGAATAAATGATTATCTAAATAATATATATACAAGATAAATAGTAATAAAGAACTTTACAGATAATATGGTATATGCACAAATGCAGTGTCAAATACAGTCCTAGACATATGTTATACTTTTCAGTTTAAGAAGTATGCCAGTACTAAATGATAATGCGTTTCTGAAATTAATCCCTTCATTTCCTCCAAGGAAAACACAAGTTTAAATTCAACTTAGCAGAATGTTTTTCTTCTCTTTCTTCATGTCAAAGAATAAAGGGAAACTTAAATTCCTCTTATCTGATGTGCAAATCCAAAGTTCAGTCATGAAATTGCAATGTTACAAAAAAGATGAATGTTTACCATGTTCCTGAAAGCTTCATTCTGTTCTGACAATCAGAAAGTTTTGGGTTTAATTCCAATTTGAGGACTATGAGCATACCACATAATATCTGTGAACCTCATTTTTTTTAATCTACTAAATTAAATTGGTAGCATTTTTTTTGGTATTGCATAGCTGAAGATTCTGAAACAAGTTCTCTCTGGGTGGACTTTACTGTGGAAGAAATCCGTTGACTTCAAAGGCCTGACAACAAGGATCATGGCCTGCAGAAGGTTTTTATGTTGCTTTAATCAGCATTAACGAAGTAGGAGTTGGCCTTTAATATTTTTATGGTGACATAGTGTGATGGTGAAATAGTAACAGATCTAGACAAAGAATCTAAGACATCTTACTTCTTGCTCTGTGCTTAACCCAAATGGCTTTAGGAGAACACATGTTTCACTTCTTCCTCATTCGTCAAATTTTGAGTGTCTAAGTATGAATTCTGTGGAAACAGCTTTTCATAGCCCTGGGAAAAAATTTTAATGTAAAATCTTAGCAAATTAATACATTATTTCAATTTCATTGAATTCTGATAAACTCATTTTACACATCTGCACAGACCCACAACTTTTTAATGAAAAATTCATTGCTCATAACCTGTTGCTGTGTTTAACAGCATGCACTTTCTTATAAGAGGAAATGGGACTGGTCTGGTTTTTCTGAATTGATTGTATGTGCATATTTAGAAATTGGGGGAGGGGGAAAAGGGAAAATCAACAAAAGAAGTGTGTATGCCAGTAAACGTTTTATAAGGGTGAAGAAATTACAATATTTAAGATAAATTTTTTATTTTTCTTTGCTTTTAGGCAGCAAACCAGTAACCAGTCTTCTCCCGTGGTGCCTGATTTTCTTGACAAACAAACTAAAAAGGTACTACTAAGTTTATATTCTAAAACAACATCACATTATAACTTCAAATTCCTGAGTCCACAGTTCTGCAATGTGTTTGTGGCTGCTTGGCATAGTCACCTGAACATGAAACCGTTAGTGATGTTTTGAAGTCTTTGAGACAAAAGCCTGCTTGCTAAGAACTTTAGTTCTGTAGAGAGACAGGGAGGTACAGTGAATAAGAGAATCAAAAGGCTGGAAATTTGCTGCTGAGAATAAATGCTAGCTGCTCCCTGAGGTGATTTGTCTGTGCACTTCACTTTCTACAGCTGTTAGAGACTCTTTTTTAGTAAGGACCTGAGGTTCTTTGGTAGCACTTTGATATCCTGCTCGAATTCAATATGTGAAATGGAGGAGTCGCTCTGTGACTTGGAGCACAGCATAGTCTTTGAAGTCTGATCCAATTTTTGCTGCTTACCATTTGATGTTGAAAGGATGAAATGGAGAAAATGTACAGTTTTTGCCAGTAACTCTGCTGAGCATATGTAAGATTAAAAAAACAAAATCCCTTGGATGATGTACTTAGAAATGTTAAGCAGATTAATACCTTCCTATAGCTTTTTTCTAAAGATACAAATTAACTATGAGAGGAAATCAGCATACAGTGCATGCTATGATTTAACTGCATGAGGAAAGGGGATGAATAAGTTAAATGGGAAAAAGTAAACAAATGTTTGTGACATGGGTGCTAAGTTGGTGTTGCTGAAAGCCACAAGAGTCTTGTGTAAGTTAAATCTAGCATTAGATGTTTCAGAGAGTCTTGGAAAATAACAAGTTGCTCTCTATGAGATCACAGCTGTAAGTTATCATGACCAAGTGGAATCAATACATTTCTTATGTGCCTAAACCAGCATTCTTTATTCCAGAGTAATTTGGATGAGATTTCTGCTTCTCCGTTTATTCTAAAATGTTCATTTGAAATGAGCGATTCACAATCAGTTAGCCAATCCCAGACAGTTGCAGACCATCAGTTGTCAAGTCTCTTGAGATCCCATAAAAAAGGAGGTAAGAAATATAGTAAAGTAGCAGAGATATTTTGTTTACTGATATAAGCTACGTTGTCAGCATGTAACTTGCTTTATATATTGATGAGATCTTTTCACAATCCCTTGAAAGGCAGGAAACATAAAGGAAAAACTTTCTTCTACACATTTTCACCCTGGAAATATGAAAAAACCCTTAAGTATCTGTATTACAGAGGCAAAAATAAAATTATTTTAAAAATACACCTTCTATTAAAAATGTCATTACTAATCTTGAAATACCCTTTTAATTAAATCAAATCTGCCTTCAAGAGCTTCAGTTTTCCTTTGCCTTCCAACCTCAGAAGTCAAACACAGTAATGAAATCTCTCATTTTTGGCAGAATGAAAGGCAACTAGTTTGTTCACACACGCAAAGATTCAGTCAGCAACACAGGAACGTCTACAATAATTCTACAATCTATGCAGTGCATTTTTAAATTTTATTTGCTGTTATGTTATTTTTGCCATGTTCAGCAAGAGTTTAAAAACCTGAAGTAAAACATTTTGACATTTTTTGAGTTTTACCTGGTTTATCTTTGGATATTCCAGGAATCATTACCTATTAGAATACTTTTCTCTAGTATTATAATCATCCTGTCTTTGCAAATCCATGAATACAGATTTTATTACTGTACTGGAAAATAACTTTCACAATTTAAAACTAAGTAGGTTGATAATGTGATATCTGTAACCAGAGCCAAAATGTATATGATATTAAATTAATTTCCAGGTTAATGCTGAAAATTAGTTGTTTATGATGTTGTGCTGTTAATTAACATTACTGTTTAGTTATTTAATGGGACACTTTTCATCTCATAAATCTACAAACATTTACCTGAATAATTAAGCCCTAATCCTGCAATTTATGTGTTTAAATTTTACAGAGTTCAGTAAAACAATTTACAATGAAAGGTAAGAAGATAGATATTTATAGGGAGATCATTTTGCTGCGGCAAATAATGCAAATTCAATGTTCTTCCTCTTTTCCACAGGCATAATGTGCTTTCCATGCTAAAAGGAATAGTATGTAAACAGAGCAGATTGAGAAATCCATTATTCCCTCTTCATGCATTTCAGTCCATATGGGTTTCGAATCTATAGTGTGGGACTGCAGGGGAAGTTTGCATTACTATCTTAAATTATTACATGTTAAACAATAAACCTGTCAAACAAAAATATCTTCATTGCAGTAAATCCTCTTGAGGGAAGCAGTCAGGGCCCAAATCCATCTTCTTTACTCTCACTGGATATTGTATGTTACCTGCAACTGGTCTCCTTAAAATCAAAGACCTTGTGTCTGAGGTAAAACAATTAGAGTAAAACTGGCAGAATTACACCCTTAGCAAGTATGATTTAGAGCCATTACCCAGTAATTTAGAGAGTCTTCAAAAAATGTGAAATGATAGAAGAATAAAATTTGAAGAGGAGATTAATGCAACATGGATCTGAACTACTGAAGAAACATCTATGTTTAAATGAATAAGCATGCAAATGCAAAGAAGTAAGGAATTTCCTAGTTAAGCATGAAAATACTCAGATAGATGATCATATAAATCACACTTCAATGAGTAACTATTAAGGAAGTAAACCTGGCGAAGAATAATAATTTCTTTGGGTGCTTTTAAAAGCACGGCTTGCATTCAGAGATGCAGATGCTTTCACCTGGTGCTCAGTCTGTATTCAGCCTTAATGTAGGAAATGTACTTTTAAGCAGATGGTATTCTTACACCTATTTTGAAAACCAAGTGAAATAGGAAATACATTTTTGGAATAAGAAAGCCTATATAAAAATGTGTGCTTTACAATGCAAGGTGATACTACATAAGCTGTTACTCACACTAAAAAAGCTGCCTACTGGGTGGTCCAAACAATGCAAAGACTTATTTTTCATAGTGAAACATTATTCTGCAATGTTAAAGACTGATTTTTAATTCTCTGTAAGTTACATTACAGACAGCAGTAGTCTATCATCTTGGTGGTGCTTGGACCTGAAATACAGAGGCCAATGGGGAAGGGAATGTGACAGGTTTCTGCACTGGTCCATGGCCCAGCTGTGAAGCAGTGTTGCTGTTTGCTTAAGGAGCAAGTCTGTGTGCATGCTTAAGCACAAAAGGATGGACAGGCTGCTTATTTGTCTTGAGGCCTTGGTAGGTGAGGCTCTGGTGCAGTCAAGAGGAGACAGAGCACAAAAGGGAAAAATGGTTGATATGAGTTTGCATATTTTTGTATTAATCAAGCAGACTATTCACTCACATCTTGTTATCCAGGTGTCTAATAGCACAGGCTGCCTGTTCTTAATAGCAGATTGGCAAAGGAAGAATAGACAAGGAAATTTCTACAAAAATCATGCGAAGACTGTACTCGGTAATTAATACAGAAACAAAAGCCTCTTTTTCACATCCCAAGCCTTGTCACTGGGTCATAGAAAGACTGAGCAGTATGGCCAAATTGCGTGCACAGCAAGTGCATGCATGTGCTATGGTTGTATAGAGTCACAGGGGCTGGTTTTATGCTGCACAGACATTGCCCTGCACTCTGCCAGAGCAGTGGGGCAGGACCAGTAACAATGCCAAGAATTCCCTCCAGTGTCTCTGCTGTGACACAGTGCCTGGGCAGAGTCCCATCATTACTAACAATTAAGCCAGAAGTTAATTATTCTAGTCACAATAAAGTAGTACTGAAGGAATCAAAATAATATAATCTCCAGAGACCAAGTAGTGGTATTCCCTTAGGTGAGATAGATAGTGAGAATGTTTGAAATTATTAATGAAAAGTGAGTGCTTCATAGGGAATTGACCAATGTAAGTTTGCTTCAAAGGTAAATGTGACAAATTTTCTGAGATGCAAAGGAAATATGTTTGCAAAAGGAAAGCTAATAGCATCTCTTCATTGGCCAAACTATGACATAATTTTTTATGCTTAGCACAGACATTTTGAACAAGTGAGAAAATACATAGAGAGTCTCTGGCTGTGGAGATTCTCTTATGGGAGAATAATATGACTTATGGATATGTTCAGTTTATGCCTTGCACCTCACACTGCAATGCTGAAACTTTGTAAGAGGTACAGAAATTTGCCAGGATTCTGTGAGATCTGGAAGTATACAGTCTTCAGTGTCTGTAGCCACAGTCTGAGGTTCTGAATAGTCCTTTTCAGTATAACTTTTAATTTTAGATTCTTAGTCTTCTATATTCTCAAAACTAGTGGAAATTAGGGCTTGGCATGTTTCAAGCTGGAGTCCTATTAGTCACTGACCCATTTTTAATGTTTTTCTTGCAATATGTATTTTTTTATGTTGATCATTTTTTCTCTTCTTTTCTGGTAAACCAATCAAAAAATGGGATTTGGTAAATGTAGCTGTATTGGGTTTGGAGAAACATATGAAGTCATGGGGTTTTGTACTGATGAAGGACAAGTAGATAATTAAATATGTGAAGTTACTGCTTGATGGGGAGGAAGGCTACTGCCCACCTGGGCAAGTTTTAGTAGGGGCATCGTGGGCATGGGAGATATTATTTCCAAAATGTTACTCTGTGGTTATCATCACACAGATGATATTTACAAGTTCATCACCATAAACAGGAAATTTAAAATAATGATGACTTCATTAGAAGTTAGTACTTAACTCCAGTTTTAAAGAAGTGGTCCAATTTTAATGCTAACAAGCATAATCATGTTAAAATACCCAAGCCAAAGAGAATAGGTGGCTTGGATGTTTGATCTTTGCTTCAGAGTACAATTTTCTTTGGGCCAGACTTTGTTATTGAAAATACTTTAAACTGCCTCGATCTAGAGTACAGTCTTGACTCAATGTCTTGCCACTTGCAAGTGAAAGGTGCTTAAATACAGAGAAGTATGTTACACTACATGGTAGTTTAACATTGTAGTAGTTTTAACTTTGTTCTCATTTAATTCCTATTTTTACATTTTTTGAAAAAGTTAACAGCTATGGCAAAGCAATAATAAGTAGTGATTTGGAAATGGGGGCACTTTTTATTCTTGGATTCACAGAAAGTCAATATCCCAGCATGACTGTAATAGGTGTTATAGTAAAGAACAGGCAGTATCTCACACAAAACATGGTATCAAGATCTGGGTGCCTTGTAACCAAAGATGTCATTTCACTTTCTGCAAGTAGAGAGAGATCAATCCAAGCCGTTCAGCTGTTTGTGTAACTCAGCTTCCTGTTCGATTTCATTATAACAAACTGCCTTTTCTAAGTAAAAGCAAAACCTCTGCTACATGATGTAGTGTGAAATATCACATGGACTTTAGACTAATTGTCACTGGCAGGTGTCACTGACACATGAATGCCATTAATTTCAGAATCCTATCATTCAGGAATTTAAGGCAAAGAATTTGTAACCTATTAAGAATAATTTTTGGTTGTTTAAACAGGAGTTTCATTTCATCATTTTTAAGCCCTCCACTGAGACTAATCTTACACTGAGGGAATATAAATCATGAAAAATTTGACTGTAGTCAGTAAAATCATAACAGCAAGCAGAATTTGGTCTCTTGGGTATAAAAAATGGACATGAAAAATTTTCTACATATATGGGGCTGGGGAGGGGTTGGGGCAGAAGATTTGGGTTTGTTTCAGGGGATTTTCTTGAGTGGGGCAGGTTTGAGTTGGTTCTGCAAATAAAATAGCATGATCACAGGACAGTTTGACTGTTACAAGAAACTCTAAAAGGACCAAGATAGTGTTACATAGTATGATCTGATTGTACTGAGCATGCTGTAGCTGTGTGTGAGGCCTGTGAGATCTCCATAGTATTCTCCTACTCAATACCACACTTTAACAGACTAATTACTGTTAGCCATGTTGCAGCTGGAGGCTCCAGCAGAGGACTTGCTGATGTGGGATGTTGTATAATGAATTTCCAGTGAAAAGATCCTGCTAGTGTTCTGTGGCTTTTGAACCAAAATCTGACTGGGCATGTGCAGGAGAAAGAGTAGCTTCTTTTTATTTTTTCCTAAAAGAGTATCACTGGATTACTGATCACACCTGTCATAAATGCTTTGGGCTCAGTAAATGGAAATCATGTTTCCAGATCATTCATTTTATCTTGCAAATGTATAAGTAGAAATCACCATAAGAAAATTATTTTTTAGGATGTCTCTTGAGAAAATAAGCTGGTAATAAAGCTATGTCTCAAAGCAATCATTGTTGTTAAGAACTGTCTAGATGGCCAGGCTCAGAGAGTGGTGGAGAATGGTGCTGCATCCAGTTTGTGTCCATCACTAGTGGTGTCCCCCAGGGATCAGTGTTGGGTCCAGTCCTGCTTAATATCATTATTGGTGATCAAGATGAGGGGATGGAGTCTACCATGAGCAAATTTGCAGACAACACCAAGTTTAGTCAGAGTGTTGATCTGTTGGAGGGTAGGAAAGCCCTGCAGAGGGACCTGGACAGGTTGGATCAGTGAGCCAGACCAACAGCACAAGGTTCAACATAACCAAGTGCTGGATCCTGCATGTTGGCCACAACAGCCCCATGCAGTGCTACAGGCTGGGGGCAGAGTGGCTGGAAAGTGGCCCAGTGGGAAAGGACCTGGTGGTGCAGGTCAACAGCAACTGAACATGAGCCAGTGTGTGCCCAGATAGCCAAGAAGGCCAGTGGCATCCTGGTCTGTATCAGGAATAGTGTGGCCAGCAGGGCCAGGACAATGACTGTCCCCCTGTACTCAGCACCAGTGAGGTCACCCCTTGAGTGCTGTGTCCAGTTGTGGGCCCCTCAGTTCAGGAGGGATGTTGAGGTGCTGGACTGTGTCCAGAGAAGGGCAAGGAAGCTGGTGAAGGGTGTGGAGCACAAGTCCTGTGAGGAGCAGCTGAGGGAGCTGGGGGTGTTTAGCCTGGAGAAGAGGAGGCTCGGGGGGACCTTATTGTTCTCTACAACTCTCTGGAGGGAGGTTTTAGCTGGGTGGTGGTCAGCCTCTTCTCACAGGCAACCAGCAACAGGACAAGAGGTCATAGTTTTAAGCTGTGTCAGGGAAGGTTTAGGTTGGACATTAAGAAGAATTTCTTCACAGAAAGGGTGATTAAACATTGGAGTGGACTGCCCAGGGAGGTGGTGGAGTCACAGTCCCTGGAGGTGTTTAAGGAAAGACTGAACGTGACACTCAGTACCATGGTCTAGTTGACAAGGTGGTATTCAGTCATAGGTTGGACTCAATGATCTCAGAGGTTTTTTCCAACCTAGTTGATTCTGTTTCTATCATTATAGGAAAGGATAATCACCTTTCTAGGTTTGCAAGGCTGCATACTTACGCAGATGGATGCATTTGGTAAGCCTGGTACTGAGCACTGCATTGCATGTGGTGGGACCCTGCAGGAGCCCCCAGGAGGAAATATTGCCTCCCATCCTATGGAAAACCTGAATTTTTGCTTTCTGGAACTGTACAGAAGCCTTTTAGCTTCACTAGCCATTAGGGTGAGAAACAGTACCTCATTTTAAGGATTTCAGTTCTTTACCATATAATTCAGTGTGAATTTGGAAAATAACTGCAAACAGAAGTGACATTGGTTGCACTTCTCTCAGCCTTATGTAAATTTTTCAGCTGAGACTTGCAGTGATGATGTTTGCGTTCTGAACTGATTCACCCGTCGATGGTTTCTGTTAAATCTTTTGCTACTCTGTAGTGGCAGACTGCATTTTGCCGAAGTATCAGACCAACAAATCTGAAAAGAAATTGGACTGCTCATAAATTTTTCTTTGCTGCACAGCTTCTTAATTGTTTTTTTTCCCTCCAACAGTCAAAGACACAAACAGTGGCAAGTGATAAATACAAGCTTTGATTTGTTAAACACATGTTAGCTCTATGTTTAGCCCTAGGCAGTGAATTTCATTATAGGCTGGTTTACTTCTGGATTGGTTATTGTGATTACTTCCAATGCAAAAAGATTTGACCTGCAGCCATGACTGATTAGTATCAGAGGTGAGAGATAAAATAAGATGCAAGTAAACTGCACAGATAAATTGCAGTAGGGTTCTCCAGAGGCAACCTAGTACTTGTTCTATATAAAACAAGTCACAATTCAGCTTGTAATGACTGCACTGCAATAAAAATAGACTGCAGAACTCTCTCATTGAAATATCAAAAAACATAGTAAGAAATCCAAGAAATTTAATGAAGTTGAATAATAAATATATGATAATGCTGTGCCAAAAGCCTGCAGATTTTAATAGGAGTTCAGTTTCTCCTCCCTGTCTTTCTTATCCAAGCTGCTACTCACCTGCTCTTTGTCTTCATTTTCTATCCACAACATACAGGTTTGTTTGAACACTTCTTTTTGCTAGATCTTTGTTGGTAGTTAAGTTTTCATCATGCAGCACTTCACTGTCCTGGTGTTATTGTTTGAAAATTCTTTCAAGTATTCTGTATCAGCCTTATTTTTGTCATTTTTCCAGTTACTGGTGCTCTGAACCAGCAGCATATCTCAGATGACTGATGTACTCTGGCATATAGTGTGGTTCCTAATTCATTACTCTTCTGCTTCTAAAAAAAATGCACCATTTTATCTAAGTAAACTTTGTTAAAGTACAGTAGGTACAGAGCTTTGAGAGTGCATACAAAGCGAAAATAACTCTAATAATATTTTCACAATTTTTTTTTTCAAATTGCAGAATTTTTTAACTTTGTCTCACATCAGAAAACTTTAGATCATTTCTTTATTTCTGGTTATTTTGTAAGAAAAAGGCTAAGACAGTTAATAGTTTGCTTTTATAGAGCTATGATTTAATCTGCTAACTGTATGTTACCAAATAATTTTTCTTTTTTTGCTGGTATTTAAAAATCTGAATTCACTCTGATGAATTCCCCACAGCTGAGTAGTAATAGCTGGATTTCAGGTCTTTCTTTCTAGAAGATGCTGTATGCTTTCACAAATTATTTTTACAGTTCTTCATAGATTCTGTGAAGAGTTAACATGCTGGTAAAAGCAGTAACAATTAATGTGATGTTGTGGAATGTTCTATGAGTTATGTGGGATAGTTCAGAAAGTACCATAACAAATTAATTTCTTATGTACTTTGTATGGGTTTGGATTTTTTTTGTCTGTTCTAAGTTTGAGTTATTATTCTAGTGGATTGTGATTAGCTACCAAAAATCATATACAGCTTAATAGAAACCTAAGCCATGGTATATAATTTTCATGGTTGATCAATGCAAACAAAAAAAAAAAATCAAAATATCTCTGACAAGTAAAGGATAGATACTGAGGACAAAATGTGTTTGCAACCACATATGTAAAAATGTAGATACTACAAGTTACTAATAGATACAGTTTGATAAATAGGTATTCCATTCACTAAATCATGAACTGAATATGAGGTATTTGGGTGAAAAGAAATTGCCTTACATGACTTATTCATTAGCCCTGCTCATGACAATGATTGTATTACTTGGCTGTCTATCATTACTTCTCTCTATTCACTAGAAGTATTTTATATTTCAGTTCTCTCATGGATAACCTCAGATGATTCTAATGATTAGGTTGAATATAGCGATAGCCAATACTAGCTTGTTGTGGTAATTTTAAGCTTGCAGAGCTCCCTTCTGACCCCAGGAAAGGATAATCTTTCTTGAGGATCTTCCTTGCCTATGGAGAGAATTACTGGAAGAAGTTGTTGTGCTCAAGTGTTAGCAGTACAGCAGAACAATAATGCCACACCCACACCTTCCCTGCTTATAACACCTTTCCCCCAAGGGGAGGTCAGAGTACCAAAACCACAGGAAGTATTGTTACTGCTGCCAGTGGGAAAAAGAGAAGCTGCTTTCCTCTGTGGTCCGACAGGCAACAAGCATATCTTAGTCGTAACACAACATATATAAAAGAAGAGTCTTATGAATTCTAATATTTCTTTTCCTAAAAATATCTTAGTACCTGTTCTTTGTCTTAAAGGTTTGTCCTGCCTTATACATAGGTAACGAACAGTGTGAGAAGGCAATAAGCACAACTATGTAATCACTATTGCCTCTCGCTTGTCAGGTTGGTCTGCCCTACCAGGCTAAGTCTGAGAGGGAGAATGCAGACATAACTAACAAGCTGAATAGCAGCAGGAATACCCCTAAAGACTTGGTCATTTTTAACGTGTCTGACTGTCTGTCTTCATCTGACTGTCTTACATTTTGTTGGGAATCAAATATAGACAATGTGGTTGCCTAGTATTAAAAAGTTGGAAAGCTATACCAGCTCTTTACCTTCATTTGCAGCTTGTTTTTGTCCTTATCAGCTAGGAGGAACGTCTTCGATTCTTTGTGGCTTTGTGAGTGTAGTGCTATTCTTGGGACTCTGTCTCACCAGTGTGCTTATGTTGCCTCCTGCACACACACAAAAGTTACATTCAAAATAAGGAAAAAATATTACATTGTTCCAGCCTCCTTTTGGAGTACTGGGATTTGCAAACACCAAAAATGCCCTGCAGCAAAGTGGTGCAATTGTTTTTTCTACATTCTTTTAATGCTGTTCTTTACAGCATATTCTTAGTTACAATAAAGAGCATGACTATCAAATGAATAACAGCAAGCTTGTCGGTTTTAAGGGGCTTATTTGAAAAAAAACAACAACCAAGTTTGCTGAAGCTCTAAAAAAAAATTGAGCTAATTTTAGTAGCAGCATAGATGGGTGTAGTTTCAAAAATTAAGAACAGCTAGGTGCTGTAGTTAAAAATTGGTAAAAGAGATACTTGTGTAGCAAAAATCTTTGACCTGTTGATTTGTTTTCAGAGACAGGTAAATATATATGAAGTCCAGGTCTGCATATTGTCTTGCCTAATGTCCCAAAAGGGCACAGGAACAAGATTCCAGTTTGGGCTAACCCCTCATCTTTTGCTCATCAGACTTTGAGTAAAAGTGATATCAATTTCTTTCATCTCTTGTTGTCCATGTGCTTCCAATTAATTTTTCATTCATAAGAAACTGATAAATTGGAAGTTCTTAATCTCCTCACAAAGATTTGCCCCTTGCAATGGTATTCAGAGCAGCTGTTAGTTCAAGTCTATAGTATATATCAGTTTTCTGTCTGCGTATTCAGGCTCATGCTTTGTGCCTTTTGATCATTGATTTAGGGCCCAAGAAGGGTGAATTCCTCAGCTTCATATCCAAAGGAGCTTAACTGCTTTAGAAAAATGAAATTTTGCGTGACTATATTTAGATACTCTTATTTGTAAACCATAGTCTACTTTAAAACATTCCCTGGGAAGAACATAGTCATCAGACAGCCACAGGCAGACATGTCTTAGGGCATTGTAAATGAAGTAGGATTTTCATTATTGTCTTTCATCATCATAAACAACTTACAACCTAAAACTTTCAAAATCAGAGATTGCCTACATGGTAGTAGTATGCCACACAAGCTAATCATTGACATGTATTGAAGAAAATCACTGTTAATTCACAGAACTCCCTCTTCTTGTCCCACCCACAAAATAAACATACAGAGTCAGAAAGTATCTGCCAGTTTTCTGCTTAAATTCTGTAATTTGTTTGTGGAATTGTAGTAATTTGTGTTGTGACTTGCAAGAAAAAGAAAAAAAGGAGAAAAAGAGGAAACAACCTAATCTTTTTTTGAAAGAGATTTTAACAGTAAGGCAGAAAATGCTGACCATGGTAGATTAAACCATGCAGAACTTCACATGTAGGGAAAATGTGTGACAGACATGGACAAACATCATGGAATTAAAAACAAGCTGGAAGTGGAGTGCAGAAGGAATATGCCATCAAAGAAGAAAACCTGTGCAGACAAGCATGATAGAGAAAGGAGAATGAAGTGGATGAGCTGAAAAACAAAAAAGATGCTATTCCATGTCAATAACAACAGAAGGCTTGATAGCCATAGCAGTGAAATGTCCTGCTGCTTTCTGTAGCATTGCTTTGCTCATATCTAGTTGTTCAGATTTTTCAGGGAAAAGTGTAATTCTTGCTTTAGAGCATTTGAAAGGAGAGTTATAGTTCATGCTCTGTTTTAATAGGTAAAATCTTTTTGAACAGCGATACTTACTGAACAATTTCCTTTGCAGTAGTGCCCATAGTAGTGTATCCTTAGTTTGCAACACTTTATATCATTATTTGCAACATACTTTTTTGTTATGCTTAGGAAGCCTGTGTCTCTGAAAGGGTAGAGCATTAATTGGTCCAAAATCTTTGAAAATAAAGAAGAGACCAAATGAAATAAGGGAAATTTTCCCCTGCATAATAACAACCTTTTCTTCAGTGACCCTTTTTTATTTTCTATTTGTGAACTTTGGAAGCTATCCAAACCAAACAAACCAACCAACCAAACAAAAAAAGATAACAAAGGATGTAAATACCTAATGTCACATCAGGAGAAGAGACAAGGTAAAACACAATACTCCAGATAGCACAGTGAGTTACACAATTCATTCAGCTTTAAAACAAGATTCCAGAAGTTAACTGAGACAGGAGGAATTGAGATTACCCCCCTGGATTTCTAGGACTTACAGTCTTACTTTCTGTATTTCACTATCCCATCCCTTTCAGCCATACAACCATGATGTTTTTGTCTTTGCAGAAAAGACCTGAAGACATTTTCAGTTTTATTTCCTAATGTTAATTTTTCTTCCTCAGTTTGTGTCCATCTCCATATTCAATGTTGGACCTAAGCAAAAGCTTTACATTTTTAAATTTAGTGATGTTTAATGTCAGGCCTAAATTCATTAATCTATGACTTTATGACTCTTAAACTATGAGAAGAACTTGAGGGTTCTCATGGATGAAGAGTTGGACGTCAGCCAACAGTGTGTGCTTGCAGCCCAGAAGGCATGACTCCATCAGAAGAGGAGTGGCCAGCAGGTCAAGAGAGGGGATTTTCCTCTTCTACTCTGCTCTCATGAGACCCCACTTGGGGTGCTGTGTTCAGCTCTGGGGTCCTCAGCACAAGAAAGACGTGGACATGCTGGAGTGGGTCCATAGGTGGCCATAAAGATGGTGAGAAGGCTGGAGCGCCTCTTCTGTTAAGACAGTCTGAGAGAGCTGGAGTTATTCATCCTGAAAAGAGAAGGCTTCAGGGAAACCTCATTTCAGCCTTCCAGTACTTTAAGGGGGCTTGTGAAAAAGAGGGAGAGTGACTTTTTGCACAGGCAGGTAGCAACAGGATAAGGGGGAACCATTTTAAACTAAAAGAGGACAGATTTGGATTAGAAGTTAGGAAGAAGTTCTTTACTCACAGTGTGGTGAGGCACTGAACAGTCTGCCCAGAGAAGTTTTGGGTGTCCCATCTCTGGAAGTGTTCAAGATCAGGTTGCATGGGGCCCTGAGCAATCTGGTCTAGTGGGTGACATCCCTGCCCATGGCAGGGGATTGTAACTAGGTGATCTTTAAGATCCCTTCCAGCCCAAGCCTTTCTATGATTCTATGGCTTTCTGCATCTTATCCACTTTTCCAATGTACTGGAATCTTGGCAAGAGCTGTAAATCAAGTTCACAGTTTTCTAGAGCTTCTTGTGTTGGCTTCTTGAGGCCTTATGATTATGCAGAGTCATCCACAGCAGAACAAGATGTGCCTTGCTTTCTGGACATAATTCTTTAAAAGTAACAGCTTTCAGCTGTATTGATAGTTGCTTCTGAGAACCAGGACCAGATTTATTCTTCAAGTTGACACACAATTTAGGATCAATATTTAAGGTCAGCCTTCACCAGTTGTGTTATCAAGATCTTTTATCCCTTTTTGCTGAATGAGTAAGTGTATCCCAGACTGGTCTCTGGTTAAAACCTGTTGCTAGTGAAGAAAGAATACCAAAAAAAACTTACTGGGAAAAAAACTTACTTTGTGTTCTTGCTTATGCTCTGTTAAAAAATAAAATTAGTGGCAGATGACATACATATTCCCTCAATATTGTCAAATAAATTCTCCAAATAAGAAATCCCAGTGATAAGAACACCATTATCTGCCTTTAGATTTGTAGTTGCATTCACTGTAGTCAGAAAAAGCCAAACTCAGAAGGTACATATGATCTATAAGAAAGCAGAGTCTAACTGTAAAAGAGTTAGAGTTGTGTCTACCATTTCCTTTGCAAGCCAACTGGAAAATTGCGGGTTCTGGGTTGATGCAGGACAAATGCCTCTCATAACCTCTGAAAAGGTATAGCAGAGGAAGACGTCCCCATATCTGCAGAGGTTGCTCCAGTTCACCATCAGCTGAAAATGGGAAAGATTAGAAAGTATGGGAGAAAGATTATTTCTCGAGAACTGCAGCCCTTTATCTTAGTGGCTTTTGTTCAGGTTTGTGCTGCCCTGCCTTGCAATGATTCCTATCCTGGAACAAGTAGGAACAAAGAAACAGCTGGCTCTGCATTCAGTGAACAGGCCCTCTATGCTAGGGGTGTTCTTCTGTAAAGAGACCTCAGGGCAACTGTAAATTGGGCCTATTATGCTCAGCATCATCATGCATCTTTATGCTACACCATGAATAAGCATGGCTGGTCTGTAAATCTAGCCCATTGTATCTGGATTACATTTGTTAAACTAATGCTTGGGGTTTTGTCTGGCTTTGTTCATACCAATACCAGAACATTGAGTAAGAACAGCAAATCAGAAACAAAAAACACAAGCTTTTTAAAGTATTGCTCCCACAGATTTGAGCCCTAAGTGTGTTTTATATAAACATTTTGAATTGGGGCTGGATTTTTGACCAGATTGTTTCCCCTGAAGGATCTTTTGAAACAAAAACAAACTGAGCAAAACAAGCTTTGGTGGTATGGGCCTGTGCCTGTTTTCATGTGAGCTGATGACAAAGCTCAGAGCAGGAAGGCAGCAGTGTGCTGGAATCTGTTGTACATTGTGTTCTGCATGTTCCCAGCTGACTTGTCAGGAGTGATCTAGAACTGAAACAAGAATCTTTTACTGGGGCGCAGCAAAAGAAGTCATCATTAGTGGAAAACAATTTGGCTGTTTGAAAACAATAGATTTGGTTAACACAATATCCTGATTGTGGCTTATTGTCATGTGAATGTGTGGCCTGTTTTAGGAGGTTGAGCACTTTTGAGAACTATCCTCTCTCTTGTATGGCCCATGAAAGTAATTTATATTCTATCACTATACCCTCTGGTTCAGTGTGGGTATATATAATTTTACAAAGGAGATGAGGAAGTGGTTGGCTTCAGCGTGAATCTGTTTCCAATGGAATTCCAAGGTTATATTCATGTGAATGTGCCACGTATCATGGGATTGCAGTGAAGGAGGCAGAAGGTTTCCACATCCTAGTGATGAAAAAAAATGGAAGGTGAGGAAAGTTTTGCTTGTAATAGCTGTTTGAATTTATTTTAATAGGGTCACTTCTGAGAAATACTGTAATACAGTTTCTGTAGATGCTATATCATTGAGCAAAGTAAGTCTGCTACCTGGAGCAGAGGTGAAAGTGAAGTTGAGTCCCACTGTGTAGTGTTGTGCTTAAGTTTCAAGAAAGTAAAAGTGATACAGATTGCTAATGGTATTGCTTGTCAGATTTTTTATTTAGCTTCAAATTTGAAAGAGCTACTCCTTTATTTCTAAACCTTCACATTTGCATCCCTTTGATATGAAATACTTGTGAACTAACTAGAGAACAGAGCTGTGAGTTCAGTAGCCAAGAGATCCTTGCTTTATTAACATAGAATTTCACAGGCTTGTGTGCACCATCTCCTTGTTCTGCATATAACAAATGCAGCAGTCAGAAGCAGAGGTTGATTACAAAGGTCCCAATACTTCAAGGTGTAGCAGTGGTTATCCACACATCTTGTTAAGCATTGTGGCAATCATTGCCTAAGTAAGACTATTCAATTTCAAAAAAACAGATGGAAATCTGAATTCTAAGTAACTGCTTAGAATTAGATATTTATAGTGCAACTTGAAAAGTAAATGTGTTGAACAGTATAGACAGTATAGCATGGCTGTGAACAGACTTTCCTGTTTGATATGTTTCTTGTTTAAGACAAAGATAAGATACATCTCTGTTGTGAAATAGTAATGAGCAATAATTGTGATTTAAGTACATAAAGCATTTAAACTGCAATAACTTACTGCTGCATTGTCCCCTACAGTGTCATTAAGACACTTAAAGGGGAAATTTAAATTGCTTCTAAGACATTCTGTTACCTAGTTACTCTAAACACAGTTGGGGATATACAGTGGCTGCTTAGATTACTAATACCTTACTAATTATGCCTTTGCAAGTAACTGTGAGAAAACATTTTAATTTAGTTGCACCAGAATTTCAAAATAATATTTGTGGTACTTATCAGATTCCTGCAAATTTAAGGACACTGGTGTGCCTTCTTTTTGGTGTATGTGTATGACTATGGCCTGCAGATTTATGTGAAGAATGTTGTATTTTTAGTGTGGTCTTATGCAAGATGGCGTCTGAAAAAAAAGCCTGCACTGAACTGGCAAGTTAGACTGTATCTGTAGTTAGAAGACTTTGAAACTGTAACTGTACTGCAGATGTATGACAACAAACTTCCCTTCTGGAGAGACACATCATCAAAGAAAGAAGTTCTTAAAGCAGTTTGCCAAATGGATTGGGTTGCTCTGGTCAAAAAGCCAACAGTATTTCTGGCTGAGGACTTTTACCAATCCCAGTGATGTCAAGAAATAACTGTGTTAGTAGCATTTGCTGGTATAGACTATGCCTTACCCTAAACTGTTGTTCAGAACAAGGGCCAAATTTTTTTTTTTTTTTTTTGTAACTTTCATTGCCTTCACTGCGATGGACCTTCTGCTTGGTGTGCATGCAGGGAAGTCATGGTTTATACACAACCATTGTACCATAGGATTAAAGAGCTCAGGCTCAGGTTTTCGTTTGGAATGAACCCTGCCAAACAAGGTCTCATGGTTCAGTTTAAGGAGGAGTGATGTATGCTCTTAGATGCATTTGAATAAACACCAGTATTTTGTCCTGTAGATTCCTAAAATAACCAAAATAAAGGTGAAGTGCTGAAAATACATCATGCTGTCAGGTTTCTGGTCTGTACTCAGAACTTAGTCAAGACAGTGGAGAAGGTCCCAGTGGATTTTGGATGAGATAAGAAATAAATAAAAATAAGAGGAAATAAATGGACCCTGCTGTGCCCAATTTCCCCAAAAATGGCTTTTGTGATACTGAGGAGCAATATTTTTTTTTCCAACCAGAACAGTAATTTTCATGTATTTCTCAACAGGCACAGATTTTTCAGGGCTGAAAGGTAGGAAATGGATAGCTTACGCAAGCACTGCACACATGCTCTGGGGCATGCAATGTGGTTGCAGCTGCACAGCATCCTCCCTCCACCTCTCAGTCAGAGCATGGTAGTACTGAGTACTGGTTTCCACAACTACATTTGCTTAATTTATTCTGCTAACTCTCGGCATACACTTAGCAGTATAATGTAGGCAGAGAAATTTGACAGGGCTAGCTAAAAATATTACATATTATAGGAAGATCAAATGTAAAAGGATTGGATAGACTTTTGTTTTCAGACTAATACATTCATGAACCATATTCATTCAACACTAAATCCAAATGCTTCCCATGTCATCGGAGATTAAATACAGTGTGGGCAGATGCCAGTCCCATGTATCCTCTTTGCCCTTTTCCTGTATTGATAAGTCCCGTAGGTTTCTCCTTTCTGCTTAACCATAACGTTCAGACAAGTTGAAATACATGCAAATGCAATTCTATTCGTCAGCAGTGTGCTATGGTGTTGGAAAACGAGTAGATTAATTAAGATAACAGTATCTTCTGTAAACTTGAAAACAAATAATTGTGTTTTTAATATCTGACATTAAAGGTGAGTTTTTAAAAAAACTATAGTGTTCTTCTAAGGCACTGCATCTGAAATTAGTTCAACCTGTGAAAACATTGTTCTCCTTCCAGAAATTAACTTAATTGATCCCTTTTAAGTGCATGTTCTTTAATGGCTTTTGGCCACTTTTAATGTCAATTTTAGGTACAGCTGAATCTAAACAACTGCAGTTTACGTGGTCATTATATAATTCATCTAGATTGATCAGTTTAATATCTGATATTTCAAGATTTCCTTACAATTCTGGAATTTTAGCAATGCAGATATTTTCCTTTTGCCCAAGGCAATAATAGATGTGGTGTGCAAACACTGCTTTAAAGAGGGTGTCTGTCTGCTGATTTACATATTTTAAAAGTATTAAGATCAAAAGTAATGAGAATTTAATCCATATGGCATGTAAAAGATAAATAGGAATATTAATACTGTATCAAATACTAATTAAAGGAAACACCAGTCCTATTTTTAAAATCTTGCATGCAGATGAAAAAGAAGTCACTGCAAAGTTAAGATCTGATTCTTAAAGAAATTAAGAATTTTTTTTCTAGCCCAGATTCTAACTGAGACTGAGTTCATGTGCTAGGCCAAATTTTGTTTGCATGGCACTTCACAGTATCACTGGAGTGTCCCTTTCTTTCCAAGTATCTCATGTGATTCTAAAACTGAAAACTACCGTCAGCTTTACTACCAGCTTTTACTATGGAAATTCCCTTTCATTATCCAAGAAGCTGAAATACCAGTGTTTTCTAACTTGCCTAAGCATACATGTCTAGGCTGTAAAATAGCTAATTCATGGGAACCCTGTTGGATTTTGATCAGGTCTTCTGTGCAGATTGTAGCAGTGGTGAAGAAAATGTCATCTTCTTTGAAGAAACCTTTAGACAAGAGTGGTCAAGATGAGTCATAAGTTTGCCATGTCTTTGGGCTAGACTAAACTTGTCTTTCACTGTTACGGAATTTGTAGGTGAAAGTACCTTGGGATCTGTGCTCCTGGCAGAGTAGCAAGTACTCAGAAGAACTGGCTCTGGTTCCACTAGAATCAGAAGCTTTAGTGCAGTGCCAACACTCCACACAGACAAGTCAGCCATAGCTAGACCTGTGTATGTATTATGGAGATACATTTAGATCTTTGTTATTTCTAAGACTGTTCTCCATTAAGTCTTCATTATAAATATTAAAAGATAGAGGATACACTTTTAACAGAGGAGTTAGTTAGCTTGCAGTGAAAAGTTTCCTTTGAAATCTGAAAAAAATAAACAGAGAGAGCTTATAACAAGTTTTGCTGGTACTGCAGAGTCTAGTAAGTGAAAAAATAAATTTCATCATTTGCTGTAGCAGGCTGAAAAAGACCTGTGAATAACTGGAGTGATTTTTCTTCATTTGTGCCTTGAAGAATATGTGTACACCAAAGCTGTCTGTGACACAGCTAAGCCTGCCAGAGTGGAGAGAAAAGTCTAAAATGGTGAATCTTTTTTAGTCTTGTGCACTGTTCAAACTGTAATTCTTTCCTCTAGGTCTATGGTTCTTACGTGTTTCTGTAGTAACTACAGCAAGTAGTCATCACTATCCAGCAAATCTTGCCCTCCATGGGCTGAGAAAATGGGCTCTGATCAGTGGACTATTTTCTGCTTAAAGATGGCAGTAATTCTACTGTAGAAGGCAGTAAGATACTCTGCAGATTGCATAAACCTCCACTGTGGCTGCTGTTCCCTTTGGCCAGATCAGAGTGGTCAGGACAAAATTTTTTTGTCAGCAGATCAACAAATCACAACTCTTCTGCAACCTTTTGTCCACTTTGAAAGTGCTACTCCATTCTAAAGAAAATGGTACATCAAGCAAGTACCAGTTGTTGCATGGAGCAAAGTTGTCAAGGAACTGCCCACTCAGTGCAAGAGGCAATTTGATGTAAAAGGAAAAATGCAGTCACTAGAGAAAGAATGTGAAGGAGAGTGCTGTAAAACATTCCCAGCTGCATGTGTGTAAAGCCAGTTTAGCCAGTCCAACAGATGATGAGTGGGGATATAGACCCATATACTTGTCCTCTTCCAGGAAATAGTAGGTAGATGCAGTAATTGCACACTGTGCCACTTCTTTGCAGTCAGTCTAAGAATGATTTCACAAAAGTACCAGCCCCAGTCCATCTAGAAGAAGCTGAGTTTTGTCTTGGGTGAGTTAATGCTTTTTTTCCCATTTGTCATTTCAAATATCTGGCAAGAGTGCATTGGCTCTGTGCCTTCTGAGTCATGGCCTCCCTGGGAAGGAAGGATGTGGTTAAACTCACTGAAGTTGTTTTGTGGACTGCTGAGTGGCTACAGAGCCTTGTATCCCAGGTGCGTTTTTTTTCTGTTCCCTTTCCTGCAGAATAGCCCAGGTACTGTTTTTAATAGTTTCTGTGTATTTTGTAAAAGGCCTTTTAAATATTGAATAAATTTTAATTTTCCAGCTGGAAAATTAAAACATAGAAGTATATCATCACATGGTTCATTCAGTCTTGAAGCAATTTTGAAATGTTAACTGGAAAAATCTATCTGCCTTGGAGCATTTTTTACATCAAACATTCCATGAAAATATTTTCCTGAAACTCTTTAAGTATTTCCAAATATTAAAGGAGAAGAGAGATGACTATCCGAGTATTGGTGATGGGCTAATGCAGATAGTGTCAAGTTCCCATTTTTTTAAACAAAAATGTAATGCAAGCATTACAGTGGGGGGAGACTGACTGGCATCACTCGTCACTGGCACAGGCTGACACACTGCTGATGCCAATTCACATTCTGACAGAGGTGTTGTAGACACCAAATAAACCGAGTTTTTTGGTAAGCACTTTGACATGCAGAGACAAGAACCAAAGAGAAGTAAACAAGTGGCACAATGAATAGTTTTGGAAATAAATATACAGGTAGGTATATCCTTCTCTCCCCATACCATTCCCTCCTCAGCCCCATCTTGGTTTAGTTTTTGAAATGGTTTCTAGTAGCCATGCCCTTTTGAAAGCTGGGGAAGAGCAAGTAGTGGTGATTGGAAGAGGGATAATCATCTTTTCCCTTCAAGACAGGATGATTTCCCAAAGAGGGAAGACTTTTCATTCCTGTAGTGTGTGTAGTACCTGTGTATATATCTTTAGGATGTACTGTTGGCTCTGTATCTATCAAATAATAAAACTCATCTTGGATCAGCATTAAGGTTAGCTTAGTGCCCTCTAGAAATCTACTGGGCAGAAGTTTATTCTTGGAGTTTATTGTGGTTCTGAACCTAAATGATTTCTTTACATCCTTCCTTGTCTTTTGTAGTTTTTGTCTGGATAATTCTTATTCCTGTCCTCCAGCTGGAGAAACAAAGTCAAGTACTTCCTAATCCCTGCCTATGAATTTAAAAGGTCTCTGCTTCTTTTAGTGGGGGGACTCAAGAGATCTGAAGCCCTCATCCTCATCATATCCCCCTCTGTGTTTATGATAGCTTTACAGCTGTATTCCAGAAAAAAAATATATTCTGGTGGACTTCTACTTAGAGATGAGCCCAAATAAGTAGAGCTGGATTGAAAAGATAGTAGTATGTGCTCTAATCCTAGAGCACATACTACTTCCCTAGGATGGTGCCTGTCTTTCCTTAGGTCTATGGTTTCCAATCTAATTGCAAGACAAGGACAGTCTCCCAACAGCTCCAACACCTCTGTGTAGTAAAAATTCCTTCTGTCAGCCTGGGTTGCGTAACACCTCATGTTTACAGGTGTGAATGCTAGGCTCTAGTATTTGCTGTGGATCAGTGTCATTGGAACAGCACTATTGAGCTGGGCAGCTGGGTCGCTAAGGTAGCAAAGCAGCATCTCAGTCAACTCAGATAATACTCAAGAACAGAAACTCATTCAAAGCCGTACTTGACACAGGCATTTTTTCCGTACTCAGCCAGATCGTTTGCAGGACACACTGTCATTTTATTGGCCATTTTTGCACCTTTCCTGAAGCCAGGGTTTTCAGTACAGACACATGTGGATTTTTCTGCCTTTGAGAAAAAAGACTTCCAGAAGACTGTGACATCTAAATGGTAGCTATGTGTGCGATACAAGTATTACTCATCTTTTGTAGAAGTCAATGGGTGCAAACCATAGTCTGAGACACTTTTCACAAATCTCTGAGCATAAAAGAGGTTTTGAATGTTGAAGTATTGAAGTGTTCCTGCGGTTCAGGTGCTATCCTGCTACATGGACAGGATATTGCAGCTGGTGTCTGATGCTGGAAGATGTCTTTCCTAGATGTCTCATGCTGCCAGTTTACAGAGCAGGTCAGAGAAGCAGCCTGCAATTTCTTCAGTCTCCTCATCTTGTGCCTAGGCACTGCCAGATGCCTCTGTGTATGTTTAGGTTTATTGGTTTGTGGGGGATGAAATGCTTAAGAATATCAGCATTCCCAGAGAAGCTGTGGATGCCATATCCATGGAACTGGTCAAGGCCAGGTTGGATGGGGCTTTGAGCAACCTGATATAGAGGAAGGTGTCACTGCCCATGGCAGAGGGGTTAGAACTAGATAATCTACAAGGTCGCTTCCAACCCTAACTATGCTATGATTCCCTAGAAAATTTTCTTAATGCAAGCTTTGACTTACAAAGTGAAGAACAAAGGTATCTTTGAGGAATGCAGGAAATAATAAGCCTGTGCTTTATTTAATCATAGTTAAAGAGAAATTAAATAAAAAATTTTGATCTTATTTTAGCATATTGCCTAATTCCCTTGACCAACCAAACTGGGGACTGTCGTGGTTTGACACTGGCCCAGTGCCAGGCACCCATGAGAGTCACTTGCTCACCATCCCCTGCCACAGCTGAGCAGAGGAGAGAAAGAAAAAAAAATTAGCGAAGGCTTCATAAGTTGAAATAAGGACTGGGAGAAACACTTCAAGGGCAAAACAGACTTAACTTAAAGTTACAAAGTGAATTTACTGGTAACAGAATCAGAGGAGGATAATGAGAAGTAAAATAAGCCCTTAAAACACCTTTTCTCCCCAGCCCCTCCCTCCTTCCCACCAACAGCACAGGGAGACTGGGCGCGGGGGTTTGGTCAGTTCATCACCAAGATTCTCTTCCACTGCTCCAGGAGAGGAGTCCTTCCCCTGTGAGGCTGTGGGGTCCCTCCCATGGGAGACAGTTCTCCGTGAACTTTGCCGGTGTGGGCCCACTCTCCACACTGCACCTGTGCAACACAACACACAACCCATGGGCACACAGTCTGTGCCATGGGTCTCTCTTCCACAGGGTGCAGTCCTCCAAGGACAGGCTGCTCCGGCCTGGAAGCAGGGGTCCTCTCTCTCCACTGGGTCTTCCACTGGATCACAGCCTCCTCCAGGCATCCACCTGCTCCAGCATGGGCACCTCCCCCACGGGCTGTGGGTGGATCTCTGCATCCCCTGTGGACCCATGGGCTGCAGAGGGACAACCTGCTTCACCATGGTCTTCACCACAGCCTGCAAAGGCATCTTGGCTCTGGCACCTGGCACCTCCTCTCTCTCCTTTTCCACTGACCTTGGAGTCACCATGTTGTTTTTCCTCACATGTTCTCACCTCCTTCTCTTCTCTGAGTAGAAGCCAAAACTGTGTTCCAGCAGCATGACCACCTTCAGAGCCATCAGAGATTGGCTCTGCTGAACATGGTAGAAGCTTCCAGGAGTTTCTCACAGGAGCCACCTCTGTGGCCTCCCTGGTACAAAAAAACAGGTAGTGCAAAGCCAATACAGGGACAAAGGCTTTTCTGCCTTTATTCCCATTTCACAGCAGGATTTCTGCTAAATGAACTTTTTTTAGTGACTTGATTGATCTCGTTTCATATCTGCTACAATTTTTTATCTTTCTCTGATACCAGTCATGAATATACCTTTTGAGTACCCCTCTCTGTTGATGGACTTCAGCTGAACTGAAAAATCTAGAGATCATTTCATGGGGCATTTTTCAGTGGAAATGAATGCCAATTGCTGCAGTGTTACTCCCTCCAATGTTCACAGGTAATTCCTGTTATTACCAACACAACTGGGTAAAACAAAAAAACAAAATGCAAAGATGTCTCTTCCTAGCAGGCTGGGGGTGGTGTGGTATTCAACACAAATTTTTAAAAAATATGAACAAGAATACTAATGCATAACATTTAATAACATATAATTTCAAAACTATTTGTATACAAACAAAATAGATCAACAAAAACAGCTACTTACTAGCACCTGAAGCAGACTAGAGATGGCAAAAGTTAAGCTAATTAATAAACAGCTTAAATGACCTATAAAATGGGTATGGAGCTTCACTTTAATGACCAGGCAAATAGATATATTGATATTCCATCTTTGGAGCATCTGAAGTTTGGAACAACCCATCAATAAGGAGTATAAGAATAAGGGTTGTGAGAAAAGTTTTCCTTTCATGTGCAGAGGTATTGTTGTGCAATGTTACATCCATGTGGGTCAGTGATGAAAACTGACTGAGTACCTTAGCTCTAGGTAGCCCGGCTTTCTAGACCTGTGAGGGGTCAACAGAACTGTGACTGCTTAACTACCTCCAGTAATTTGTTCACCTAGGCAGTTACCTGTGCTTCAATCCCAAGTAATGCAGCCACCCAAAATATTACAAAATTCCAATAATAATTATTATATCACAGTTTAATTTAGAGCATTTGGATATGAGATGCTTTCATTGCTGGATAGATGTTTCACCACTTGTGTTCAGCACACTTACAAAATCTGCTCACTAAGAGGATAAAACCTACTGCCAGATTTTCCAGGCTTTTTCCTCTTTCACTCCTGCATCCAGGGACTGGTGAACAGCATAGGACCAGGAATTATGAGTGGAAATCCTGTATCTCAAAAACCTAAGGGCTGTAAAGGCATCGCCAAAAATTGCTGTAGAGCATAAGTGGCCTGAGGATGCCTTATCAACACCAACACGCAGCTTGCTATATCTAGAACTTTAAAGCAACTCCAGCTATACTGCTGTCCTAGTATGATTCAGAAAGCTGAGCACATGCCTTCTTTACCATGGAGGACCCTACAGGGAAAGCATGCCCTGAGCAGACTCAACCAAGGAGAAGAGATGAGGATGAGCCTATGGATCAGCAATTATGATTACCAAGAAAAGGATCAAAAAACATTAGTAGTGCTGATTCAAGCCACAGGTACAATGGCAACTGCAGTGAAGCTGCTTCATAGTCTTCTCTTGTCTGTGTATGGAGGGAAGATTCTAGTTCTTCCTTCAGTCCACACAGGCAAATCTCAGTTACTTGGAATTTGTTCAGGAGAAGGGTGAATTTTACCCTGGAGGAATTAGGAAGCATTATAGATCCAACATATGGGACCATATGTCATTGTATTGTTTCCAAATGTTTCTTTTTGAGCTTTTTCCCTCCATTGCAAACAGATTATTTCACCACACATTGTCTGGAGAAGAAGGGGGTTTCATTTTCCCATTTCTTTCATTTAGCCACTATTAAATCTGTATCAGTTTCATAATACTGTTTTTCAACATTATTTCATGCTTTGTTTCAAACATGCACACCACAAGTGTGGTTTGAGGCAAGTGCTTTTAATATGTTGTTCAGGCACTGCCAAAGTCAATGGAAGAAAATAGAGAATACAAGCAGAGGTGGTCCTAAACCACCCCTAAACCAAAGTATTCCACTTGTTTATAAAGATGTCCAAAATCAAACCAAGCATTTTGCTTGACCCTTAATAGAGGGAAACCAGCACTGATGTTTGATTGTGAGTCTAATTAAACTAAAATTAGAGATGTGTGGATTCTGCCCTCTCTTTGCTATGCAGATCAATATGCTCATGTAATGTAAATTGAGCTGGTCTGTATCTCCTTCTTTTCCTGTGATTTTCTACTCCAGCCTTGGAGAAGAGCTCTGGTGTCCAGTGACATCTGTTCTAAATCATGTTTTTGAAAAAATGTAAATACAGAAAACTTGAGGTCAGACCCAGACAAAGCAGTGGGCTAGCTCCCAAGGCCTCTCAACATCTGGGTTTGTTTGATGTCAGGAAGGCTGTCCACAATCAGAGTCTTCAGTGGTGGCAGCAAGAGACTCTTCAAATAGGGCTTTCTGTGGATTTTTGCACAGGTATTGTAAGCATTAAAGCCTTTTGATGAGCTCCCTATCTATAAAAATCTGTGGTTGGCTGGATGCAGGCCTCTTCTGAAAAGGAGGATGTTCTGTGTAGCAGAATTTCTTTATCCTGTCCAAATGATGGAGATGGTCATCTGTGACCTTCTCCAGCCTCAGCCACTCTCACACTTCTCCTGGTTTTTATACCTAATTTTTGTTTGTGTCTAATTCTGGTAGTGTCCAGTTGCTTGTCTGCGCAGGCCTAGATAGTTCCCAGACCTTTAATTTATCAGAATTGATAGATTTAGAAGATTCAAAGTTTTGCTGGGCAGTGATACCTTCAAGTTGGACTACTTGAAGGCAACATTGCAGAAGAAAGTGCTGAAGGCCACATTCATAAAAGAGCTGAAGTGCCTAAAATAGTCTGTTGAATTGTACAGAGCAGGCATTAGCAGACCTTAGATTCATGGGTGTGTTAGAAGATTGCCCTAGGCATAAGACAGTAAACTCCTTGATCTCTGTAAGCATGATAGAGGTGCTTTTTGTTTTCCTGTTTTAGGGCCTTTGTGCACTGTTCTGGGCATTATTGTTTCCCTAAGATCAATAACTGTGAAAATCAAGCTCTGTTAGAAAAGCCACAGAGAAGCAGAGACTTCTTAACTAGAAAACAGTTTTACAATGTGGAGTTGGCATACATTTTACATTTTTATTGAGTGTGTATTTACCAATTAGTCAGCAGCCTGAGCCAGTGAGTTTAATGAACTTTGTGTGATTTATGCATAGCTTTTATTAATTGTGCCAATAGGGATAAACATTGGATACAAATAGATGCAGATGTCTCACTTCTTTCTCCTTTAAATAATACTATTTCTTGTCATTAAACTACTTTATTTTTATCTACTCTATGTGTTAGAAAGTGATCATTCCTTACCTTCCATACTACTGTCCTTCCAAAGGTAGGGCTCAAAATTTTCACTGACCCATATTCTCACTGGTCTGGGCTATGCCCAAGGCCGATACAGAATTTCAGAGAAGAAAGCGTTTTCTCCTCCCCTTTCTCCCATCAGTGGAATGTACGTTAAATAGTAAGTAGGCCACAGAAACAGAGAGCATGTGAATGACTTGAGATCCTGGTAATTTGAGCAGTCAGAGAAAAAGGGGGCCGGCACCTGGCTTTCAATCTCTGTTTCAATGAATATTTAACTACTTTATGTAAAGTGGGACACTTTCAACACATGAGGCTGAGAGAAACCTACCTAAGAATATTTTCTAACCCAGCAGTTAGGCAACTCTCCTGAGAAGCACGATGTTTGGGTTCAGGTCCCTGTACCAAATCACTTAAAGGAGGTGCTTGAAGCTACATCTTTCACAACCTAAGAACATGGCCTAATCACTGAGTTTTTGGATATCAGGGGTGGCAGCACTACCTCCTCTGTTTTTGGGAAAGGAGTCCCCTTGTGACAAAATCAAAATGTTTTGTTTTTTGAGATGCCAGAATGAATTCTTTCAACATCTCTGAAGTTTTTTCATGTTATTTTAGCTGAAACTGTTAGTTAATATGACCTGAATTCAAAAAATGAAAGTTTCTGTTGCCCTAAAATTCCAGTATTAATGAGGGAACAAATTGATAAAAAAGAAGCCTCATTAACTTCTAACTCAGGTTAGACACTCTACAGTTGTCTGATCATGGCACTTTCTGAATTGGGCTCATCAATGGCTGTGCTTTATGGGTTTTATTGGGATTCTTCTCTTCCACATTGGTGGAAGTTCCTGCCCTTTAGAAGTAAAGAGGACTGTGATCTTGAGTACCCAGAACTGAAAGAAGATTTAAATTATCCAGCTGCAGAATGCTAATGGCCAAAAAGTAGGAGCACCTTTCAGAAATCTTTAGGCTTTTTCACCCATTAAACACCATTTGGAACTTACACAACTAAATACTAGGCTATTTTTAAAGGTAAAACCCCTTATGTACATTGGCAAGTGTAGTGAGATCATTTTATTGATTTTGTGTGCTACTTCTGTAGTTTCTCATCTGCAAATGCCAGTAATCTAGAACAGACTTTTTGATACCATCAAAAGAAACAAACAGAATCCAAAACATAGGCGGTTCTTGTGATGTCATTGACTTTTTCCCTCATTGAGTATGGACAATAAGCATGTTTTTCTGATGTTCTAAGTTCAATTGCCATAGTTCTGTTTTTGTTAGATGTTAGAAATATATCTGGGTGCCATTACACTTGGCAGCTGCAGAGCACTTCTTATTCACAGGTTTGCCATAAATTCTTTAAAAGGATAAGAAAAACACAGTTGCAGGCAGGATTTTTGGTTTTGTCCTTTTGTTTCTACATGAAGGACAAACTTTGCTGCCTCTTTTGTGGTGTGATACATGACAGGACATGAAACATTTGCTTCTGAGTATTTTCATTCCAGAAGCAAAACTAGAAAAGGTAAATCAGCTGTGCTCTCTCAGCTCCTTGGTCCCCTTGGACCCTCTGCTATCTTGATGTGTCATTGCAAGGATGAACTCTGATGAGCTCAGCCTTCTTTTGGTGACCCCAGGTTCACAGCCAGTGTTTGGGCACTCAAGTCTTTCTTGAATAGTGGCACAAGCTACTGCTGTTTCTTGTATAAGAGGAGCAATATATCATGGAGCTCTTCATAGTATGATTTACTATCTCTTCCTTTCTGTGTGTTGAGCTGCAGTGAAATAAATAATGATAATGTTTAGAATGTCATCATAAGACGTCTGAATTTAATACTTCAGCAGAGATAACTGGAAAATTCATCCCTCACATTCTGTGTATGTTCAAACTGTTATCCTAGTCCTGGCTGTCTGCAGCCATGGAGGAAAGATAAAAAAGGACGAGTGTAATGAAGACATTAGCTCTTTGCTGGCACTGTCAGATAGTACAGGCACCTCCTCATCACAGGCCACACAGCAGCTGTGTAGCCAACCTGCCACATCCTACTCTGCAAGGCTTTATGTTGAAACCTAGTAACTGGGGTCCTTTTTCTCTGAAAAATAAATACCCAAGATATGTAAAGCTAAGACTTCACATGCCAAAGCAGCTATCTAATATATTTTGTATCTCTGCACAAACTTTCCAGATCAAGTCCTAGTAGCAGGGATTGAATTTCAGAATGCAAAAAAGTGTAGTTGACCTCTCCTATGTATTTTACGAATAAAAATAAGGATTTACAGTTCTGTATATATAATATTGTGAACAATGCTGACAAAATGGTGAAAGAACAGTAATTTGTTTTAGACAAATATGTGTTATTGGTTGGGAGTAAGTAAAAGGGATAAAACACTAAAAATACCATATTTTAAAGACTACTGGTCCCATCTTATAAGGCCTCACATGATCCATCATTATGCAGTGGGATAACACATTGACTTCATGTAGACTGCTGGCATGAACGAGTGTTTGCAGTAAAAACTGAAAATCTTGTTTTCCTGTATGTGGTGTTGTAGATAGTTTTCTTCTATTAATTTTCATCTTCAGAGAAGAAAAAATACCTTTGGCACCTCATATTTTTGTGTCTTCATTTTGAAGTTACTAGTAATGCAAAATAACCTAATCAAAAATGAAATGTGTGACAAGAGGGAGATAATTTTTTGCTGCTCTACCTTGTGAAAGCAAACAGTGAACTGTAACTTAGGGTCCACAAGTCATGTTTCTTTCCTTTTTTATATATTATAATTTAAATATTTTTCAAAACTCATGGTCTTATGGGTCTCTTTGAAGTAATTGATGTGGTTTGTACATTATTTGAAAATATAAATCTTGCTAATTATCTTCAATTTGCTTTTGTCATCCAACAGTCTCATATTCATTTAACTTAGACAATGATGAGCAGCTACATGTTGATTGATACTCTCCATGAAAGCACAAGTTATTCTTATGTTTATTTTATTGAAGAATCTAGCATAAGAATTTTTCATCAAAGGTTAGCTTTGAGTACTCTTAACATATTACTGTGTGTTGGTAGAAAGTATATGCCTCTCAATTATCTCTGAATTATAACTGCTTCGTGAATTAATTTGAGTATTGTGTAGATAGACTGAGTGATGAACTTTAAAAATTTATTTTATCTTATACAAGTGAAGAGAAATGCATATTTCTCTCTGCTCATAGCCTTTTACTTCACAGTGCCCTTTATTAATGGGAATAATTAAGATAGTCCTTTCAAAACAGAGGAGTTAAAATTCTGTTACACATTTTCATTTTAATCTTATTTCTCTAAGCCATGTTAATATCATGTGTTTTTCTGATATTTTCCAATTTTTCCCTTTTATTCATATGCTTAGTGTTGGGGCTGGCTTCAGAGGAGCTAGTTCTAGTAGGGAAGGTGTGCACCCATGTTAGCGTTTTCAGGGTATGAGCCTTCCTACTGGGGCCAGGATATTTTCATTATTGTTATTATGGCATTGCTTCAGTAAGAGACTTTGATGAATCTGTTCACAGCAGTAAAGCTGATTTTTAGGGTTTGTCTCCATGGGAAAGTTAGTGTAGAATAAGCCATAATAGAAATTTATGATATAGCAACTCAATGCATGCCAGGGCTTTGCAAAGCTACTCAAGCTAGATGTGAATCAGACCCCAGAGGCAATATAGCTGGATGAGTGCAGTGCTGTGCCTAAGCTAATTAGTCCTACTGAGAAGTAGGATATGTTATGGAAGAGAGTTATGTTAATATGGCCATACTTCCTGGCTGTCCAAAAGAGAGAAATCAAAAGTGGCATTCTGTGGCAAGAGGTTCACTTGCAATGCACCGGTTTGTTCATGTTGTAGCTCTGTGGGGTCCTTTGTAGGTCATTCACACAAGGGATTAGTGCACGGTAATTAATAAAGTGTTAATTCAGACTTTGCATACTCTGCAATACCCACAGACCCAAGTACAGAATTAGGACACAAATAGATTTTGATGTTGTTAAATCACAAGCTATTCTGTAGGGATGCACTATTCAATACCAGCCAAGAATCTAGTATAGACTTGTAAGAAAGGGGTTGAAAAAAATTCAAATAGCTGTAGTAATTAGGAGGTGGAAAACATATCCAACTCCACAAAGAAATTCCAGAAATCACTTAACCTGTATTTTCTGGAGTGACAAGAAATTCTGCATACCTGCAGTAGCACACAATGGAGGAGCCTGATTTTCCAGAAGGGGTAAGCTGTAATGGTTTAAAAATCAGCCTTTCCAGTGCCTCAGTTTGAACCCAGAAATCAATGCTCATTTTGGTAAAGAAGGGTTTATCAAGTTCTGAGGAATAAAATGTCATGAAAGTCGCTTGAATTAGTCATGAATTTATGAGAGAAATAAAGAACCTAACTAATTCTGTAGCATTTACCACTTTAAAATAAGTGACCCTCAAAGTAAAAAGATTGTGATCTGAGGGGAATATAATACAGTGAGCTGATATACTAGTGCAAGCTGTGCCCTGTCAAGAACAGTGATTTTAGAACAAAGTAAAATACTGTCACATAAGCAAGTCACTATAATACCAGAAGGTCAACTTACTTTATTTATATATATGCACATATGTGTATATCTTCTTCTGCCCCCATGAGCTGAAATCTTCACCAAAATTTTCTTTAGAATCATTTAGGAAAGGCTGGATGAAAATTTAACATATTCTGTGTGCTTTGCACTCCCCAAACTCTTACTGCATGTGGTGTTGCTAAGTACCATGAAATACAGAGCTTAAAATTTCTATATTATTACTGAGATCCCAGGGCTGGAATTCTTTGCAGACCTCCCTCACTTTTCTTTAAACGTCTCTTCTACATTTTCTGAATTTACTTTGCTGTTACTGGACACTCCCATCTACTACTTCAGGGTGAAAGACAAGGAGCTGCACCACTGAAAGTGATGAGCCCTTATTTTTGTCTAGCATTCTTCCACTAGATTCATAGTGTAAGTTGTCAATAAAAGGTTGTGATTTGGATTTGGAAGGAGTACAAAAAACAAACCTAGATGCTCTTTCACAGGTTAACAGACATCTTTAAAGCCTGAAGGTTTTTTCTACTCCTGCTTATTTTTCAAAATCTGTCACTGACTGAATAGTTTGCTTATGCTTCTTCAGTTTCTCTTTCAAAATGTTCCTCCAGAATTTAGGGGCCTGAATCTGATCTGTAGATCACTTCCGGACTATCACTGTGGGTCCCAGTAGCACTTAACAACCCCTTAAAGAAATGGATTGCTGTAGAACATAGGTCAGCAGCATTAGTTTCCTTTATCTAGCCAGGATACCTCCTTTACTTGCAATATTTACCAGTGTCAGACCGAAGTACTGTAGCAACACCAGGAAGCAAATATCTAACTAGTGGTATTTTTACAAGCTTCGGTCAAGCTTTCTTTAATACGTCCTTTAAAAGTTACTGCTACCAACTACCTTGAATTCAGAAAAAGACCTTCTTTCTTAATGAAGAAATCTACTGAGAGTTTTATCTTGGGCTTCTACCGTTTATTCTTTGAAATACATGCTGAATCTGCTACACTCAAATTTGAGATACTAGTTGTATCAATATGGACCCATGGTTTCAAGCCTTTAGATATGCAAATTGTGTTTCTGTAATGAACAAAACCTTAGAGACCATGCTGTTGTGGTTCCACAGAGCCTTTATTGCGCTTCATCATTATGCTAAATTAATACAAATTTCCTGTGTGTCCAGAATTCAAAGTCAATCAAGTGGCTTAATCTCTGAGGGCATGGGATAAAAATGCTATTATTACAGTTTGGAAGAAGGTGAGGGATTACCTTTAAATGTATCCAGGCTATATGCTACAACAGCAACTCTGAAACACAGGCCATTATGAACCACATCTTAATAGAGTGTGAACTTACAGATTGCCTCCTGCCCTACTTTTGATCGCACAGACTAACTCTCCACAGTTGTATGATGCATTTTTGGCAAATTCAGTAGTTGGCTCTGCAGAGAAGCAGTATTAGAAAGGTATTTGTGATTTGTTACTCTTCTTTAATGCACTGAATGTTTTGACTGTTTTTAAAAGTTAATCTCACTGTTTACTTTTCATGTTTGTTTCATCTTTTTCCCCATATGCTTTGCTTTTCATAGCTAGCATCCACAAGATGAACTAGTGCCAAGTGTCCAGTGAATTTTCTGAAGCATATTAGCACAAGATGTAGCTCTTAGGATCCACAATCTGCAGTTTGAAAACTTGTGTATTAATAGCTCCAAATGTGTTTTGGAGACTCTCTCTAAAATTGATGATACTGTCATGTTATTTAGGATTTGTACTTTAAAATTGCCAAAGCTATTTATTTAATCATATTGACTAAATCATCATCCTAATTCTTTGAAGGAATAGCTGCCATCTTACTGTGCAGAAGTATCATGAGTTGCTCCATTGTTGATGTTGTGTTTGCGAGAATTTTTTTGATATCTTTTGTTTCTGAGCCTTTTTGAAAATTTCTCATACCTCCAACATGGTGCATGGTTTTACTTTGGAAGACAGGGAAGGACAAAATATTCACTCGAGATCCTTTCTAATCCTCTTTTCCTTAACTTCACTAAATAAATAAACAGCAGCAGCAGTCTGAGTCCCAACCATGGCATAATGCTGATGAGACAAGCTTGCATCATGGCAAGCCTCTAAGTGCATGATGCCTGTGTAGGTGTCCCAGTGTTTCTACTTTAGGGCTAGTACCTCAGATAAAAACTCATGGAGAAGGGAAAATGGGGCATGTCCAGAAAACTGAAGAATGACTAGCTCTCCTTTGTATTCATCTTTGCATGGAATTTCAACTTCAGCCTTCCAGAAGCTCAGGTTGATCTGGTGCACTGCTAACAAAGAGGCAAGTGTAATACAACCTTCCTGCCATAAACAGGTAAAGTTGATTTTGAAATATCTACAGTGAAGATACTGATATTTGCCTTGTGAGAAGTTACCTCAGCCTCCATTTCAGGTGCCTCTTAGGGATTTGTTCTGCTTGAATTTATTTATTTAAAGTTGATCTCTTTCCTGGTTGTTTGAATATTAGCAACCTTACACCAAAAAAAACCACCAACCAACCAACCAAGAACAACAACAACACACAAACAGAAAAACCCACCCACACATAAAAAAAACATTTCCAGTCCCATCCAAATCTATTTATCCTAATTCTCTCTCTCTCACAGTAACCAAGAGGAAAAGCCTAGGGTATAGTAAAAAAGTAGGGCAAGCAGAGATATTTGCCCAGAACACTCTCCAGCCAAACATGGTTTGTGGCTCAGGGATGTCTCAATCTGGAAGTGATCTCTTCATATTTAATTGCTCTCGGTAGGCTTTTCTTCTGTGAAGTTCTTCATTAACTTGTATTGATCATACAGCATTGCTCAGTGAGAGAGACATCACTTATGTCACATGATAATGTGAGATAGATATTTTTTATCACCTGGTGGCTATTGTATTAACCAGCTTGTCTAGAACTAGGAAATAGGCTGTGGGATGTAGTAATTCCAGCATACCTGAGATGACCTGGTTTTCATCAGTAACTGTCTCTTCTGAAAACATCACAAGCCAACTGTATCATGCATCCTAAGCAGTGGCCAGCAGATCATGGGAGGTGATTCTGCCCCTCTACTCTGCTCTGGTGAGACCCCACCTAGAGTGCTGCCTCCAGCTCTGGGTTTCCAAGCACGGGAAAGCACTTGTTGGAGCAAGTTCAGATGAGGGCCACCAAGTTGATTATAGGGATGGAGCACCACTCCAATTAAGAAAGGATGAGACAATTGGGATTGTTCAGCCTGGAGAAGAAGCAGCTTCAGGATGAGCTAATTGCAGCCTTCCAGTACCTAAAAAAGGGGCTCAAAGGAAAGATGGAGAGAAACTTTTCACCAGGGATTGTAGTGTCAGGACAAAGGGAATGTCTTCAAACTGAAAGAAAGTAGATTTAGATTAGATACTAGGAAGAAATTCTTTACTCTGAGGCTGGTGCAGCACTGGAATAGGTTACCCAGAGAAGTTGTAGATGCCCCATCCCTGGAAGTGTTGAAGGCCAGGTTGGATGGAGCTCTGAGCAACCTAGTCTAGTGGTAGATGTCCCTGCCCATGTCAGGGGGGTTGAAAGTAGATGATCTTTAATGTTCCTTTCTACCCAGGCCATTCTATGATTTTATGAATTAACCAAAAAGCATCTTCCACAACCACCATGGGTGGGAGGGAAAGAAAAATAATGATCAGTTAAGTTTTCTGCATTGTTCAGAAGTGGTTTCTGCCATTCAGATAGTTTAGCATGAATTATTTTTTCCCTGAAGTTACAGTTGTATCTGTGTAAACCTCTTGGACTTTGACTAATTGCCACACCTTTGGAACCCACTATTAGATGTTATTATGTGCAGGGCATATAAGGGCTCCTGTATATTTAACATATGGGAAGATATCCTAAGGACCATACTTGTAGAAGCGTGCTGTTTGTTGACAGGTTTGAATCTTACCCATGTTAGCCACTGACAGTTTAGTTCTTTGGTATGCTTTGTTTAATCTCTGCCTTTTTCCTCTGCAGTCAAATCACTCACAACAGAAACTGAAAGAACTGACAAATACTGAAGGATCAGAACTGTGTTGGAAAGAAAAAAATGGCAAAAGCCAAGATTCTAACTATTTATGGATCTTGTTTCCCAACAAAGTGTATCTAAAAGCCATTGTCTTAGGGTTCAGAGACAGCTAAATGATTGATTTCACATAAAATATTTGTTGTTCTAATTACAGTGTCATCTGGGTCGTTGGCAACAAACAGATGCAAAACCAGCCTTTACATACCATCTTGAAAAACTTATGATTTGCTTAGTGTGCTTTATAATCTAAAGCATATGGCTTTGCATAAAACTGCAGTATCCAAAATGAAGCTGTACGTAATGAATCACTGGGTAGAAGAAAATGCATTGCTTCTGTTACAAGCACTTTCAGTGTGTGTATTCAAATGGTTCTGTTTAGGGTTATAAACAAAAGGCTATCCTCACAGTTTCAGCAGTGTGTTACAGATTCTGGGATGCACATGACATCAAAGAGGCTACATTAATTTCCCTAGCAGTCTATGGCTCTTGGCACTATGAGCACACTCCATCTGAATAAACAGAATTCTACTTCACCACAGTTGTGTGGGGGATCCAAGGTGATCATGAAGCTTGGTTTTGTTTTATTTTATATCTTTCTATAGGATTTTTTACTTCAGATTCTGTGTGTTTAGTCAGTCTGGTAACTGCATTTGAGCTATAGAACACTTCCGCGACTATGCTTTGCTAACCCATGACAACTACAAAGCACTTGACACTGAAAATGATTCAATCTAATATATTATTTTTACGTAATGAATCCAGGTAAGAGCTTTAAGTACACTGGAGTTGCTAAGGATTAATCACTCTTCCTAAGCATTAATATTTTTTTTTAAGTAGTTAGCATCTACTTTCCATTAGCAACACTTACGTGAAGATTCAGTAAGGTATTTTGTGAGTTAGCAAGGGCTGAGGTCTTGTAACTCCTCAAAGCACATCTGATTTATTGTTCTTTCCATGCTTGCTTGTCACTAGCAGCATGAAGAGTGCCAGCTCCTATAAATATTCCTGGACACTCTTATGTACAGAAAGGCACCAAGGGAATTTGGTGGCAGGAATGGTTCCCATCACACTAGATCTCATTATATCAACAGAATAGATGGCATTATTGAACATTTGCAGAGGTCTGAAGCTACTGGTAGGTAAGCATGAAGTATTCTGGAGACAATTACAATTGTTAATAGTATTATGTCAATATGCCTCCAGGCTCCTTATGTTACTAGATTAATTTAATCCTCTGATGCCAGAACATAGGTTCAAATGCTTCACTATTAATGGTTTTTATTCCCTTTTCTTCTTTTCCTTAGTTTCTCAGTACCTTACTTAATAGTTTATTTTTTTTCCTTTTTCCTCCTTCCTATGGTTTTCTCTTTTCTCTCTTACTAACCTTAGAAGGGAAAAGAACATAATGAAGACATACCTTATTACTCAAGTCACCAAGGAGTCTTGCTCTTTATTCTCTCCTACCCTGTGTTGTTGTCTCTTGGTGTGGTTTTGCCTGTACTGAGATTAAAATTTTACAGAGACAGTGTGTTTATTTTCTATCAGCCTCCAGCATTTTTGCAGAACTACCATAATATAATTGAATTTATAGTATGTAGCATAGACACAATAACTTCATTATTTCCAAATGAAGCTACAGATTATTCTACAGTATGTGTTCAGTGAAGCCTATTAGACCTGCTATCCTGTCCTTGTTTCTGATACTTTTATAGTCGGTAGCATTAACAAGCAGTGTACAAATACCCTGTGATGTGGGCCAGGTATCTCTTCATGTGTACTCATACTAAAGTCACACTGACTGCAGTTTAGTACAGGGATATGCAGGATAGTTCTGCACTAACCAGATTGAGTATGGCAGGCAGACGCAGCAGGAGCTCAGTGGGGACTAACTGCTTGAGTATTCACTCTGCTTTCCAGGCACATTTTTCATTTTACTCCCATTTTGCACTTTACTCCTGCTTTATACTTAAGGTATGATACAAATTTGTGCATATGGTGGAGAATCATGGGAATGGAAAAGGAAGGAAAATACATTTGTATGAATAATCATAGCCAAACAGCATTGTGTGCCCTTTGTAGATGGCTCTTATTTAAAATAAAGCTGAAATAATGAAAATCATGAAGTCTAGTTAATTTGCAGTAGTATTTACTGTGTAAGTGATGTTCAGTCAGTCCCATTTAACACTGATATGAGTGGGACCACAATCATTAGCCCCTTGAGTCCTCTCCTTGAACAGACTTGCAAAGCACACAAGAAAATGTAGTTGTTCCTTGAAGTCAACATGCTGCACGTAATTATCCACTAGCATCCAGTCCAGGAGGAGGAAGTATATTATCATTGTCTGTGAGGTCATTTCTGCATTTGCCTAAGACTTCAAGAGGAAAAGTGAAGTTAACTTGATGCCTTGAACAATGATTCAAAACTGGAAACTTGAAAACATCAAAATACATATAAATTATCAAAGGAGAACAAAGACAATTTTTTCCACAAAAGTCTTCTCCCCAGGCTATTACAATGCTTTACATAGGCATGATCAATATATCCAGGCTTGAGAACCAAAGTCTTTTGGAATAAATTAGACTGGCAGGAAAAGAAACAAACAAAGAACAAATTAACATGATTTTAAACATTGCTTAAATTTTCATGAATGTAGACCTTGAGATGTTATGATGAGATCCCATGAGTCTGTGCTAATATTTGCTTATAATTAAGGGTTGCACTTTCATGTTTCATCTGATATTATAGATTGGAAATCAGCTGCATGCTTACTATTTTTCTTGGTCGTACTGATTTCTCTACTTTATTTGCTTACTCCGTTAATAATATATATGATCCCCTAAATGGCCCCATTACCTTTCCTTTAACAAACTGCCCCTTCTCGTCCTCTAAATCTCCTTGTTTGAGTAATTAGGAAAAAGCTAGCCTTCCTGTGATACTCAGTTTGTGTTCACCTATAGCAGTAAAAGAGCCAAGACTAACCCCTCCCAAACCTTCTTTGGGTAAATGGCTTCAGAAGGAAAATGAGTGTACTCAGCTCCACTCTTCGATCAGTTGTGATGGATGAAGTCCCCTCAGCAAGGGAATTGGCAACACAGCCTCTTTGGGGCATTGCCACACTGGCAAAGAACCTTTGTGTGCATTCCTTGCAGAAAAAGTAAGATGTCAACCAGTTTTTAGAGCCCCACGTGTGCTGCACCACCCTTAAAACAATCTGATTCACGTCAGTTTATTTTACAAGTTCCAAATGCAGTTAAGCTGCTTCCTCACCATTTCCGTGCAGAATTCTCCATATTGGAAAAATTAGCAAGATTATCAGCATCAAGAGGTTTTTGAAGCAAGAGTTTAGATGAGGAGTTTATGGAGACCCTAATTTCATTTCAGCTAGCAAAATCTGATGATTCTGTTCCTCTGACATGCCTGCCCAGCGCCTGGTACCCATGCTTTCAATACTAAGATAATCAAGACAATAAGGACATCTAAGATGAGATTTTCACTGAATATCAAGTGAAGTCATCTGCCCCATGGGAAGTCACTAAAAAAATACATTTTGGCCACTACTGTTTTGAAAGTATTGGTCAGGGCCCAAATCTTAGATGCAAAAGTACTTGCGTCAGTGCTAAAGAGCACTTTGAAGTCTTTTGTTAAATCTTATGGCTTGGCAGTTTGTACATTTCTGAAAGAGTCCTTTGCAATTTATGGAAATGATGGATTTTTAAACAGAAAAATCTTCTAAATAAGATAAGGCATAAGAAATCTGCTAATCATCCCCAAGCCAAGAGATATTGTTAAAAGTGTCAGTATAATGAGTATGATGGCTAATTGAAGAAAAATATTTCCATTTCAGCCATAAGAAAACAAAGAAGAATCATGTGGAAATTCAGAAACTATATCCCAGAATTTAAAAGATCAATACAGATCTTCTGCAGACTGAGAGTTCTGATAAAAAATTACATTAGAGAAATTAATTCCTGTTAAGCTAGACGTGATCTGTGTCACATCTTCAATGGTTTTTAGCTTAAGTCAAAACATGCCTTTTCTAAAAGCTTCTAATCTCAACCCGAGTTTCCATCATACTGCTAAATATTTTTTCTCCTGATTGATTACTTTCAGTATGTGCTGTATTTCTGGTCTAGAATTTTCTTCTGCTTCTGACCATTAGTTAGTCTAGACTTTTGTTTTCAAATGTGAAAAACCCTCCACTTTCTATATAGGGGTTTACACTTGCTTCAAATAACCTCTTAACCTTCTTTTGAAAAAATGAAGTAGAACAGTTTTCATATATTTCTCACCATATGGCAGATTTTCCAGATTTCAAATCGTTCCTGTTCTCAAAACATTCTGCCCTTTATTGCATCCACTTTAAAACAATTCTGTACACAACAATAAAACTGTTTTCCTGTTTCTGTTGAGTAGTCCTCTCTTCTTTGCATCCAGTCTATTTCATATTCAGCTGAATATCTGTAGTTTCCAAGTCTCTCCTGGAGACACTGCTTTCCAACTATACAATTCCCAGTTCATAAAAATGTATCTCAGATGTTCGACTTTGCATTTAGTTGAAAAAAGATATCTTTTTAATCTGTCCAAGCTCTGCAAGGTTCTGGTTTTCTGGCTTGGGCTCTTATGTATCAGAGAAATAAAAAGGAAAACCAGTAGTGGTAATAGAGGACTAAACAGAAACTCCATCCATTTCTTTACTTACAAATACTTCCTATTCCAACCGCTTGATCCATTAGCCAGTTTCTATTTCCCTTCACTGTAAGCAACATCAATTTAGTGGTGTCTTTAGGGAAACATCCACATGAGCCTGCTCACGCACGTGTGTCAGCCGCTCTGGGCTCAAGCGAGAGGAGGATGCCCAGAACCTCAGCTACTCTACACTTCGATCAGCTGACATAGTGCACTTCGCAGAAAGCATTGTGCCTACTCTCTGTTATTTCTGCACTGCAGTAAAGGATTTATCAAATAAGAAATTGTAGCTTCACGAGTTTCTCTGCTCAGTTACAAGAAAAGGTTTTCTTGCAGACAAAAGGGGGTCATATCTCTTTCTTAAAAAGTGATGCTGAAGGACAACCTGAAGAAAGTGCATGTGCTCACACTCGCTCATCTGGTCTCTAAATTTGTAGCAAACTAAGGAGCCTGGATGTGCCAGAGGCACTTGGCACAATTTCTGTGCAGTATAGACAATACCTTGTTAATGATACTGGTGCTGCTACTATTGCTATTAAATTACAAGTGACTTTTTTCTTATTGGTGGCTTTAAGTTTGTCATCAAAGCAAAATATTTTAGAACAGCATTTAAAATGCCTATGCAACTGCTGAGTGTTGAGCACATGTTAATACCATTTTCTCCAGATATGGTAGTTTATGATAAATGTTACCAGATTTTGTACTGTTCATGTAGTGTGCAACTAAGACAAATGGGCCCACTGAAAGGGTATTTCCTTTGGAGAATACAAGCTGCAGACCACCCGTAGGATACACAGAAATAATTAAGTGTCAGGATAAAAAGGTAGAGCAAAATATTAGTGACTCAGAATCCTAATGAATAAAAGACATTAAAAAAAACCAACCTATATATATGTGTGTTTTGAAAAAAAAAATGTGAAGGCCTCAAGAGCACTTAGGGGAAAGGAAAAAAGAACACTCCATCACATTATTGTACTGTTTAAAAATTTCTAAGTATTTGTGTGCTGTATTTTTACAAGCTGCAGAGAGATATGTGAAATGACGCAAAACAGTGAGGACCTGATTTCGTACCAGCCTCTTTCTAGCATAAAGAAAACTTCATTGAAAGGTATTCAAAAACTATCTTGCTGTAAGAAAAAGCTCAAATGGCCTTGCAACTGAAAACATTGCTTGCAATAATTGCAGACCCTGCTGTCCTGAGAAAGAAAGCTCTAAGATCAATTTGAGTAACTTTCAGAGCAGAGAGAAGCTAGAATGTAGTTATGACAGGTCTTCCACAACATTTTCAGACTTCAGAGAGAACAAAATTGCACTTACATCCTATCTAAATCATAGTGAAAAAAATTTTCAAAGAAACAGATATTATTTGGGCACCCAATTTCCTCAGAATTGTTTTCTGGTACAGCTTCTGCCTTGTCTGGTTGTATACAATACACCCAAGTAGCAAAGATTCTGGCTCAGCCATCACAATCTCTTTAGCAAAAATATAAAGGTTTACTTAACTTGAAAGTATGAAGTATTGAAGCATTGGGTATTAAATTAGCAGGCAGCATGAGTGTATTATTTTACACTTTTTTTGTTTTAATGGATAAATATAACCTTTCTCTATAAAATCGAGTTTGAATTTTAGACCCAGCTCTGCAGTCAATTCCCTGGTGGTCATTTAACCACCATCCCTCCCAGGTGTTGTGATGGAATGAACAAGTGCTCCTCTCCCATGCAGACATTGCAGTTGCACACTGAGAGGAAATTATTATCTTTAAAATTTTATTGTTGAGAGGGAGAAAGACAGTGAAAGGAAGAAAATCTCTTAGAAAAAGTCAGTCTTTTGGCTGAAAAGGCCAAAGTTCAAACATCTCCTCTACCTCATCCAGACTGCAGGTACAAACTGTAAGCCTGAGTGCATAATAAACTTCCTTTGTAATGTTACCTGCTCCTTAAGGCTAGATCTTGTCAATGGATTTGTGAGATTAGAACCCTGCATCTGCAAAAGCCATATTAACTGGAGTTTTGAAGTGTTTGAAGGAACTCATGCTACTTGATCTTTGTGCTGGCCTTTTGTATAGGAGCTATTTCCTTGTGCAGTATGGAATGCAAATGTGTAAGATGTATATTTTTCCTTTGGTGCTGCCAAACCCTGTTTTTATTCATACTGTCACTAAAATAATTTTCAACAGGGAGATATGAGAAAAGTCAAAGGCATTGGAAGAATCATTTGAAAAGTAAATTACCTTTCGTTACCCCCTACAGTAATTTTTTAGTAATTTATGTATCCTGAAAATAGTTATCCTGTAATCCAAAGTATGTACCATGGAAAATACCTGGTAAAATAGAGTACGGCACACCATAATGTCTTTTCTCCTTAATACTAAAAAAAAAAAAAAAAAAAAAAAAAAAAAAAAAAATTAGCAAGCTGTTAGTTCTTTTCAGAAACCCATCTGAAATATTTCCTTCATCTTTAAATTCTGCTTTCCAGATGACTTTAAGCAACTGTTACTTTACAGCACATCACAAATTATATGAAGAAAGTGTAATTCCAAACTCGTTTGGTTAATCTGATTAAACAGAGAGCCATGTCAAGAAGGTAGCCTTTTTATATAATGAAAATGATGATAATAGACTAAGTCTCATCAGTCAAGAGACTTTATTACTGTCTACTGTAGAAAAACTATTTTGTTGCTGCTGAATTATACGTCCTTAGCTAGTCACAATATACCTCATTTCCTGCTTAGATAACAGAAGATATTAAGATAAAGTGTGAAAGGAATAAGGAACTGTGTGATATAGATATATGGAAGAATAAAAAATGTTTAAAAGTGAAAATCAAGTTCTGCATAAAAACTTGCATTTGAACTAAGTTCAAAAGAGAAAACAAAGACTCCCAAATTTCTGTTTGCTTACTTTGGATAGAACAGACTTGCTAATAAATCCAGGACCAAATAGGACAGAAGAAAAGACTGTTTAGAGACTAAAATGTGTTAAGACATTCACAGCACCTGGCACAGCTTAAAACTAAATTGTGTTATCTTACTGTAGGTTCAGAAAACTGTCTTGAACAGAAGCTGAGAACACCTCGTCGACGATGTCAGCAGCCCAAAATGCTGAATAGCCCTGAGGACAACATGTACTATAACCAGTTAAATGTGAGTTCAAAGTGGCAATAAAGCTGTTTTACTGGCTTTGTTTCCAGTTAATAATTCTGTTATTAATACCTGTTTCAGCCCCTCCAGCCCCACCCCCACGTTCTTCTGCTCTCGTCTTGAACATGTGCTTATGCTCTTTATCTGTTGCTTTCATGTCAGGATGTCTGCCTTCACGGTGAATAATTGATGTGGTTTATCAAAGACGAGCAAGATGCATGCTTCATCAGGCTCACTTGAGCCCTTTGATCAAAAAAATTATGCTGTGACTTCTGATATTATCAGCATCTGCTTGCATTCAACACAAAATCACTTTGAATTAAAAATTAACGACTTGCTGCTTTGCTTTGACTGTGTGTTCTTGGCCCTCTCCACAGGGAACTCTAGAATATCAAGGGAGCAAGAGGAAGCCAAGAAAACTTGGGTAAATATCTATCTTCTTAGTTCTAAGCAACTGTAAACAGAAGAAGTCCTTTGTGATATTACAGAATATGCAAAACTTTCTAGAGAGGTTTCTAAAAATAAACAACTAACATATTTCTGTGCATTGATATTGGACATTTTCTGCAGAAGCAAATGTAAAACTTGCATGTACTGCTGTCTGCAGACACTAGAACTGATTCTTACAAAAAATGCTCCCCAGGTCTCTCTGTGTACTATTACTACCAAACAAAACACCAGCATTCTTCATATTTTTAAGTGTGTTTACCACTAGTGAAATGTGCCAAGTGAAGAGTGTTGGTACTGAAGGTGTGTGACCTAGAACCTGTCCAGAAGCCCTGCCATCGCCGCAGCAGCACACTTGCAATGGGCCTCTGCCTTCCTGGGGGAGCACACGTGAGGAGCTGACAGAGAGGCCACTCGGCACAAAAGGGAGTTGCACCTTCTCTGTTGAACTGAGTCAATTCTCATTGTTACATGAGCAGTTACCACCTGGTATAGGTAGAAAAAACTAGGCTGGCTCCTATACAATTGCCAAAATATTTCCCTGCCTGATCACATAGACTGGAGAGAACTGATGGATGCTTGTTCTTGCAGACACATTTAGTCCAAAAATTTACCAGGACTTTCTGTATTGTTTCCTCTGCTTTTTATTAATCTTCTGAGTGCAACTGTATGAACAGAACGTCTTTGAGTCAAGGTTAAAGCCCAAAATTTTGCATGACTGTGCAAGATTTGGGGTTTTTTTCTCTCCCTCTCCTAGTTTAAAAAAGTTTGTATTCTGGGAATAAAAACACTAACATGGGACTGCTCATCATACATCGCAAAAAAATGAAAGCCCCTTGCTGTCAATAGGGCTTTTCCCAAAAATTGATGATGTAGTCTTTGGCTCACATTCACAGCAAGCCATCATCTGAAATATGATACCAAAATCATATCCTAGTTGTGGAACATATACAGACAAAAAAGCCATATTGCTCAAATTAAATGCCTATTTGATGCAAATAGTTTTTCTATCATTCTATACTCCCAAACTGAAAAGTGAGATTGCATTTCACTGATCCTCAGAACCATTCAGAATATAATCATAAAATGTAATAGCACTTGAAATATGTATAAAAGCTGTATCTTGCTCATCAAATCATCCTATCTTTTTTTTTTTTCCATTCTTATACTAGGGATTTGCATTTTTACATCCACAGAATAGTTTCTATTTCTGAAGATATTGACAGAGTTAAATTTTAACTTAAGGAGTGTTGTTTGTTTACTTTTAAGCCAAATCAAAGTACTGGATGGAGAGGATGAGTATTACGAATCATTGTCAGCTGTTGAATCTACCCCTGAAGATGATGATTTTCTCAGCTCACCATCTCCTCCTTCTTCAAGAGATGTGTCTTTTGCTCAAAGCTGAACCTCACTTATTCTATTGACTAATACTGGTAAGAGTATTTTTCTGCTGATGATCTCTTCCAGTTAACTTTGTTACTGTGTGTTTATATAATATGTTAAAAATACCATGTTAGCTAGTTACTTTAGTTCACTGATTTGGACCTGGGTTGGCAGCTGTACACTGTCACATTTAGCTGTATTTCTATAAACAATTCCAGTAAAGGGGAGCAGCACTACCTGGATGTGTTGATGTTGATAATGGACACATTTCTTTAGCAGCAAGATTAGTTTATCCAATTCTGACCCCTTCTTTCCTGCTTCCCCCTCCCCTGGCTGCTGTTCCCACCCTGTGCCATTCCTTCTGTTGTGCTGGCACAACCGGTGGTAGAGCTGTGTGAAAAGTAAGATCAAGAAACTGAACTAGATTAAAAGAACACTGTACTAAAAATTTTAATTTGGGGTCATAGTGAAAATGGTTTGTATTTCATTAGACTGATATTAAACATTGTCCTTTATAACATTCTCTGCTGTGTATGACTTTTAACACTAGAAAAATGTACAGAGTAAAATAATCTAAAATATAATTGTGTCTCAGTTCACCTTGCAAGTAGTTTTCTTACAAAGTATTAGTTTACTGTAAGTCTAACTTGAGGAATTACTTCAAATGTAAGAAGTAAAACAGTTTTAAGGCTAACGTTTCACACACTGCTTCATATAGTCCTTGTGACTGAAACCATCATTATGACTAGTTATTCTTGTTATCCATGCAAATATTTAATTTATTCCTTAAACTGTATCTCTGGGCTCCAGTGACTCCTGCATTTCCACAGCCCTCTTGTACGTGGCAGAGGGGAAAAAAGTCACCTGCAAATTTCTCTACTTGCTTTTCACTTTCTTTGAAAATCCTTAATGAAACTGTGCGTGACTTTCTATGGAATACTGAGATTCTTTGCCACTTACTGTTTCCATGGCAGAAACAAACTATTTCACCTTACTTTTTTATTTCTGGTTCAGAGACACAATTTTGATCTGTGACCATTCTTTGCTTCTTTTCCAGACAAGCTCTTGTCAAAAACTTTTGGAAATAAAATTTTTTCATTTACTGCCTTACACATTTGCTCAAAATGATTCATTTTTTCTTTTTTGAAAAACCATAGTGATTAAATCTGACCATGTATTTTACAGACCTAGTTATGATCCTTGTTTTTATCTCTGCTCCAATGAGTTTACCCTGATCTGTGCTGATAGATCTTCTTCCTACTGGAGATGCATCTCACACCTGTTTCTTAAGCTACATAATTTCTTACTATCAATGTTCCCTGGCATCGGTTTTTTGACCACAGGACAAGGAAAGATGGCATGAGAAATGAAACCCAAGTGCAGTCAGGATAACCGTAAACCAGAATAGGGTTCAAAAGAAGAAAAAGTAATGAAATAGATAGTTCCACAAAAGCTTTGTTTCTCCTAACAAACACAGAAATTGTTAGGCTGGGCAGATGAGGATGAGTGAAGGATTCCAGGAAGAAAAATTCTTCAGTCATTCTTCACCCAAAATGTGAGAGAAGGTTGAAACTGGAAGCTGTAATCCTGACAGACACTGAAGTCTTTCAGTTCACTCCTCATTCTCCTGTGATGTACATTTGGGTAGGTGTACTTTACAGGCACTTAAGAGCCTTTGAAATTTAGGAACTCCTTAAACAACAGAGATTTGGTGAATAGCTGCAGATGAATTAATGGCATTAAAAAATGCAGCACAAATAGAAATGGCAACTAATATGAATGCATGGGTACAGATCAGTTTCTTTACATTTTGTCAAAATGCAACAAGAGTGAGTATTTGTTATGATAACTCATCAAAATTATGTCACTTTTCCTATGCAATGTATAAATTTGTTATATATGTTAATTTGTAACATATCTGGATGGAAAATAACAGTATTTTTAAACAGTCAAATTACTTGCTCTACTCTTCTATTGGCATAGATCACACAGAGTCCTAGCAATATTGATTCTTTCTGGTTCCTTCCTTTTTGAAAACTGTTTGGGAAAATAAAGTTTTATTGTTACTGCAATTCACACCATTATTCATAGTTAAGAGTTTATAATTTGTTTTAGTTAAATGGCGGTGGGGTTTCCAGATAGGTATTATGTCACCTGCCTAAAAACCAGCAGTTTACCTTGCACTGAGTGATACATTACTCTCAGTAGTTAAGTTCATAAAGAAGTAAGGGAAAGTGAAAAATAATATATAATTCAGTGAGGCACTTAAGCCAAAGCCTAGTCCCATTGAAATCAATGAAATTTTGGCACGTGATTAAGTGCTTTGCTGAATGGGGGCCCAAGTTAACAAGAGCAGCTTCAGAGCAATAAAGAATAAAGCACAGGCAAAATGCAAAAACTCTCTAAGTACATCCCTTAGGTTTCTTCCTTTCACTTCTTCCAATTGTTAAGCTCATATCAATCTCAGCCATCAGAAATGGACTTCAAAGAGATTTTAAGCAGTCTTTAATTGCATGGAAAGGGTAGAATACAATATTTTCCTTGTTATATGCAATGCCACTATCTACATCTACTATATTTTTTCAAATTAGTTAGTGTCACTAATACTTTAATACTGAATTTACTACCTAAAAGCTGCTGTTGAGTAGTATGGTTTCATTCTTGCTGCTTCTTAGCTAAACACTGTGCACAAAGTCAGTCTGTATATTTTATTCTTTCCTAACTTACCCCCTTTCCTTGTTTGTTTTCACTTCATCCTCAGCAGATGACCCTGTGAGGTAGTCTTCTCTCATCCTGATTTTAGAGCACATATATGCTTTTCAATTATTAAAAGTCTTGCTGTAGAGCCATGTAGTCACATTATGACTGACCAAAGAGTTGAAATTCTGTTATCATATTGGTAGAAGTGTGTGTTTGGGTTGATTGATTCGTGTGTGAAAAGGAGTACAGGAGGCATGTCAGTGTGATGATCCTGGTCAGTGGAAGCGTATCAGTGTGAATTGCTTAGATTTTCTCATTTGGCTTTGATACCATTGAGGCATTGTTCTGATTTATTTCCTTTCATGTATATTATCCTGAAATGTTAATGTATTTTGCTTAATAGTTCATAACGTATCCTATTCTTAATATTTTATAAAAGTAAAGAGTTTAAATCCTGTTAGGTAGAAGAAAATTTCTTAGACAGTGTGTAATATATTAAACAGTTTTCAGCTGATAGAAGAGAAAAGGATGAAGCTCAACAAGGGATTTTAGCAGATTTCTTCTGTAGACCTTAATGGCACTAGAAACTGGTTCTTGCTAAGGACGATTTCTGCCTTTTGGTTATGACAGCTTAAAAACTTGTCTCTGTGCCAAAAAAAAAAATCGGGCAGGGAGCTTTTGGAGATTAGCCCCTTTCATTTGGTAATTTTAAATGTGCTTCTGACTTAAACATTTACATCACTTTAGTAACATAAAGGGGCCTTAGAACAGGAGTAAATTGCAGCCATCTTAAATTTGCCCTCAATGTGACCTTCCTCACCCATACACTGTAAGAGTTGTGGAAAGGGCTTTTGTGCACTGAAGGTCTTTTAAGTGGCCCCTATCAGGCTATCCAAGGATTTGTTGTTACTTAGAAGCTTAGAAAATGTGGCTATAAATGATATAAAACGGGGTGGTACTACTACCTATTTTACACCATATAAAAATTGATGTGAAAATAAGATTTAAGTCCAAATTTTAAAATTTCACCTTTAAAAAACATTATAATTTAATGTTTATACCTGCCTGTTCTAAGATTTGTAATTATATAGGAATATTGCTTTTTTGTTGTAAAATAGTTACCAATGAAATAAATAACTCAAGCTACCATACTCTTATTTCTCATTCCTTTTTTGATTGTCTCAAAACAGAAGGGGAGTTTTGAGAGACAGCCAAACTCTGAAATTTTTAAATGTCTTCAGGTTAACCAGATAAATATAGTGCATACAATTGAAAATAAAGCCATATGGCACAAAAGTATCCTCCTATGAGACATGGGTAAGTGGTTTTAGTACCAATATATGCACGAGACATGGCACATACTAAACTTATCCATCCTGCTTTTAGCTCTGACAACAAAATATGAGAAGTAATGTCAGTTTTGTTGTTAACACTAGAAATACATTTTGATAACACACCTTTTCTGTAACAGTACTCACCCTAGGAGGAGTTGTAGCAGAATGCATACTTAACAGAAACTGTTTCTGCTTGACAACAAAGCAGTACTCCCAAACTGACAAAAGTAACACAGGATGCTGTGAAAACCAAAGGCTGGGGAGCAGCCCTCTAGGTCAGGGCTAAAGATTACAGAAAGTGAGAGGCTTTGTGTCTCATTTGTGATGGGCACTGGAACAGAGAAGGGAGAACATTGACAATTCATAATAATAGAGCACTGTGTCTTTAAATGCACAGGCTGATGCCTAACTCATCTTAATAGATTTGTCAAGAATTATTTGATATTATTTTATTACATGTATAAATCCAAGGTCAGCCAGAACAGTAAATATATACATTGTGTTATCATGGAACTGTTTATTGTAGTACTCATACTGTGATGCTGAAGGACATAGGAGCAGATAAGTGAAAAGCATATCTTGGAGTAATGTTTCCAGAAACCAGATTACATATTATTGATCACACCAGTAATAGATAAATCTCTTGCTTTTGTTTGGCAGGCTTATTTTTTAATTAAATTGCAGAGAGATATTATTTTTTCAATAATTTAACTAGGATTTTTTAATACAGTTGCCAATTGGAGATGGCAAATAGGTAGATCAACTTGTGTGCTTTTTTCTGCAAAAGATCCAAACCTCAGTTTCTGACCCATTACCAGTGAGAATCTCATTTCAATCTCTAAGTGAAAGTAATATCACTACAACAAAGATTGGATGTCATCCACTGGGCTGGAGTTCAGTGCTGGGAGGCAGGCCGGCCTGTCACAGCTGTTTCCAAAAATTGTTGTGCTACTGATCATGGCAAGTCTCTGATGAAGACCTATCTAAAACTGGAATAGTAGGACTGGGAGCCCCATGCTGTCTAATGCGCTGGTGGAGATGGCTGAGGCCAGGACAGAGATAGTAGAATCTTGAGGTTCTGGTGGAAGTGATCCTCAGAAAGCTGGGTGCTGGAGTATAGCTTCACAGTACAGCTGAGAAATGGTGAGATGGAACGGCTACATTGGGGCCCTTAGCAATGGGTAAGGAAAGGAGGTACTTCCACAAAATTGTGTGACATGGTTTAGTGATTTTTGGTTTTGCTGCTGCTCCCTGTTATAAGCAACAAAGTAGCACAGTTATGCAACTGGAGAGATTATGTAAAGACTTCTATGACAAAATGGCACTTAGTGAGATCGCAAAATCTTTGAAACAGAAACTTGTCGTTTTGTAATTCCTATTACCCTATGAATGAGCACTCAGTTCTTGTTCTGTAGGATTAGTTTGATGGAAGTTTACATCCGAATTCAAAGGTAAGTGCTGTACATAATGCAGGCACAGACTTCATTTATTTTATTAAATTGACCTGTTAGAAATGAAGTTTTGAAAGAAAAACAGAATGGGAGGTTTCGTAAAACTGTAACTTTTGATAACTTGTATTACAATCTCTAGCATCTTCAACTCAGTACAGATTTACAGCTGAGTTCCAATTTGAAATTGGTATTGATTGATTATGTTGCTCATTTAACATTCCAGCATGCAGCAACGATCATGCAACAGACTGTGATAAAATGGGATGTGATCTAACAGGACGTGACCGATGGGATGAGAGCAAAACGCTGGGTTTGTTAGTAGTGCTGTGCAGTAGCTCAGATTGGCATCTTGTGTGCTTTGGTTATTCATTTCATTTTACTGTCATCCTACTGAGTTGAACATTTTAAAAGACAACGGTGTTTTTCCATCTGTAACTTATGGAAAGACAGATGGATGTGGACAATCTCCACCTACAGCTCCTTGACTGAATGCCACTGCGCACTTAGTGGTAGAGAAATCCCTTCTGGAAAATTAGAATGTTTTAAAATATATTATATTGGTTTTTTAAATGTTTTTTTAATGTGGGAACTTACAGATTTTTTTAATTCTTTTTTTAATGAGTAGAAATAAAACAAACTGGTTCTTATCAACATAGCCACTATATTATAAACACTGCTTCTGTTACACTGAAGTTAATCCCCAGTCCTGTTACAAGAAACTCATCCTTATTAAAGTAACATTAAGAGCTTCTTTTTATTGATCTGCTCCTTTCACTTAATGATAGGAACTTACTGATGTTTTAATAATAACCTTGCATGCTTTATCTCGTTTTACTTCAATGTGTGTTACAGATAGATGCTATGGAAACTAACTTAGCATAAACATTTTGCAGATGTCTTTAAAGGTTAAGGAAAAAAAGATTTAGTTGCACTGCATGTTAACAAAGATGGCTGAAAAACTGCAAGATAAAAGAGAGCCTCGAGTATGAACATCAAAGAATTGTTAATGACAAGAAATACCATTAGGGTTAGCATCCCTTTTGTTTCAGCCCCTTCACACCTGCAGTGTGTTGCAGATTCTGTCTTTGTTGGCACATCTGAATTACTTCCATTAGCATTTATAGAAAAGTGGCTGCAAAACAACAGAAACATACTCCTGGTTTTCTCTGTTACTCCAAAAAAGTCAGATATTAGGTTCTCTGTGGGTTTCCTTCAAGGTACAGTATCTTATTGTAAAGGAGACTATAGACCCAGGATTCCGTTGATTGCAAATGAGCTAGGTTGAAAGGAGAGGGGAGCTTTTGATACTGCTAGAGAACTAATATAAGCAACTACAAGAAGCACACATAAGAAGCTCAGACATTAGCAATAGCAAAATCAGAGCGTGAAATTCAGATTAGCCCTCCACAGGCTGTGAGAGGGAGGGGGTATCGGAAGACTTGGCATGGCTAAAGGTGTAACCTGTTTCATTTGGCCCCTGAAAATTTTTAACAGATGGTGGGACCAGCTGTCTTTTTCAGCCATTTAATAAACTCTTCAGTGGTAACAGTTTGGGAAGTGGGGGGTTTTGAGTTTTAGGCCAGAGGAAAAAATAAAGAAATCTGTCCCAATTGTCTTTGCCAAATAGAGAAGTCTGGAAACATTATGAAAAGTTAAAGTGAAAAAGCTAATTGATGATACTGTCCTGATTATATATTTCAGCAGAAGAGAAAAAAAGAACTGCCTGTGCCCAAGTGGACCAGTGCATTAAAAAAATGCCTATTATGTTGTTATCTTTATCTGTCATTTTAATTTCAACTCTTACAAAGAGGCACATAATGAGAAATTTTAAATGAACTGTAGAATGAGAGACTGTCTTACTTTTTGAGACATGATACTATGTTAAAGAAACAGGCAGGGTGATCTCCTATATTTAAAACAAAAAAGACCTTTTGGATAAGATTAGGTTTACACAGTCTGCCTAGGTGAGTACAGCAGTGATTGAACTTGAATAACACAGTGTTATAAAATGACAATAAACTGCTCTTTGAGAAACATACTATGTTGAGCCTCTAATAAAAGCCTTAGTGATATGTGGGATTTTATTTATTGAGAAAGTTTAAAAAAAAATTCACTGCAACTGTATTTCTTCAGTTAAATTAATTTTTTTTAATTAACATTTCCAACACAACACTTAAATGGCAACTCTCAATTATATGAGATGTTTTATTTAAAAAGCATGTCTAGTGTCTTTGAGCAGAACAGTTCTTTTTGCACATTTACATGCTACCCAGCTGAGCAGCCAACCCTTCCATTTGACAAGGGCTTTGTTCTGCCTACAGGCCTATTATAAGCCCTAGATTGTTTGCCCTTAATAAATTGCAACAATAAGACAGAAACCTCTTTCAGGTTAAGAGAAATAAAACATGTTGCCTACATAGCAAAGCATATGAAGTTTAATAATGACAACAGAAACATATCTACTAAATCTCATTTGCTTTACTCCTGGATCACTACGGTTAAGATAGTACAAAAAGGTTAGCATCTTTCCATGCATCAAACAAAAGATTAAACAAGAGTGGGACAAAACAACTCTAGCTACAGAATATTTTTTTCTTCACAATATAAAATCATACTGAATCCTATGTAAAGAGACTAGTGGGAACTAAACAAAAAGAAATATGAACATGATTAAATGTAGAGAAAAAATACGTTTTTAACTGAAACAAAGCATGATTTCATATTATCAAGAGGAAGAAAAGAGTGCAAATTATTTAAATGGACGAATTTATACTATTCTCCAATGTGTTGGTGTGTGTCTGCTTGTGTGTGCCTTTCAGGCTCTCCACCGAAACACAAAGCCCTACCAATTTTGCTTTTATAGGAGCTAATGGGCATTCTTCAGTGGCTCAAGTGTTGGTGGAGAACGTGTGATCTTAAACAAGATTGTTAAGCCCTGCTTCTGAGGCCCTATTGGTAACATTCAGCTGTCAGCTGTGTTGTGTTTGCTGAGATTGTTAGAGATGATTACCTCTGTTGAACCTAGATCTGCATGTTTTTTACACTTAAGCTGGAAACTCCCAATGATTTTTAGAGTATATCTGCAAATAATGGAGAAAACAGGAGGCAAAAAGGACAGCATTCTGTGCTCCCTGTGCAACAGTACAATTGAAGAAGGTGAGCACACCTGTCATCAAATCACTGGATATAAGCAATTTGAAAGAGTTTTCTCTATTTAGAAACTCATTAGTAACTCAATACAGTGCTTTCAGAAAGAAATTCCAATCACTGTTCCATTTATAGCTTACTTTTTAAAATTCTTTTTTTAATTTGCACATGGAAGTTCTGAGAATATAAGAATTTCTTTCCTTTGATTCTAAGAGAAGTACATACACACAGTACTTGAAAATGTTGCTGACAGGCTAGAAGTGATAAAAACTTTCAAAGGAAATATAGTGTTTATGACAGATATTGATTTCACTGAATTAAAGGCTATTTTCTTTCTTTTAAGGTATTTTTGAGCTATGGACAATACTCTGAGGACTATTAGGTATTTTCTTGGGAAATTTCAGTATTTCCTACTGAAATTTCTGTTGCCATTTCTTCTGCTCAGCCACAACATGCAGGAAACATGGTCATGGTTTTTCTCTCTGTCTTCCTTTGTGTTAAAAGAATTAGAGGCAGATTCTTCATTGTCTTTGCCACAGTGCAGTGACAGGGTGCCAGCTTCACTGCTTCTTCCAACTGCTGCACAGAACCAAATGGAGAGCACATAATTTGTTATTTCTGAGAGGGCAAAGCTTTCTTGTTTCATCCTGTGGCTTCCTACAGTGCTAATCTCTGTTGTATCCAATTTCTGGGTGACACTTGGAAGAGGACTTTCAAAGGATGGACAAGAAGAGAGAAGTATTAATGGTCTTTCATAAGGGAATTAATGGACTTGGGGACAATGGAGTAGAAAACTTCTATGAGAGAGACTTAGAAGAAAAGAGAGGAAGCTACTTGAGACAGGAAGAAAAAAGGCATGATAGAGGCCTCATGGTAGAGGCAACCTTTAGTAAATTTTGAAGATTATTCTCATCATATACAGTAATAAAGCATTAAATCATCTTGCAGACTGTCTTAAAATGTATGTAACATCTATAGTAGAAAACCACTTTAAGATCCTTTGGAAGCTTCTTGAGAAGGCAAGTTGTTATAATTACTGCAACTACGAATAGATTTGTTTAGAACAAAATTACAAATGGCTAGTAATTTGAATTACAAAAGTAAAGGCAAATAAAATGTTCCAGGTGTAAAATTCCTACCTTTTCTACAATAGGAAGTTTCTGTAATACAATCTGTATCTTGAGATCTGGTTCCCCATTCAAAGATCACCAAAAAAAAAAAATCTTCAATTTTTGATGGTTCGAAGTAAAACATCTTTTTTCTTGTTTTTTCTAGGCCTGCAGTACTTCATCAGTCTCAGGTTTTTAAATTATTATTTTATAATCATTGTCTTACATCTTACTGTAAGCTTTGGAAAAAGTCTTCCCTGTCATAAGTTTACAGAAAATATCAGCACAAGAAAAAAAAATTCTGGAATTAATAATTTTCAAAAAGAGTAATTGTTCAGCATGCTAGAAATTTAGCAGTTTTAACTTCAAAAAGTTAGACTAAGAAGCAGGTGATAAAAATCATAAGTAGGTGATATATAGTATATATTATTAGCAAAAGTTTCTCCAGGTGTCTCTTTATAAATATGCTACTAGATGGTGTGATGTAAATATCTTTTCTTTGATTTATCCATCATTTTTATAAGCATATTGAAGCAAAAATAGTGATAATCCTTCATCTGAGGAGATCGTTTTCTATCTTTTCTTCATTGTGGGAATGATGTAGTCTAAAAAGAACCTTTCCCCTTTCGCTGGGGTTCATTACATTGCAAGAAATTATTTCCTTCTTTAGACAAACTGCACAGAGATGGATATCTCTAAAATATATTTAAGTTTTCACCTTCAAATTAAACAGAGCAAGAGATATCAGAAAAATACCCAGAGATCAAAACATATCACTTTGATTTTTCCAGATCAATCGTGTAAAAACCCTTGCTTCTCTCAAATATCTAAATATAGATACTATTATTTTCTCCGTATGTAAAGATCTCAGATGTTTACAGCCCATTTACAATTAAATACGTAATCTGCCTGCCCAGCCAGACTAAACCTGGGTACTTTCATTAAAATCACACTGCTTTTCGTTTTGACAAAATAATTAATCAGTAGCTGGAAAATGTGTTTACCAATAGCTCACATACACTCTTGAGAGGCAGGAATACAAACTTGTTCTCAATATCCTGTAAGTCTTCATTTAGCTCTTTATATATGAGTGTATATTGATAAAGGACAACAGCAAAACCTGGATTGAAACTTAGGACATCAAGGAAGGGTGCTGAACAAGGGTTAGACAGAAATAATTGTCCACATCCTCTAAATTCTTCTGAATGGTCAAGAACGAAAAATACCCCAAACTTCTATTCCTCTTTTGTACCCTCCAGACTTCTGTTATGTGAACATGCCAGTTACCTCATAAATAATGCCTGTAAGATTGTTAGAGGGAACCAGCCAAACATGGATCAACAAGATGCTGGTAAGGGAAAAAAACAGTGTCCCAAAACTTAGCTGATCCAGCAATATAGTGTGTTTGTGCCTCATGTATTTGCAGAGCATCAGATTCACTATGTTGGATCATATACAGCTGTAGAAGTATTCACTGGAAAAAGCTGGTGGAACACTGACTGAGGGGAGGAGAAAACTGGCATAGAAAGAGGGTCTACTTGAGGTGGAGGAAAATTGGCTCTTCTAACTATTCCCATGTGTGAGCTCAAGGAAATACAGATGATAGCGTTACTTAATTCCCAAAGCTGTTTCAGGAGCAAAGCTTGCAGATCTGTCTGCAGGGAGGTCATCACCACTGAGAGTGGTTGTTTTGATGAATTGGCAAGGGAAACTAGCGGCTTGGACAGAATCCTGTAGTGAAGAGTTTGCTAAAACAGAGAAAGGATGGGCTGTAAAAGTAAGCAAGTATCTATTTATTTCTGCTCAGTATGTTCAGTGTTAGAGTTACAGAAGCACATCTGGTTATTAAGTACAGCCCACCTAATGTGTATTTTGTCTTTGTAAAGCAAGTGTGTTGGGCTCTGCTTTTTTACTTATCATATGCTCTAATCACTGTCCAGCAGGAGGAGTAAAAATATAGGCACTGGCTTATTGCTTTATTTGCATAGGCTTTATGTTTGTCTCCTCATTGCCTCCACAGTCTCATTGCTGCCCCTCTGCATGCCCAAGATTATCTGGGTTTTACTCTGTCTTTACTCTGTCTGAAAGATCAACAATGGCTCATAATTCAGAAGTCGCTAAAAGAGTGTGCAAGTGTCAGAAGAGACTGACATGAAATCAGGGGGATGGGAGGGCTGTAGAAAAGAGTTTGGATTTTGCAAGGGAAATTAGGTGGAACATCATATTGTTTGGTCCCAAGTTGTGTGCCTCTGCTCATCAGTCCAACTCCCTGCTCTTCAGTAGGGTTAATATATGACATAGAACAAGGTACGTGATCACCTGTGTCGCCTTTGATTAAAAAGCAATAATAACATAGTACTTCTTTATAGAGGAGTTGTGAAGATAAATGCTTTAAAGATGATGTGCTCAATGTGACTAAAGTTCCTCCCAGTACACTCACTGCAGTTTTACCACCTTCTTACTCAGGACTGTCACAAGATTTTGCTTGTTGATCCCATTTCTGTATTTCCACCCATCTCTGCAGCTGCACTCCTGTTACTCAGAAAAATATCCTGAATATTCCTCCCACATCTGTCTGGTGTATTCTTACATATCCTGTCACTGGTAAACTTGGTAAGTTGACAGAAGTTTACAAAAAGAAGAAAGGGAAACCATGAAGAATAATTGCTTTTCTGGCTAGTGTCAGGAGAGAACGGGGAAGTGGAAACAAAGTTTCCATGCCTTATCTAGGTTGAATGTATGTATGAGTTGAGTGTCAGAGGTGGCTGTATATGGCTGCATAGAGTGAAATGTTAAAGAACACCCCACAGAGATGAAAACAGCTTCAATCAATTGCTCAGGCTGAGCTGCTCCATTCATCTTGGTATTCTCCTAATCAGTGTCCCCAGAATTAACATGTGTAATTCCATGCTCATTCTTAGCTCCTCCAGTCAGTCTTGGTGCTGGCGTGCTGTCTGCTTGGAGATTACCTTTTCTGTCCACCTGGATGGTTAGGCTTTTGCTTCAGACCCCTCCCAAAATGCTGGCTTACATTCAGACACCTGACCAGTAGTGTTAATTCAGAGTCTGTATAGCTCTGTTTCCGTTTTCCTGCATTCCTCCTCTGCTGTTTTCCAGTTGTTGATGCTTTACTTGGAGCACTGCAAATAGTGTATAAATGATAGCTGAGAAGTATATACCAAAAGAAAGAACAAAGCTGACTAGATTGTGCTATTTATATTTATAAGAAAATACTGATCATCTGGGGCTTGTCTGACTGGTAGAACAACAGTAGGCAGAGGAAGTGATTCATTTTATGGGCAGTGTGATAAAATCCCTGTGAAGGCTATAACACAGAGAGCAGCAATTGAATTGATGACCAGTGAGGCATATGGTATCTAAATTAACAGCATAGGATCTCCCAGGAGGAGGAGGTCACCAGGGTATCAGAAGGCTCAAGCAGAAAGTTCATTTTGTCTCTTCCCATATTAAATTCCTGAGATACAGGAATGCGATACTAATTTGGAAGACTAGATAAAACTGGAGATGTAACACTTTCTCTTGAGTCTTTGCAGTAGAGTTTAATGAATAAAGCTATGCACATTGATAGAACTACCTCTAGCTTCACTGTGTACATTTGTAAAACTTGATTTAGAGGGATTTTGATTACTATGTTCTCTTGTAAACAGTCTTACTTCTAGAATGCAAATTACCTTACCCTTAATAAGAACAGGCAGCAAAAATTCATAATTCAACTGATAACTGTATCTCATTAAAGAGAATCACTGGCATTATAGAGCAGCTTCTTTCTGAATCACTCCATGTGCCAAGTACACTTAGCATGTGTAGCAATGGAAGTAGAAAAAAGTAGTAAATCATGAGCCCAGTTTAGTTTTTCTGGGCATCTATTCCACTCCCTTCTGTAAGAATCTTGATAGACTATTATTTTTCAGCCCCATACTCTTGTGCATTGATAAGAATCACAGCATTTTATAACGTTAGTCTGATGACACCGACGAAATTGCATGACTTGGCATTTGGATTTTTCTCCAAGCTTTCTTTTTTAAGACAAAACATTTGGAAAATAGTTCTTTGTGCTTTAGTGTGACCTCCTAAGAAGCACTCAGTTTTTAGTCACAGATTTCTATATCATTTGGGCATTGGAGTGCCAGCACTCCAATGCCATCATAGTCTTGTTCTTATTTCCAAGCATAAGAATTAGGTAATTTAGACTAATACATTTCAACTTGGTTGCAGTATCTGTCCTTTGCCATGGACTCTTCTCTCTTTCATATGTAATATGTGATTCTCTCAGCTCAGTGCTAGTAGAATATGCAAGCTTTCTTCATATATAGGAAATAGGAATGTGAGATTTACTAAGAGAGAGAAGCCAAAAAACTTAACCATTTGAAGATCTTCTCTTTTTCTCCCTCTGTCTCAGAGGTTCCAGAAGTGTGAGAAAAACTATACTGTTCATTAGACTGGTTCACTAGTCATGGCCATGCTGACACCCTCGTCTTTGAGGAGAATATCCTTTCTCCTCTTCTCATCCTGGGTTCTCAAACAGCTGGTCAAGTTGTTTGTCCCTGAGCAATAGGGGCTGATTGAAGAGTGAAGTGAAATGTGATTTATTCCCAGATTAGGGTTGTTTGCTTTGATTTGGCATGGCCAGCTGGCCAGCAGGAGATACATACCTCAACCAGTACTCCTGAAGTTTCAGCTGAGCTAGGGTAAGTTGTTTAAGTGTTTGGTGAGGAGCAGCCTGGTAATCTATGTGCAGAACTGAGGTAAGGAGCTCCTCTTTTCAAGCCTGGAGCAGTTGTGTGTATGGCAAGGGTTATTCCTCTTGTAAAGAAGGGGAAGGAAGCTGACTCTAGTGTGTAAGGATATGCTGAGAACGACTTCACCTTTTTATAGTTCTGTGAGGATGGAAAGCATAATACAAATATTGTGTATTTACATTTGAAATAATTTTATTGATGGTGTTTTTATTTTCAGAATTTGAGGGAGGCAAATTTATATTTGGGTAGTTAATGTAATTTATGCATTTGACTATTTATGTATTATTCTGCACCACTTAAGGCATCAATTTATGAAATGACACTGAAACATACTGTACACTGCTTTCCTGAAAAGACTTTTCTGCCCATCTATGAGAGCAGTGTTCAGCTAGGGAGAAATAAGAATTGCAATTGAAGTCTTCCCCAATCTTTCATGGGATACTGAGCCTCTGGTGGCAGTTAAGAAGAGTGGCATTTAAAAAAAACCTCTCAATTTAGAAATTTAGTTTTTCTAGGTCCCTTTCAAAAATTCTCCCCCTGTTGAGGACATTCACCTATGTCATAGTTTATAGACTGCCTTTCACTAATATGTGTGTATTACTGGAAAAACCTACCTTAAAAGCTTTATACAGAGAGGGTCTTCAGATTCTCTCCCACAGTGTGAAGACAGTATCTCTTACCTGAGACACCTCCAATGCCAGTCATGTACCATATCTGTGTCCCTGTTTTGACCCTCACAATCCAATTATTGGGCTTTTTCTTCATATCTCTGTTTTTATCCCCAACTAAAGGGGAGTTGCTGAAGAGTTTGTATAGAGCTCTTGCTTTTATAATTAAGATTATGCACATTATTGTACATTCTTGTTCAGTAGTCCTTGAAGAATGGGTTATTTCAAAAGTGATTCTTGAAATATTGAAAAATACTGCCATTGGAAAATACTTAATATTTTCTGTACCAAAATGTTCTAGAATTACAGCATGAGTTCATTAAGTAACAGGTGTATTTTTACAGTGTTGGATTAATCCATTCAGCCAAATCAATAGCAATGTGGCAGGCATATGATCATCCAATATTTATGTGTAGATTAAACAATGATCTTTCTGGATAAACTTTGCACTGTTTCCAGTTCTAACACAGTATAAACACAGCTGTTTAATTTGTCAATAAATACACTAAGTAACTAAAATTAATTATCATGAGACCCAATTTTTAGATAATATGCTCTCTGTAGTTAAGAGGAAGCAAATAATTTAATTACCTTTTCATTCTATGCTGAATAATTGCAATGCAAAAAACATGAATAGCTATATGTATCTGTGGTCATAAAATTAAAAGTTCCCATCCTGTCTTCCCCAAACAAATGCATTCCATCAAAAATACAGAGGCTTTTTTTACCTAACGTTTCCCCAAATGAGAGGACAAGCAGGCTGCAGATCCTTTTCAGCTGCTCACCCAAGTCTTGGCTTGCTTTCCGTTTTGTAGAAGTCCATTTCTAGCTATTAGAGTTGTGACAAAAATGCAGCCATGTGTGCCTGAGGCAGAAAGGCATTCCCAGAGAATTTGAAATTATCATTTTGAACTAAAGTGTCCCAGGCATTCCGAGTAGAGCCAAGAATAACACTTTCAATATTGTTATGATTAAGAGTCTGATTCTTTTTTAAAGGATGGAAGCAAGGGAAGGAAGTATATCCAAAAATGTTCACCAATGTTCCCCAAGACAGGAGGAAGAGTCACAAAGGGCCAGCCAAGAACAGAGCAGAAGATGAATACATTAAGATATTTAAACCTTTGAAAACAGGTAGTAAAACTTTGTGAGGCATAAAACCTGTTCTACTTTTCATAAAGGGCAGCTCAGCTTTCAGAAATCCTCTATCAATCTTCGTCAAATCCACACCTAGACTGGGAAATGTTGAGACAAGACTTTAAATCCTAAATATGCCTTTACATGTGCTGATCTTGTCTGGGATTTTGTGTTTTTCCCTTATGCACAGAAAAAAGCAGGAGATACCATAGCAGTTTTTAATGTTTCTTTTTATTTTCATCTACTGATGTTCAAATTATGCTGTGTGAACTGGTGATTCCTCTTCTTATGCCAGTCATGTTGCCTACTGTAAAAATGTGAATATGCTGAAGTAAATAAAAATGGTATTAATGGGATATAACTCAGAACTGTTGGTAGTGTATCCACACGTGCTTGAAGCTGTATACGTAGGGTCATTTACCTTCTGGTGAAACTTCTTGCTGTTGTGAATGGGTGGTTTCTGTTAGTACATCTTTAAACCAGACAGAATGATGGATGGTGTGAAGACACTGCCTTCTGGAGCAAGTTTATTAAATCCTTTTCAGGTTTAGATTTTGTCACCTTTCATGGGCAACTTGACTAGGTGGCTTGGCTGAATGCATTAATTGCTTAATGCAGCTGTTCACTTAAAAATTATTCTATTTCTGATTCTTTGTCACAATTGCTAAAGAACAGTATTTCATTGAAAGCAACCCAAGAATCCCAAGTTATGGACAGGCAGGTGGCCAGAGCCCATCCAGGCTTTCAGGGTTGTTCATGGCTACACTGGAAGAGCTGAGGAACTGGGGTCATCACAAGAAGGCCTTGGGGGGGGTCATGGCAGGTGACTGCAAATGTCTTTGGCGGGACTGTGAATGTCATGAGAGGACTTGGCTGTGGCAGTGTGAGCCGTCACTGGGACAGGTTTTGGAGTGGGCTCCAGGATGAGGTACTTGAGGCCCAGAAGTCAGAGGCACAGCAGAAACCATGGAGGGTACCACTGGTATGCAAGCAGCTGCTATTCCCAAGTATTTTTTTTCTCTGCTACCTGCATTCAAACCAAGGTCCGCAGAGCCCTACAAGGTGGCACAGCCACTCTGTGATACCTGAATTTGAAAAATCCTGAATTTTAAAACACCTATCTCAGAAATGGTGATTGTTATTTACATTCACTGTGTTTAAATCGACAGTAGCCATCCAGCCCAGCGCAGGCTGAGCCCCTCTGACCCCGGGGGTGGTAGGAGTCTCGCCGCCCGCCGTAGCAGGCAGGGTCCCATGGAGACAGCGGGGCTGTGAGAACCGTGCCCCTTGCTCCTCAGCCCTGTGGCTGCAGCAATTCAGGCTCCGGCTCTTTGTATCCCGGCCGCCGTGCTGCCCCCGGCGCTGATGGCGCTGCCGCTGCCTCCTCAGTACGCCCAAGTGCCTCTCCGGCCCCTATAGCCCCGCCGGTCGGGACCGGCCCCCTTGGTCTGCGGGCCAAAGCTCTCCGCAGGGCTGTGCTCTTCAGCGCTGCTCTCCGAGTGGCCCCTGGCCCGGCTGCGCCGCCGGGAGCACTCCGCGCCCCCCCGCCGGCGCCGCACCGCCTCCCGCGCTGCGGCGCATCTCTGGTGTCCCTTTGCTTTACACTGGGATGTAGCGGCAGCCCATTTCTCATGGAAATAGTGCTTTGTGTAACTGAATTGACACTTGGCCTTGATACCTGTATCTCCTGATAACTGAAACAAATTTCTAAAATAAATATTGTACTTTGATCTTCCAGCCCTGCATTTTTAATGATAGCTCTGAACATCACTTCATTAAGAATACATTTCAGGAGACTCAAGTGCTCTAAGTTTGAACACTAATTATTTGTACAGAAAATTATGACTGCAACGTTTCATTTTTCAGCCCATGGTTTCTTCCAGAAATGAGCATTTATTCTCGATTTTTAAGTAATGTGCTTTCTTGGATGCAGATTTATAGCATTTGTAGTGTGGCAGCTGTATAGAAACTTATCCAGCTTTCCCCTAACTCTTTTGTAACTTGTCAAATCGTTTTGGTTCGTCGAGATATCTGGGAAAATACCGTACTTTAGAGAATGGAGGGAACCTCGGTGTGTTCAGTGTCTCCTGAGCTACCTATCCGCTCTCATTTCGTTTAGAAACATTGTTCTGAATAGTCTTCTGGCAGTTAGTAGGTTAAGCGAATTAACAAAAATCGAGGTAGGCGTTAAATCGGGCATCTCGCTGGTGTCTAGGTTTGACATAAGTTTGGGGATACAGAGGTTTAGGGACAACGCAAGTGCGAGCGCCGCCGTTTCGCTTGGTTGGCGGGTTATTGCTCCTCCAGGGAGCAGAGTTGCGGGTCGGGCTCCCCACGTCGGGGTTCCGCCTCGGCTCCTGCTGCCCTGGCTACAGCTTAGACTCGAGGGGACAACAAGTGCGCTCCTGTCCCGATGCGGCTCTAGTGGCGCGGCTGGAGCTTGGCAGTGAGCGGGGGGCACCCGACGGCTGCGGGCGGGGTGTGCGGGGCTATGCCTGTGTGCGCGCCCTCCCGGCCGCGCTGTCGGCCGGGGCTCGCTGTGGTTCCCTGTTTGCCGCCATGTCCCGTGTGGACGCGGCGCGGCCCCCGGCGGATCGCGCATCGGCGGTACTGGGAGGTGTTCGTGTGTGGTGGATGGAGGTGCCGGACCCCGTGAGCCTTGCACCCTTGCAGGCGGATGGGGAATCCTATCGCCCACAACCTCACGCCCTGGCGGGGGCTGCCGCCAGGCCGCGGGGTCCTGCAGCAGCGGCGAGCCTTGCCTCGATGCATCAGGGCATGGTAAAAGCGCTGGATGGGAGACCCTTGTCTCCCTGTTGCCGACCTGGTGAAACGGTTACCTGGCACATGGGAAGAGCTTGATATGGCTGCTGCGTAGTGTTACACGGGGTCGAGCTTTTATTTCTCCCCAGGATTCAATATGGAGCCGTGGGAGAGGACTTGGCACTTTAATCCCTTCAAAGAAACCGATCTAATTCAAGCCCTACAACTCTTGAAAGTCTTTGAGCGGACAGTGATTGTTTCCACAGGAAAGGCAGATAAAGATCTCTGTGTGCTGGCGTTTAAAGAGACTTCAGTGGCGGTGCGAATACAATTGAAGCCAGCGACTGCGGAGAGGATCGAGTTACCTGTGCAAACAGCTCCGGAGGACCAGAGCCAGCCAGCATCTGCCCGAAAGAGCACCCCCACCTCCTCAAGACGGAGATGAACGTCCTGGTTTGGTACCTGGCCAAACAGGCCGGCGTTTGCGATGGCCTCGGAGCAGATGGGGAAGCGGGGAGGAGAGGAGAGCGTTTCCAGGGCCCCCGGCGGAGCGCGGAGCTGAGCGGGCCCACGGAGAAGCGCGGGGCCCCGCCTGCCCCTCGCTGGGCGGCACATGCGAGGGGTCCCGCCAGCTCTGCAGCCCACTGAGCTCAGCAGCCGGCGATGGCGGCAAGCTGTGACCCAGATGTGCCTGGTGCTGGTTAGAGGGTCAATAGCCACACATGGTCGAACGCAAAGCAGGTTAGATCCTTCATACACACACGGGTATAGGCATGTATAGACAGAGGCCGAAAGGTGCGGGGTGAGGTAACAAAGCGCTCGGGGCCGACCTTGGCTTTGGGGCAGGAGGTGAGTGAACGGGTGAGGCAGAGACCCGGTAGCAGCGTTCGTGCTCCCGAGGAGCCGCCCAGACCTGCACTCCCTCCTGCGCAAGACAGGCCGGCTCGGCAGGCCCGCCAAGAGAGACTCCGGTCTTCATTTAAAGAAATTATGTCTTTTACACCCGGCTCCCTCTAGGGAAAAGGAAACTTTTCCCTCCTGCTTCCCGGCTACCCGGTTTCTCGGTGTGTCTGTCTGAGAGAGCGCTTGCTGCCGGTGGCAGCCCGCCACTCCTCCCCGGCCCCGGCTGGGCGCCTGGCCTGGCCCCGCGCCAGGCGGGGGCTCCCGGTAACAAGGGGGCAATGCCGGCTGAGCGATGTGAAACTCCAACTACCAGAAGAGAAAATGCACGGTTATTTGCGGAGTCATATTGAGGGCATACCCCTCAGCCTCGGGGGAAGGGCGGGCGGAGGGAGGGAGCGGGGAGGAACCACCGACAATTACTCCAGGGAAGTTTTACGGCTGGGATCGACCAGCCCCGATCAGGTGAACTCGCTGTGCTCTGTTACTTTGAGTCATTAAACACTATCAGAGGAATCCGGAGGCAGATTTCTCGAGCGATAACAAAGACGCGTTGTCACTTTAGGACTCTGCCACAAATTTAATTGCAAAAAAAAAAAAAAAAAAGGAGGGGGGATCCAGTGTCTTGCACATCCAACGCGAGGGTCTCTAGGCGGTAAGGGGTCCTTTGATCAAGAAAATCCAATTATTTGTGTATATACATTTCCCACATAGTGATTACTTCATTAATTGTCCCGCCTTTATCTCCTCCCTTCCCATCCCCCCTAATAATCAGTTCTTTTATCCAGACCAACAAACACACCATAGGAGCTTTGTGGATTCAAAGGATTTGCTTTCGCTTCTGAAAGAGCCGCTATTCTTTGATGATTGGGTAGCGGCAAACTTCAAAGCCATAAATCTTCCCTCTGACTGGTTGGCGGCCCAGCAAAGTCCTTATCAAATTCTTGGAGGTGATCCTGGCGCAGTCAGACAGTCCGCGGAGATCGCGCAGCGCGAGGGGGGTGGGACGCGCACGGAGGCGAAGAGATCAGAAGGAAAGGGAGAGAGAGGGGGAGAGAGAAGGAAACTGGGCAGCTTCTCGTCTTCCCCTCGGCGTCCTCATGCCTCGGCAGTGCCCCGGCGCCTTCCCTTCGCCCTGGGCGCAGTAGTCATGGCCGCGGTGGCTGTCCTCCGGAACGACTCCCTCCAGGCTTTCCTCCAGGTCAGTACCCCCGCCCGGTGTAGGTCGGGATGCGCCGAGTCCTGCGGCTGTGAGCCGCATTGCGCGGGGGCAGCTGGTGTCAGCCGCCTCCCTCCCGGGGCTTTACCCGGCGGGCAGCCCGGAGAGGTAGGTGGGGACCCCCGCGGTGGTAGGAGGCCGGGCTCGGGCTTCTCGGGCCGGTAACTTCCGTCTCCCGCCAGCAGCCCATCACTAACTCCAGGCAGTGCTCCGTGGCAAGAGGTGTGGGGGGCGCTGGGGATGCCCTCCTGCCCACAGCGGCTGCTTCCCTGACCCAGGAGCGGCGGCGGGGCCGGCGGTGCTGGCCGCAGGCGGGACCGGTCTCTGGGCGGGGCGGGGGGGCCGGGTCCGTCCTGCCCCCTGGGTGCGCATTGTTTTCGGAAAGTTTACCGGCCGTGCGGGGAGCGGCGGGGCGGCCCTGGCCGCGCACGGGCAGCGGCGCGGGAAGTTTCTCGCGGGCCGGTGTCGGCGAGCGGCGAGTAACGCGCTTTCTTCCCTCCTCCCCTCCCTCCCGTTTCTGCGCAGGACCGCACCCCCAGCGCCTCCCCAGACTTGGCCAAACACTCGCCCCTGGCTCTTCTGGCCGCTACTTGTAGCCGGATCGGGCAGCCGGGCGCAGCGCCCTCGGATTTCCTGCCGGTCTCCTACGACCCGACGCTGGGATCCCCCTCCAGGATCTTCCACCCGTGGAGCGGCGAGATGCCAGCGCACTCCCCGGGAGGGCTGCCGCCGCCGCATCCCAGCTTGGGGCTGACCCCTCAGAAGAACCACCTGCAGCCCTCCTTCGGGGGTTCGCACGAACTGCCCCTCACCCCACCAGCGGACCCCTCCTACCCCTACGAGTTCTCCCCCGTCAAGATGCTGCCCTCCTCCATGGCCGCCCTGCCGTCCAGCTGCCCGCCCGCCTACGTCCCCTACGCCGCCCAGGCCGCCCTGCCGCCCGGCTACTCCAACCTGCTTCCGCCCGCCCAGCCCTGCCGGCAGCTGTCGCCCAACCCGCCGCCCGAGGACATCCCCTGGTGGAGCATCCAGCAGGCCAGCGCTCCGGGAGGCTGCGGCCACCGCTTCCCCGCGGCGGCGGCGCTGCCGCGGAGCTTGGTGCTGGGGCACTCGGACTTCGCTCAGTACCAGACACAGATCGCCGCCCTGCTGCAGACCAAGTCTCCCCTGGCGGCCACGGCCAGGAGGTGCCGCCGCTGCCGCTGCCCCAACTGCCAGTCGGCCGCGGGCAGCGCCCCTGAGGCGGAGCCGGGCAAGAAGAAGCAGCACATCTGCCACATCCCCGGCTGCGGCAAGGTGTACGGCAAGACCTCGCACCTGAAGGCGCACCTGCGCTGGCACACGGGCGAGCGGCCCTTCGTCTGCAACTGGCTCTTCTGCGGAAAGAGCTTCACCCGCTCCGACGAGCTGCAGCGGCACCTGCGGACTCACACGGGCGAGAAGCGCTTCGTCTGCCCTGAGTGCGGGAAGCGCTTCATGCGCAGCGACCACCTGGCCAAGCATGTCAAGACCCACCAGAACAAGAAGCTGAAGGCGGCGGCGGACGGCGTCAAGCGGGAGGACAGCCGCGACCTGTGACCGCCGGGACCGCCGGCGGCTGCTGCCTCCGCGGGCCGAGCCGAGCCGCGCCGCGCCGCGGCGGGACCCGGGCTGGGGGCGTTTCGCCGCCGGGGGCAGGGCGGCGGCGGCGGCGGGGAGAGGGCGGCCAGCTCTCGGACACTCGCCGGGCACGGCGAGCAGATGCCGGCTGGGGGCGGCCTTCGCGGATCCCCAGGCCCGGGACTGGACGCTCATAGGGCTCCGGGGCCGTCCCGGGGCAGGCGCCTGGCCTGGAGCGTGGCTGAGGGGAGGCCCCGGGCGGTGGGGCAAGAGCGGGGCCGGATCGGTCCGGCCGCGGGGGTCGAGGCTTACAGACACCCGGGGGTGAGGTGGCAGCGTCGGTGTGGCCGTGCTGGGGCTCGGCCCTCGGTGCTTTCAGGGTAACAGACTGAAGTTTTGTGTACAGGTTATTTAATAGGTACGTTTGAATACACGTGTTTCCCTCCGTCTTCGACCCCGCGCGGGGTCCAGCATGAGATGTTTCTGTAAAGCGACCCGCGACCGCAGCGTGAAATAAACACGTTCACAAAGGGGTCAGCAGGGACGGTCCCGCCGCGTCGGTCTCATTTGATCCTTCTCCGGGTGCCCCGCGCGCGGCCGCCGCCTTCCCGCCATTTCCCGCTGAGGCGGCGGGCCGGGTCCGGCTCCATCGCGGCGGCCGAGCGGAGCTCAGCGCACGGTGACCTGAGAGCTGCTCATGGTAAACACCTTTAAAATCCCGGGAGCTGCTGCAGACGGGTGTGCCTGTTGGCTTTGGTTGGTGGGTTGGCCTTGGGTTTGGGTTGTTGGGTTTTTAAAATTATTTTCAATATTTTGTTTCCTACACATTAAGCTGAGAGAAGAAAGATAAATGCAGGGTGCCAATACTGGGAATGAACATACAGGTCAAGTTCTACAGACTGGGATATGTATTTGTGCAGAAGTGGGCAGCAGTCAGTGTTAGTGATGCCCCTGCTCAGAGAGGTCCAGGCCACAGGGCCAGCCACAAACACCCGTTCCCAGCTTAAGTTGTCTCTGGCACAGCAGAGCCCAAACGTGCTTCCCGTATGTTAACCTTCTGTAAAACTGCAGAATTTAGGGGCTGAGATCCTTGTTACCCTGCCAGTACAACAAAGTGGCAGTCACTGTCCTGCAGAGGGGAAGATACTTGTCACAAAACTGTGTTTAAAAGTACCTGGTAGATGGTGACAGCCTGTAGGATTCCTTATCTCTCACTGGGCACCATGTAAGTATGAGTTTAGGCATATTTCTTTTAAAATAATAACCTTTGTTACTGCAGCAAGTTCTCTTTTATTAAAATTGAAATCTATGTAGCCAAACAAACTGAGCAACCTGATCAATAATTTGCTGAATTTTGCATTCTAACACTGAGAATATGTTATTTGCTCCTTATATTTTTATGACATCAGCTTTATTTTCTGATTACCTAATGACGAGACAGTGAAATAAAAAGTGCCTTCAAAACTTCACCAGGGATTAATCTGGAACTGTTCAGCTTCAGGTGAGATCCTGTGGTGGCAGTTGTCAAGCAAGCTTTGGCACAACCATGTTGATAGAGATACACTTTGTCATGGACTTCTGAATCAACAAAAAACACAGCTCGATAAATGTTTGTAATGACAGGACATGTAAAACTAATGTATTTGTATGTATGTCAAATACTGCCAAGAATCTATCCTCTCAGGGAATAATGAGATGAGACAATACCATGAGAGCCCTCATATCTGAAATAATGAGAAGTTAATGGACAGTTACCATGGTACAGCTCCTTAACAATATTTTAGTATTTATTATTCTGAATTAATTTCCCACACCACATTCTTAGGGTCAAGTTACTAAATTAATAACCAAGCAGTTGTCTTCTACTGAAGAATTTTCTATAAACTGCCCTGTTATAGAAAACCTTGAGAGGAATATGTTTAGCTTCATTAGTTAGCATTCCTTTGCCAAAGATATAGACATCAGAAGTGTGTGTTTGAATGATACTAAGTAGAAGACATCTTTAGTGTTCCAGATTGAGTGACAGCAAGGCAGGAAATAACTGGTGGACCTGATCCAGAAGTCCTTAAGTCTCAAAAAAGTCTTTGAGACAAAAGTGCATCCCATTTACTACTGATGTAGGATTTAAATATTTCATCAGGAATAACAAGGTTTCTGCTTTTTCAAATGTTTCATGGCACACAGTGTCAATCTGCTTCCTTTCTTTGATACTAAGTTATGTTAAGAATGTAGAGTTAGAGGATTTCAGATTGCTTTAAAAGAGAGTTTGTTTCACTACATAGTCTTTCAATTCTGTGTATGGATCAAAACTACTTAAAATTGAGAGCCGTGGGAAGTGCTTTTGTTGGTAGCAGTACAGGAGAAACAACAGTATCCCAGAGTAGGAAAGGTCTCTTACAGGATAGAATAATTCCCACATGGCCAAGGCCTTTCACTGAGTAAGTGCCAAAATGAAGTATTAGAGTGAGCTGAAGCAATGTCTTAGGTGGTTTCTGGTGCAAGTTTAGCCTGACTAAGAACTAGAGACCCGCTCCTCTTAGAGCAGATGTAACTAGCAGAAATTAGCCCGATAATGGTAGATGTGGTGATTTCTAAGCTGGACCATTACAGAAAGATTTTTCTCCAGTTTGAAGACATGCTGAATTTGCCAAGCATCTATGTTGTCTCGTCTAGCAGACTATTTTGGGTTCTTATTCATTCCACAAGACACAGCTTGTACTGAAATACAGAAAGTTTTACCACTCACTTAAGTATGAGCCTGCAAGTATTCAGGTTTTAAGCGAAAGACCATCACCCCAGGCAGTGTCAGCACCATGTCAAGGAGGTGGTGGTATCTGATTAAAAAAAAAAGTGTCATGTTGTAGCCTGTGCACCTTGTATATATGTGTAATGTCTGCATTAAAGGTTGAAAGTGCATGGGTTAAAATACACAAAGTCAAAATTAGTTAGAAGCCTGTCATGAGAGAGAGACGTATTTAAGTGAAAACCCATAATATCAAATGCCAATGAAAATATTAATCTGTAAGAACAGCACATACACACACCAAAAAAAAAAGGCACAAAATTAGGGACTTAGGACACTTACTTAGGTAAGTGAAACTAACAGTTTATAATATTAAAAGATACCTAATAAAACTACTTCTCTGTAAAGCTTTTAAGTAGTTCATAGGGAAAAGGAGGTGTATATGCATCATAGCTGTTTCATACGCATCTGTAAATTGCTAAATCATATGATAGCTTGTCAATTGAAATCATTAAACTTTTTTAGTAATATGGCATTTAAATATACATGTGACCTTTCTGATGTATAGGTAGAGCATTACAAAAATATATTGCTTACATCTCAAGAATTTATTTCTAGTTGGCAAATTGCACTCCATAATAAAATTAACTTTTAATTTTGCATTCACAAAATACATTTTATACTTTTAGCTGTTTCCAATCAACTAGAACAGCTGTTCATTTTATAAAATTAAATGATTAATATTCTTCTTAATTATAAATTTTGAGTACATATGCTACTCAAGGTCAATTCATTTCCTAATTTAAAAATTTAAATGTCATTGATATAATAGACATATCATATAAACCAATTCATCTGGTAGTTAATTCAAATAAATTCATCTCAACAAAAAAAATGGGATATGGTTAAAAAACTTGGGATTTGGTCTGTTATCTGTGTTGAAAAGTGATTTTCACACTTGGACAAACTTTAAGCAGAGAACATAAAAAAAACCCCACAAGTAATCAACATTGTTCTTCAGACAGTTTAGGGGTTTTTTATGTGTTGTTAATCAAATTATTTTTAGTCAAAGGCCGAATAAAATAAGACTTTCACCTGGGAGAAGGTTGCAGAATTGACCTTTTGGTCCCAACTGACCAGATTTTCATTGCAATGATCCAACAAATTTATAAAAGTATGTTTCCTACCTCCTCAACTACTATTATAGAAGAAGTAAGATAAAGTTTTTTTAAAAACTATATTGGGAGATGTCCTTCCTAAAACTATCATAGTGTAATTCTTCCTTCCATATTAAATTAAGGGTGCAATTTTTGAAAGAAATGTTTAATCTTCAATTTTTTGCAGATTTTGAGAGACTGCATTTTAAAGGAACTAAAACTTAACTATTTCAGTTTGTAAATTCACATATCTAGTATTAGTCCTGAATACTGAAGAAATAGGGAATATAAAATGCTGCTGTCTTGAAACTCTTAGATGAAAGATACCCTTTGCTATTCAGTGATATTGAATGACCCAGGAGACCACTCAGGTTCATGAATCGGACAAATTTATATCTCTGTGCAAGTAGTTGTACAATTACTGAGGCACTTTTAAATTAGCCTGTAATATTTCATAGATCTTGTCAGCCTATTCTCATATTGAGCAGTAAGAAACAAAAGTATAATGTCCATTTTGTTATCAGATTTTACAGTTTGCCAGAGAATCTTTTTTTTCTATGTTACCTTTTTTTGAGTTATTTCACACTTTTTACGAGATTCTTGTGAATCCTGTGGTAAAGATGTGGGGTCTGTCACTCTGGCACATGATAGAATCAGCTCAAAGACCTATTAGATTTTCCTGCCAAACTTTTTTAAAATACTTACCAAAAGGATCCCTAAATCTTCAAAGCTACTGATTTTTCCTTCAAAGGGCTTGCCAAGCAGATATCTTCAATAACTTTGCATTTAGATATTGTCCAAGCCACTGAGGACCTGGAAATGTACAGCAACCAGCAAGGCTCACCCTTGTCAGGTAAGTGTTAATATGCAGTGTAGAGAAGAAGGATCCATGGCCCTAGGCTGATTGAAGCAATAGTCTTGAGCAGAGAAAGCAGAAGTGCATGTAATTTAAAGGGTCTTTTAAATAACTTTATGGGTTTTATTCCCTGTTAATATTTACTCCCAACTGATTTGAAGTCATGTAGGTGTTTCAGTATGGATAATGAAAAACAAAGAAAACAAGCATGTATTTTGACCTTCTGACTGTGACAAGTCAGTGGAAGATTATGGATAGTGAGATTTGGCCTTTAACCTGGAGGGCATCGATGCTGTTTTTCTTCTCATCTTCCCTTAACATCTTTTGTGTTACACATTTACTTAAGGACACACAAAATCCCATCGTGTCCCTGACCCAGGCCTGGTGATTACATCATTGCTTAGCCATGTCAGCAGGAGCCGACCTGGGGCTGTATACAAAGCCTGTGTGCTCCTGAGAAAGGTTATGGATGACCACTCAAGGGCATGTAGGACCATGTAGGTATGTAGTAGGTCTTCATCTCCTCTTCAGGTGGCTGTGGGGTGCATCCTGTGCTGCAATATACTGAAGTTAGTGGCCAGGACCTTTTGAAGAAGTGGCAAGTTTGTACTGAGGTATGAACTGACTTGCTATCCACTGAACAATTTAAGTGCACTCTTTAACGGTGCAGAGGCCTTTTACAGTCTGTATAGATTCAGATTCTACAGTGCTCCTGTCTTGAAACTCTTGGATGGAAGATACCTTTTACTGTTCAGTGATATTCAGTGATTTTAGCAGACAACTCAGAAGTTCATAAATAGAGTAAATTTATATCTCTGTGCACATAGTTATCAAGGCACTTTTAAATGAGCCTTGTACTAAGGCAGTTCATCTTAGTCCACCTTCTCTGGAGTATTGGTCTTGGCTTTTATGGCCATTAATGCCAATATTGAGCAAGTAACTCACTTTAGGCAACATCCTAATTTTTTCTTCCTGTCAACCTGTCCCATCACAAAATGCAACCTTTTTTACATTTATAGTTTTCTGTTGCCACTGAATTATAGACATTTACCATGACAGTGACTGACATGTCCTGAACTGAGTATTACATCACCATAGCATTTACTATGAAGGAATGATGAACCACAAGGGGGAAAATGAAAAATAAACCCACTTGTTTTTTAGGATACTGCTATTAAAAATTAAAAATAATATTCAAATGCCTAAACTGATACTTTTCACAATTTAAATGTATCTGTTTGCAAATACCAAAGTCAATAGCTTTATCAGAAGCAATAGTGTATACTCGTGTAAATATTCTTGCATTTTTAAAAGGCAGGGTTGTCTGCAAAAACAATATATTCCTATTATTTGCAAGTCCCTGTTCTTATAATAGTACTGGGCTGTTTGAAAAATGTTCCAGTATCACCCTGTATACTACTTGAAAACATTTTTCGTTTTCCTTTTTAACATGAACCAGACATCACAGAGCACATTTTCAAAACAGGCTCTAATTATAAAGCAGGTTAAAAGAAACTTTATTAGCCAAAGCCCTATCTTCACTTGGGGTCATATCCCACATGCTTTTTTCAGGATCAGATGGTGTGCCTGTGATCTCCACATGCAGATTTCTCATCTGTATGGAAAGGAGATGTCAGTCACACTGCCACATTCACCCTTTCCACGGGTCTAGAATCCACATGTGAAGAAGAGAAAGGAAAATGCACACTGCTCACTCATTAGAGATTAGACAGGAAAGATAATACAGCCTGAGAATATCAGGTGGTCTCAGCTATCATATGTTAATCCCAAAGGAGGGTGAAAATGGCTTCATTTCTTCCCCTCACATCTAAATAATTAGCTTTTCTTCTGGGCAGGAATAGTCATGGTGCTTTACCCTTGTTTAATTCTTCAAAGAACAGCCAAACACTTGACATCTGCTTGCTTTACATGTTCTAAAACATTGCTTGTGTACCTTAGTAGACTAACATAGGAAGCCCATTCTTTGCAGCATTACCTGACCCTTCAGCAGTGTGGCTCCACTGACTTCTTGCTATTAATTTGCTCTGAAAGAGCTGAAAGAGTTTTAAGCAGGCAAAGATTACACTTTTATGTTTTCCCAAATATTAACCAAATCTTCTTATGAGCCTACATGAGGCCTAAGGCTATGTCTGAGTTTCTTAATAAAATGCTTACATAAATTGTAGAATGACACTGAGAAGCTACTTGCAAAGTACTGTAATCAAAGCTATGTTTGGTGGTTGAATACTTAGGTTACTGAGAGAGAAAACTGTGAGCAATCTTTTTAGGGGAAGTATGTTCTCTGTAACACTTTAGAACTGCATGTGAACACTGGAACTGGAACTCTGCTACCCCAATGGGATCGTGAATATATAAAAAGCAACACTAAACATACTCAGCACATCCTGGCAGTCTACAGGGAAGTGGTTTTTTCTCATAAGAGGAAGGGCTTGTTAAACGTTTTTTCCCACAATAGGGGGAAAAGACCTTCAAGGATCTGAAGATCATTATGCTTCTGTCAAGGAGGAGGGTGAGGGAGAAAACAAAGCAGACAGACTAACTTTCCTTTTCATGGGCTACTTTTGCTTGCCCTCACAACTATCAACACTAGCAAGGAATCCTAGTTCCCTTCACATCCTGCATGAAGAGAGGAAGCATAAGGCCCAAGAATTTTTAGAAGCCTCTAGCTGCTTCAGTTTCCCCAGTTCCCTTACACAACTCAGGAGAGTTTGTAGTACAGCCCCAAAGTTTTCTGCAGGGTGTTTCACCATGCAGCTGTTACACTGCATTCAAGGGGTTTGCTCTCTCCCCTGTCCACAAAACCCTAAATCATTGTGCCTCATTACACAGGAAGATGAAAGTTTCCTAAGCTAAATAAAGTGATTGCAAAGTACTGAAATCACTGAGACTTAAATGTGGGAATTACCTTCTAGATGTATCATTCAATTATTTTTCTCATTAGAACCACAGTTTTAATCTGCTAAGAAATATTAAATATTAAACCAGTAAAGCAGAATAGTATGTTACATTAAAATAATTCCTTATAAAGTGCCTAAGTACAATAGAATCTCCTTTGTCTTTTTATTATATGCATTTATTCATCCCAGACTTAATTTAAAATGGGTGTCAAGCATCAGATATAATACTGAGATCTAGATTCTGATCTACATGTTAGAACCTCTGACGCTTAGAGAGCATGTTCAAGAAAGGACAAGGAGGAGGGTAAGTTCAAGCCTGTTTTTAATTAGCTACAGCAATTAGATGTTTTGAATACTCAGAATGATGTATTAGAATTACACAATTATTTGGTTTGTTTGGTTGCTTTTCAATACACTTGAGAACCAGCTCCTAATTAAGATACACACACTATCAAAGATTAAAAACTTAGATGATGGTAAAAACAATTAGAATGATGATGTAGGTTTAGATTCCCTGTGGTTCTTGTACAGATCTACAAGACAGCATAGAGTGTGAGCACATGGAATTTACTTTCTCTGCACAAGGTCCAGAAAGACCTGCAGTATTTGTGTGGCCTACAGGGGCATGGGCCATCCCAGAGCAGGTGTGATGCACAGGGACATGGCGGTTTTCCCTGAGCTGGCTGGGTACTTGGACAACAGGAGCTTTACCCTTCATGGGGACAGCTGCAATTACCCATTGCCTCTGGGTCAGGAGTTGTTCCTCTCTGAACAAGTCCTTCTTGGGATGCTGCAGTCCTTATCCTGCTCCCAAGGCTACACCATTAGATCACAGCAGAGCCTCTACCTGTGGAGCATATGCCACCTATGTGTTAATTATTTGTTCTTTCAGTTCAGAAAACATTCTTTCCTATTTAAAAGGTGTAAGAGAAAAGCACAGCATACAACAAAGCACATTTTCAAAAACAGACTCTAAGATCCAATGATTCAACCAAGATTACCTCCAATTACAGGTGTGCCTCACCCCTTTAAAACTGATAGACTATATAATATACCATCCTTAACATGTCCTGAATGTTTTGCTCTTGATCTCAAAAGCAGTAAGCACAGTCTCTCATGAAATCTTGCTGCAGAAATGACCAAGTTCCTACCATCTCAATGCCACATGAAAAACCTCAAGCAAAGCAGCCAAATCTCTTGACTTGCTGCTGATTCCGCAGCACTTTTTTGTAGTGATAACCACTTTTCTCTATCATCATTTATTCAAAAAGGTAAATCAAAAGCATAAAATAGTCCCATCTGAGTTCTTGCCTGCAGGAGATGTTCTTCTCATTGGTTAAGCCATGAAGTCTTATGTCAGTCAGAGACAAACTATGGCTGACCTGACTTTCTCTTCTCCCTTTCCATGTATAGAGGTTTCTCATGCACCAGTTAAAATCCAGACTTAAAATAAGAATTTTTAAAAGCAAAATATTTGTCTTCAGCAGCTTGGCTGACACAAAGGGGTACTTGTTTTTAGAAAGCTGCAGCATCTTTTTGATTGCTGATCAGAAAGCCAATCCTCTATTAATCCTAACCAAATAATCTGAATATATCGCTAATGCCTGTTAGTGTGAGATGCATTTAGAGCTATATTAATGATGATTAATACCAAGGATTTTTACAATGTGAATTCTACAAATAAATTCTAACATTTGTGTATGTAAAGTCACACTTTTTCACATTTTGACTTTTACCAAGCTTATTTTCAATTAAAGTAATTCATTAGAAATTCACTTTGAACTAGACTGCAATAAGCAACGTTTCAGCTGAAAAGGTTCACAAAATGATTGAATCAGCCCTGAATACCTGCCCAGGGATAGGTGGCATGCCAGATGACACAGCTAATGCCCCTAAGTTTTTGTGACAACAGAAGAGTGTGGTTAGGGTCACATCTTCTCACCTTCAGCTCTCAGGCATCAGTAATTAGGCTCTTATTAGTACCTCTCCACCAAGTCTCAGCTTTTTCCTAACTTCTTTGAGGGGCTCTGATTCACGTTTCTGGGATCAGAGTATTTTACCTGCTCCTCTGTAATGCTCTCAGGGAAGACCTAACAGTATCTCAGCTACATCTGTTTAAAATCATTTTGGGGCCTTTGGGGGAGCATGTGTTTAAGGCCATAAGGAAGCTGCAGAACTGCACATGCCCCTGGAGCCAACCACATAATCATTACAAAGTCCCAGAATGCAGGAAGAGCCCCTGCTACATGCAGCTTCCTTTGGCAAACAGTGATGGAGATGCTTGAAATGGTTTTCTCAGGGGAAATGGTAAACATAATGGAGATGCACAACCATCATGAGCCAGACCAAAGGTCTGTTTAACCTAGGAGCCTGTTTTCCAGTAACAGATGCTTAAGGAAAGTGGATTAAAAACAAGGCATATATAAAACAGATATTCCCCTTGGCGCAGCCTCTCAGCTTCTGGGGAACAGTGCTTCAGAAACTTCCTGAGCTGGAATCGCGTTTTGTTTGTTGTGTTTAGTAATCACAGATAGGCCGATCCATCACAGATTTGTCCCATTCCTTTATGACTGGATTTACACTTCGTGGGTCTCAACATCCTCTGAGAGTTGTTTGAGCAGCCATGATGACTTTATAACCGTTTCAATGTTGCCTGAATGCCCCTTAAAACTGACGAACGGCGCAGAACCCCATTCTCCAGGCCGTTCCCACCCACGCGGTCTCGCATCGCGCTCCTTCGGTGCATAGCCCCAGTCGCAGCCGCGGGCTGCAGCGGCTCGCAGGGCCGCCCCTCTGACCCCAGCGGGCCCTTCCCGCCCGGAGCAGCCGCGGGACACCGGCCCCCCCGGCCCGCTCCCCGCGCCAGGCGACGGCAGCCGCGGCCTCGCTGCAGGAGATGCCGGCAGGGGCGGGGGCGGGACGGCGGCAGTGCCGGCAGGGCAGCGCCCGGGCCCGGCCGCGCTGTGCCCCCGCGGGGGGCGGCTCCCGCAGGCTGTCGGCGCACGGGGTTGGGGTCAGGACGGCGGTGCCGCCGGTGCTGAGCAGGTGGGCCCGCCCTGCTGGGCGGGTGCCGTTCCGCTGTGGGACGCGTGGTAGCTGAGGGGACTTGAGGAAATAAACCCGACTGGAACACTGAACGTATTTCAGGCTTTTTTGCGAGAACTTGGAACTAATTTCACAGAATCGTAGGTCCAGAATACCTAAAGGTTTTGCTATAGTGGCTTTTGGTGTTTTAGGCTTGTTTTTCTTTTTGGTTTGGATTTTTTGGGTTTTGTTTGGTTGATCGGTTTGGGTTTTGTTTGATTTTTTTTGTTTTGTTTTGTTTTAAATGTACATGGCCCTCAAGACTCCTAGCTTTTATTTCTGTAATGTGTCCTTTTCATCTTTCACTGCAGTGGGATAAGCTTTGGCATTGTTATAGTTCATTTCTTCTGAGGGTCAGATGTGCAACAGCATTTCCACTCAGAGCTCTGTCCTCACAGCTTGTCCCTGGGCTGTAGAATGTCCCTGTCTCTGAAGCAGGTTATGTGAAGTCCAGAGAAACTTTCCTCTCAGTAGTGGACTTTGGAGTTAAAGGAGTGTGTTGAAATACATGGTTTTATGGCTTTCCAAACCTTTTTGTTATATGCCTGTATAACACGAAGCCTGATTTCATTTAAAATATAAAATGTGATTAGACAAGCAGTCTTGACTTCTATTTTTTCCCTTTATTACATCATACAAAAAGATGAAAGTGTTTAAGATGTTAACATCTTAAAGGTGATAGCCCTTCTGCTACTTTATTTTTCTCAGGATAAGTTTTGTAATACATTATTGTTGTCTGACATACTTTTTTTTTTTTTTTTTTTCCCAATACAATGAACAAGATCTGTCGAGTTTCCTGAGTGTTTCAGATGATGATTATTTGTTGCAAGAGGCATGGTTCAGTGTTGGGACTCTGTGCTACTTAGATGAGCTTAAATAGTTCTTGGTCATCTTTTTTTCTTCCCTTCATCTGACTTTTTTGTTCCTGCTCTTGAATTAGCCCATCTAGCTAGTATGAGTTGACTGTAAAATAACCCATCTGGAGGAGCAGGAGGGAACACTGAATCTCATCAGTGGCCAAGTTACAAGAAGTAAAAGCAGGTGAGAATAAGGCAAGGGTAGAAGCAGCAGCTGTGTGGTGTTGCTGCCAGCTCTTGGGGCTTGTAGTATGTGGAGCAACTCTTAAGTATAGGCAGAGTTGCATAAAGAAGTCTACTAATCACCTATGCAGTGCTGCCATGGTTATTTCTCTGGCCTCTTCTCTCTGTTGTCAGAAGAGTAGGTGGGCTCACATCTGGGGTGTTGATGAGGTATATGAATTTCAGCCGCTTCCCCAGGTAGTTGCATTGTTTTCTGCAAGTCATTTCACCCCACTGAAATCCCCTTTACTCTCCGCCTGGAGCACTGTGTCCAGCTGTGGGCTTCCAACATAAGAATGATGTGAACTTTTGGAGCGAGTTCAGAGGAGGCCACAAAGACCATGAGAGGGCTGGAACATCTCTCCCATGAGGAAAGGCTGAGACTGCTGTTGGGGCTGTTCAGCCTGGAGAAGAGAAGGCTCCAAGGGAGAACTCAGAGCACCTTCCAGTACCCAAAGGGGCCTACAAGAGAGTTGAAGAGGGACTTCTTGCAAGGGCAAGGAGGGACAAGACAAGGGGTAATAGGTTCAAACTAAAAGAGGGTAGGTTTAGATCCGATATTAGGTATATATTCTTTGCTGTGAGGGTGGTCAGGCACTGGAAGAGATTGCCCAGAGGAGTTGTGGATGCCCCATCCCTGGAAGTGTTCAAGGCCAGGCTGGGAGGGAGCTTTGAACTACCTGGTCAAGGGGAAGGTGTCCCTGCTAATGGCAGAGGTTTTGGAACTAGATAATCTTTAATGTTCCTTCCAATCCAAACCTCTCTATGATTCTATAAATACACACAGTACTGAAGAAACTTGCTACTCAAGACCTCTTTCTGCTCCTCATTAACTTAAAGGAATGATTTTCTCTGACTTTTAAGGGAGCAGGGTCTGGCCCTGCAGTGGAATTCAAACATAAAACATCATGCTTTCCTGACAGCTGTGTGCCTTCTGTAAGGGGAGGTCAAAACCCAGCAACAAAATACAGCTTGCTTTAGCTGCTTCAAAGTGAGAGAGCAGCAAAGGGAAAGTATTTATAAATGCCAGTACTGGCAAGGAGAGCAGGGAGACATTGGTCTGTTGCTTTTAAGGATGAACAACTACTGTGTGTTCAGGAATTCTGCTTTTTGTTATTGAGCTTCTGAACTTCTAATTTGTATGCTATACAAAAAAATGAATGTATCCTTAAGACTGACCAGAGAAGTTGCAGATCTTTTTGTTTAATGTTCTTAGGGGGGTTTTTTTGGCATATGGCTACTGTGTCACAGACCCTTTCAGCCTAAGATTAAAGGAAAAACAGCTGATTCTGTTTATAGGAGCCTTTAGATCTCTACTAGTTTTTATGTGGATATGGTTGTGAAACTTGTTTTAAAATTATTTCTTTATGTTTAATTTTATTTTTCAGGATTTTGGAATGCCAGAAGTGATCAGTCCAGTTGTATTTTCTTATGAAGTAACTGTGACTATAAGTAATGTTGCAGTATTTTTAGTAAAAGTTTCTAATTTCCAAGTCTATTATTAAAATGTTGGAAAGTGTGTTTGCTATGATAGCATCAGTAACGCATTTTAGTATCTAATGATTTTATTTTGACTTTTTAATCAGGTTTTTAAGAAATACTATTAATATTTGTAACTTGTCTTTTGTATGGCCAGGCAGACCCTGCTTAAAATTAATAATGGCATTGTAGTGTAGTATGTGGGGTTTATAATGTAGCTGACATGTCCCCTTGCTGGAAAATTGCTCTGACAAGAGTACTCTACTTGAGATATCTATCATGATAACACATATGTTCCCACTCATGTCCCAAATAAAAAATTACATCTTTTCAAGACCTCATTCCAACACTTCGTTCTCATGTTAAATGTATAACAATAATACTATATTTCAGACTTTAAAATTACTTTGCACTATTTTTTAATGTTAAACCATGCATTTTAAACATTTATTGTCTCACATAAAATAGTAATGTATTTTTCTTCCCATTCACTGATCCCTAACATTTAAAATAATTTCTCTGTGTTTGTTTGTAAAGTTGAACACTTTTTCCTGAGGATGTTTTAGGAAAGAAAATAAAACTCACCCATCTTAGAAGTTCAGCACACATTAGATTCTCAGTAGTACATGTAATTTGTTCTCTATACAGTTGTCACATACAACAAACCGTTCAAGATTGCAGACTCCAGTTTAAATACCATTTAAATTTTGTTTACATTACATTTTACTGTTGCTACATAAAACCATTATGAGCATGTACGCTGCAAATTACACACACCACCAGCCTTGTAAGCTTCTGTAAGTTGTATTTACCAATCACAGTCTCTATAAATGTGTATATGCTTACACAAACATATATGTAATTTATTCTAAAAAAAGATTTTGTATTAATAGCAATGCACAGCAGAGGTCCGTATAGAACATCTTATGCTCTTAAGAATAATATCATGCATTAATGTTTCCAATATGTTTTATAGGATGATATCTTAGCAATTGACTACTACAGTCGTAGTTCAATTTTTGCTACCTTTACACTTACCTTCTAAAGTATTTTCTTATATGATCATGAATCATCTCATAGACAAATCTCTTTTTAAGTACATGGAATCTCCAAGAATGCAATGCTAACTTTAGTGTGGTAAACTAACTAAAATGAAAGATAAAAATAGCAAACGAGAATGTTTATGTGTAAAAATTACGCTAAATGTACTGTGCCAGTTGTTTTGATGAACTTACTCCAGGGACATCTGTAATTGACAAAGCAAGAAAAGAAAGACACCTCCTGATGACAAAACTTTTTAGAAAGCCTTCATTGTATGAAGGCCATTGGTTATACTGATTTGGGAAAGTCCAGTGGTAGATGGTAGTGTGACTGCAACAACCATTTAGTTGTAAAAGCTTTTCCTCCATTTTGTGTGTTAAGATGTTAGTTAAATGAGGTTTTTGTATAGTAGTATGGAGCAATATATTATATTTGCAGTTAAAATGTTCCTGCCTTAGATTTTGATAGTTTATGCCTTGCCTAATACCTACAGGAAATAAAATGAATTGTTGTATTTGTTTACTGTGATTTGGGGGGCTATTACTCCATGACAAGGTTACATTGACCTATCATTTCATGCATCAGCAGTTCTTCTATTGCACTGATTTGATTGAGCCTAGTGGATAAAAAAGGAGCAATCCACCCAGTGGACTAAGTTAGAATTATAATAAATAGTGCACATTCTGAAGGGCAAAGTAGGTTAAGTATGGTACTTACTGCACTGGGCATAATTTTTGGGATGTGTCAAATTTTAAGCTTTTTTTATTTCAACTTCTGCATTCAAATTTTGTACTTTGATTTTAGGTAGTTATGGAGGTCATGCTGTAGCGACAGTTGACGAAAAAATGTAGTTTTTTGCAGCTACTATAGGGAGCTTTTAGTTAGGTGCTTGTGAAAGTGCAATACATCTCTGAACTCACACTCCTTTCTGGATGTACAATTCTAGATACTGTTGCTGCTCCTCATGCTGAAGCACTTCACCATTGTACAGTCATATAATGTCAAATAACCCTTCCTAATTACATGGTTTGGCATCTACTAGACAGAGGAAAAGGGGCTGCATGGCTTACAGCTTCACTCTTTTTCTAGCGCTATCTCATTCCCACTTGCTCTCTTTGAATGCCACCAACACCTCAGTGAATCAGGAGGGGCTGTATCCTGCTTGTTCACGCCCAGGTAGGTTTTTTAATTTCTGTTATCCAAGGGATAGGCCAAGGTACCTGTTGTATGAAAGTGGTGGAATAGCTGGTAAATTTTAAACATTATTTTAATAAGATGTACCAAATAAGATTTTTAAATTACTCTAGAGTAAGATGTGTGGTCATTAAAAATAGAAGCTTAATCTTTTGTTTCTCTAATGACAGAGTAGACATTAGACACATTTTTTAAATCTCTATATGTTTCTTCCATATTGCTTTGTTGTGGTGATCCACTAGGACTGCAAAATCAATCTGTAGTGATGAGGGTTTAATAACAGTGGAAAATCAAGGCTGTCAAAAATTATAATCATAAATTCTAGCAACTCTTAAATGCTAAAGAGCATAATTGTTGTATTCATGTGGTTTGCTTACTAAAGAATCCCCAGAGAAATTCATTTAAGAACACATGTAAGTTTTAGTGATCTCAAAAGGATGTAAGAACAAACTGTGGGTGTTTACATAATCAGGTAGATCATGAGCTGTATATCAGTACTGTGCTGGATAGATGACTTCTAACAGTGATGGAGACCCCAGAGAAGGAGCCCACCTATAGAACTTGCAGGAAACCCTATTAAAGTCCTCACTGGTTTTTTGTTTGTTGAATTTTTTTTTTGTTTAAATCAATATGAATTGTTTCAGTAACTGAAGAGAAGTAAAAAGGTGCTGTCCCAAGACTTTTAAAAAAGAAAAGAAAAAGGGTATTCTGTTTGTTCTGGTGTTGAATGTCTGTTCAGACAAATTCTGATAGTCTGCTGTAAATAAAAAGACATAGTTGGTCTTTTGTTTTGTCATTTCATTTTCTGTTAGATACAGTTGTTTAAAAAGGACAGAGACCAAGAAGGTAAACTTCAGCTCCGTCCAGAACCTAATATACACCTCCTTTGTGGCAATAGATTAATTGAATGATGTTTTCAATTCCATTGCTTTGCATATTCATGCAGTAGATTAAGTAATTCCAAAGTTTCAGGTTATATCCTTGTGTGGATTTGTGTTGAAACTTGTGAAAATTTTCATTACCTCAGGAATTTACTAATACCATGAATAGAAAATTAATGCTTTTTAAAGTTACTGTCTCTATTTTGGAAGCAGACAAACAAAATGAAGAATTATGTATTTATGGGCCAAAAGGTAAATTATTTAACAATTGCTAATTTTTATAATACTATTTGCTTTAAAATACTCATTACTTAATTGGGGAAACTGAACAAAGCAAGGGGTTGAACAATTTGATAGTGTATATTTGAAGTGGAACTTTAAAAAATTTCACCATAGAGCTTCAAGTCAAAGAAATATTTGAGTTGAGGAATGAAATTGCATCAGGTGAACCAAAATGTGAAACAACTGTTTTGAATTTGCTTTTCGGAAGTGGCAGTTCAAGCAGTACCATGTTAATGTCTTTGGTTTTGCAGCTGATCTATTACATGCTTTTTTAAGCAATTAGAGCTCAATAATACAACGATTTGTCACCCAATTAATTTTGAAAGACTGGAAATGCATGGATGAACTGTTTAACCTGTGGTTCACTTGGCACCATTGTAATTTAGATCAAATAAAACATAGTAGTGGGTAAGCTACATTATGGGAACTCAACATCTTCATGTTCTGTAACTTGTCCTTTAATCTTTTTTTATATTTCTATTCTAATTATAGGTGAACGTATAGATAAATAATGTAACATGGTTTTGTTTGGTGTAGAATGTGTAAATCCATGACAATTACAAACAGTAGTTGAAAAAACTTTTGTGAAAGTGTTTCTCCAGAGATAATTCTGTGCCCCAGCAACAACAGAAAGCACATCAAGGGCATTAATGTGTGCGGACTTCTGAATTATATTGTCTTTACAACTTGGAAAATTTAAGCACTAGAGCTAAAATTCTTATAAGGCTAAGAGAAACCTATGGGCATGTCAAATATAAACCAGGTACTATGTGGCTTTTTGTTCTTCTGATCTTCAAGTCATGTATGTGTATCTCTTGTTTTTTTCAGTGCATCAGAATGCTGCTTCATTACAAGGTTCTGCTCCTCCTTGGGAGACACAGTGTAAGGGCAATTTCAATACAGACAGTGTACTGAGACCTAATTTCTAGAATTTCTGCACTTGTATGCATAGTAAATGCTGACTGAAATTTTGATAATTTGAAAAGAGGTGTATGAATTGTGGAATAATATAGAATCATAGGATAGTTTGGGTTGGGAGGGACCTTAAAGATCATCTAGTTCCAACCCCCCCCCCCACGGGCAGGGACACCTTCCACTAGACCATGTTGTTTAGACAGCCTTTCATTCCCAGACCTAGATTTACATGTGATTTTGGCTTATGGTGAAAAATATCCATGCTACATTGTGTCAGTTACTCCTATGATTTCCCAGTGACAACTCCTGACAAGAAATATATTTATATATTTTGCTATGTTTGCCAAGCAGCACAACTTTGGAGGCCCTAAATACATGATTATTAGTGTTATAATGGTTTCTCTCTTGCCTGCCTGACTGCTGTCAGTTAAATGAGCAGTTGGCTTTTATTCTTTGATCTCTGTTGCTGTTGTTGCCTCCAAGTGACTTCAGCTGATTTCTCCTGGCTCCCTGTTCATTATCTGGTCAAAAGCTCCTGCATGCATTGCTTTTTAGGATGCGGAAGGAAACCTCCATTTCAACTACTGCAGTTGGTTTTTGTAGAAAATGCAGTAGAGATGGAAGATGGATAAGGGGAGGTAGAATGGCAAAACCCAAAATACTGGCACTTTGCTATAACAAAACCAGTGAAATTTGTATTAGCTTGTGAAAAATTACAATTGCACAGCCATTGTCTAACAGAACCTTGAAGGGTGCAATTAGAGCAGTTTTCACCTTCAGAATTATTCTTCTATGTAAGATTTTTGAGTTTGGTTTTGCTCACTTTATAGTGCATATGTGCAAGTGGTATGCAAAATAATACAGGTTTTTCATGTTTTGCTATTTCGGGGTTTCTCTCTGGTTTAACCTTAAATTCAGGTGTCTAAATTTTCTGTGTCTGTTTTTCTTAATTGATGTAATCATTCTATCATAAATGTGATCTTTATTTAAGATCTTTATCATCTTATTGCTCTTAAATGTAATTTTTCAGCTTTCTATCCTGATCCTAAAATTATTGATGCCATTAACTTGGTTTTTTTTTTTTTTGCACTGCAGACAATTACTCAAAATATGGTGCTACGCAAGAGTATGCGTGGTAACAGTAAGCTTGATGTTCTTCAGGCGGTGAACATCCATTTCTGATCTGTGTACTTGTAAGGTTTTTCATTGCTTTACATGACTTACACTTTCATGAACCAGAAGAGGCAGACTTATCTCTGGGGTGTTCTTTGCTGTTTATTTTGTCATCATGTCATACATGTTTGTAATATATTATGTTGTCAGCCTGCAGTTCTGATCTATGAACCAGAAAATACTGAGCTCAAGCAGGTTTTTTCCACTTCTTGAAGGAAAGGTGGTCTGTAAGTTTGAGAATTGCAACTACAATATTTATTGTATGGACAGTCTTGCTTTTCACATTGAGAATTATTGTATGACCAGGAACCTGACTTTGTATTTTGAAAGCCAGAAACTGAGAAAATACTTCTATAATGTCTGAGGTTTCTATGTCTTAAATATTCTGCCTTGGTCTATAAAATGTCAAAGTAAACATTCTCCATTTGTTAATGTTCAATTGCAAGTATTCATTTTACAGTATATTAAGAGAGAAAGAAAAAAGTCAGAAATCCTAAAAATTTAGAAACAGTCTTCTAAATTCAGAACAAGTAGACCATGTGAGTTCACATCAACTGTCTCAATATAATATCAACTAACATAATCCAAATAATCAATAAAAACCTCACCTCAAAAAAGCTCACCCTGCACTGACGTGGAAGAGGAATGCTCAAGAAAACTCTTTTAGCACTTGAGCAGGAAACTTTCAGCAGAAAATATGTAAAAATTAGTAAAGTAAATCGATTTTAAACTGGTCCTTACTCACAAAATGACCTCTGATGGTGCTCTGAGATGCTACCTGTGATCATGGCAATTGAATTGTGCCAAAATGTTAGCCATGTTTATTATGAAATGGGATGTTAGTCTGAAGGATGTTAACATCAAGAAGTCCCTTTGACTTCTGTAATATGAGAAAGAAGTAATGAGAAGGAAGACATTACAAATATCAGCTCGATCCATCTTTGGATACTCCCAAACCTGGCTTAGTTGTGTATTTTCTTCTCTCACATATTCACTATAGCTTACACTGCTCATTTGTGATCAAGTCTTCCTAGTCCTGTATCAGTTTAGGATATAAAGATACGTGGGGCAAGGGGTAGAGAGAGAGGGAACCTTCCATTCTCTTGCCACTGTGTAGCTACAGGAAACAGGAACAACAAGGTGGCTTGGTGGCGTAATTCATCCAAACTTTCTCCCATAAACGAGTGATTTTCTGGTGACCAGCTGTGCTGATTTAAGAGCTATGTTGAGCTGTGTGTGTTTTTATGGCAGAAGCAGCACAGAAATTCATCAGTGGGGATAGTGAAGATGATGCTGAAGCAAGTGATGAAAGCAGCAATAATAAAACAAAAAGATAAAACCCTAGCTGTCCAAATTGTAATGATGAAGAAAAGTCTGAAGAAAATTAGTGTGGAGATAGTATGGTATTTCAATTGATGATTTTGATTCTCCAACGATCAACATAAAGTGTTGAAGTACACTGTTTAATCATAATTATTATTAGAAATTTCAGTATTCTTTACTAAAATTAATATCAGATCTTAGAATTTTTGTAGTACTTGCAATATTTTCGAACTTACACCTGTAAAAATTACCTTGTTTTCTAACTTGATGACACATGTAAACTTGATGTATGCAGAAGTAATTGATATAGTATTTTCCTGCTGGAGCAATAAGTTACATGGAAACTGTGACACAGATCATCACTTGAGCAAAACAATATTTTAGTATTGGACTTGATACATTCCTTTGCACCACTTGAACAAGGGAAACCAGCATGATTTTATAAAACTCTGTAATCTGCAAAACGATGATGTAGTTTTGAGTGGCAGAAATGCTGTCTTAAAATTAAAACACCGCTTGCTGAAAATTGTTGTGATTTTTATAGTCTTGACATTAATGATACAGCTCTTAAGAGTATTTTAGCTGAAAAGCCTTGCCTGACATCTTTGTAAAGATATATAGCTTCAATGACAGTCTCTTGTCCAGGTTTGGAGATAAACCAAATAGCACTGTTGAAAAAGTGCCAGTTGTAAAATTGATCAGAAAATCTACATAACTGATAAGATTGTGACTTGTACCAATTTAACATTAACTTATTGTTAACATTTATAAAATTTACAGACGGAGATGGCAAGAACTACAGTAGTAGTTGCCACTGTGATGTGAAATATTCATAATCAACTGGGAAGGTTTGAATTTACACTCCTGAGGAGCTGGTCTGCATGAAGAGATTATAAGATTGAGACTCCTTAAGTAAATTTACCACAGATATTCAATTGTTTCTCTGGACACATCAAGGCTGTAGAAAGGACAAAAGATTATTTTCTAGACATGGATAAGAGAAAAGTAAACCAGCTGCTTTCCGGAGAGAAGTGGAGCACCTCCCTTCTCACTTAAATTGAAAGGAATTAAAATGATCAACCTCTTTGAGGCTGTGATTCCTGAATTACTAATATTCATTTTAGTGTCCACATCATTCATCTCCTATTGCTTGTTTTTGAATTTGAATTTTTTCTAAGAGAAAGCAATGTGCTGAAGAACTAAGTGAATTCATATGAATGCTTTTAAATAGTGACAGGGAAAAACCATAGGCTGGGAGTCCTTCCTACTTTATAAATATACTTATTTTTCTGGACTGGCATTAAAACTTGAAAATGATTCAGATATGCTCTTGAGAGTCAGATTCCCCTTTAGTAGAGTATCTCAAGAATAGATCATATCTATAAACTCAAGATGGTTTACATTTTGTACTAATATCTTTGTCATTTTTAATGCAGACATCTATGTGGGATGCCTGCCATACGTATTACCTCAAATCAGTTGGTGTCCACATGGTGAGGACTAAGTGAACCCTGTTACAATGCTGAAAGAAATAGATAATAAATTAAAATATTTTTAGAAGTTTGGATATACATTGGCTGGCATTCCTGACTAGCTTGAGTGTGGATATCTGACAAATCTTTCAGCATTTTTGCTAGCTCATGTTACTTTCGGTGGAGTTATTTGTTTAAACAGATTACTAATCTCTGAAGAAAAAAAGATGACTGGTAGAAGAGTGCTGAGAAGTGAAGTCCCAAGTTGGTGTTCTCTCTGTAGCTGGAGAGGGAAGTAAGTAACCTTGTTACCTGTCCTGGGGAGAACAGAGCTATTGGAAACCAGAGCATTATCTATTGGACTCTCTTGAATCCCTTCCCAGACAGTTCCCTTAAACCCTAGCAAACGTTAAGTATCCCTTAAGACTATGAAGAGAGAGGTTATGCTTGATTCACTGCTCAGAGCAGTGCTGCTCTTTATCTCATGTGTTTTAACTTTAAAAATCTTTGTTGTGGCTGAACTGTTAAAGATAACATGGCTAAGTTCTGTCTCCTGTTCTAGTGCTGAGTTGCTAATGCTGTCCCAGATGACAGCAGCTCTCTTTTTTCCTGTGGTTGTCTTCTTCAAGTGCAACTATCAGAATACCATCAAGAGGAGTCGAGAGCATTAGGTAAGTGTGTGCTTGCAGAGAAGTTTTGAAGGGACGAAGTAAACTATGAGATTTTATTATATAAATAGATTGGAATATGTGTCTGTAACAAGTCAACTCTAATCTGATTTTTCTGGTTGGGAGATGTCTTCAATTTGAATCACCTCTCTCTTGATCTGGGAGAAGTGTTTTTTTTCCTTAAAAATGCCCCTCAATGTTTTCATAATCTTCCATATTCCTAATGAATAGAGAAGCTTGTGTAACAGCTGATGGCTTTTCTTAAAGCTCATGCACTCTTCTGTTACCCCCAAATAGGAATCTGTTAGTTTTAAGAATGCTAATGAAATCCACTCAGAATAGGGAATATGAACTACTCAGTCTAACACAGAGAAGAGATTTTTTTTTCTTACCTGCCCATCTGTTTTCTCTGGTGGACAAACTCATATCTTGGTGGACAAGCACAATCACTGTACTTTTCCGAGTACCATGTGCCAATTGTCCATCTTTGTAGCTGTTCATACCTTCCTGTTTGTGTTTCTGTGCTTTGATTGCACTGTGTTAAAAAATGTAGGTATTGCTGTTTTGCTTAAACCCCTTGTATTTCAATCAGGTGCCCTTAACTTTTCATTTTGGAAACGATTTTTATTTCCATTTCTGTAATATTTTAGCTAAAAAGAAACCAGAAGAAGGAAGGGTTTCAAATGTGGTGCTGCAGAAAGTCTGCTACTTCGCTAGTACTGATAGCTATCCGGGGCAAACTAACACTTGTCAAGGCAAAACCTTACGTATCCAGTACAGAGGAAAGAGGAGAAAAAGGGGAAAAAACAAAACTAAACAAACAAAAAACAAAACAAAGAAAACCCAAAACAACAACAAAAAAGCGCCTAGCTAAACTCACAACTCTTAATGATCCCAAAAACTTTTGAGACTTTCAAAAGCCCATACCTGAAACTGAGTTATGATTTGAGAAGTGTTTTTTTACTTTTTTAAACTTTTTTTTCAAAAGTAGCAGAAAAGCCCATGCTTCTTGTTTCCTGAGGAGTATTTATGAAATATGCTTAATTTAAACAATCATATGTTAAAAAATCCCAGAGTCCAGCTCTCCAAATTTGTTCTAAGATTGAAGAGTCAAACTGTATGATCTCCTGCAGCAGCATTGCTGAAAATGCTGAAGGTTCTCATTGTAAACGGATGCCCTCCTATGGGATAAAAAGATATAATTCAGTGAGATGCAACAATTATAATAACATATCATAAGGGGAACTATATCCAGGCATTAGCTGTCTTGGCTCTACAGGGCTACTGGGGGAGGTGGGAAATAAATTTCCTTTCAGATGCAGGGTAAAATTGCAATCTCTTAAACTGGTAGACATACTGGCTATACTATCCCTTTTGTTATTTTTTTCAGGCTACAATCACAGTTACCTAACTTAAGTAATTTTTAAAAATCCATCTAGATATTTTGTTACAGTTTGAAAGTAAGGGGATTCTTTGCTTCTTTCCATGTTTACTTGGGGGTATTGAGAGTTGGCATTTGCCACTGCTATTGTTTTGGGATTGTGGGTTGTTCTTTGGAATGTTTTTCAGATGAAGCAGATCAAAACGGACAACAAGACATGCCAGCATGGATCAGGGAGGGGACATCCTGAAACAAGAAGCCACAAGTATGTAAAACAGTGTGCTTCAGATTAGACTTTTCTAAATGCCCTTCATCACAGCAGTGCTGAATTTTCTGTCTGGCAGTTCATCTTGAGCTGTCTTTGAAATTTGAGTGATGCACATGATCCTTAAGTATGTGCCAGTTGGGTACATCAGTTATTGACTGTTCATAAAACCCAAAGCAAATGTATCATTCCTCTTCAATTAATTTTTGTCAAGTGACAGAAAACAGCCAAAGTTATCTGTAGAGTAGGAGTATAAATCCACAGTCTTCACCAAATTTCTATTAGTAGAATTTTCTGGACAGGGCCAAATAATCAAAGCACTAATTTGGTTTTTTTTTTTCTCTTGGCATATTCATTTTTTTTTGTTGTTGTTGCAGATATACAGTAATTTATTTATCTGTGTTTTTAAGCACTGAAGATGATAGCCAGAAAAGTTCTGAAACACTTAGTTTTGAACAATTTTCCCATTTTTCTGTGTCAAGAGTTAAGGAAATTTATTTAAATTATTCCATTCGATCTAAGATACAGGTAAATGAGACATATTTGTATACCAGAAATGGTAGGAAAAGAGATACTGGATGCAATAAATATATTTTGTAATAATGTACTGGATTAAAAATTATTATAGCTGTGTTACTTAAAAAAAAAAAATCACAGACTGCAAAGACAAAAAGACAAACCCACAAGTTCAGAAACATCACAAGTGTTCTGTGTACTTAGCATTGTATACTATATTGAAGTTTCAAGGAAAGAGTTTGCCTAATCCCAGCATGCTAAAAGATTCATAATCCACACAAAATGGCAATTAAAAGGCAACACGGAATATTAATGGAGGAAACTCTCCACAATAATAATCACCAGAAGTCAAATCTACTGCCCTGCCTGCAGATAAATGCATATATAATGCGACTTTAGTTCAGAATATGAAGAAACAAAAACGTTACGGCGCAGGGACTTTTTTCTATTTGCCTTTCTATTGGCATGTAGTTACATTGTGACCTCCTCACAGTGTAGGCAGGAGGCACTCATAGCTCTTAAAATATTGTATGCAGCTCCAAACACAGTGACTTTTCAAACCTACAGGCTGCAACACAAGTAGTAAAAATTCTTTTTCTGCTTGACAGTCATTGTTTCTATGTCCACAGCTATAAAAACTATGTAATAATTGAGTAGTCTTTGTGGATGGAAGTGAATTCCATAAATACTCCATGGTTTGGCTTTTTAAAGTGAGTTCTAACTGATGTGCTGCTTACAAGCTTCAGCTAAGGGAATTATGTATCTTCATCCTACTGCCTTGCTGATACCTTGCATCAGTGGTTTTTCCTGTGTGTTTCACATCCTCAGTAAACATCTGGATTCAAAGCAAAACCCAAGTCTTCTGGGTCCCCAACTGCAAAGAGATTCTCTGTAACCTGTGCCTAGGGTGCACTCGAGCAGTAGCCTCAGGGAAGTCACATGCGAGGAGAAAATAGCAGACTGGTTGAACAGGACAGCTGGAGGGGAAGACTTTGAACTCTCTCGGTGGGAGCGGCACATCTCTGAGTGCCCTGGCCTGGGCGTGTGCACCTGGCAAAGGTGTTTCAAAGATTTCAGTTGGTGTGGCGAGTTCTGAATGAAGCCGCTGAGCTGGAGCGGTTCGGGTTTAGGTCGCATTTTCAAGCAGGTCCGTTGCAAATGAGAGTTAGCAAGCGTTTCCAGGCGTGTTGTGCAGCCACGCTGTAGATGAGCGAGCGGGGGACCCGCAGAGCCCCAGGGTTTGCTGCTTTCCCCTTGTCGCCGCCGGGGCCGGGACGAATAGATCGTGGTGAGCCCGGGCTCGGAGCAGCCGCAGCCGCGGCCGGGCGGCTCTGCGCAGGGCTTTGCGGAGCGTCTGGGCTTGAGAGACAGCGCCACCCAGAGGGGCTGTGAGGCGGGGAGCGGGGCCGGGCTCGCTGGGGTTCGCCTTCGGCATCCTCTTGCACGGCCGGGAGGGAGCGAGGGGCTCCGCACACCCGCTGCCCGCGCCCCCCGACGGTGCCGCTCACCCTGCCCGGGGCAGCGCGGGCCGGGCCGGAGCGGGCGCTGTCCGCGGTGCTGACCGGAATGGCGAGCCGGGAGCGCCGCGCCATCGAGGTGCTGGAAAGAATCGTATTTCCAACGTGCCGCGGAAGGCTCGCTGGCCTTCATTGTCTGGCTCCTTCCCCTCGCGGGCCTCAGATTCTACGAGGATGTAAATATTTATGTTAAACCGTGTCTGTTTACTCCAGACACACGCACTTCTGGAAAGCCATCAGGGAAGGATAAGCGCACACGCTGTGTGGCTGCCGGGCATTCACCTGCCCGGGTCTCGCCTCACAGTGACTGATGGCTTAAGGGTTCTTCACATGGTCTTTCGTTGACTCTTTGTACTGCAATCCTGCCATGACTTCCTTTGAACGTTTGTTTACGTTTATAAAGACAAATAGCTACAGTTATATTATTATTTCTCACACTCTGCACTAAGCAAATGTTTTGCTCGATTGGTTGAAATCACGTTTAAAATGATAGCCTAGATATGAGAAAAGGTCATGTCACCTAGGGCCATTAATGTCTGTAAAGGCGTGTTTAAAAACTAGCCTTTGTGCTGTCGGTGTTTTCGTTACACGTCCAGTTCCTAGAGAGGAGGTGTGCTCGACAAAGCAATCGTCTTGGCTACTTAATGCTGTCAGTCGGCCGGTTTCCTTTACAAAACGGGATTGTAAGTTTTTGCTTTTCCCTCGAGTCCTTCAAAAAGGACACAGCCCTGCTGCTCCTTGCGCTGCCCAACATATCCTGCACAGGATGAAATTCTTTGGCTCCATCGGGCTGATCTCCCTCCTCTCATCTCATTGCGAATTCCTGCCAGCCCCTTACGTGACATCTTTTTGAGAAGGGTTTGGTTTAGGCATCTGCGTAGCTACTGTGGTGTGCTGAAATACAGCACCGCGGTCGCCACCACAAAATGTTGGCTAAGCATACTCGGGGTGTGGGATCAAGTAACGCAGACATGGGGTTGTCAGGGGTACAAAAAACTGCTGTCTTAATGTTTCTGGTTTTAGCAAAGGGATGTCTGGTATAAAATCGTAATCTAATGGCAACCCTGAGGGCAAGTCACAGGCATCCAGGTGTTTCCCTGCAGCGGTACCCGTGCCTCTGCCACCCTCTGGCGGGGAGGAGCGGGACGAGCCGCGGGAACCGCGGGCTGAGCCAGTGGGTCACATCCGACCTTCGGCACGGCGAAGAGGGGGGACAAGGGTTGTTGCTAATATACAATTCCACGGACCCCGCCTGGCTCATTCGTGTCCCGCACCATGCTCAGGGGAGGGCCGGGGCCGCAGGGACGGCCGGGGCGGGAGTTCGGCCCCGTCCCCTCAACGGTGCGCCGATGTGTGCGGTGCCTATTAGCACAGCTGGCGACCTCGGGTCGGGCCGGTGCTGTCTAGGGAAAGCCTCTGGCTCCATCCGCACGAGGGGCTCAACGAGGGGCTCGCACGGCAGAACCGCCTGCCTGGGGTGCCGCCCCTGCCGCGGCTGGACAGCCCCGCCCGCCGCGGGAGTCAGCCCCACCGCCCCGGGACGAAGCAGACCAGCGGCGGCAGCCGGGGCCGGTGGGCCGCCCTTCCCGCCCCAGCCGGCCGCCCCAGCGGTCCCCAGCCCCCGTGCGGAGCGGCGCGGAGGGGGTGGCGGCAGTCCTGTGACTCATGCCTGCGTCGAAGCAGATCAACCGGCGATTCACGATTTTAAAAAAGCAAATCTGAGCACTTCTGGAAAAAAAGGTCATCTCGCATTAAATTCCGCTGCGCGATTGGTATTCCGACGTCGTTTCTGGCAGAGTTTATAAGCGGCGGGTCGCTCCCAGGCTAGAGTCGCCCTGCCTGCCTGGACTACGGCAATAAGAGTGTCTGCTCGCCCCCTCGGTAAGTGTCCTCTAAACAGCATCCTATTTTTTCAAGCCTTTGGGAACCTCTGGAGCAATTTTTCCCCCTAAAATCGGTTTTGGTCGCTGTCGTACGTACGGAGAAATAATGGGATTTTTGATACAGCTAGCGCCCTAGACATAGTGCTAACCTGTTACTTCACTTGCAGGCATTGTCTAGAAAATCTCTTCTGCTTGTGTCTGTTTTCTTTTTCGTCTTAAAAAAATTAAATACCTGTTTTCCATTGAAATCGTTAATCCGTTGCGTTTACACGCGGGTGTAAATCCACTCAGCAGTGGAAATGAATCGGTAGCTACCGTTTTGAAAAAAGCCGCTAACAAAGAAAGCGTTCTTTCGTTACCGCGACCTTCATTTTCTTTACAAGGGGAAGAAAATAAATCGCAGGTAGCCGTGGGGGCAAAGAGACGATCTGGGCACTGACCCGGCAATTCTCGATCAGCGACCCTGTATTGCTTATCGGAACGCCGTGTCCGCCAGGAAAGAGCTGAACATCTGGCGAGGAGCGAGGGCTGCTCCTACACCTTTCTTTCCCCAGACAGACATGCTTCTCCTGCCATTTGCACCACTAAAGCGACCATGGGCACGGGCGATCGCTGGTTAGTGCCGGAGCACATACTGGCCCAGATTTGCTGAAACATGTGTGTGCAAATACACATGTATGTGGCGCTTGTCATTGGACCTGGGCAAAACGCACCTTTGTGGTGGCGGGGTTTTGTCTGTCAGTCTTTCCTGAATGCTTAGCCTGACGTGGTAAAGCCGAGAAGCGGGCTCTGTTTGGGATTGTAGGTCATTCGGGCTGGTGATTTCGAAGCCCGCTTTGCACGCTGGTCTCCATTTGATGCGAGACGTGTAACTGCCCTGCTCAGTGGCCACCGATATAATTGCTGTAGTCTTCATGCTCTGCTAAATCCGTCATTCAGGCGCGGGGGGTAGCGCCCTGGAATCTAGCGAAGGGAAGATTTTTCTCTTCAGTGTGTTGAGGCATTTTCCCGGTTCGGCTGGCTCCTGCCTGTCCTCCCGCCGCCCCGGGACCTGAGCGGCTGCCGCCCGCTGGCGTCTGGACGGGACTCCGGTGCGGTGCTCCAGGAGACTAGACTACTAAACCCGCCTGTTCTTCCTTCCAGCAAATTCCTTGCTGCCCACCACTCAGAGGAATATCGAGAAAATACGAGCTCCGAGGACCGGGGCTTTTCTGAAAGGATGGCTTCCTCCGCTCCCTCGTCCTCCAACGATGCTCCGGACCCCACCCCACCTAATTTGCGACCCACAAGTAGGTTTTAATATTTTCTTCGTTTTAAGTGTTTTGGAGGCTTTCTCCACTTAGGCTCAAAAAAACGAGTTTCGAAACGAAATTATGCATCTGTGAAGCCCTGTTCCGCGCCATTAAGCAAAGTGCGGAAAGTGCTCTACACAAAGAAACCATCTTCGTACTGGGAACAGGAGAGGTCGGTCCATGGCGAGTAAAACGCTGTGAGGAAAAGCCCACCTTAGTGGCCAACGCTGTCTTTATCTTACAGCCGCCTTTGAGAGATATAGACAATAAACTGACCTCCCAGATGGATAAAAAATCGGGATGTTGGAAGGGGTGTGGAGAAAATGAATCCGTTAAAGGGCGAAGTTACACCAGGATATTAAAGCGGATGTCTCCCCGCTACATTTTATAAATGCTAATGCTGCAGCTTCCTTTCAGCCTACGCTGAAGCCTGTAATCAAGCGAAATTTGGATGCTAATTGCAGCTTTTCAAAGCGTTATATTCCTAATTGCTCTGAATTCGCCTTGAGTTATTGAGGTGTGAGTGGGAAGCAAAGGCTGCTGCAGGTGGATAGAGAATCAGTTTATAGCCCTCCCAGGCAGTTCAGACCGTCGCCTACAGAAAAAAAGACAATAATAATTTTAAAAAGAGGCTAGATGCTATAAAGATGGGAGACAAAGAGCGAATAACAGTAAGAAATGAACGGTTGTCAGGGACAGCAGAGCGGGTAATAGCTTTTACCCTGAAAGAGCTACGAGGCATGAGCATCGGAGTCATTATTGTCATTATTCTGAAACTGGAAAAAAAAAACGGGGGAGGGGGCGAACGGCAGCACTGGGTCTTGTTTCAGGCGCGCGTGACAGGCACTGCTGCCTTCGACTGAGGTGTCACACGCAGAAATCGAATTAATTTGCAACACGGCTAAAACTAAGATAACCTCTGGCAGCAGCACCCCGCCCTGCCCACACAGGCTCCCCGCCCCCGGGCACTCTCAGCGTCCCTGCCGAGAGGGCTCCTCCGCCCGGTCGGGAGCACCGTGCCGCTTCCCCCTCCCCGAGAGTCGGGCCGCTGTCCTCCGTGCTCGGGTGAGCCGTCCTCGTCCCGGTTCCTCTGAAATCTTCTCCCCTCATGCCCCAACGCCAGGTCAGCGCTCCCTCTCCCCCGGTCGCCCTCCGGGGTCCATCGCTGCCGGATTTCTGGCTGCCCCTTGCCGCGGGCGACGGACCGGAGAGGCCCGGCAGTGCCCGGCGCCGCGGTTGGTGCACCCTCCAACCTCGGTCCTGGGCTTCGTTCCCCGCTTCCCGTGGGCTCAGTCCGGGCCGACCGGGGCGTTCCCGAGCCACGACTCCAGGGGCTGGGAAGCAGCCTGCTCCCTCTGGGGTGCGGTCCTAGGAGGGCCGTCGGCAGCCCGTCAATCCGTCCGAGGTTCGGTGATGCGAGTCCGATCATCTAGTCAAATACTATTTTTCACCCAATTAATTCCTGAACTCTTTTGTGACCCCATTTCACGCCACTTTATTTTAAGCTGCTACTTCCCTGGAGCCCCGCCAGTAAACGATGAGATGTCGGGTCCCGGGTGCCTTCCCCTCTCCTCTGGGCAGGCCAGCATGTCACCTCGGTGTCATCCGAGCCTCAGCTGCCCGCGCCCAGCGCCGCCGGGCTCGGAATCAGCCATTTCTCACGGCGATGGAGCCGTGCGGGGGTGACCGGGGTGGGGCGCGGCGGCCGGACAGCCCCGCCGCCCCAGGGGAACAAATCTGCTCTCTCTTCCAGCTTACGACTCGTGGTGCGGTGTGGCTCACGGGTGCACCAGGAAGATCGGGCTGAAGATATGCGGTAAGTGCGGCCGTGCCTCCCCGTACGACACCCCACACACCCACGCGTGACTACGCGGCCGCCCCGGCGGGGCAGCACCGGCCGAGCGCCCCCGAGCCCGGCCCCGCCTCGGGCGCCCCCTGCCGGCCGCAGGGAGGCTCGGCGGCCCCGGCCCCGCCGCTGTGCCTCCCTTGGGCTGGCGGTGGCCGAGGTTTTGTCCGCCGGAGAGCGGAGGGCTGCGGTCCCGCTGCCCCTCCTGCCACACACGGGGGTTGCAGGCGCCGGGCGCTCCGGGCGAAGAAAGTGCAGGAGCCGGCGGGAAGGAAGAACGGGGGGCGAGGGGCCAGTTCGCCGCCTCTCACTGTCTGAAATTTTTCAACCTTATCTGACTAGAAAATACGGATCTCCTGGGGAAAAAAGATTAACGAGAGCCTTATTAAAGAGCAATTCGTCAGCTTGCTGTGCTGGTAAGATAGCGCTGGCAGCCAGTCAGCGCGCAGGCACATGAAATGCAGAAGGGAAACAAATGCACAATCAGATCGCAACGTTATAGCAAGAGATTCATTTGCAGATAACAAGCTGTCTTCCTTCTCTAGATTTCTAAGTAGCGTCTTCGCTTTCAGAGACTAACAGTCAAATCTTCATATTGTGATGGAGAGAATCATTCAGTTTAGCCCATACCCCCTACGCATAGAAATTATTTCCCCTTTTCCCCTCTGTCTCTTTTGGGGAGATGGGATATACGTCTTGGGAGAAACGAACCTTTTTTTCAATGCAAAGGAACATTTAAACCTCTTTCCCTGCTTGCTTGAGTCGAAGTTCATTCACTAAACGTTTTGTCATCTGGAAGTTTGAACAGGAAAAGAATCAGGGTGCAAATGTTTAGCCCTGTGTCTGTGAGAGATTTCACTGGTAGCCGCTGGCGACATTAACGAGTAGTCGCTTAGTTCTATAAATAGCTCCTGATCTGGGTTTAATGGACCATTTCCCTACCAGTCCCCTCAGTGGCTGGAGCGATGGACATTTTCACCATCATTTTAATTTAGCCCGGCAAGCAGAACTGATAAAGTAACGCGCTGTTAGGCTTGTTCCGTGTTGCTAGACTACCGGGGTTAGAGAGGGACAGTGCAGCTTCTCTCAATGAGATCAAATACGCTGAAAATGAAATATCCCACCATTTTGGATTTGAAAAAGGCATAAGAAAGCTTAGTGAAGGCTTTGTGAAGGGAGTTCAAGACAAGCTGTATTTTTAATTGTGGTTTGGTGCTCAGTTTTCCTTGATTGGCTCTTTCCTGTTTTACATGAAAAATATACTCTGAATAGTGAGTGACGCCAGTTTGGAATGCTCGGATTTGATCGCGACCACTGTTTTTGCTTGTATGAGCCCTCCTATTTGAATCGAACACCTTCACAAAGACATGCAGGGAAGGTTGCCTATGGTAAACAGAATGGAGTATTAAGGTTGCCAAGAATTCTAATTACACATGCTAAACGAGTTGACGTTTGACTGTTGCAGATGATATCTCCTTGTCCTTACCTTTCGCAAGACATTATTCTGGACCCTAAATATTGTATAGTCACAAAGGCGCCTTGGAATTGTTCCTACTGTGCATATCACACTGAAGTCGATTAATTTTGAATGCAAACTTCAAATAAGGGTTGACCTCAGAGAAAAGGCAGGTCTTGAACAATGAGTTGGTTCTTCCATCTGGGTTGTATATTATGTGTTTGACATTTATAATAATTACGTATCCAAGATGTATGTAATTTCTTCTCAAATAACTGACCGATTTAAGGATTAGCTTTGTTTCCTTTTCTGGTTGAAAGCCCCCGCCTGAAAAGGGAGCTGCTGCTGCTGCCACCACCACTACCCCCTCCCCACCCCACACCTCCCCCCCCCCCCGCTCTTCGTCTCTGCACATATCCACTTAAAAAACCCAAAAAAAAAAAAAAAAAAAAAAAAAAAAAAAACCAAACCCCAAAAACAAAACAAAACAAACCACAAAAAACCACCCAAACACAAAAAAACACCCCCACACCCCTATTTTAAAGCGGTTTAATGAACAGTCACAGCGGGCAAAATACGGGCAGATTCCCCCTGTGTCTGGATTTGTATGCTATACCTTTCATTCCCACCCTGGCAGTTGTTATTGCTGGGACTGATCCTGTGGACATTTGCTTGGCATCAGTGGAAGTGCTCAACGTAGTAAAATTGCTCAGGTGAATCTTCAGCCGTTTGGCCGCCAGATGATGATTCCAAGCCCAGTGATCAACGCGGAAGAGTGAGGTTTCAAAAGCAGCCCATGTATGTTAGAAACTCGGCTCGTCTCCGGAGTCCGTGGGATCTATGCTGCCAAGTCACGTAGGTGGTGCTAAACACCCCGACCGCGGGGAGGGACCAGGATCTCCTGCAGCTGCCTCCGACGTGCATCCCCCGACGGCTGCGGTGCGCGCCGGGACCCGGCAGGTCTGTCCCCGCCTCGGAAGCTGAGTGTCCCCCCAGGGCTGCGAGGCCGAGGGGGACACACACACCTGCCTTTGTGCGAGGCCTGATGTGAAATCACGCTGAATTTGTGGTCACGTTGCGCACCGAGGGACTCCCTCGCCAGTCTGGTGTTAATCGGCTTTTGAAAACTTGGTGTCTCAAAGTGCATCGATGAAAATGCACCTGCGGGACGGACCTACTGCTGAGAAAGGCTGCTCTGTCTGCTTCTCCAGGAGAAGCAGCCTGGACGCTATTTCATTCTCTGCTACTTGCTGGAACTCTACTACACCGGCCTCAATTTTCACGTAGGACACAGATGAAAGGTCGGCTACAGTCATGCTCTACTCCCCGGGCGCGGAAGGAGTCCTCGAAGGCCGGCTGTTACGCTTCTCTGTAGCCCGGGACGGCGCTGGGGAACGTCCCATACCCTCCCTCGGGAAACGAGACGGTCCAGCGGCTCCAGAGCGCGGGCTGTCCCTGCCCCCCAGGCTCCCCCTTATACGGAGTCTCCAGGTCCACGAGACACTGCCGTGGCCGAGGGACTTGGGCGAAGGGCACGTTATCTATAGCTGGATGAGCTGATGTCGGGCGACAGCGAGATCCTGCCTACAGGCTTTTTTTGTCCTCTAATCTCCGCCCTCGAGCCTCCCCAGCGCGGCCGCGCAGCCCCGCGAGCCCCACGAGGCGCCGACTGACAGGCCCCATGCGCAGTCGCTTCGAGCCCCAGCTGATCCCCGCCGCCGGCTTCGGGACATGATAAAGGGGCCGGGGAGCCTCCGCGGGGAAGAACAGCCGCGGAGTCGTTCGGGCAAGGGCTGAGCTCCCTGCCCGCAGCGTCTAGTTAGGTCAGACCCTTTAGCAAAGCCACGGCCACACTGAGCCCGATAAGAGTTAACTGGAGGCAACTGCAGCCTTTCTCTGCTGCTGAAGCTGTGCTCCCTCCTTTCCCAGCCTCTAAGGAATGCGTGTCTGCACCTCGAGGAGAGCGCCTGTTGTGCGAGGAGCACGACTCTTGAGGGAAGCGGAGCAGACGTCTCTTCTCACGGAACTCGTCCCACTTTTTTAGGCTCTAAGTGGCACTGCCACTGAGAACCTAAAAAAAAAAAGACAGATGGAGGGAAAAAAGGCAAAATGAAGCCTCAGGACCTTGTAAAAGAGGATTCATAATTCAGTTTACACTGCACCTGCTTCGATATCAGCTGCTCCTCCTAATAGCACTAGCTGTTGCAGGAGCTAATGATCGCTGCAAGAGCCATTAGAAGCAGTAACAACGTAACTATATATATATATGTATGTGGACGGCTACTCCTATGCACGAAGAGAGTTTCCCTTAAATAGTCTTTGTTTCATTCGTAAAAGCATCACAGAAAAAGACTAATCAGTAGAAGATCAGAATTAAAAGGCAAAACGTGAAGTGTTCACTGAAAGTATGGCTCCGACGAACTTACCTGTGAGCGACCCTCCTGGAGACTCGCATTGGGTGCCCGACTGATGCAGAAGGGGCTGAGAGCCGAGTGCTCCGTTTCGGTAGCTCTTTCCTGACTGCCTGGCTGGCAGCAAGGTCCGAGGCACAGGGAGCCATCGGCCCAGCAGCTCACTGTCGCTCCCTATTGCTCCCCGAGATTCAGCCCCTACTCCTACCCAAGGTGCAGGGGTCCCCTATGGGCCGGCGGTGGGCGCCCGATGGGAGTCGCCCACAGTCCCGGTCCGCTGTCACGGCTCCGGGGAGCAGGGACACATGGCTGGAAAGCGGAAGGCGCCGGACAGAAGCGGCATCGGGGGACGTGGGTGAGCGAATTCAGGACGTTGTTTTTCCTGCCTGCTAAGCCCTCCTTTCTGGCGGATATCCCCAGCCGCGACGAGCCTCGGTTTTGATTGTTGCTTGCTTTAAAAGAAAAGAAAGAATAAAGGAGACCGGCGCCGCCGTAGTGCCTCTTCCAAACATACAGGCACGCTCGCTGTAACCTGGAAGGTCAAACTCCGATGCTTTCCTCAATGACGAAAAGCCCAACACTATGCGTGTTTTAGTGGGCATCATAGATTTAATAGATCGAATCCAGAAAATTAATTGTTCTCCCTGCCTTGTTAAAGTAGACAGATCTCATTACTCGCCGCGGTCTCTGCGTGGCTCCCGCCCCCATAATTCTTGGGGTGAGTGGGTTTATTATTGCCGCGGCATATAACAGCGGCAGTTGTGTTCGGGTTCTGGGCGCCAAAGATGCGTTTCTGGTGAGAGCGGAGCTACTAAAACCTCCGGGGATGATTACTGTTAGCATCAAAGCATCTTTTCAGGTGGAAAATCCGCATCAGTACTTGCTGGTAATAGAAGGTGGGGTTATATGAGTGCTACTGGTGTACTCAGAGCTCTAGCACTCTCAGGACGGCTGCTCCAGAATGGCTGCTTGTTCTCATGCCTTTTGTGCATGTGTGAGAGCACCACGAGGAGAACTGAAAATGGCCCTGATTTTAATCATACATCATTGCCCCTGTCTGCTAGGTCCATAAACTTCGCCTGCAGGCTGAAATAGCATTGACTCATCCTGAACTCTCTTCCAGTGGCTGATTACTGAAGTGGAATCTGTCTGATCGACTTAATAAGAATTTACCACTGCACTAAATGACGAAATTTTGTTTTTTGCATGGCTGCGTTTTTGCTGTTGATGGCATTTTGAACTCTCCCTCCTGGAGGCAAATAATCCCCATAAATACCCTTATTCCCGACCTCATTAGTCAGATCTAGAGCCAACACCACTTTTAACTGTTGTCTAGGGAGCTGCTTTTGATATTTCTAAACATGTTGGGAAGTGAGAAAACTCTGACCTGTGCACCTTGCAATAATAATGTAGGGTTCCTGCAAAGGACCAACAGCCTGGAAGACAAAGGCCGGATCGTCAGCTCTCTCAAGGAAAGGCAGTCCTCCAAGAGCCTGCTGGCATGCGAGAACAGTGAGAAGGAATCCAGGTTCCGGCGCACCGAGACAGACTTTTCCAATTTGTATGCCAGAGGTAAACACTTTACAGTTTCTCCTTGCTCCAGCTCAGGCATGTCCCTTAGTAATCTTGCCCTCATCTCCCCTGGAAGTGCAGCCACGTTCAGACTGTGCTTTTCCTTGGCTATTTTTGAAGGTAGCTCCGTGCCTGTGCTTTTCGGGAGCTGCACTGGTGATGTATGCAGGCTTCCTGAAATGCAGTTTTATGTACTTTGGGCTGATCCTCTGCAGCTCAGCTTCAGCGGTTCCAGGGGTTACTCCAGATCCAGCATCTGGGAGGAGAATAATTTTATATTTTTGTCCTCCTTAGTAAAATAGTAATGAAGCAGCCTGTGATGCTGGTACGGGGCCATTGCAAGAGGAGTGGGAAAGGGAAATCAATCCCTTTGGGGGGCGGAGGTGGGGACGTTGCAAGGTAAGGGCAGGTGCGGATTTCGGGTACTTTTGGCCCACAGGAGGCAAGTGCCTAGCACCGCATAGCCTTAGCGTTGCAGGGCGTGCTCTGGGCCCGGGGCGTGTTGGAGGCACCTCTGCTGTTGCCGTGGGCGACCTAGGCTCGCCCTTCCCCACGGGGCGAGGGGGACCGGGAGCCTACCCCGCTGCAACCGGGCAGCACTGGGGCCGCGGCTTCCAGGTCCTTGGAGCGCTGCGGGCAGCCGAGGCTGGTTCATCTCTTCTCTCTCCCAAAACAAGCGCTGACAGCTGGTTTGCCCCACAGATTTGTTGCCCTCCAAGAATGGTGAGGAGCAGACCATGCAGTTCCTGCTGGAGGTTGTGGACATCCTCCTCAACTACGTGAGGAAGACTTTTGACAGATCCACCAAAGTGCTGGACTTCCACCACCCGCACCAGCTCCTGGAGGGCATGGAGGGCTTCAACCTGGAACTTTCGGACAACCCTGAGTCCCTGGAGCAGATTCTGGTGGATTGTCGGGACACACTGAAATATGGAGTGAGGACAGGTAGGTTTTTGCACACTACTCTGTGGCGAGTCCCTCCTGGGGCTTTTCTCAGACTCACGGTGAAGAGAGCCCACGGAGACAAGCCCACACCCTCTCTACGCCCGTGCCTGTGCCTCCCTGCAGGCTCGGCTCCAGGGCTGGCTTCGGGCGCTGGAAATGTCTCTGCTCAGAAACTTCAGTTATTGATGACCATCCGTCCCCGCCGGGTAGGGCTCAGTGCTGTTTATAGAGCACAGAAACAAGTTTTTAAGACGTAATCTTTTTCACTTGATGAAATGCGAGCTGTCTGTATCTCCGGGGAGCAATATCATTAGGTAAATTAGGGCATAAATGACACAGAATTTGCAATTTTTCTTTTTTATGTTCATCAAACGTTTAATGAAAAAGAGACTGAAATCCTAGGAATCATCAATAAAGGAACCCTGTGGATTTCAGCCCATTACCCAGGAGCCCTGCCCGTCCAGATCCTTCTGAATCAGACAGAAATCCCGGTTTGTAATCACTTCTTTTACTGGGTGAGCTGTAGCCAGGCTCTAGAGCAAGGTCAATGCTTTTTCAGGCTATTTGGCCTGAAATGTTTTACGTTGTATCCACGGAAATCTCGGCTGGCAACTAGCCCTGACTGCTGCACACACCCAAGCAGGTTAGGAACTGGAGCGGTTAACGGAGCGCCCCGAGTTTCCCCTCCCCGGCCTTGCTCCAGCGTTTCAGGGCTGCCGAGCTCTGCTCGGCCGGCTGCCCTCTTCGGCTCGGCTCGGCTCGGCTCGGCTCGGCTCGGCTCGGCTCGGCTCGGCTCGGCTCGGCTCGGCTCGGCTCGGCTCCACCGCAGCGGGCGGCGGTCTCCCCGCAGAGCTGGAGCGGCGGGAGCTCAGATAGGGAGGCTGTTTCCCGGCGGTCTCTGGCTGGGCAGCTGCGAGCCATGGCTCCTCAAGGACGGGCCGCAGCTTTCTGCTGTGGTTAGTTTTGCAGCCGTGAAGACCCAACACAGTGCATTCAAGGAGCGAAATCTTGACAACAGATGTGGCCGGTAGCGTTTGGTCCTTTTCCCCATTTGCTTGGTGGTTTGATTGATTCAGGGGAGTCAGGAGCATACTTTGATTTTTGTACTCTTAATCAAAGGGGAGCGTGTTTCACTCCCAGACGCATGGGTTGTTGGCCAGAAGCTAAGTCAGAGTGGCTGCGCTCTGTGTGCTTGCACCATTACTCCGCTATTCATCGTGCCGGTACGTCGAGCAATCTCCTCCCCTCACCCCGACCTCCCCTGGAGCTTCTGTGGGACCAGCAGGACCTGTCCCCGAGACGTGAGAGGCAGGTATCTGACTAGACACAAGCTCTGTTCAAAGCGGTATATGGTGCAGCTATAAAGCTCGGATCGTCTGACTGCCTAGGACACGCATTCTCCTGCGGGTTGCTGGGGCTCGCATTCTCTCTCAAGGCGAAGCTCCCTTCAAAGTCACTGGGTCTGAATCTGCAGCCCAGCCTTAGGGGACCGCGGGCTCATTAGCAGCGATGGGAGGTCAGTGAAATGTCGCTTAAGATAACTTCCCAGTCCGTGTGTCCTGGAAAGGGACAGAAGTGCTGATTCGTAAAACAAACAGCTAAGCCATGGTGGTATTTCTGGGCTCTAGCCCCGAGCCGTGGGTTCCCCGGGCGGGAGCAGCCCGGGTGTGGCGCATCCTCCTCAGGAAGTGTCGCGATGTGGCAACGCCGGCAGGCTCACGCCTCCGAAAGATTTCTGATGACATCGCTCGGGGCAGAATCGCGTTTCTTTCTTCATGTCAAAATATGCTGATGTTCCCAGTGTTGAACAGAATCCGACGTGACAGGGTCCCCCCAGGCGTTGAGAGCTGACCTCCCGTATAGGGCTGGGCTGTCCCCAGCGTGCTGTCTGCGTGTCCTTTCCCAGAGAGGGCTAAATCATGACACCTCCCACCTCCCCTCAACGCCTGTTATCAGTTGCTCTCAGTTTTCTTCTCTTCATGCTAGAAAAGTAGACGGGATTATTGCTTATGAAAGTCGTCAAAGCAACTTCGGCTGAAATACAGAAATGTGATTTATTTCGGTTCAATAGCAGACTCTGTTTAAGGAGGTGTATCCTAGCTTATAAACCAAGTGGGGAAAGGGCCCGAGCCGAGGCGCTCTAGTGGGGGTGGGGGGCCTCTCCCTCTGCTGCAGCGCGTCGTACCGCGCTGGGACATTCCCGGCGAGACCACGCGAAACGTCTCTCCCGCGTCCTTGTAGCTCGGGAAGACACTGGCTCCTCCGCACCCCTCTATCGGTCCTGCAGCTCCAGTTCAAGCACCTGAGCCTTCCTCTTTCTCCTTTCAAATGCAAATGGCCCCAGTACCTGGAGGTTGTTACTGCCAAGGCTGTGTCCCCCACCGTGTACTCCTCGCCCGAGTTTACAGCACGACCGAAGTCGGAAGGGGGCTCTGGAGATGGGCTAGCCCGAGCCCTTGAACAGGTCCCGGAGGTGTTTTACAGGCTCAGTTGGCTCTGAGGTTCTCTTTTAAATTTAAACGCAAATTATTCCATACAGAAGCTCCCATCCAAAGTAGTTTTTCAAGTTTGTAATAAGACATCCGTGAATGTTGGCTATCGGTCTCCCCACAAGAAGGACTTGCTTTGAAAACTTTGCTGTAAGTGTTCTGAGTGCAAATGTGTCATGTGTGTCAGAAAAGGTGGATGGTTTAAAATTGAAACCTGAGAGATACCAGTAAAGCTTGTTCTAAGGTGCTCTCAATTCTCTTTTCAGGTCATCCTCGCTTTTTCAATCAGCTGTCCACAGGACTGGACATTATTGGCTTGGCTGGGGAGTGGCTGACATCGACTGCTAATACAAACATGTAAGCAGTGTCTTTCACCAGTGTCTGTGACTGGTGCTTATACAGGCTGCCATGTATCGTGGTAGATTTGTATTGTCACAGACACGAATAATTTTCATTTTTAACTGATGAATGCTACATTTTCCAGAAAAGTGTCTCATGTCTTTGTTAATGTGTCAGTAATACAGTGAAAATACTTACATAAAACTGAACAGTTTTACATTTCTTATAAATAGAAATGCAAATATCTGAGAGGACATGGTAAGTAAAACATAATTATTCTAATATAATAACATGAAATTATTTTTCTTCTTTTGGACCAATCTTCTTTATATTTTTCTTTTTTTTTAGAGCTTTGTCTCTAGACGGAGCAATTCTCCAGCTAGCCACAGGTTAACACTAGAACACAAGATACGGAAAAATTTATTGTCTTCTCTCCTGTTGACTTCAGAGATAGCAGGCTTGAGGCAATACCTTCTGTTCATGTGCTAGTAAAGAAGTGGCTTCTGGGTAGCTTCAAAATGATTAAAAATGTAACACTGAAAAATAATTTTATGATAATGAAGGAATTAGTCTAAGATGAATAAAGTGTGTAAGTAAATAAATTGAAGTATAAAAAAGTAAAATTTAATATCTGAATGCATCAAATAAGAAACTTTTCCTAGTTTTTCTTGACCTTAAAGTTAATGAAAGCTAAATGTCAGCATAAGGTATTACAATGAAATTTTGCAAGAGAGTGCAATTAGTGAAAAAACCCCAAAACAACAACACTAAACAAAAACACACAGAGAAACAACAAGAAACCCCAAACCAACAACAACAACAAAAACCATCAAAAACCCCCAAACCTTCTAGTCAGTTTTTTAAAATATTTTGATTTCTCTATGTTAAAAAATGTGATCGGAGTCCAAATATCCAGCAGGAGGACTGCTCTCTTTTAGTCCTGTACTGAATGTGTTTTAGCTGTAAAGCTACTTCTCTTTTGGGTAGTTAGTTGCTAATTGTCATGACATAGGAAATGCATCTGCAGGTTGGAAAATGAACAATATTTTCTCTGGCCTATCTGTGAGTATATGGTTCATTAAATATAGCTGCTTACTAGCAGCTCTATGTAGATTAGGAGCTGTGCCTGTTTTGTGACATTAGCAATAAAATAAAATAAATACCTAAGGTGCTCCAGCCAAAACCAGCCTTTTCTTTGTAATAATCATCTCAATTAATTCTCTGCTTGCTAAAAATTTGTAGGAGGCATTTAGGTTTAAAAGCTGATCGAGAAGAAAATGCAGCAATATATATTTTAATTGTTAAACAAGCATTGCAAAGTGCTTTAAAGTGCTTTAAAGTGCTTCAAAGTACCTTTTTAGCAGCACAATTAAAAGTGAAAACAGTTCTGATCACATTTCTAAAAACACCTTTGCTTTAAGGTTTTTTCTCTGCAACAAGTACTTCAGTGTCACTTTTTCCAAGCCCTTTTGACTAACTTAGTTATCCCAGTTTAGCTATCCTTTTGTAATCAGTGAAATTACACATATCTGATAGGACATAAAAGAATTCAGCTCTGTGGCAGACTGTGGCAGGATTAAGAAACATTGCCATCCTCCTTAATAACATTGTCCTCATTTATTCACTCCTCAAAGAGTAACTCTCTTTTAAATTGATGTTTTCCTTTGGTGTTTTTGAAAGTAAGTTGTTAAATAGCTAGTTTCTGATCCATTTTTGCTTTAAAAAAGAACATATATTGAAAATACTTCTCTGTGAGCATGAAAATGTAGCATCTATTTGTTAGTATGAGGCTTAATGTGCTTTTTTTTCAGCAAACCAAAATCAACATAGTGTGCTTTCAAATAACACAGTAATTGCAAGTAAGGTTAAAGCAAGATGTTTGTGAAATATGATTCAAAGGACTGTCAGAGAAGGTTATTCAAAATAGCCAGATGTCCTCTGCGAGATCTGGGGAACATATTATTTGTTTTGAGCAGTGTTCCAGCATACAAGAACAGGTTTTGACCTTTACCTAGAAACTGTTCTAACCTATTACAGCTACATAAGCACATAACACACAAGCAACAGTAACACTGGATCATGGTAGGGAATGTTTTCCATTTGCCATTTTTTCTTTTCTATAGATAAACAATACTTGAAATATTTATGAACAATTAAAAATATGTGTTCTCTTTTGCAGATGAGTTTTGAGTAATCAAAACATCTGTACTCTCTTAAAATTTTAAATTATCATTAGGAAATATTACTTAAATGTCACTGTGAAGATAATATATAAAATTAAACATAATAAGCTTCCCACATTGACTTGGAAATAATGTATCAATGTGCTATTCATAGCTCAATCACTAGTCATGAGACCTTCAGCATGGAAATTTCAGAATTTCATTATTCATCCAGTTCTAGAGATCTGTAGTACAGGGCATTCTCTCATCATGCAGCAGCCAACTGAGTTTAAAAATAAATATTATCTGGAAGTTCTGTTTATGCCTGCTGTTAGCTGAGACAAGAGAATATATTGGTGTTTTCAGCATTATGCAGATACGCTTATGAATAGAAAATTGCTGTAAAATGCTCTGTGTTTATTCTCAGACTGCTTTTTACATACTGACAAAAGGGAGAATAGGTATCTAGAGTGATTTGGTTTGATAAAGTGATTTGTCCTTTAGGTGAGAGCAGAATTAAGCCAGCACTGACTTCTACCAAAAAGACCTGTTAGTAAATTCTGTTAGTAAAGAGCTGATACTCATGACTGTTCTAGTTAATTCACAGAAATGCCTGTAAAGGTTGTAACTATAGGAAAAATCTTATCAGAATTTTTTTATTAGGAGATTGATTTGAAGTTGGATGGTTCCTTTTAAGCCGAACATATTTTTTTGGTCTTACTGAATTTTTCAAAATAATTTAAGTTTAAAACAAGTAAGGTGGAGTGACCTTTAGCAAGATATGATTTGTAAAATCATAGCCATCATCTAATATAGCTGCACTGGCTTTGTAATTTATAAACATCTGCTGTCTTTTATTTCTTGTCAGTTTTTGGAGACTCAGAAAACAACTTCAGAATAGAATAAATAAGTACTATTTTCTTTGTGTTTAAATATATTAAAAATTCAGTGTGTAATGTCTCAGGACAAAACTCAAAATGTGTCTAAGCTGGTGGGGAAAAAAGAATCACGTTGACTTCAATGTACCTGGTATTGAGCTACAGTGATCTATACACTGCTGAGTTTCTGTTGACTTCAGTTGATCATTCTGCCTAAATAAAGACTGGAATATATTCTAGACTTGCCGTGCTTAAAAACAAAGCAAGCCCAAAACACTGTTAGCAGATGCTGGTGTATTAATTTTGTCTATTTGTAAATACTGGCAGCAAGCAAACTACAGACCAGTGTTCAACTGTCTCTGGCAGTTCAAATGATAATAAAAGCAAAATAAGTAGTATTTTGGCTTCTGAAAATATCAATCACAGTAACTAAACAAGTTACAAATTTTTAATCTTAAGGGAATGTTTTAAAAATGATGGTGGTGTTTCTCTGATGGACTAAGGACACATAAAAGTCTGAAGAAAATGTTAACAGCATAAGTAACCACTGTAGCTGTAAATAAAAGACAAGTTTTTTCAGACACTTGTTCCCTTCTTAGTATCATGTCTCGTTCAAGTTTGCTGTACCTCTTCTCAAAATATCCTTTTAGTATTAGAGAGACAACACATATGTTTTAATGAAATTATTCAAGTGGAGGACATCAGTCAAATCCAAAGTGTCAGAATGTCATACTCATATAGATTCCTTTGGAAATCACAGGTTGAATTTTTCATTTCTCTCTGCTTCCTTTTCCCCCTTACTTATTTTTTCTCCCCAAGCACAACAAGCAGAGTTTGTTTACAGCAGCAGTAATTTATCCATGTACCTTGATCACCAAAAATAGTTGTATGGTTGTCAGTTTCCATCCACGTATCTGACGCTGACATCAGGGCATGCCAGGATATGCAATGTTTTTTGCCCTCATGAAGTGGATACAATAGCTGACTGCTGACTTGGTTTTGGTAATTGGTAATTAGGAAATCATCATTTGTAATTACTCTTGACAGTTATTGATCACATTGTATTGTAGAAGTAAGTTGTCCTTGGAGATCCTCAACAGAATAAATCCACATAATTAATTATATTTAGACTTTGAAACCCTAGCTCAATACTTCTAATTATGGTTTTGTTTAGCTCAGTGAAGTTCACTGTTTTCACAAGAATTTAGGAGTATGTTATTCCACAAGTGTGGAATTGGCACTTTCGGCAACAATTGTTTTACAGGACAATATTGTGCAGAAGTCAGCAGTGCTATGATGGTGAATATTATGTCTTACATCCACTATATAGAAAGCTGAAAATAACTAATACTGCAGGGTTTATTCACCAATATTTCCAATACTGTCTTCCCAAGGATTTTTGCTTGGGTAAAGGTTCAGGATCAGAACCTCAATTTACAGGAAAACTTCTAGAAACCTTGAGTATTTTAACAAAGAATCACAGACTGGGAATTTATGTGTTTTTAGAATCTGTATCTGATTTCGTTTCTTTACGTTGCTTTATCCATGCAGGTTTACCTATGAAATTGCCCCTGTTTTTGTCCTCATGGAACAAATAACACTCCGAAAGATGAGGGAGATTATTGGATGGTCAAATAAAGATGGTGATGGAATATTCTCACCTGGTGAGTTTTTCTTCTCTGTTTTGGTGGTTTGACTAAAACTTCAAAAGTTAAAATAAACATAGGCTGTGTCTAAATATTCACACTATCTGCAACACAAAGCAAGGAGTCAGATATTTAGAAGTAGGAATGCTTTGTTTAAACATCCCACAGAAAACCTGGGATGAAAAATTATCTTTGTGTATGGCTATGTACTGTGGCTGGTCAGCATTTAAAACTTGACTACGGGCTCTGGTGCATAGTTAGGCATTTAAACACCTCATTTGTGCTCATTTCTGGAGGTGCTGAGCAACTACAGCTTCTGTTGACTAAAAGTTGTTGAAAATCATGTACTGATTTCTTTGGTGCTCAGTGAGGATTTGGGCTTACTGTCAGGAAAAGGTTGTGATTGTCTGTCACTTTCTGGGACACATTATCTGGGATGTAATCTGATTGGATTCACAAGTATGATTCCAGTGTAAAGACCAAGACAAAGTGTCTTCCCATGCAAGTAACATAAAGGCAATGAGCAGTGACAGAAATGACTGATGATAAACCACGTGAAGGTCCTTGGCCAACATGTGGACAATGTGGGTCCCCAGCAGAACTCTTCTGGATTTGGCGTGAGGGAACACCATCCTGTTACAGACCATAAAGGACAACACCACCTCCTTTTGGAGCAGCCCACAAAAAGTGCACACTTGCTTGCTCTCAAGTCCTATCTGCTAGAAAAATACAGGTCTTTCTGTGTTCTTGTCAATGAAAAAACTTTAGGGGAAGAGGTTGTCCTAGACAGGTGAGATTGATCTTATTAAAGCTTGAGGTCTGCACCAAAGAACTGAGTTAATTTTTAGCTCAGGGTCTTTTTAGCAGCAAACCAAGAGAAATAGGTGCTTTCCCTCAATTCAAATTCTTCAAAAGTAAGTGTCAAAATAGATTAGCTAAATCATAGCCTGTGAAGTTCCTCTTTCCCATAATTGACTGTGAGGGAGTTTAGAAGAAGTAGCTCAGATGTAGAAATCTACACTTAAGCATCTACTTCTATGTCTACAGTAAGATGAGATAAATCCACCCAATATGTGACATTTCTTCAGTCTCAGACAAGTTAATAAATTCCTGTTGTTCTTGCTAACAAGAGGTTACCATGGAAAAGTAGCATAATGAAAGCTGAACTTTTTAGGAATGTGTTACAAAATGATAGAAAGTGAAAGAGATGGCATTTAGGAAATTCTGGTTATCACTCTGGCTTTCTAGAGAGTCTGTCCTATGCTGTTTAGACAGATGCCTGTGCATTTCAGAGAAATATTTTCTCATAGTTCGCTGCCACTTTCACTGCATTATGCAAATGAAACTTGTATGTCTTTGGTATAATACATATTTTTTTTCATTATCACTATTTTATTATTCATTTATGTATTCATTCACAGGAGGAGCAATCTCCAACATGTACAGCATAATGGCTGCACGCTACAAGTATTTCCCTGAAGTTAAAACCAAAGGCATGGCTGCGATCCCTAAACTGGTTCTCTTTACCTCAGAGCATGTGAGCTTAATACACTGCTAATTCTTAATTTACTGATATATGTAGTGAAAATGCTTCCTCATTAAACAACCACTTCATTTCACATTCATATGTTTGCTGCAGAGTCACTACTCAATAAAGAAAGCTGGAGCTGCGCTTGGATTTGGAACAGACAATGTTATTTTGATAAAATGCAATGAAAGGTAGGATGAATACTAAAGTTTTGATAGATTAAATGTGTTCATCTGTTAAATTTGTTTTATTGTGTTTAAGGACTGATTCAATGTAGTGTGTCAAGTTGCTAATGGCCTGTTGAGAAAATCCTATTAAATTATTTCAACTGCAGCTATTATTTCCATATACATTCTTTAATTTGCTTTGTCTTTCTGTTTCTGCGATAATTACAGAGGCAAAATAATACCAGCTGATTTGGAGGCAAAAATTCTGGAAGCAAAAGAAAAGGTTTGTGGTTTTAAGAATTAGTGCTTAAATGCTTGGCTTAGTAAAATTGATTCTTCCTTTGAAATCTGAGTGTTGACATTAAAGAGAACATTATAATGATATAAATATAACAACAGTGTTTTTACATGCTTAAATATACATTCATGTATTGTTTACAGAATTATCTATATGTATTGGTAAGATTCCCATTTTCTGTTTCAAAGAAAAATATTTTAAACTCTTGAAGACAATTGTACTGCACAACTTTTAAAAAAACTTCCTGCTTGGAAATACGTGGAAAAAAGCATGAAAACATAAAATCAAAGCTACTTCTATCTAAACTTTTAAGTTTGGCCAAAGCCATAAAAAATTGTATAGAACCCTTAAAAAATCCTATAGATTTCATGTAGGTAGCATGTATATTTGTTAAATATAGGCAGTAAGCTTAATTTTTAGGCATTAATTGCTATTTCTTGAATCAATGCAATGGAAAAACCCACGGATTTTGTATAAAACAACCAAAGAGCAATCAAGATTTTTTTTAAAAAAAATTTCTTAACTTCTTTATATTTGGGCACTCTATGAAATAGCAGTTCACATGTATTTCATCTAGTTCAAAATTGTCTCTCTTTGATCTGATAATTCCTCATTTATTGCTGTTGTTTTAGACTGCTTTGTTGTACTTTGTTCTGTTAATTTGTAGGTAAAGACTAAAGGAACAATTTCAAGCCTTCAAATTGCAGCTTACAAATCACATTTAATTAATTTTTGTTTATACTGCTGTAAAAGTCCCAAATTTACTTGACTATTGCTCATCCTCTACTACATTGAATCTCCTCACTGAAAGAGATCAGACAAAATAATATTATTTTTCTTCTAACCAGTTAATTTTGTGAAGTTACAAGAAAATAAAGAAAATAAAAAGAGTTTGTTCTTACCATGTATATGATTAGTTAGTTTCTAATGTTGCTTGTGTGTGCCTTTCACATGGGAAGAAAAGCATTTTTAGGTTAGAAAATGAGATAAAGTTTCTGGAATTATTTTACTTTTCTTTTTTTTTCCTTTTTTTTTCTGAAAGTGTTTTCAATTTATATTTAATATTTTAATTTTTATTGTAGGGATACGTTCCTCTTTTTGTAAATGCAACTGCAGGCACGACAGTATATGGAGCCTTTGATCCAATACAGGAGATTGCAGATATATGTGAAAAATACAACCTCTGGCTCCATGTAGATGTAAGTAACTAAAAAAGTGCTGCTATTCAGGCAAAAGAGGATCTTAGTTTACACACGTTTTTCCTTGAATTAAAATACTTATTACTAGATCCTGAGTTAACTAAAATCTGTTGAGCTTTTTCAAAGAAATGACTCTTTTCTTTTTTCTGTCTCCTCCAGGCTGCCTGGGGAGGTGGACTCTTAATGTCCCGAAAGCACCGTCATAAATTGAATGGAATAGAAAGGTACTACACAGTGCTTATTTGTAATACTTTTATTCAAGTACTTTCATAAGGTACACGACACTTCAAAAATTTATGAAAATATTACTTTGCTACATTAAGGAGGTTAAACACTAAATTAAACAATAGCAAGACAGATGGTAAAGGTTCAGACTAGAGAGATCGAAACAATACTACAGAAGAAATCAGTGATGTACCATTGAGTGAGAGGAAGTTTTCAGGAAATTTGAAGAAAGACAAGGATATTACTCGGCAAAAAGGAAGGGAAATTGTTCTATGCATAGCTTTGAAAGGATCATAAGTCTGGGAATGGATGGAGAAGGATTTGAAGAAGAAAAATGAAGTGTGGGAGCTAGACAATCTCTGAAATGTAGGGCTTTGAGAATAGCAGTGATAAATGAGGGATCCAGGGAAAGTGAGCATGAATACCCACAGTGGGAATTTGTAGAGGTTCTCTCCTAAAACGTATGCAGTGCTTCCAGAAAATAAAGAGTACATGTTCATGAGTGTTCTGTAAATGGAACATATATATATGCTTAGTCTTATATTGCTCTTATTTATATATAAACACACACACAAAAATAGATAGGTGCATAGAACAGAGAGGAGGTAGAGGCTGAATTAGCAGCAATTTTCAGGGGCAAGTTTCAGTACCTGTAAGTCTGGAAAGGACTATGATAGACAGAGCTGCTACACTTCTGCTGTACTAGGGAGAAGAGTGAAGTTATTTACAGAGAGGCCAGAAAGGGTCACAGATGCTCATCTGTCTCAGAGGTGTCTCAGGGCACAGGGGCATGTGTGTAGGTGCCATGTGGGGATAACATGAAACAAGCTGGAAGCTCTTGTAGAGGTCAGAGTGAAGTCTGTAGAAAAGAGCATGTGTGTGGCCCCAGGTGCATAAGCCAGGTTACGAAGATGCCCACTGAGACCAGGAGCCAGCCTTTGATACAGCCAAATTTAAAGAGGCAAAGCATTTGTGTTAGTAGTGACGGCAGAGTGAAAGTGTGACCCTCCCACTGGTCCTTACAATTTCGACTCAGGAGTCATTCCAGGCATAGTCTTTGGCCCAGTTGTTCCCATATCCAACGATGACAAGTCTGTACAAGATGCTATATTTATAATCCCATGGGTGTGTTTGTCTCTAGATGTCCTCTGAGAGCGCTCTACCATAAAATGGTGCCCATCTGAAACAAATCAGAAAAGCAATGAAGAATCAGAAACTTAACTTTAGATCTTCTCCATCATTGCGGATATCAGCCATCAGGGAAGCAAAAAATATTTGAAGCAAGCTCTACCCATGTGCTTTTAAATTAGCACCAAATTGCTTCCTTGAATCAGCCATGCTGAATATGGGCACCGTGTAAAGGTGTAAAATGAGTACAGTAAGCAATGCTCTTCCTTAGGGAAAACAAACTATCCTAGGTTTGGTCATGTCATACAGTAAGTGAAGAATAAGTACAAGATCAAGGATAGTGTATGGAAGGACTGGCAGCAAAACCACATGGACCCTTCTGTCACAGGGACGTCAGTGTGTGGCGTGAGGTACTTTGAAGTAGCAGAATGCTATCAACCTTTGCCCAGTCCAAGTTGCTTGTGACTCATAGCAACATATCTAGTATTAAGTCAGCATTGCAAAATAATTTTGTTAAGCTACAGAGGTTTGGTCACAGGAGTTTGGCACACCCCTTTTGACCTGAGGTCAACCCAGAGGTGCTAATTAAGGCCACAATTTTAAGCAAATATAGAAAGCAACAGGCCATGAAGCATGAAATTATTTCTTTCCTAGTCAGCTATACAGATCTTCAAACATGGGATGAGGCCCACGTGTACTGTGTAATTGCCTGTCACCGGCCCCAGCTGGGGTCTGTTGCTAACACTCAGGTCGTACTTGGCTTGCTCAGAGACACTGCCATGGAGGACTGGCATGGTGCCATGGTACAGAGCTGGGATTGCCTGTGGTAGGATAGCCTCTGGCTGGGTGGCTGCACTGAGGAGAGAGTGACAGCTTCATGTTAAAATAAACCCAATGCTCCTTGTAAGGAATGACTTTAAATTGCCTCTGTTTGAAACCCTGAAAGTTAAATGAATGTGCTTAACTGAAGGCATGGTGTTTTAAAAAGGAAGTAAGTTGTTATATAAATGCCTTTTTCCTGACTGCTCCATCTGAACTATTAGTGCAGTTTTTCTATAAGAAAAACTAAGCCTCTTAAGTCTGAACTATTTATCTGCTGGTTTCCACTGCATAAGCAGCCGATTTTAGCTCCCCAGGTACAGCACAGGCTGCTCTCTTTCGGCTGAGGGCTGCTACAGTCTAACCTAGCACACACAGGAATTGTATCTAGAAATCAGTGGTCCTCAGACTGGGGTGAAGACATCACTGTGTTGCTCAGAACAGAGAAACTGTGGCTGTGTCCGTGTCCTCTGAGAGCAGGGTGTAGAAGAGGAGGAAATATCTTTTAATTTTCTTTCAACCACATTGCAAAAACACATGCATAGTCTGTGAAATACAATTATGCACTTTGCTTCTCTGGAACACGCAGTGAATCAAGGGGACATTTGGTAATTAATTACTTAGGGTGAAAAGGTCAATGGATGTGAAATGTTGGCACATTTATTTCACTGTCACCATTAAACTGTCTAGGATAGTATGTTAAAATACAGAACATCTGTTTGACTTGTAAATCAGGTGATCTTGTGCATTCACTTGTGTTTATATGTAAGAAGTTTTAAGCTCTACAGACAGAATGGTAGGATATGATGTAAAGCTTTAGAGCCTTTTAACAGTCCATGGGCTTGAAAAGCAAGGGCTGTGGCTCTAACTGGGAAAGCAGGTAAGCATGCAGAGGATCTTCATTTCCTTTCTATTTTTCCAGCAGCTGTTTAGTAAAGAACTCTATTCTCCCACAACCCACATTAGTCCCTTAATTCTCTGAAATTTGCTTTCCCAGTCAGTACCTTGAATTGATAGAACATATCGAACTGGTTTTGTTATTTTTATTAGTGCTATTTCTAGAAGAGGACTCTTCTGGGGATGATGTTACTGTATCAGCTAATCAGTCTGATACTAATTAGCTGGTATTAGTAATAATATAAACTAATCACAAATCTGACATTGCAATGTTAACACGAAAAACATTCCTTTCCTGGACCGCATAGCTGGGAAAGAAGACACTTAAGACAGTAATAATATCCATAGTGATATCATCATAGTCAAAACTCCATATATTTCCAGCTGAAAGCAGAAAATGAAGGTGACTGCTTCAGATTAAGTTTCTGTTTTCCAGACCTATCTGAATGTGTAATTTTTTTGCAGAGCCAACTCAGTCACTTGGAATCCACACAAGATGATGGGAGTGTTGTTACAATGTTCTGCCATACTTGTCCGGGAGAAGGTCTGCCTTATATTTAATAATTAAACGTTAAAAAAAATAGTAAATATCAAGCCCTAATTTTAAGAGGGTAATGCAAAATATGTTTAATTTCAAAACTTCTTTTGGAAGGAATAATTGTGTGGATTTACACTGTGTTTTGGAAGTTGTTTTATCTGTCCTGGGGTTTTTGGCATTTTTTGTTAAAGTTGTAGACAACACGGGTGAGATCCTCACCTGTTGGATCTGTGCATATTCTAATAACAACAATAGAGCCATGCTAATGTACTTCATTGGAGCACCTGCCCCATTGTTTCTATGATATACCGAACATACACCCTCAGTCTTAGTACTTGGTCACAGTCTAAACTGCTTAAATAAGAAGCAAGTTTTTCACCTTACACAGTGGTTTAGAAGTTTCTCAGTTCTGTTGAAAAGAAAACATGCTGCTTTTATTATGACTCTGTATTTTTGGGGCTGTCATCTAGATTCTTTGTTGTCATCAATGAAAGCAAAACTAGTGTCTTGTTTCTTCTAAGCAATACAAATTTTTATTAAATTATAAAAATGAAAGTCGTATCATCTGTGGATAGAACTAATGATATCATCTACTAATCTCTTGTATGCCAATTGCTACTAGAAGCGCTTAGTTGAAGAAGTAATCCCTGTGTATAGAACTGGGATGGAAGTGTTGTAAGTTGCAGCCCTAGGTCTGCCGTTGCTCTTCCAGTTGATCCATCTCTGTATTTAGGACTGCAGCATTTATTTCCCTTTGTAAAATGCATCTATCGGAGGGAAGCACGAGCCTTTGTTTAGTGGCATATATGCTTATTGTGCCAACTATCGCAGGATTTTGGCAAGAGTTTTTTTATCTCTATATGAGAACTTTGATAGGTGTTTTTGTATTTATCAGACACACTGGTGTCTTCAAGTTTCTTGCAAAAAACCCAAATAAGCTGTAAAGGAAATGCAAACTGTTTTAGAAATGTCATGTGTTAGACTGCTGCGTAACATACAGGAATTTTCTCCTGTGTTTCCACCAGACATTTTAACCAGTAGTCCATAGATTTCTATTGGTCTGTAAACCATATTTATTTATGAGCAAAAAATGTCTAGTTTATGTCATTTGTGCTTACACTTATCACTAGTGTTGTGTCATAAAGCTGAACAACATACAAAGTTTAAACCTTCAATTAAGTTTTTTCACTTCATTTTGTGTCGCCATCTGTTGCACTGAGAGACCACAGCTTCATTCTAGTGTGTAATTTAACAAATCAGAAATTTAAGCATTAAGAACATGGGCCTTACAAATTGAAGTGGGTAAAGCTAATATCACAAAATAAGTATCCAAATTAATCTGAGGCTGTTTTCTCAGGGGGAGTGTGTTTGTGTCTGTAAGACCATATGACTACTCAGAGACTTCTAAGAGAACCACCTTAGGTTATGAACTTAATTTTGTGGCTCAGGTTTACAAAACAAGGTCAGTGTAACATGTCCCATCAAAGAACATTTCTTCTGTACATGTTTGAAATACATTTTTATACATTATTAATGTATACATTTTCTCAATGCACATATGCCAGGTAAGTCATACAAGTGTATGTGTTTTTCATTATAGGGTATCCTTCAAGGCTGCAATCAAATGTGTGCAGGCTATCTCTTCCAGCCAGACAAACAGTATGATGTCTCCTATGACACTGGAGATAAAGCAATACAGTGTGGTCGACATGTGGACATTTTTAAATTCTGGTTGATGTGGAAAGCAAAGGTAAATAACAAGAGTTTAGCTCAAAAACCAGAAATTAATTTATTTAATTTCTAAGTGTCATGTAATAGAATATTTTAACATAAATGTTTGTGTAATTACAATCTCTAAACACACAAGTATCCACGTATTAACTCAGAGAAGATCTATGTGAATTGTAGAACAGTGCTAACTGTCAGTAAATTCAGATGCCAATTAGAAGAAAAGTTTAAGTCACTAGATGAGTCCTGAAGAAAAACCATTGAGGGCAGGGTACCAAAATGGTCTCTTGCTGTGATGCTCTACACTTGCATATGTATTTTATGAAAAGTATGCTACTTTTAGTAGCAGCAGAGTAGCCTTGATTACTTACAAGGGTCCTTTGATCATTATATTTCAATGCATAGATTTTATAAGTAACTTGGAAAACAAAGCCTTTTCCTAGGAAGCTTTGCCCAAGTGACAATTCCACAGCTGATTGCCTGGTACTACTCTGGTATGCCTGAATGGCTGAAATTAAGCATGGGTTTATGTCCAGGCTTACATGTTCACAAGATGAGGGTTTATGTAGTCAAGAAAACACATTTCATTTTTATTGCTTTATCTGCAGTCATCTCATTACTATTATTCTTGCTCTTCTGCTGGCAAAATGGGAATTCAGTTGGGTAACCCGTCCACAGCCTAATTTTTTATATAAAATTGATATTAAATCTAATGATAGACTCCAAAATCATAAAACAATTTTCACTTTGGGAGAAAATACTTGCTTTTTCATTCATGTGCAAAGTGTACTTAAAAAAACCCCAGCTATTTATTATCAACATTCATATACTTTTTCTGGGATTATGATCTTGACAAGATATCAGTGGGTAAGCAAGCGACTTCTAGTAAACATATTGCAGGCTTTTACTTCCCAATTCTTATCCTTTCAAGTGAGTTCCCATTCCAAGTTTCTGGTGTTTCAGCAGCAGCTGTGAAGCCAAGACTTAATATCCATAATATTTTTGGAAACTGGAAAAAAACACAATAGACCTAAAATAATATACTAAAAATAGTGAAAGCGCTTGTTATTTTCATAATAAGTTCTCTTAAAATGAGACAAAACCAAATAGTGACTTACAATTCAGCCATCTTTATCCACTTTTTTAGTGTTGATTAATGCTACTTTTAAGTTGCAAGAAATAATACCGCTAAATGTTTTCTGCCTGAAAATATTTAAGAGTGAAACCTGTCTGAAAAGGTGATTGCATTGGAGCAGAAAAAAATTACCATCTAATTAATACTTACTTTCTTATTAAAACAGGGTACAGTAGGATTTGAAAATCAGATCAATAAATGCCTGGAGCTGGCAGAATATCTCTATACTAAAATAAAAAACAGAGAAGAATTTGAGATGGTTTTTGAAGGGGAGGTAAGTTTGATTTCACATATGTATGACCCAAATCTGTCTTCATGCTTGTCACAGTTCTTCAAGACAGCTATGCAAAACTGCTCTGATTTTCTAAAGAACTACATGACTATTGGCATCTGGGCAGTTTTTTTGTCAAATACATGTGGTTTTGTACCATAAATGTCAGATTTATCTCCTCCTCTTCTGCAGAGACCTTCTCAGTTTAGGGCATGAAGATTACCTTAACTCAACCTACTCATGCTGAGATTATTACGTACATAACTGAGAATCTGCTATTTTGGCTGCATATTCTGTTGCTAGTGCCACTACATAAACATTTGGGTGATAGTATAAACTTCATTTCTCCATTTACTATGAAAAGGAAAATTGGGTTGCCCTTGCTGTGATCCTGAAAAACCGTTACTCATGAAACTGCAAAAAGGTGCAAGCATTTGCACTTCATTAACGCCCTAAATATTGTAAATGGGACAATGTATAGGGAAGCTAAGGCAGCAGAGGCAAGCAGCAGTACTGCAATCCATTTCTTTCTATTTAACATGCAGGACTAGGAAAGTTAATACTATATTTTGTCTTTCATGTCTGTGATAAAATATGTTACAGACTAGTATTTAGTGTGGGACTGATCTGTATTGGTTTTTTAATTGATGTGTATGTTTGGTTCTTTTTGCAGCCAGAGCATACAAATGTATGTTTTTGGTATATTCCTCCAAGTCTCAGGGGCATGCCAGACTCTGATGAGAGAAGAGAAAAGTTGCACAGGGTAAGTATTTTTGGTTAAATGTAAAAAGATAGTCTACTCTTCCAACTCAAAATTTATTATTCATTAAAATAATATATCTATGTGTTGACACATATTCCAAATTCGGAGACATCAGTTCTCCATTGCTTTTTGTGACCTTGATATTTGTTCACTTTTGTCTTCTATTTATATTGATGCTGTAGTAATGTTTTCCCTATGGAACCAGATTCAGAACATATTCAGTTATCCTTTGGTTTGGATCACTTTTGTGCTTACAAGTGTTAGAAGCCTTCAGAAAGTAGCTAGGCCTACAGACTTGCAGTCTTCTTTGGGTAGGACAGCTTATCAGCAAGAGAAACAGAAGGGTAATTATTTAAAAATGCTTGGACAGGTAAAGGATGTGAAAACCTCTAAGTTCCTTCTCAGGTATTTATTTTGATTTTAAATGCCAATGCATGAATGCATTTCAGTGAAAATGAATACCCTTTGGAGGACTTTGGGATAAATTTATTTGAAGTGGGAAGAGGGAAGTTAAGACATCATAGAAGCATCACCAGAAAAGATATTATGTTACTTAGGACTCGAGAGAAGAAAAATACATCAATTTTGTAGTAGTGTTTTAGACAGAAGTGGAACAAAATAAATTCAAGAGACAAAAGAATGATTTTATAGGTGTCAAAAGTAATTGCTCTTTTGTGTGTGTGTGAGTGTGTGTTAGGGAAAGGAGAAGAATGGGCAAATTTGGGAGATTTTGTAGAGGATTTTATGACTGCATCACAATGGAGAAAGAGAATAGAAGAGAATAGAAATTCCTGGGTCAAGCCAGTCCCATGTTAAATAAAGAAATTGCCAAAAAAAGAGAGAATAGAGGAAGATAGAGGTAAGAAACAGCAAGAGGGACGAAATATTTGATTTGACCCTGTTAAATGTTAAAGGACATCATAAAGCATTCTATGAAACAGTAACAGAGCCAGACATCTGACCTTGCCTGGCAGAGAGTAGAGCAGGAGGATGAAGGTCTGAATGGAAAAACTGGGCTTAGTCAATACCAAAGATTAAGACTGTCAGAACATTATTCCTTGTAAATTAAACCAAGGAAGGGAGACTGTCATAAATGCACAATACTGCAAAACCACTGGAAGGTTTCCATGGCTTATGCTAACAAAAAATATTCTTTATGACACAGATCTTGTTGAAAAATTTCCATTGTTGTCCCCACATACAAATTGCTTTGAGAATATGTAATATTCTCAAGGAAAACATCCATTACCCACAAAAAGGTCTGGAGTGGACTTTTATACAGAAGCAGAAAATGTTTAATTGTGACAAAATCTTCAGCACAAAGAAATGAGATATGCATTTAATATATAAAACTACTACATAGTGAATACTCTAAGATGCTATTAATCTGTAAATCAAAAAGACGGATATTATTGTTGTCAATTTTCCTTTAAACAGCCAATCCTACATATTTAGTTTTTCAAGCTTTTGCTTGTTATGGAAAAACAAGTGCCTGTCAATTTATTTTTTCCAAATTAAGAAATGCTGTGGCATACAAGGAAAGAATAATTTCTTCTTCTCTCTTTCTCTCTCTCTCTCTCTCTCTTTTTTTTTCCTAATGGTAAAGGTGGCACCAAAAATCAAGGCATTGATGATGGAGTCAGGTACCACCATGGTTGGATATCAGCCTCAGGGTGATAAAGTCAACTTCTTCCGAATGGTCATCTCAAACCCAGCAGCTACTAAGTCTGACATTGACTTTCTCATTGAGGAAATTGAGAGATTGGGGCAGGAGCTGTAGTGATTGAATTATTTGTTTCTCTAATTCACTGTTTTCCAGCACTGGCTATTTTTTTACCCAGTTCTGCAGAACACATTTTAAGGAAATTCTCTTTCTGTAAGTTCCAACCTCCTAAGACATCCTTAAACAAAACAACTATAGGCTACTGAAATATATATGTATTGGTAGATCATATTATTGAGGGAAAATGTATTATCTTGAAGTACTATTGACTCTTACATTGGCCTTGTTTATTGTAGACAGCAGAAAATTAATAAGTATTAAAATAGCAAATTAAGAACTCTACACAGTATATATGTACAGTATAAATAAATATATATAATTATATACATACATACATATATATATATATACATATATATATATAAAGTGGTTATAAACTTAGATCTAAGCCACAGCATGTTTTCCACTTTAAGAAAATTAACTTTTCTTTCAACAACTTTGATGTGGATAATGTGCTACAAGTTTTTCTGCCAGACAGAAATAGACATATAGAAACATTTCTAAAATGTAGATTCTTAGGAGCTAAAGAAAATGTATAACAGTATTAGATCTTATTGTTGGTGCTTTTCTCACATACAAAAAAAATCTGTAAGAGCACCTTTGAGTAAAATAGTTGTACTTGCCCTTTAGTGTTAAATCAGGGGATGACAGTAGCAGAATCATTGTAACAGGTATATTATTGCTGTATTTTTAGAGGTTAATTTGTGTAGATTGTGTATATTATTGTTAAATGACTTTGTGTAAAAGGATTTAATGTAATAGTTTTACAGCAAGATAACTGTTGAATTGTAGGTATCTGAAATATTTGCTTATTTATATGCAGAGATTTACCATGCTGAAGAGTTGTCTTGTATTTTCTTCTGTTTGTAATGTAACCTATTTATATATTATTGAAGTTCTAAATAATGTTTATGGTATTTTAGTGTCTTTGTGAGCCAAAGAAAAAATATGAAAATATTAGTTGACACTTTCATTTAAATCCTGGTGCCCTTAAAGTAATAACTTACAGATAATTTTACTGAAGATAAGGAATTCTAACATTGTGTATAGACTATGAAATTATGAGATCCCTTTAATCTATTAGAATTATTAGAAGTTTCAGTTTTATTTGTTGTAATGTCAGACTGTCTGTTCAGTATTCTGAATGCTTTTCTAGTGAATATTAATTGCTAACCAAGACCCCTGGTTTTGAGTTTTATTTCAGGACTGACCTCTGTGACCATTTTAACTAAATTCTGTGGGAGTTTTAACCAGCATCATTCTTTTAGTGAAATGGAATTCACTATCTGTTTGGAGCTTATAAAATAAATAAAACCAAAAGTAATCTCAGTATCCTTTAATACAGCTGGCTTGTCCCAATAGTTTCAACTGGTTAGGCTTTTCAGAGGATAGGTACCAGATTCATCTGCAGCTTGATCAATTTTAATCATTAGATAATCAACACTACTGAGTGGAAAAGTCCATACTGGAAACAGAATAGTGGAACAAAATGGAGATTCAATAATCCTCTGTTCACTGAGTTAGTGTCATGGTGATAAATGAAATATGCTAATTTCAAGTGTTTTCATACATGATTCTGTGCAAGTCAGTAATTAATTGCTTTTTTTCCCGCCCCTCCACCTCAGTAATAAAACTGAATTATTTTAGACATTTTCAGTGAAATACAGTCATGCTGTGCAGTTTTTGCAGTCTCTCTGGCCCCTGTCAGTCGTGTGGAAGGACACCTACAGGCAAGAGAGATTTCCATCCTGCAGGTCCCACTGGTTGTCTTTTGAGGATGATGTCTCACGTTTTTGGCTGTGTTAGTACAGGGAAAAGAAAGACGCAGTTACGGTAAATGCTATATTGTATAGCACAGCCTTTCCAGCTTTTCATAGCACTCTTGCTTATTCCTCTTTCATAACCTTCTGTAAAATATTTTCCTCAAGTTGAGCTGAATCTAAAAATTTTTGTAACTTTGTCACTGACCTTTAGATTCATGAGTATGACTTTCAAAATAGATCTGCATTGTTACTTTATATCATTAAACCCCCTAGTAATCTTACCAATACAGTATTTCTTTCATTAGATTTTTTTCCTCAGAACAGTCTAGTTGGTTTCTTGCTTTCTTGATCTTAAACCTGTCTTCCTTAATTATAACCCTATAGTATTACTATGTATTCAATACTTGAATTTCCTGATGTAAACATCCATGGTGTGTGACCTGAGGCCTGCAGTACAGAAGTAGTTGGCATGAACATTGATTTCAGTACTAACTTATGTAATATTAAATGCCATTCTTTATAGATACCAGCTATTCATCAAAACTAGAAGACCTCTCATTGATAGATGTTCTAAGAGTACAGAAAGAAGTTTGTTTTGAAGAAGCAGATGTCACATTTTTATATCAGACTTCTGTCTGAAATCTGGTCTCAGTCAGTTTTACTTTATTCAGAGGGCAGCTACGGAAGACTGAAAAATTTCTGTCAGTCTTTTGTTTATGAGAAACAATATGAACTAATATAATTAATCCAAAGGTATATAACTGGGGACTTAGCTTCACTAGAGGATTTTATGTCTTTCACCCAAGCACCATGGTTCTTTTATTTCCACCAATTCTCAGGTCGGAATTGCTGGTTTCCTCCACCTCCCTTGTCAGTAACAGTATTACTAAAGCTCTAACTATCCCTCAATCCTCTAACCTTAGTACTTTAACCTTGTAAACCTTGTATCCAGATTTCCATCTCAATATTCTAATAATAATGTATCAGAGAAGTTAAATTTCCTTGAAGCATATAAACTAGGTGAGGAGAATCATCTTCATCCTGATCATGAAGCTGTAGGAAAGACCATAATACAGCTTACTGGCATTTGTGCAGCAAGCCCCTGACAGTTCTGTGGCGTAGTGAGAAACAGATCTAGAGCTCTTCGGTGCGTATACAATGTTTTGCTCACTAAAATTTCTGCTTCTTCATTTAATGGAGTATCTTGTGTTTTGAAGGTCAAAAGCATCAGAAGTTCTTCCTATTGCCATTGATGGTTTGCAGCTAGGTGGGAACAATGGAGCTCCTCCTACTTGTTTTGGAAGCGAGACAGTTAATGCATAGGTATTGTCTCTAAAGACAGAGGGCTTAAATTTATCTTCCTACCCTCTGCATTTATCTTGCTTTTCTGCAGTGTTGTGTCTTGACAGAGATGACCGCAATCAGATTTTTGCAAAGCTTTTAATTCTAATATCAGATTCTGGGGTGTTTTCCTATTACATATACTGCATTTAACAGGCACCATGCTCATATCAATTTCTGACTTGGTTAGCTGATTTTAACTGAGCAGTTATAGTCATTCGTGAGAAAATTCATCTATTTTCTTATTAGGTCATTTCCATCTGAGAAATATGCCACAGCTTCTCAGACTAATGCTTATCTGGAACTTTCATTCTTTTTAATCCATATACTATTGACTGTGAGAGATTAGGATGTATGGATATACAGGAGTATTGACTAATGAAAAATGTTTTAATTCCAGGTGAGCAACTTTGTTTTTCTGAGGTTTAAAACATAGTCTAAGGTAGCAATTTTGCCTTTAAAATCACATGGACAATCGCTGTAACTTTGCATGGGTGAATTCAAATCAATTAAACAATAGGCAAGATCTTAGCTGAACAGGTAGCTGCAGTGCTTATTAACTGATATAATTTATTTGGAAAAGACTGACCACTGGATAAAAATTAAGAGCAGCTGTTGATTTTGAACGAGAAAAATTCTGATTGTGTTACTAAAGGTAATTTTTAGAGAACATGGATTATACAATTCATGGCAGACAGCCAGAAACAGGGGCCTTGGGAATAATCCAGAATTTTAAAATCATCATGGAGTTAGCTCATAATCTGTTTTTTGAATGGTGATAAATATGAAGAGATTTTCTAAACAGAATCTCTGTTTTGTGGTTTAAGAAATGTTGAAGTTATAAAGAAGTTACGCAATGCAGTTTTAATTTTTCAATAAAAGTTGGTCTTTAAAATGCCTAATTTGTCTTATATAATTTTTGTGAGATCTTTTGTTTTCCTAAGAATACGAGACAAAACCCATGCAACATTATCCCTCACGTTAAAAATAGTAAGGCAAATGCTAAGGCAACTATGTAATTTTAATTGTGGATTGAATGTGAGCTTGTACCAACCGAGACTGAGGAAGAACCACAAGCACAGAACCTTGGTCAGTTTGGACAAGATTGCGGAGACATTAGTACTGTGTATAATACGAAAAATGTGCTTTAAAATCTTGGATTCTAGACCATATTTTGGGGTAACCCACCATTCTCTTGTGGGGGATAAAATAATTTTAGGGGTTTTTTTAAATACCAAATATATTGAAAAATAAGAGTACATTTTGAATTCATAAAAGTGTAAAATTCTCTTTTTCATGATCTAGACAAATTCTGATTAATTGCTGCTCTATGCATTATCCATAGAACTGTCATTGATTTTAACAGTATATAGGGAATTTGGTTTTGATTGCTTTAGGGTAGGATGAACGTCTTTCAAGTAGGATGAGTTTTTTTAAGAACAGTTTTATTTCCAAATTAAATATTTTATGAAGCAAACTAGTCATGAGAAAAATACATGCAAAGAAACTTATTAAGTCAGTTAGTGTAGCATACAAATGCCATAATGTAAAGCAATAAAAATTATGGAAGATGATTGTATGGTGTGAGTGTTAAAGAATATTCAGCTTATGCACAGACTCTTCAGTAAAATGTTAGGACCACAACAAGACTGTTTGTAATTAGTACAGCTCTCTGTGGTCAACAGAATTACACCTGCCTGAATTTCTTCTGTAGTATTTTCTGATTTGCAAGTTGTGCCAGTTATGCTGAGGGTGATGATACATGAATTGAGAGTACTGTTCACTCAAGAATAGCAACTAAGTGAAGAGGAAATGAGAAGATGCAAGCTTTGTCCAAAAACAAAGAATAAAAGAAAGGACGGCTGCAAAACACAGAAGGATTTGTGCGTCATTAGAACATTTGAAAGAATCAGACTTTTGCAATTAAAGTTTTGGTTAGAAGAGAAGGTAAGATGGAAGGAGATGATTTTAAGTAGACCTGTTTAAAAAAGAGAAAAGTTCTGGTTCTCTGCTTTAGTAGATCTATCTACTGAGGAAAAATGGAACATTGTTTAGTAGTGATGACAAAAGAAAAATCTGAAGATAAAATATTACAGATCTTGAGTTATTTCTGCTATTTATAAGGTACTCTGTTCAGCATCTGAATGTAATTATTTCGGATTGTATAATAGATACGCATATTTGCGAGTGTATTTATATTTCTTGGTATAAATGAGAAGAACATGTTCATGCCTTTACATACTCAGTAAGTATCAGAAAAAATCAGGTTTTGCATGATAATGACTGTTTTGTGTAGGACTTTTCAGGACAGTTGAAGTATAATATTAAGCAAGTGTATAGGGAAGGAAATAGTAAATTATTTTCCCTTACTTTTGAAAGTATGCGTGTGTGTTGGATATTTATATAAATGATTAAATCTCTATCATGTGAAATTCTCAAATTACATACTTTTTAACAGGATACCAATCTGGTTTAACTAAGAACAGTTGGTTTGATGCAGGAATTACTGTATGAAAATTTTTGGCCTTGTTTTTTGTGGAAAGGTGTTGTGTCATGACTGTGTGAGCACAAATACATAAGATCAATGCAGGTGATAGGAAACAGAGAAAAACTAAGTTTAAGTTTAACCTAGAAACCTAGAAAAAAAGTCACTACAAGCAAAATCAAAAAATGTAAGTACAATTACTTTTGCTTAGATTTACAGAAGTCTATCATCTGTGACCACAATGTAAGCTGGTTTGAAGCAGTGTCTGCTTGGTGTGACATCATTAAGTGACAATTATGCTGGTGTATAAAGCAGGCATGTTGGCCTTCCAAAAAATAGAAACGTGAATGCTAGCTTTAAACTCAAAAGGTGAAAAAGCGAAGTGAGAAAGGCATAAGACATTTCTCATTCAGTGTCATATGCTATTTATATCTTCTAAAGATTGCGTATATTATAAATTACATTCACAGTTTAATGTACTGCCTTGTCAGGACTTCCCGTGGGCCTCAGCAAAAAAGGCCATTAATCTCAATTAAGCTTCTTCCTTTACTTTTGGGAAGGTTGCCTGCAGGGTAAGACTAACATTTGTTCTTGTGGGCATACAGCCAGTCTTACCACTAGATAAAGTCTTTATTTCCATTAGTTTGAAGATTTTTATGGTTCCTTGTTGCATTGCCTGGCTGTGAGCACCCTCTGAAGACAAGGCCGTTATTGACTGTCTCCTTTAGGTGATTCACTCTCCTGCCACATGCACAGCACTGGCCATCACTAAACACACTAGCACAGCTCTTGATCATCTCAAGGAGTACAGCTTCACTGGGCAGTGGGATGAGATCTCCATATGCTGGGTTTAACCGTGTTGCACCAAAGAACCACAGTTGTTTTGATTACAGCAGGATTTCCTATTTGTGGGAAAAAAAGACTTTTATTAATTCATTGTAACCGTGACTCTTAATAACTCATCATTTTAATTTAAGTAGATATGCTGCTACAATAATTTGGTGTGTTCACTTACCTGGGTTACACTTTAAAAGTATATTACTTGTACCTGACTGTGTTATGTTTCAGGGGTACTATATTTCTTCATACTGTTTTGATCATCGTGGCTCTTCAATTAATCTACATATTTTTCAAGAAGAGGTGTGGGGTTTTTTCCCACTACAAAAGAATCAAGTTTAGCTTCCCTGCTGTAAATACCCCATATCAGTGAGTAGCTGTTACTGTTTTTACACAGTCATAGCAAATGTAATTATCCTGTAGGTATAAATTAAATACCAGCTTTATCTTACAGTATAATGCAATGCGTCTTCTTCTGTCTTCCCAAGCATATCAAGAGGCCTGTCTTTTTGGAAGATAGGATGTTAAATCCCAGATTGGTAATTGTGACCTGGCTCCCTGGCAGTGAGAACTGTAACTGCCATCAGACAGCTCCCTCTGCTTCCTGAAGTGAGTGCGTGCAGAATGATTGCAGCACTAGAGCTCGTGTTGCAGGGTAAAGAAGTTCCAAAAAAATTCTTCTTTTCAAATACATCAATATTACTTTAAAAAGGGATACTAGGCCAGTAATTGGTACAATTTTCCTTCCCTAAAAGCCTGGAGTTTTTTTCCTCTCAGAAATTCTGACTGCAGTGTAAATAATTATGCTTAGCTGTTGTTGAACGACTTAAGAACTCATGTTAATTTTCTATATATAATGCTGCTATAATTGTACAATTACTGCTGTACTGGAAGCAGGCCAGAGGTGGAATAGAGGTTCTCAGGGGAGTTTGAATACTCTCTCATTTATTCTGTAGCTCAGACCAGAGCTGTCTCCATTAAGTTGGCAAAGTGGTCAAAAGAAGGAAGTGAAATCATTGGATTATACTAGAGAGACTTGGCTGGATTCTCAGAAAAATGTGCATGGCCTCTTCCCCTCTCATCTTTTAGCAAATACATTTAGTTAAAAGAGCTTCAACAAACATAGGGCCCTTACTTGGGACCATGTCCTCAGCTTAGTGTTTATGTAGTGAGCTACTAATTCATCTATCTATCTAGATAATTTCTAAAAAGGCACAATTCATATAAAAGCGTACACCTCTAGGCTTGTAACAACAAATTATTCTTCAAGTACAGGACATCCACAAAATTTTAGAAGTAAATAATGTTTTATATATTATCTGTCTTCCCAGCATTCCGCATTTCTCTTCCTTCCAATGAACGGATCAATAGATCCTTTCAAACGTGTGTATAGAGGACAGAGAGTTTACAAGGAGAGCTCCCGTGCCAGGCTGCCAAACCAGTCTTTCATGCCCATCTTTGAATGGAAGACCAGATCGTGAGGTTGTTCTAACACAAGAAAACAAAACACCAGGGTTTCTTGGGTACAAATGAAAAGGGAAAGAGGACCAGTACACCAGTCACACAGGGCTAATTTCAAAATAGTAAAGTTGCCCTGCAGGCAAAAAGGAAACGTAGAGCACACTTCTGGCTGAATAATTTACAAAGTGGTAAAACATCAGAAGAAGCCAAGAAATAATTTGATACCACTTAAGTGATGCCCATTGCATATGGTTTGAAATAGACACCAGCACAGAGTATGTTATTTTGTAGGAATACATAGAAATAGATGAATATCTACCAGTCCTAACTGGTATACTTAGTATATACTTACTTATATAATTTTAAATGCATAAGGTTTTTCTGGCAGTAGTATTTTTTCATTACGTCCATAGGCACTAGAAACCTTTTTTACCATTTACTTCACTCAGGAAAGGGTACTAATAGGAGTTGTGTAGAGAGGTAAAGCTTTCTTCTACCCACTTTGTTTACTTATATTTATCTATGTTAAGTCAGGGTAATTTTCTAAAAGTGTTGATATCTGTCAAATTACATGTTGGTTTCCTAGGCTAAATAACACAAGTTTCATTACTAAAATAATTTGAAATGGCAAAGGGCAAAGTTACACAGTGAAAAATAGACTGCATAGAAACAGACTTGTAGAAGCAAGTAATTTGAGCTAACAGATTATTCTATCTCTATGTGCTTTCAGTGTGATGTGCTCTCTGAAATGCAGATTCAGCAATCTGAGCAGCTGTTCAGCAATTACAACAAAGAATACCAAGGATTTAGAGAAATTGAGGCCCATTTCCCTATTACTGTAAAATCAGGCTTTTATGTCTAGTTGTGAATGAAAGGTGTGATCTGGTAGGTTCTTGTCCACTAAAACCAAGTCACACTCAGACTTTGGCTATTTTTTTTAATAAATCAATTACTGTTTGAAAAGCTTTTATATACCAAGTTATGGAGAATCTTCTCATGGAGAACTGGATGTATATCTTTGCATCAACCCAAATATCTTGATAAGTTATTATATAAGAAACAAAGAAAACAATATAAAATAATAAATCTAAAACATACATATAAAAGTATATAAAATGTTAGAAATATTTTACCTGGCATATTTTGGTTTTGCTTTCTTGTTATACACTACATCCTACAAATAGCTTTTAAACTACCTTATCAATTGAAGATTTTTATCATTTCTTTTGTATTTATCCATGCTCTATAAGCCACATTATAATTGTAGTTAGTTTTATGAGCCTGTTTTATTTGTAGGTCTCTGGACTTGGTAATATTTTATAAGATACAGCGTTGAACTGCTTTTAGCTGGTTCAGTAATGGTTGCAATTGTTTTGCAGCTGACTGTAATTCCTAGGATTTAGTTGGTTTCCTATTTAAAAACAACAACAACAAAACAGGAAACCATTGGCAAATGACATTCCTAATTTATGTGGTTATGTTGTAATCTGTTTTGATGGCTCTTCAACAGATCAAGACCTAACAGCATAAATAAGGAGGTAGTTTAGAACTTAATATAAAAAAAAAGTGACTGACCCTTGTGTAATGCTACTGAATTTTAGTGCAGTTGCACAAAGGAAAATTAAGGTGAAACTGAATGAACTAGAACCAGGTGTACTGCCCTGGTTCTAAAAGGGATGTGACTATAGTAGAAGAAAAAAGTAGTTTAGGGAAAAATAAGATCAGGGTGATCAAAAGAGATGCTCTACATCCCTTTTGTCAGCCTGCACCTCGGTTTCCAGCTACAATTTCAGGGTCATATTTCATGGCTGAACCTCCAACAACTTTAACCTGCCAAACTTTGCTGCTGTTGTGGTACAGCTGCACAACTGCACGTAATGGTATAAGAATGGTGGGCACTGTAATTCCTCTGTGAATACTCTGGTTATCTTGTCCAAGTCCCCTATTCAGGATCATGTCCAGATTTCTTTTTAATATCTCTAAGGATGAAGAATGAGAATGAATCTGATATCTGGTGTCTCCTATTTTCCCTCTGTATGTGATGGTGAAGCCTAAGCACATACCTGGTGTCATGGGTTAGCCAAGCACAGTCTCGGAAGTGATGTTCTTGCAAAGGGGTGCTTACAGCTCCTCTATGACCTGACAGAACCTATCAGCTGGCCAGTTTGAATATGGACAATTTTTTAAGCCACTTAAATTCTGACCACCTCTGTGATCCACACTTAAGAATAGACAAACCCCAATCAGAGCTCCCTCTCTTGTTTCCGGCACTGGGACAGGTGGCTGCAGGGCCCTGTACGGGAGCCACGGCCATCCTGGAGCCGATGGGCCCTGTTCCACCCACGGAACCTCCCCACAGCCCTGCTGTGTGCGGATGGAGCGGCCCGGCTCCCCTGCTCCACTGTGGCCAAGATTCAGCTGAAGCTGCCTTGCTGTCCGGCAAAGATCATGTGACCAACAGTGATAAGCGAAATTCCAGCTGCAAGGCCGAGGTGAGATTAACCCTTTTAGTGCTGTGAAGAGCTGAAAACCTGAGGGAGGAGAAAGAGGAGATGCTTAAAGCTGAAATTCTGTTGTAAAGCTATGATATATCAGAGTACCCGCTGTAATTTCACGAAGATATGGGGGGTGGAGTGTTCAACTTGTACTTGTGAGCAAAAGCACCTGTGCTGAGATAGGCAGATGCTGAAGCAGCTGTAATTTGATGAGAAGTTTTAACAGGGAGAGGTGGAAGCGATGAGGACTCTTACTCCACATGGAAATGGGAAGACCTCAGTTCCTAGAGATGCTCCCAGAGATAGTCCTAGAGATGAATATGAGGAGGACCCTTTGCTCCCAGGGAAGGAAAGGGCCTCTGTTCTTAGAGATGAAATGCTCCCAGAGATGGGTGAAGAGAACCTTTTGTTTCTGAACGGCTCAACCTTAAAATTGTACCCCAGTAATTCAAGAGTGGACCCTCGAAAGCCGTTGTGGAAAAAGCTGCAAGCTGGGGGGAAGGGACTCACATGCGAGCAGAGAACCAACCTGGGCGGCTGTCTCGTTGTGATGTTTTCATAGCATGGGCAAGAGAGACTCCTCTTCCTAAATGGACTGAACAAGGTTATTATGGAAGTGGTAAACAGACTGAACATCTCAAGGGTTGTCTTTTTACGTTTTCAGTGGGAGAAGGGAGAAAGGTGGGGGGAGGAGAAGAGTTCTGAAGGTGTGGTACAATTTCTTTTGTTTGTTTTTCCCTCTTTTAGGTCTGTTAATAAACTTCTTAATATTCTTTCAAGTTTTGTTCCTGCTTTGTTTTTCTCCTAATTCTTATCTCACAGAAGGTAAATAGTAATGAGTATTTTGGATCAAACCCCTACAGTAAATTGGTGTTTCTGCCCAGTTACAAACCGAACCTGCTACACCTGGAAGTGGGAGTAGATTATTCCACTTGCAGTTAGGAGGAAGACCTGACTAGTAAAGTCATAAAATCTAAACTACCTTCAAATCTAGAGACCTACAGAAAATAAAACAAAACCCAACAAACAAACAAAAATCCCCCAACCCTAACCAACAAGCAGAGATCCAGTGTAAAAGGAGACTATTTTCATCTCCTTTCCAGACATAGAAGAATCAAATTTCAAGATTTAGATCTATTCATCATTTATATTTATTTGGCCTCAACAAGTATAATACTAAACGTCGGAAATGTCTCACAGGTGATAGACTTGTACTGTGTATTTGCAATGGAGAAATAAAATCATTCCCCACAATCATCTTAATCTTTTTGATGAGTGTTAACCATTAGAAAACTATTATACAGAGTCAGGGATCTCCCTAAAAACAGAGAAAATATTAAAGAGGTAGGAGATGGGGTCCTCTGTGCCTGATGTGCTTGGACTTCTTCATGAATGACTGGTATTGACTAAGACAGTCTTCTTAAATCGTGTTGGTGTTCTTAAAGTAGTTGTGTTTTGATCTGTTTCAACAGCTTTGCTAACACTTTGCACTAAATAATTTGCAGTCTTAGCTTTTTAAGGCAACTAGAAACTAACATGTGTTTTTCTTTTGTTTGTTTGCTTTTTAACTGAGTGGGATATCTTAACTGTTACCCATATTACAGTAATTAATTTAAAAGCACTCCGATATCTGTTTCCCATTATGACAGAGTTAGGTAGTGAGTTTTGTATTTAAAAAAAAAAAAAAAAAAGGAAGAAACAACTGTAACAAATAAGAATCACCGTTCCAAAATGTCTGTGTAATTTTGCATTCTGGCTGCATTTTGCACTCATCAGACTTTAAAATTGCTACTTTCCAGTTCACATTTTCCCAGCTAAGTCTCTGTGTAAGGGACATTTAAAAGATTGAGCAAAAGGGAGTAGCCAGTTTTACCAGGGAGGGTACAAGGAGATAAAACAAGCTAGAAGAAACGAGCTAGAAACTCCCTAAAAATCTTACTTTGTATATTTTAAAAGACAAAATGGACTTGCACAAAATGGAGACGTTGGAAATAGACCCACTGCCTTTGATATATGAAAAAATACCACTCTAAAGCTTGTGTCAGTTGTCCCCAGCCAGTAGATCTCCTGTTTCCCACTGGGCTTTTAGTAGTCACTGAAGAGAAGCAGTAGCTGGAGAGAAGGCCAGGGGAGCCAAACTGAGCACACAGGTGTATAGGTGAGGACAGGTCTCACCTCAAGATCTGGACCTGAGAATTGCCTGGAGGTAGGCCTCTGGCTGTGAGCCTGTGCCTCTTCCAGCTCCTGCTGGATCTCGGCCTTAGCCTGCAATTTCTGGCTCTTGCAGCAATCTTACGTTCCTTTTCTAAGCAGTTCTGTGGCTTCCATCAAAACCAGTGGGTAAACTGCCTTTCCTCTGCTCGTTTCTTGGCCGCAGCAATTTCCTCTGTTCTTCTGTTTGTTAGTCTCTTTATGGTGACTGCAATTTTTCCCCTTCATCCTGACTTAATCGGAAAAATTTCATATGATCATCTGTTCTAAATTTTCTTCAGCCGTTTAACTCTTCCTATCCTTGATGTTGTTTTCCTTAGCAGCTTCTTGGCCCAAATCCCTGTTCCAGCAGTGTCTGGGCCCAGGACAACAGCCAGGTTTGTGCTGGGAGTTAAAAGCCCCATATAACATCCCACAGTTCACCGAATCTGACACCATACCAAGAAAAGACGCTCAAAGAAATACACTTGGGAGGTGATGTCTGTCCCTGAAAACAAATAAAGAACCTTCCAGAAACATCCTTGGAAGTCCTAGCTAATGCTTTGTACATCACTTCTCTCTAATGTCACACTCTAACGCTACCCCATAAGTCAGAAGGAAGCAAGGTTCAATCATTTTTGTGAATAACACCACACTCTTCACAGTGTATTATAGCATAAAAGCTGGTGCATGCATTTAAGGCGGTATTGCAGGACTTAAACCCCTTAGCTCTGGTAGTGGTCTATCCAGAACAGGTAGAAGAGGCATCAGTGACAGCAGGAATAAAGGGGCAGCTCCAGAAACTGGCTGAGCCTTTCCAAGTGGTACTATATCACCAGTCCTGTCAATTGCACTGACAACTGCAAATCCCATCTCAAAATAAATAAAAGATATTCCAGTGCATCCAGCTGGGCCCACCAGTTCTTGTTTCCCAAACTTTGTGCTTGCTGAGAAATTAATCTGATCAGGTGGCATTAGCAAGGGCCATTGAATCTTTCTTGTCAGCAGCAAGGAAAAACATTGCTGTTCTGTGTCATTTGGCTTTCAGTGCAGTGATTTCAGATGACAAACCGCTCATTTGATTTTTAAGCTCAACACATGGGTGACATCCTCAGCTGCTGCCTTCGGGACACTGCAGAAAGCAGGAAAAGCTCCATCTGCCTGCAGTGAAATGGATACCGGGTCAAACAGATGCTAGTCCAGGGACAGTTATTCTTGTCATATACTGTTATTTAACTTAGTTTAACATATCTAGGTAGCTGTGAAAATTACTTCTGGCACTTTTTCTCCTGCTAAAACTCATTGGTTTTACTAATTCACCCAGGAAGTCCTTTAGCATTTTCTCTTTGGAATGGTGCCAAGAGCACTCATATAGTCAGTAAAGGAAGGATTAACCTAAGCTCCAGCTTCTAGCTGCTCTCATTAGTACATGTGGGAGGACAGAAATGCCAAGGTTTTTTTTTTGGAGAAAGGTAGGTTGCTGCATTGGGTTGACACTGCTTTCTGACTAGGCTTATAGGATCTGATTATATCCTAGGTTTTTTCTCTCTTCTTAATCAATTTTATTTTCTCCCTCCTGCAAGAGCTCATTAAGAGAACAGTCATCTGGCTTTAACAAACTCCACCTACAGAATTATTCTACCCAGTATTATTCTTCCTAGGATTTTAAGGTCATTATTTGAGGATTGCCACTCCCATGGCATATATTACATTACCAGTTTGTTTTATCGTATTCAAGCTCCCAAACATAATCTTGAAATAAATAATGTTCACAAGGACCCAGGAGAGGCCTCCTGCTTTCACAGGGATGTGATAAATAACAGAAGAAGCTCAAAAAATAAATTCCCTTGTTGTGGAAGATAGAATCCTTCTCTTTAAGACTTGCAGGAAAAGAAGTTATCAGCTATGGAGGCAGAAGAAAATAAATCACAAAAGACTCCTCAGGGCAAGAAAAGATAAAGGACAGGGAGTTGAATGTTGGTTTTTTGGGGGGGTTTTGTTGGGGTTTTTTTCTGAAGGGGGGATTAAAAATAACTTAAGAAATGCATAATTGTGGAACCTTTCATAGAACATGTCAGGATGAAAACAATTCAAAAATAAAAGCTAGAGACTAAAAGGTCTTTTCCTGAGGCTAAAGCAGATTGAGCTTTCTCTGAGCTAGCAATGTATTGTTTCGAGCATGGCTGGAAAGAGGCTAATGGTGTTTAGTTTGTAGCTGTCCAGAAGACGGAGGAATGTGCCCTTCTGTGACTAAAGAATGCACTTAGGAGGGCTGTCCAGAGAGCTGGAGCTCTGTGGCAGGAAAGAGGAGTATTGTGAACGTGTATAGCCTGTGGGGTCAGATCATCCCTGTGTCAGAGTCTGAGTGCAGTATTTGTCCTGTTCATCTCAAATTCCCTCTGATAGTTTTATTCCTTCTTTCTGTAAAGAGGAACCTTCTGGGACCTTTGTATTTCTTCTTCTCTCACCCTCTTCACATGGTGCAGGTTAGCCAAAAGAGTAGTAGCCCAGTAATAGCACATGTGTAGCATAAGACAGTGTTTATAGACTGCCTGGTTTCAGAAGGTCCCTGTTCTGGATTTAGGGGTACAGAAGATAATGACAGGGCTTCTGGGAGAGGCAACTCTCTTGTAACTGTGCCTTGGTCCGAAAGCGGTTTCTGTTTCTTACAGCTTTTAGAACTGCACCTGTACTCTGACAACCAAATCTACGAAGGCCAAGGCTATAAAATCAAATACTGTGGATGAAACCATAATGGATTTCTTTTATCCCTGATATTCAAGAATTATATTTGGCACTTCTGCCTGGTCAAATCTGTCAAGCCAAGAGTAATTTCTCTTTTTAATGTTCAACGTGTTTGCAATAACTCTGTAGAGCCTATAGAAAAGGTCTGGACTTTTTTCCAAGAAGGACCTTTGTGTCAGGTTCAATAAATGGGACACTGTTAAGGAAAGGACACTAAAGGATTTAATATAGGACCCATTTTTAAATACAGGAGGATTTTAGTGTAAGACCTTCTCCAGTATTGCTTTCTTCTAAAAGAGTCTTCATCAACAGCTGTTCTAAACATTCCTCAGCAGACTCTGGCAGTTTGATAGTACTGTCAAGGTGTATATTTGCTTTCCTGTCTTATTGCTCTTTTATCTTAAACTGTAAAATTTCAGTTGGGAAACTCTGAAGTAAATTTTTTGTTTTGGCTTGGTTTTTTTACACAGATCAGCATCTCTCATTAATGTTTCAGTCTGAACTTTAGATAAAGGGTTCTAGAGAAACTGTAGATAAAGCAAAATGTAGAGCTGGCTTTTAAATTCATGATAAAATAATTTAAAGCTTTATGGAGATAGAGTTTTATAGAACTAAAGCTGAAATAGCACACATCACTATACAAAGTACTGAAAACGCAAGACACTGCAGAATGGACTCTGTGAGCAAAAAAATTTCTCATTTGATTTGTTGAATTTTAAAAAACAGGATTTAACACACCCTTGGTTAATAAAAAGGAGTGCAGCAGCAAATCCTTGACTATCAACAAAATCTCTTAGTATAAGATTTTAGGCTAACTACTTGGGTCAAAAATGACTGACAACGCATGTAAGCATCATGTAATGAATTGGTTGGAAATTACTTCATTAATCCTTCATTATGAACCCTTCTTCGCAACATCCCTCGCTGCAGTACTCCCAAAGCCAGCTGCTATCTGCAGCTGAATAGTAGCAGGCATATTAAGCCTCTTAAATACTTGCATTGTAATTCCTAAATTGGGTGGCCAGAACCTTAGTCTGTGCAATTGCTTCTATAATTAAGATTCTATCTGTGTTTCTATCATGAACCCTATTTTCAGCTCAATATAGTTTAAAGAGATTTATTTTCTTTTTTAGCAGTGATTTCACGTACATTGTGTTATTTCCTGATTAATAATCAAGTGAATCTTTGAAACATTCTGGCATTTGTCATAAACTCTGTTCTCTCTCTCTCTCCTAACCATGCATCTTTTGCTGTGACTGCATCTATTTAAAGGTTATTCTCCTCTATTATGCCGCCTCTTCATTGTACACTCAGTAAAAATTCTTAATGCTATGCTTAAGGCGAGAATTTGGGGTCTGAAGTCTATATGAAATGGGACAACAAACTAGAGTAAGGACCGCAAGTTTAAAGGAATTATGGAGGCAGACAAGCGAGGACATTGATTTTACTAAGCTCATTCCAATATTCAGGCACATATTTTCAAAGCTTTATAGAAGCAGATGATGTCTGTTTTTGAGCTTAATCAGTCTTAAAGTCTCAGATGAAAACCCCGTGGCAAGTAAAAATTGTATTAAAAGCCATTCTGTCAGAAACCTATGGCTGTAATATCTGTAATAGTCAAAGCTGTGCCTCTCAGCTTTGTGTGAAAACTACTTACCAGTGTCTAACTCAGAGCTACTGGGTCTTCAGCAGCTTGGGGAAGACAGGCAGAGTTTAACTGCATTACATTCAAGTCAATCACTTCTATGACCTAAAGAATGAAGGCTTTAGGTAATTTCCTGTGTCCTATTAATAGAACCTCCACAAATCAGTTTTGCTGAGTTTCTGGTTTCTAAAACAAAAGCCTTGATTCTGGTCTCAACTGACTTGGAGAAGGGAGCTGTAGATTAGCTTTACAATTCTCTGATCCGTTGATGGCATCTGCAGTCCTCGGTGCAAATTACAGCAGCCAGAGGAGCTGTTCCTGATAATAACCAGAGCATGACAACACTGACTACAGCTCTAACACGTGCCCATGCTGGGAGCTCTGGGGAAAAAGCAGAGAGCAATTCTGGCAGCTATCTGCCACAGAGCGCTCCCCTTACAGAGATGCTGTATTCTAGGGCTGGTCCTGAGACATTATGGCCCTTCCCTCCCACTGCAGAAGGAAATTGCTGTGTGTTGCAATAGTACCATTTACAGTTTTCAACTGAAGGCTTACGAGCTCCAGCTCCTTCCTTGCTGGATACAAGTCCTAATTCTCTGTGAAACTGCTTCCCCTCCCCTATGCATTAGTGTAAATCAGCCACAATGCAAAGGAAATTGATAGATGTTTATAGTTAAAAAATGTCAAGTGGTCAAGACTAGGCTCCTGGAGATTGACATGGTCTTTGGTGCCTTGTGGAGCACCAGGGAAGAACCAGCCCCACAGCATTCTCACTGGGAAAATTATGCCTAAGAGCAACTTGTCCAGTTAGTGCCGTCCTCCCTTGCATTTCATTCCCTGTTTAGCTGCGTAGCAACTAATGACCATGAAACCAGCTTTACAATAGCCCCACATTATTTCTGTACTTAACTTTTAGAGCATCAGACCGTAGTGTTTAACCATAACCTGCAGAGTTTCAGGGGCTTGTTTGGTCGGAGGCTCACTAATGCTTGGCTTCCATTCAAAGTGCTTCGCTGTTAATTTCTCTTTACATTCACACATGGTCTGATCTTTTCACAGCTGTTGCCAGCAGCAGGTCAAGAACACGTTCAGTCTCACACCCCCTGACATTTGCACGTATGCTGACCATTGCTACCTTACTTATTTCTTCTTAGATTGCCTCAGTTCCAAAGCACCTACAGCTCCTAGTCTCCACAGTCTAAAACTGTGGAGAGTGTGTGTGAGTACTCCTGCAGCCAACGGATGGGTGTATGGCTTCTCTGTGTCAGCAGGCTTTTACCAGCCATTTGTGCGAGTTAGAGCTACCTTTTTGTTTTTGTAGAGCTGAAGGCGCTGTGCTTTAGGCCTTCTGTTAATGAGAAGTTCAAAGTATTGTGGGTGCACAGCCAGGTGGATGCCTTCCAAATAGCCGGAGGTTGTTCTCTGTGTGCTTGCAAAGGTGATAAAATCTCCTTGGGCACTGCTAACATATGAGTTGATCTTAGACATACATCAGATTCTTTATGGCTCCTACCAACCCCAGTCCTGCTCTGCTGGGACTGAAGTCAACAAGTAGATATTCTGAACTGCAATTCCTCATATTGGGCAATACATTAAGAGCAGAAACGAATGAGGTCATATATTGATTAGAGGATAAAACTAAGAGCTATCTTATGACCCATCTTCTTCTTAGTCTCTGCACACTGCTGCTCTATTTCCACCTGAAACTATAGCCTTCCTTCAGTGTTTGCTTACTGGGACAATCCCTTTTATTACTGTAGGCCTTCCTATAACTCCGGCAGTATTCACTTAATTTTAAAGGCACCCATTAATTAAAATTATTCTATTTACTGATTCTTAATAATGCCTCAGAAGCTTTTGTTGTGGTGTGCATGTCTGTGTTTGAGCTTAAGACCATTTCTGCAATAAATCATAATTTTCTGCCTGTCTTAGCCTCTAAGTGATTTGGGTCAAATAGACTGATTTGTTCCCTGAAGCTCCCTTCCTTCCACACATGCCTGGGTTTCTGTCCATTTTCATTCCTGTTTGCCCAGCACCAATTAATACAGAAGGGTTAAAGGAGGGGAAAAGAAAGCGCAGTTGCTTTTCTTCATCCACTGCACACCCTGCTCTGCAGAAGGATGCTGGCCCCGCTGGAAGCATTTGCACCACATCCTCTGCAAAGGTCAGCGTGGCTGCTTCATCTATTGCAAGCTGGATTTTAGCCAGCAGATGTAGCTGACAGTTTCAAGAAGGCCACTTCCCCATCCATCTTCCTCAGACAATTGTGTGCAGTCTCCAAACTAATAATTCATCATTTTCACGTGTGGCTTCTACTTCATTATTTTATTAACATATTAGAAGGGCCCCGCTTTATTTATTAAATTCATTATTATTCTTATCAAACAATGACATGTTGTTAGCCAGGAAGGTGCACTTGCTATCTCACAACTAATTATTCCAATTAAGTTTTCATGATTCTACCATAAAGCACAGCTCATTAACTTTAATGACTTTTGAAATGCAGCTGCTGAGATACAAACGTAAAAGAACAGGTAGGTTATATTTGTTAGTTAATTTCTGCAAATGGGGTTTGTTGTCATTAGGTCTTAAGTGATACTTTAAGGCAATCTTGTTTCCTATTTCTTAGGTAAGATTTGGGGTTTTTTTATCTAAGAGGGTTCTAAAGTTCATTTGAGTTTTTTTGCAGACTAGTCTTTTGCCATAGAACATTGGACCAAATTCAAAGATGTTTCTTCAAATAAACCTGGTGTTTCAGTTCAGCCCTTAATGGGAATTGATGGAAAACTGCAGATAACATCTTTCTTTGCTGAGGTGGAACTAGCCCAGAAAGGGTGACAGCACTTTGATGGAAAGCTGAGATACTGTGGTAAGGCAAAAGTTCTTAAAAAGAATTTCAGTGATGCAGTGATGTATGTAGTTTATGTCTGCAGTGAGGGGCCAGGTTCAGATTTCTCGGAGGGGTTGACTGGAGCAATTGTCCTGATTTGGCTGGGATAGAGTTATTTTTTTCTTAGTGGATGGTTAGAACAAAATATGGCTGCCTATTTTTCAGTTCATCACATGCAGGCATGGAACTTTTACAGATCTCCTGAGGAAGAGGGAAATGGAATTTCTTTGTTGCTGTGAGAATAAGGCAGACTGACTACTGGTGCAATGGTACTGACTGGGTCTCAGAGGGTGTAATGTCTGAGCATACTCAAGGAGCTGCAAAATCTGTTCCTTTGTTTCACCACTAGCACCCTTAGGAAATATGAAGGGCATTCCTCCTTTGATAACACTTCACTCCTGCAATTGCAGTCAGAATATATATAATTTGTATTTCCTTTCACAAACAGTTGGATGCAATAGCTGCTGCGAATTGCCAGAGTGCTCTTCCTCAGCCCCTCACACACCTCTCAATGGTCACAGGAGCAGAATTCAGCCACAGAAGTGTTACTGCCAAAGACATGGGGGTTTTTCACTTTTAAGTTTTTATGTGGTGGGTTTGGCTTTGCTACTGCTGGCAACTGGATAATTAGAAGTTAGGTTCATAAAATCAGCACTGTGTAATTTGGCCAATCCCAGTTTTAAAGTTGTTTACATGTCTAAAGGCCAGATGGAAGTGTGTGAAAGGCTAGTATTCATATCACAGATTTTCAAATGCATATTCATCAAAGCGGCAACTTTTTAATGGCAAAACACTGTTACTCTTTTTGGTCCTGGTGTTGGTGGGCAGAAGCATAAAGTTTGGGATAATCACCTTTTTTTTATTTTTCAAAGAAAGCAAAGTTCAGTTCTCTTCTTTACAGTTTTTAATGACATGGGAAGGGGCTTCTAATAAGTATTTTGCAGTGTCTATTTTGCTGTGTCTACTGAGAGATAGCTTTTTAAGGATAAGGTGTGCAACATGCTGAAGCCAGGCTTTAATACCTTCAATGAAGCACATTAACAATTATTATATCTGACCCAACATATACTTTGAGTAGAAAGTGCCTGCCAATAATGGAAGGTTTATTGGCACCAAAGCAACTTACTTCTTCATAATTTCTCGGAAAACAGAATTGTCACTGTAATTTACTGCGTGGTCTAAAAATGCTCTGGAATTTATGGGACTTTGGCCAGGGAGGGAAGCAAACCATTGGAGAGTGGCTTGAGATGTGGGGTTTTTTCTTAACACAGTCATTCAAAGGTCTTCCAGACCAAAGGCAAGGCAATGAAATTTAATATACCCTAGAGAAGCCTTCACCAGATGAAGATGTTTACCCATGGGTCAGTTTTCAACAAAGGATGGGCTGGCATCAGAAAGCCAGTCAGCCAGGAGGACAACATCGGGCTAGCATTTGCCTCATGGCCACACAAAACCTTACAAACAACCCACAAAATTGACAGCACCTACCTGGAAGCATAAAAAGACGTATCATACAGGAGCCACTATGCTCCAGAAGAGAGCAAAAGAATGACAGTGGATGGTAGTTTGCTATCAGCTATGGATCTTTTAGGAAGCTTTGGATAAAGGGTGGTGAATCACAGTGACTGTCCCTGGATCACACTGTGTTATACTATTGTCTATATGAACCTCTGATAACAAGAAAGAAAGGAACATGGCTGGGATTTCCCTCCTGAATATAAATGGAATGTTGACAGAAATTTGGCAGAATGTGGCATGAAATTTGCCTAAACTGGTATAGCTTTTTTACTTACTTTAGCAGCTCACAGTAACAAATTTCTCATACTGTATTAAGAGCACAGAAAATCTTGAAAGGTATAGCTTATTTATGTATTATTCATTTTGCCTTCGTACTTTACATTGCAACCTCAATATCCTAGAGTTGATTTCTTCTTGTACTGATGAGGAGAGACACTATATAGGGAGGTAAACACGCCTGAACTGGTGTGCAGATGGAGTCCAGAACTGGCCATGCCTGACTAGAGTGCCCGGAGAAACACTGTCTGTCTGCTCCAGTGGAAACAGCTGAGCACAGTGAGGTGGTCAAGGGTGGAAAGGGGTTGGTCGTCTCTGCAGGTAGCACTGGGGTAAATCCCAAGCACAGTGCATAGAGGCTTTTAATAATACTAAGCAGAAAATATGACAGATAGCACTGTGATAATACAGAGGGAAATGAGTCCGAAAGAAGTGAAGTATGCTAATCTGGATATCCTTTCCGTGCAACATTAAGGCTCTTTAACACTGTGTTGCAGTTCACTAATAAATAGTATTTCTGCATCACTAAAAGACCGGTGACAGCATCATTCCTTAAAGAGGTCACCTCTCTGGAGGTCTGCGGGATCGGAACCAGGACGCGCCGGTTTGCACGGGCTGTGAAAAAGCCTTCCAGGAACAAAGAACTCTCGGAGAGGGATGATGTGAGCCTGAGATCCATAGTGCTTCCTGATAACCCACCGTCCGCCTTCTCCAGCTGCACCGAGGCACCCCGCTGGCTCAGGGCAGGATTTTATTGCTGGCCGCGGGGTGCGTTCCAGCAGCCAGCGGCTCTCCCCGCACGAGCGGGGCTCTGCCGCGCCGTGTCACCACAGCGTCGGCAGCCAGCTCTGCGCCGCTGTCGCGCTGAAGTTTGCGGGCGGTGCATGCCCGGGTTAGTCCAAAATCCGGTCTCTGGGCAGCATTTCTCGCCCCGATCCGTTCTGTACCAGTGCACTGCTCCTCCCGCTCCAGCTCCAGCTCCCAGACGGTTTCAGGCGCTCCCGGCGCCGCCCCGCAGCCGCTACGGGCTCTGCCTCGCAGGGGGAGTGGCGCTCGGAGCTCCAGAGAGCTGTGGGAGTAGAGAAGGCAGCATAAGATATGACCTGCTACCTTTATGTTCTGTGCGCATACTTACTATATCCCATTAATATAGCTAACACTAATAAACTAATTAACTCTTCCTGTCTAGCACCGTCGGGCGCCCCCGCCCCGCAGTGGCACCGCCGCCCTCGGCCGCCAGGGGGCGAGAGGGCGCCAGACACGAGACCGAGGCCGTGGCCCCTCGCGGCCGCCGTAGGGCCCCGCCTGGCGCCGGGCGGGGGCAGCGCGCGGTGCCACGTCCCCGTCGCGGCGCGTTCGCGGCCATGGGCGCCTCGCAGAGCATCGACATCCCCGGCGGCGGCACCGAGGGCTACCACGTCCTGCGGGTAAGGGCGGCGCGGCCCGTCCGGGCGTCCCGGGGACTTAGCCCGGCAGCGGCCCGTGGGCCCGGGGCCTGTCCCGCTGTGGGGAGGCGCTGGAGCGGCCCGGGGGCTCCCGGGGCGGCCCCGCCGGGCTCCCCGCTCGGCCCCGGGGAGGCGCTCGGGCAGCGGGGCCGCCGGGGGCTCCGCCGCGGCTCGCGGGAGCGGTGAGATGCGCCGGGCCCGCACTGCCGCTGCCGGATTTGGGAAGTCTGGAGGAAGAATTGGTCCAGAATAGACAATTCCCTGGGCCGGGTCGTGCCGCCGGGTTGTGCCTCAGTATGACCAGGCCGGCAGGCTGGCGCATGGGAGGCGATGCTGGGTTTGGGCAGCCTTTGAGGGCGAGGCGGCCTCTCCTCCAGCAGACGCTGTTCACACCGCAGCCCGCGCGAGTCTGGGCTGCGCTCAGGTGCGCCCGGGATAACGCGTCGGGCTTGTCTTGGTCGCTGCATCATGGATTGGACTGTAGCTGCTGCCCCTCCGCAGTAGCTCAGGGGTGTCGGATCAAGGTGTTCACATGACAGGCAGCACAACTGAGGACTGCAACTCCAGTGAAAGTACTATTTTTCGTGGTTACATTGGTTTTGTTCGCGTTGTGGCCACTAAACTTTGGTTCTGTATGCGAAATACAAAATACCTTATTAGGCTGCGTTTTTTAGGTTTTGTGACCAGCCTTTTGAAAGCCTTTCTTTAGTATGTGTCTTGTTTTCAGTGAGCAGAATGGTTCCCAGGTCGTGCTGTGGAATCTGGGGTACAGGGACATTGCTGGAGTCACTCATAGCCCTGCCCACATCACAGTGCCTCTGCCTCGTAGCCGGAGTGTGAGTGCCTTCACTCTGGGTACCGTGCTGGGCCGCTGTGTTTGTTGGAATCGTATCCTTTTGGATCAGTTCTCTGCTTTTGAGAAGCAAATACTGATGTTCTGATCAAATCCAAACATTCTGTTAAAATTTATATATAGACTAAAGTCACAGTGGTTTTTTTTCCTCCCTTTTAATATCAATGGTATATAAGAGTCCAGTGTTACTAGTTTATGTCAGTCCACTTTGTCTTCTCCTTTTCCCTCACAAAAACTATTCTGCAGGTTGGTAAAACTGGCAGACTTTTTTTCTTTTTTTTATCATAGTACAGTGTAAATTTCATTAACTTTTTACTTTGGAGACTTGTAAAACCAGTATGTACTTTGCAGTTAGAGTATCAGTTATATCAGATTTATGAGTTCATACTGTTTGATTAAAGCATGTTAATAAATTGAGATTCATCTCTTTTATGAAGTAGAATCTACTCATTTTTTCTTGTAATCTGGCTTGGATCTGGCACCTTATGTTTTCATTTAGGCACTTTTTTGTTGTAATGTTTTTGCTATGACCCGAAGTGGCAGTGTTTGATTACCAGTCTTTGTAAATGTAATTGAGAGGTGCACATTAAAGAAGTTGATTTCCAAGAGGATATTTTTATTTATATAATGCAGGAAAGGACCTGCCTGCTGTCTTAAACAGACTGATATATCTGATTTTCACTGCCTTATCTTCTTACTGATATCTTGAGATGCCACAATAATGAGTGATTATTCTCTGTCTATGGACAGGCATCTTAAACTGCATCATGATCCCAGCCTAACAGTTATAATTTGGGATGTTTTTATTGAAATGCATGCGGCATACATGAATGTGACTAGAGTTTCTCTCTGTAGTTTTTCCAAGTTTAATTTTCCAGTTGCTATTCTGTATTAAGTTTGTTCCAGATAGCTTTGGGCTCGCACTGTTAGAGGAGCTCTGCATAAATGCTCTGTGTGCATGGATTGACCTTTAGTAGAACTTGAGGTCAAGCAACACTGCTGTTTTGCTCTAATTTACTCTCAAGTATGTTTTTTTCTGAGCTCAGTACTTTAATGAGCTAAATGAGAATGGTAGAAGGAAAACAGCAGTAGTCTTCCAATGTTACAGATCTGAGTAAGACCAGATTTCTTTGATAACACCAAACTTCTGTAAATAATGTAAAGTGGTTGTTTTAAAGATTTCATTACATGTGGGAAAATTAGAGAAATGTCAGCATTTTTTTTCAATTACTGGAAGAATTTGTTTGGGTAAGGCAGATAAAAGAAAAATATGTGTTAAATGGCCGTGAAACAAAGAGTTTACACTGTTCAGAGTAACTGCAGGAGCCAAGCACAAGTTGCCAGAGGGATAAGCAGACTGTTGCAAGTTACAGGTTTTTCACAGTGAGACTTTTAGACTGTACATGCTGCCTCCCCACAAAACTAGTAAAAAGTCTCTTTCTTTGCTCACTTCAAACAGGAACAGAAATATATGCAGAAAGTGAGCACTACCATCATTAATTTTTGATGTAGTATTTGCAGATGACTTAATTCTTTTGGCTGCTTCTGCTGATACTCAGTGCAACATTGCTTGCATTGTGAGCTTTATCACCAGTGCAGTAGTAACAGGAAATAGGAACACTCCAGGACTGAAGTGCTGTCAAAGGAAAAGAATTTAATCATGCGCATAATTGACAGCAGAAGTTGCTCACTGCGTTGCATTGTTGGGGTTCTAGACATTAAAATGTTGGGATTTTTTATATTTTTGGTAAGAGGGAGAAAAGGTTGCCAAGTGTTCTGTTGTCCAGATCTCCTCATAAGTAGACCTAGTGATAAGTCATTTGAAGTAATTTTTCTCCATAAGTTTCCTTTAACATAAGGTGTGTGGCTGATTAGACCAACTGGCTGACTCTGTGTATTGCTCAGTATGCATTTGTTTCTCCTCTTCAAAACAGAATGAAGGAAGATTCTGAGTAATTTTCTTGTTCAGCGGTGTGAAACTGCTGTGGTGTGCCCAGGCTGATGTAATGACGTGACAGTTCTTCAGCTAACAGATGATGTCACAACATCCCCATGGCTGGGGGCAGAGTGGCTGCAAAGTGGCCCCGTGGAAAAGGTCCTGGGGGATGCTGGTTGACAGCAGCTGAACACAAGCCAACGTGCCCAGATAGCCAAGAAGGCCAGTGGCATCCTGGTCTGTATCAGGATGGTGTGGCCAGCAGAACAAGGGCAATGACTGTCCCCCTGTACTCAGCACTGGTGAGGTCACCCCTTGAGTGCTGTGTCCAGTTCTGGGCCCCTCAGTTCAGGAGCAACGTTGAGGTGCTGGACTGTGTCCAGAGAAGCTCTGGAGCACAAGTCCTGTGAGGAGCAGCTGAGGGAGCTGGGGGTGTTTAGCCTGGAGAAGAGGAGCTCAGGGGAGATCTCATCACTCTTACAACTCCGTGAGGGGAAGGTGTAGCGAAGTGGGGCTCAGCCTCTTCTTCAATTAACAAGTGACAGAACAAGAGGAAAGAGCCTCAAGTTGCACCAGGAGAGATTCAGAGACTGGATTTGAGGAAAACTTTCTTCATCGAAAGGATGGTCAGGTATTGTAATAGGCTGCCCAGGGAAGTGGTTTAATCAGCATCCCTGAAAGCATTCAAAACACACATAGATGTGGCCTTTGGCTTAGATTTAATGGTGAACTTGACAGTGTTGGGTTAGTGGTTGGATTTGATGATCATAGAGGTCTTTTCCAACGTCAGTTGTTGTGAGATTCTACGTAAGAATTCTTATCTGTGAGAAATGTGTATGCTACCATGTTATGTGGTGTTCTCCCTAAAAGATACTGAGCAGCAGTGCCCAAAGTTTAGATTTTCTCACTCTTGTTTGAGTGCTTTGGTTTGTTGTAATAGTGATACAAACGTGTTGCATGAAGTGATGACTTACTTTTTAAGGGAGGTTCACATTTTAAAAGCTTGAGTTAAATTCTCTGTGCTAAAATAAAAGGTTATGCTACATAGATAGAATCTGTTTTCTTACCAAAAACTTACAAAGCTTTTTCTCTTGAAAACTGGGTGTTTCATCAAGAAATTCAATTCAGTTATACAATGTAATGTGTTAAAATAGCTGACAGAAATAAAATAGATTCTGTCAGATCTAACAGGAATTGCTTGTACATGATACATAATGAAATTTTACTGCCAGTTATGGTGTGGGTGGAAGAACTATGAAAAAACCTTTCAACATTTCTTTGCTAATAAAGTAGAATACTGGGAAGTGTTTCTTATGTGGGGAAAAAAGAAGGCCTTGGAAGTTGTGTATTTAATGCTTGAAGCTAAGCTTCTGAAAGTTTAAAAAGGAGTATAAGGTAGCTGGCTTTCAGAAGTGGTCAGAGCCTTCATCTGCCTCTGAAAGTCCAGGTTTCAGTGCCTAATTCCATTTGCAGTTGCACTGCTCTCTTGGGTCTTCGATTTGTGACCACTGTGCTGTTGAGCAGGCTTCTTAAAATGTGTAATGTACAATATATTCTGTGCAGGCATAGAATGATAGTGCTGGGAACAGTGTTCAGCAAGGAAAAACTTCATGCATTTACCAGTTAAGTCTTTTCGGTACTGCAAATTAAAATTAGTGTATTGACCTTGAATCCTTTTTCCTGTTCAATTCTTGACAGTGAATTAAAAGTGAAATCAATGTGTAATCTATGTACTCAGCAGCCCTGCTCACATCTTGGTGAGATACTGAAACCCTGCAGCAATGTGTAAGGCCCTTTTCTGCTCTCTGATACTCAGCATTCTTGATAGAGGTTTTCTTCATGTGCTCTTAAAAAGCTCTGGCCTTGCATTTCCACAGCTTCTTTGCATTTTCTGTGCCACTGTTTGTTGTTAGAAAATCATGGCATTTACCCAGAGGGGTCTGTAACTTTTATGTCTGAAATAACAGCTGGCTTTGAGAGAATCTTTGAGAGGTATCTTGCCTGCAGTAGCATCTGTTGTAAATGATATTACTTGATTATTTCTCAACAATTATTCAATTACAAAGGCAAGTTACTAAATACCTACTTGGGGCCCACAGCAAAGCTGCATAAAGCCAGATTGCTCAGGAGGCACAGAGCTTATGTACATATCCAAGGAATCTTTATTATTTCCATCCTTAATAGTGGTAGAATAATTTGTGTCCTTGTATTTTCTAAGGTCCCTGGTTATCCTTTGTTGCTGTGTCTCCTGGAAGAGAATCATGGCCAAAGAGCTTGGAGCAGAGAGCTGTATTGTGCATTTGGCACTGTGTGGTGGTGATGAATTGGGCACATAGTGACTGAAAGTAAGATGGTGTGACAAAAACTGTATGGGGTCAGTGCGATTGTTGTGCAGGGCTGAGTTTATCACTTCTTTAAGGAGGAGACTTTTCATGTGGCATGGACTCAGAATTTCTGGTTGGCATTTCTGGGACTCCCAGGTATAAACATGCCATGGAAGTTAGGCCAGGGAAATAGGAAACTTTTTGTGACGACCTGTGCATGGCAGCATGACAAAATGGGATGCAGCTACTTGCTTCTGAGGTGCTTGTATGATTGATGCAACTATAAGGGCTTGATTTCTTTTACATACAGCTTCCTGGTGGTTTTTACATGCCCACTTAGAAACAAACCATGCAGAGATGTTCAGGATTGTGATGGGTTTGGGGCAAGGAGTTCTACATCTGCAGATACTTTCTGCAAACTAAAAGTTTAGAACTTGAAAACTCTCTCAGTCCCTTCACCAGTTGGAGTCAGAACACAGACTTGGTATTCTAAGTAAATTATTTATACATCCCAGGTGTCAATAAGCTTGACATTGATAGATGCTGAAGATAGGTAATTCTCATTTATTGTAGGTATGCCATCTTATTTCAAAAAGTTGCTCTATTGAATACTGGCCACTCTTGGCTCACAGTGTTCAGGATATAATCTCTTGGAGGTTATTGAGGAGGGTTATTGTGTCAGGATTCAGGGTTGTTGTGGTTTTGGTATGGTTTGGTTTTTTATTTCAAAGAAGTTAATTTAGAAATGGAGGAAAATCTCTGAATGAGATGAAATCTGGCCTTTCATAATTTCAAGGCCATGACATACATCCAGTCCCAAAAATCTGATGTGTTATCAGAATAAATGTACCACTTTGCTGGATTTATTGATTTTTAATGCTGAGGTTTAACTAACACGTCTTTAAAACTGTTGTTTCTAGTAAGTTCTGAAACCATCCGCAGATTTAATTTTGGTATAAAGCCTGTATGTCAGGTTCATTAAAAACACAAACTGTAAGTTCCTCTATGACCTATGCAATAGGTGGTGGAATAAGAGAGAGAGAGAGGCTATTAGAGTATTTTTGTGTCACTTCTCTAAACTGAGGGAAGAACAACAAACAGCGTAAGCTCATCCTACATTTGCTGCTCAAAAAAAGCACGTAAGAGGAAAGGATGTTTTGAATAACTTGATTACAAGAGAAACTGCAAGCCTGAGAATACCATTATGGATCACGTCCATAGGAAAGCAGAGTTTTTAAATTCTCCTTTCATGAAACTCTTTAACCTCTCTTTGGCAGGGAGGTCTCAAGTGTTCTGTGTAGTAAATGCTTTCTACATTTGGGAAGAATAAGTTATGTAGTGAATTTTAGCCTCTCTGCAGCTTTTCTCCTAAGCTAAAATTTCTGTTTGTGAAGGCTGTTCTCAGATAGCCCTACTTTATTGAAAGTTTTAATATCTACAGTTAAATGAGCTCTAGAAACAGTCCACAAATGCCAAATCCACATCCACAATGTGCCTGGAAGTTTCTGTGCAGCTGGAGTCAGTGGGTCTGCTCCACACAGCTTAGCTTGTACTTGTACCTTATTACCTGGTGCACAGTTTGGTGTCTGATCTCTGATTGTTCTCAGTGAGAGGCATCTTGAACAGACAGATTAAGTAACATGGGGGCTGTAGTTTGGATCTAGTTAGAGGGACTGCAGGATATTTGGTGATTGGGAAATGTGGTTCCATACACTTAATACTTGGCTAAGAGGGAGAATATATGTACCCCAGCTGTAGAAAGTTATTTCCAAGGAGTATCCAGGCATCTTGAAGAGACACTTCTACAGACACACTTCAAGTTCTAGTTAGAAATTATAAACGTGGACTTTGGAGATGTTATTGTTGCCTCAGTGATTCTTACTACTTTGGGATATTGTTGGTTTCATACTTCTTTGCTGCTTTACAAATCTTGGACAAATGTGAGTGTGATGTGACTCTGGAATTACTAATTCCAGATTCAGGTTATGTGACTAATGTTCTACAGTTTGGGCATCTGTTACAGAAAGCTACGAACAAGTAATCTGAGTTTTTTCCAAGATCTGATTTTGTGAACATGTTGGGCAGAGATAAATAAAATTTCAGAGGAACAGTTTTAGTAGTAATCAAGCACTTTTTAAATTCCATATTACAATATTTTGTTCTAGATAAGTCATACTAAGAAAACTCAATTCCTGCAGAATCAGGCCAGTATTGAACAATTAAATACATTTGTCCCACTTCTGTCAGGTGGAATAACATGTAATATAAGAAACCACACTGTAAAGGGTAATGCTTTTTAGATCTTTTTGGAAGGTGATTGTAGTACATAAAAGAAAAAGCCAGTGGGTAGAATGAATCAGCTTCCACACAGAAAAAGATAGTCTTTGCTAAAAAGCTGTAGGAAAAATCTGACAGCCATATTTGAGTTACTTTTTGTTGTCAGCAATCCAAGCAGTAGTGAAAAAACATTGGCAAAATGTCTCTCGGTTACTCCATTTGGAATTAAAAGTATGCTTTTAGCTTCTGGGAGTAGTGCGTATCCAAAACTTAGGCCTTGTCTTAATGGAGTGGTTGAATTATTTGAGCTGCCATGGCTGCAAAATTGCATGTCTCTTTTCTTGCAACTTGAAGTTATGTTAATGAAATCACTGGTTGTACAGATGCCCTCTGTGTCTCAAGAATGTCACCAGGTGATGTTTAATCATGAGATAACAACTTGTGCTTACAGATGTGACTTTTCTATTCCTTTAGTAAGCATAAGATAAAAAGTAAGGTCCAATGTTGGTACTACTGTGGAAAAGTAGTACTTTTTAACCCACCTTGTCAGAATTCATTAACCTTGTCCTTTCACCATAATCTCCTTTCTTGAAACAAATACTTGCAATTTACCTGCTGCAACTGCTAAGCAGTGCTTTTCCCAGGGAGTGGCTACTGCTGTGTCATTCCTCAATTTATAAATTACTAATTCTTTTGAAATCTCGGGGGGTGGGGGGGGGTTTAAGTGAGGGATTTTTTGGTTCTAAAGATTATATGATTATATTTGAATATTTTAAAATAATACATACAAACATTAATAGCTTCTAGAACTACAGTTGGCACAAGCAGAAATATAATTCTAATCTATGAATCAGCATTGGAACACTTTTACTAAATTCTTGTTTAACTTTGTTAGGTACAAGAAAACTCACCAGGGCATAGAGCTGGATTAGAGCCATTCTTTGATTTTATCGTGTCCATTAATGGTTCAAGATTGGTAAGTGTGTTGTTATTTTATAACTTTTAATATAAACAATGTGCTGAGAATCTGATATTTATAGGCAAACCGATGGGTTTGTTTTATTTAAATGTATATAAAATATTGCTCCTTAGTTTAAAATGAGCAAGGCAAACTGCATCAGAAATTGATTTCCTTCACTCTGTAGTTACAATTCTATCGAGTTTAGCTGGAGATCAGGATGCAGACAGACATGCTCTCTGCAGACATCTGCACCAATACAGGATTGCCTGCTGATCCACCCCTCATGGCTTATACTGGTGCCCTCCTGGTTCTGTCTGCTTCCATGAGAACTCACAAACTTCATGCAGTCAAAACAGGCTGAGGGAAAAAGCTGCTGTCAGAGCTGTTAGTTGGGCAGGAGGCATGGGGGGAGCTTTCAAGCAGAACTGTAGTCAAACAACAGACTATCATAGCAGTGGAAAAAACCAGCTGTGGGAAGCTCTTCCACCAGTATGCCAGGATTTGAGAAAACCACTGAAAAGCTGCAAGGTGCATCTTACTACAGATTCAATTGAAGTGTTTCCATTTTTGGAAAGTATGACCTGTTACTGTGAAATCCCAGGGTTTTGCAAGAGTTGTATTCTAGAATTGTGAAGGGACTGGAAACTTGTTACAAAGCAGCTGTTAATACATGTTCTGGTAATGCAGGGTGTTTGTAGCACCTCTGAAATACAAGTGTTGCTGTAGAACAGAACGCTTGTTCTGTTAAACACTAACCCAAGCTCTTGCTTAAACATTCACAGAATAAAGACAATGACACTCTCAAGGACCTGTTGAAAGCAAATGTTGAAAAACCTGTAAAAATGCTTGTGTACAGCAGCAAAACACTGGAACTGAGAGAAACATCAGTAACCCCCAGCAACATGTGGGGTGGGCAGGGCCTGCTGGGAGTGAGCATTCGCTTCTGCAGCTTTGATGGGGCTAATGAAAATGTCTGGCACGTCTTGGTACGTATGGACTTGGAAGTATTCTGATTATTGCTTACTATTTCTATCTTACTGTTGAAAAGTAACTTGCATAGGATGTAGCTAACAAGTCATGAGATCAAACTGGTCTCATTGGTCAAACTGGTTTTCATAGATTTTGGGTTTGCGAAGACTTTTGAACTAGAAATGTGTATTTGTGAGTATATTATCAAGTGTTATATTTAAATGAATGGGTTTGTACAATACTCAGATACTGTATTTGGTACAACACCAGAACCATATGGAAAGGGACTGCCATAGAGCCACTGTTTAATTAGTTCATTACTCTACTGTGTTGAAAACTTGACCAGTTTGTCTGACTCAGAGCTTGTGTGAAGTGCCTATCTATCTGTTCTGCTACACCCTGATAGTTACATAGTGGTTTGTAACTTTCCATCTTAAAACTAGGAAGTGGAGCCAAATTCTCCTGCTGCATTAGCTGGACTTAGACCTCACAGTGACTATATCATTGGAGCAGATACTGTCATGAATGAGGTAAGTATATAAAAACAATGGTTTTTTAAAAAAAACCTAAAACCCAATTGTACCAGGGCAGTTTGAAACATCCCTGGCTCTGTTTCTGTTCAGTGTGAATGGAAATCAGATACAAAGAGGGAGGAGCTCTGTCATGGTGCCTTTTCTTAAATGCAATCCTGGAAATAAGAATGGTTCTTAAATGTCTTCATGAAGTCAGATACAAACTTTTTTGTACTGTAATATCAATATTTTGAATAGCAGATTTGAAATCTGGGTTGTGCCACATCTTCTGAGTTGTGCTAGCAAAACACATTTTAAAGTTGGCTTTGTGATAAAACAGCAGCACTGCAACATGTGGCTGTTACCAGAGTCTATTACAGAAAGTCAGGACTAGAATGACTGATCCAATGACAAGAAGGCCCTTACTCATTTTCGTCTTTTTGCAGTCTGAAGATCTCTTTTCCCTGATTGAAACACACGAAGCAAAGCCATTAAAACTTTATGTGTACAACACAGACACAGATAATTGTCGGGAAGTGGTGATTACTCCAAATTCTGCCTGGGGTGGAGAAGGCAGGTAAGGAGATAATGTTTTACAGGGGAATGGGACAACTTTCTTGTAGCACCAGCCTGAAAGCTGCTGGGCTTAAGTTTTCTACAAAGACAGGGAAAGAGTGTTGTTACATCAAAAGTGTTTCTGCTCTAATAAATTATATATTCACTTGAAATTCAGATGCACTTACTAATGAGAGGGGTGCAAATCAGTAAATTAGCTACTACAGAAGTGCATAAAGTGCAATGGTTGCTTTCTGCATTAAATTCCAAATCGTTGTTAGCTTGTGGTATATCCTTGAAATACTGTGAGTAGCCAGAGCACAGCACTGCAAGTAACAACTGAGTTGAATTCCAAGCTGTATACCTGGTACAGCTGCTTGGTTTAAATAAGAATGAATTTTATTTTGTGCTGAATATTTATTGCTAAAGCTATAGAATTTCCTTTCAGTTGTTTTGTACTGTTTATTTCTCCATAGAAAATGAGGCAACATGGGGGCGGGAGAGGAAGGTTGTACAGAATTTACCTTGAAACTTGTTGCTGTCTTGAGTTGTTCGTGCGTTGCTTGCTATAGTCTGTAGCTGTAAAGGCACTTGTCTGACTTATAAATCTTCGTATTTTAAAAGCCTAGGATGTGGCATTGGTTATGGATATTTGCACAGGATACCTACTCGCCCATTTGAAGAGGGAAAGAAAATTTCTCTCCCAGGACAGTTGCCTAGTGCATCTCTCAGTCCCCTCAAAGACGGTTTCACAGAGGTAAGTTGTGGTCCCTCCTTCAGCTTCGTAAAAATGGATGATGATGTTATATATTGCTTTTCTGCTTCTATTGGTTCATGTGGAAACAAATCCTAATGATGTAACTTTCCTTTCTCTTTCAATAAGGTTCAGCTATCATCAGTTAATCCCTCAGCCACCCTCCCTCCTGGGTCAGCAGGCCTTGAGCAGAGTCTTTCAGGACTTTCTATTAGCTCACCTTCAACTACTGTCAGTAATGTTCTCAGCACAGGTTGGTATTGGCAAGTAATTGACCTGAAATGCATGGCTTTTCTGACTTTTTTGTTCTCACAGATATTTCTAATTAATTTAATAGAAGGCAGAAGAGAAAATAAAATTTTCTTTTAAACTTTCTCAACAACAAAGGCTAAAGTACTGGATTTGTGCCTTACTTGCTCACAAAATAATTACAAACAACTTCTGTTAAAAATACCATGTGTATTACTTAGAATACCATTTTTTCTTATCAGCATTTTATAGTTAAGGCAAATAGTAATTTTCCTGTAAGCAATTATTTATTTGTACTGCTTAGGGAAAGAAGATGAAGTGTTGTATGCTTAAAATCAATGTTGTTTCCCTGTGTACTCCACCAGGTGTTCCAACAGTTCCATTATTACCACCACAAGTCAGTCAGTCCCTTACCTCTGTGCCACCAGTTAACCCAGCAACTACATTACCAGGTGAGTCGGTAAAATTTCTTAAAACATTTCGGAAACAAAAATCTTAGGGGAGCAAGAGAAGGGAGCTGGTTTTTCCATTGATTTTATTATTTCATACTTCATACATTATGCATTTCATGTAAGATCTCTCTCTATACAGCCTATACAATGTGAAGAATTATTTTCTTGGAGCATGTTCACAGCATGTCTGTGGCACACAGGAGTGACGTGGCAACATAGTTTACAATGTTTACCTTTTAGGGCCCCCTGCACAGTGGATGCAGTATTCAGGATTTCTCAGGAAGGTTTTGCTTGCAACATTTTAGGAAACCCGTAGCGAGGGAATGATGCCTTAGGTTTCAACTTTCATATTTTTCAAATCCTGTACTGCCTAGTGTGTAACTCTGAAGTTCCTTGTTGCCTGTTAATTTCTGCTCTCTCGTGCTGGTTACACATAACAAAGCCTCTCCAGGCCTCCTCTCCGAGGACACTCAGACCATCCTAGGCCCCAAAAGTACAAACCAAAAGCCTCTAAAAGGGGGGGCAAGCTTGGGGAAATTACATCATTAATTGAAGCTTTACTTGGAGAATTAACCCTGCTATGCAAATGAACCAAACATAAAAGTGTGAAGAACTCATGACCTGCGGTCCATCTTGGGGTCCATCCTGGCAGTAGCCTCTGGACTCCCCAGGGTGAACCTCTGAAGGCCCTTCAAATAAATACCTGCCTTTATTCCCTTATTTTTGTCTAGTCTCTGTTTTTAGGTGGCCACTTCAGGCATCATAATGATATAGATCATCTTGATCACTATTCCTAGTATAAATACAGGGCTAACAATATAGAATTTATGTTGCAGTTAGTGTTTCTGAATTATATTGGAATTTAAACTGGTATAATACAAGTAAAAGTCTTTCTGCAATGTGGTTGTTTCCTTTTAATAATGATCATTTCAAACAGAAGTAGTCATGGGGGGTAAAATAAGGATTGTATAGGATTTGGCTTTGGCATTGGTATGCTGGTACAGGACTCAGTTGTACCTTCCAAAACACTGAAGGAGTTGTATTTTATGTTTTGCTTGTTATGAGACAAGTAGATAAAGATGTGTCCATTACATAATGCTTGGAGGGTCTCTAACATGGGAGAGATGTGTAGTAGAGCTCAGTGCATGCAAATAAGGGCAGAGAACTCTCACAGAAACTGAACTTGTTAGTAGTTTTCTATTTTCTCTAGGCAGAAAAATATTATTGTCCTTTTCTTCCCCAGCCACCTAATCCACCCCTTCCCTAAACTCTGCAAATACAAGTTTTCCATTCAGCTTTTTCTCTGAATAGTATCATTGCTTTTTTGAAAGCAAATTAGAATATTTCTTGCAATTTGCTTGGACATACTAGTGAAATTGTTCTTACTAAATATACTGGAGATTTAAAATTTGAGTGAATTTATATGAAGTTCAGCTTCTTTCAGATATAAAAAAAAATTCAAAACAAAGTTGCATATAGCTTACCTGAAAGCTCTTTGAGTCAGATTATGTCAGCCTTCGTGGCTAATGAATTCATGGGTAAGTAAAGATGGCTGGGTTTTAATCAAAATCTCTATGCAGTGGCCTTGCTTTAAGACTTTTCTCCCCTCTGTCTTAATACTGTAGTATCAACAGTTTATTTCTGAATTAGCCTTTTCTGAACTAAACACAAAGTACTTAGAATAGAGCCCTTGTCCCAGAAATGAAGCAGAAGGATGCTCCATAGCAAACAATGATGGCAGGGCATGTGTTGCATTCATCGTATGTTTCTCTTCTACTTTCAGTCCTTCCTGACTTTGAAAGTTCCTTTGTCCTGCCTTTTGACATACATTTTTAACTCTAGTCATGAACTAAGTAGAAAAGACTAATAATAGAGTAATCAATATTAGGGATCAGGGAAAACTGTGTATTTAATCCTATTATTATTGTTTGCCACTCCAATTGGGAATGGAGAAATTATGGTATAGTGCTGTGGTGAAACAACTACCTTTGTTGAAAGCTGAACTTGGAATGTAAACTTTCTAATCCTGAAATAAGAGTCTTCTTTCCTCAGAAAAATCTGAAAGGTTTGGGATTATGTATTTGTTAGTCCAGACTCCCTGCACTAGGTATCTGTTCCCACTGTGCAACTTCCATATAAAAATTATAATCAAGATAATTTAAAACTTACTTTATATCAACAAGATCTAAGAAACAGTTAGAAAAAGACAGTTTTAAGTTTTCAGCTGTAACTTTTCCACTCTTCTCTTAGGTCTGATGCCATTACCAGCAGGGCTTCCTAACCTGACTGATCTGTCCAAACTTAATTTACCTGCACCACAGATTGCTCCAGAAATCATACAGCCTGGTATGTGCTTCTGCAAACTGAAACACTGTAATTAGAGTTAACCTTGACACTCTAATTGGCACCTATATGGGGGAGTCCTGAAGGGGATAAATGTTTGCTTGAGATGGCAGTGGATGTTAGTGCCCAGATCAGATAGACAAGGAATATGGCTTTAAATAAACTAATTCTAAACCTTTGTCTGTATTTAGATGTTTCATTTTCTATTACCTGATTTATAGCTCAGAAGAGATTGTGCCAAAAGTCAAAGTATTTTATTTATGGGTAAAAGAAAATATGAAGTGTTTCCTTGTAAGCTAGATGAGAAGATCGAAGCTCCCTGAACTGAATGCCAGAATTATGAACTAATATTAGATTTACAGTTTTGAATTCAACAAAACTGCTGAAGGTGTACATGGAGCAAGCAAAAAGATATTGGAAGCTTATATGGAATGTGGTTTTTGTTACTTCTTGTTTCTGGCAGTTCCAGTGAAGGCCAGAAAACCTAATCATCAGTATTAATGCATTAAATACCTAGTCCTCTGGGGAGGTACAAGCAACCTTGAGTTTACTCTGATTCTTCAGTTCTGAAATCTGAGAAGTATCAGGCTTGAAATGAGCCTGCTGCACAATTACCATTTGAGCTGTGGTGTGCAGCAGCTCACTGCTTTTTTTTCCCCCTCTTTTCTTTTTAGGTTTGCAACCCCTTCCCCCCTTGCCGCCTCTGCATCTAATGGGAATAACGCCTCTATCAATGCCACCCAAATGTGTTCCTGTGCTTCCTTTGGTTACAGAGGCATCTACAGTGCCTACAGATTTGCTTCCCTCTATTACTCAAGCTGGAAGCTTTTCTGTCAACCCTGGCACTACTGAAAATGTAGAGGAGACCTCTACACTCACCTTGGATAGTGCTACTCCAGCTTCCAGGGCAACTATTGTTGACAGATCAAATGAATCCTCCACAGCTAATGAGAAAACAACTGGAATCACAGATACACAAGCTTCTGAATCATAACTCTGTTGGATCACTCTGTTGGATTGGCTTGGTATTTATTTAGCCATGGGATACATATTTGAAAAGCAAGCTATCATTAATTTCATACTAGTTTGTACTTAATCTTTAGAAGTCCTGTAAATAATATGGAGGTATAATAAAAATATCAGGGGATTTATAAAGTGTGGGGGGGAGGAGGAGAACTTGTATGTTACCAAAAAAAAGTCAAGGTGGTAAATAGAGTTCCACTGCCAAACTCTGAGGTATATGTTTTTAATATAGGCTGACAGCCTTACCCTGCTAGGCTTGTCCTTGCTTATAATTAGCAGTTTTTGCTTCTGATAGAAATGAAGCGGGTCTTGCGTGTGACATTTACATACCATAGTTCTTGTTCTTTGCAAGTATCTTGTTTCTACAGTGGGGATGAGAATGTTTAGTCTGAGTTGTGAATTTTAACGCTGCAAAACTTCCACCTAAAGATATTTCTGTTAAAATTGCTGAGTGACCTGTTAACTGACATGTTGTTATTCAGCTTGTACACGAATCTTTGTCTTTAAGCTCTTGAGAGATGCTCAAGCCATGTTTTGTGACCCCTGCTGCGTTGTTTCATGCGCCCACTGTAAAATGGCATTTGGAAGGGAATACATGGAATGTTAAATGTAGCACACAATTTGGCACTTCATGACTACTGTAAGATGAATTAATGGATTAAGCATACATATAGCAATAAATTCCTGGAATTTTATTCTTTGTGTGACAAAATAGCACTTTTTTTTTTGTTTAATTCTTTAAGTCTCATTTAGCTGGTTTTAGCTCGGCTCCCTCTAGCACAGATCTGTGAAAGGGCTCCCTTCCAGAGGAATAGGTCCAAGTGGGAACGCCAGACATCTTAATGGCAGGCAGGATCAGCACTCGTGGTTAAATCCATGGCAGCAATGAGTCATTAAATCTGCCTGCATATGATTCATACTTGGCTTTTTAAATTCTTATTTAGGATGAAAATTGTAGATTAACTGTATATGATACACTTATAGAAACTCTTATGTACACTGTACTCTGGATGATAGCCTTTGCTCTTGGTGTCAGGTACAGTTGATGTGGAAAACTCTTCTGTACCACTCCAGTCCTTCTGTATTACTGGGATTTCATTTATATGTGGTTGCTACAAGCATATGCAAACTTACCCATATCTTCAGCAGGCTCAAGATGAAGTCTGTCTCAACAGCTGTGTAATTAATTTTGGCAATGTAGTTTGCCTGATCGGTGTTTGGAATAGTAGTTGCATCTGACTTCTGATCATAGTAATAATGTCTCAAATAATTTGTTCAAGTGGAAGCCTTATCTAGTACCTGTTGTCCTGTCTCATCTTTATCACCTAAGTATTTGTCTTTTCTCTGCCACCCATTCCTCATCATCTGTCATGGCAAAAGCCTGTGTCAAAGACAGACCCCCAATACTTTTTCATACTGTGAGCGGTTTCTTTTCTCAGCCACTTGGAGTGTGAAATCCCTCTGCCTTGCTAAGTAGGGCACTTGCTGTTTCTCAGAATGTATTTTTATTTACCTTTGTAAATCCAGTGTCGTATACCTCAGAATTAAACCTTGACATGAGAAGAAGGATGTTCCCTCTTTTCTTTCCTCTAACAGAGAAAGTATGTTGGTATCAAGCTTCATTGAGCTTCACAGGTCTAACAGCCTTTCCTGCAACTTTGTTACACACTTTCAATGCAAGAAGAGTAAAGATATGTTTGTCACAAACCACATTTAGAGCAACTGCTGGTTGTAATCAGATGTTTTGAACTAGAGTCCTTGGGTCGATGTTTTTGTTCTTGCAGTATGGCACAGTGTTCTCTGGCATGATGCTATACTTTCCAACAGCAAGCTGTAAACTTTCATAGGTCTTGTGCAGTTGTCTCTAGTAGCAAACAAAAGAAGATGCTTAGTCTGAAGTTTTGCACTCTGTTAGCTATTTTAAGTCCCTTGTTGCTGACTATATGTCCAGCCTTTTGATAGCTACGAGAGCAGTGGAAGTAAAGCAGTGTTACCATCAGCAATTCTGCTGAAGATAATGCGACTTCATATTTGGAGATGATTCAGTGGTGCAGATTTAAGCTATAATCTCTCGGCTGAGAAGTCATAAACATTGTGAAGTTGAATGCTTACTACTTAAAATGAAAACACAAGCCTTGAAGTCATATTATAGTACTCTGTCCCCCTTCTTTAAATTCCCTCAACGCAATGGGATGAAATTGTACCTTAATCACTTCTGGCAAGGGTCTCGTAATGATTTGGTTTTCCCACCAAAAAAAGAGAGAGTAAGGAGGAATAGGAACCTAAGATACATCAGCTGTCAATCCCTTGGTGTAACCTTGTTTTCATGAGTTCATGTAGTCAGCCGTTAATGAACAGTTATGAACAGGCACATTAGCTTTATTTAAAACATTGACACATGGAGTTCTTTAACAAGTCCTGACGGCAGATGACAGATGTACCATGAACATCCCCAACCTTGCATGTAATTAAAAATGATTTACATGTGTATGACCTACTCTAAAATGAATATGGTAATTTCCTGCTCCACCAAAGGCTGGTCTGGGGGCTGTGTTCACTGGCACCCTGGATTTGTTGTAAGGGCAGGGTTGCCTGAACAGCCATGTGAGCATGTGCTGAAGATGCGCCTTTTGCAGTTTAATGCTGTGCTACTGCTGCTCCAGGAAACAGCTGCTCAGGCTGCAAGGTCAGGGCAGGAGTGTGGACAAAGCACTAATGATGAACGTTTCATAGCTATGGGGGGGTCAGATGGTGGGGCTGTGTCTGAGCGTCTGACAGCCATCTTTTAAATCCTGTCCACATCAAACCTTGTCGCAATTGGAGCTCCATTCATTCCCGGGAAATAGCTGTGCAGGGCCACGAGATGGCGTGCACTAGTTTCTTTTGGCTGAATTTACAGGCTAGACTCAGCTACGAGGGTGGTTGGTTCCTGCCCCCCCACCAGCAGCAACTGTAGTCAAATGGATGCCAGCTGGATGCAGAATGATGGTGCTTGGGAACTGTAAAACCAAGTGATCTGAAGGCAGAAATGGGCTGAGCTTAAGCTATTTCTAAGTTTCAGAGTTTTGTTGGCAGTTTGCTGACTTAAGTTAAACTAACCATGGGACTGGGTGAAAGTTTTGAAGAAAGCAGATCCTTACAGGCAGGGACTTGTTTGAGAAACTGTAATGCTGAAGGAAAGGCCTGGATAATAGTTCCAACCTCTCCGTGATGTAAATGCTGATTATGGAATTAAGTTGAAGGGGGCAGGATAAGAATCAGGGATGTTGGATCATGGCACTGTGTCTTCCTTGATTATACACAGGATTTGTCTGTACTTGTCAAATAAGTGTTCACAATCACTCTGTAACAGGGATGCCTCACTGGCACCAATCTCAGATTTTTTGGTTCTTCACTTGGACTTAGACACCTAGAATCTGTTTCATTTTAGATTTGAATCCTGTCATGGTAGGCAAGAATCAGACTGCAGAAGTGCTTCTTCATTTTTAAGTGTCTGTAATTCATAATCCATGCTTGTAATCCTCCTCTGTACCATTCTTCATGGTAGTACCAAGGCTTAATGTATATTTGTGCAGTCCAGCACAGTGTCTTGTAGTAAAAACCTGTGTAGGTCAGAAAACTAAAATCTTCAAAGTGATTTCCCTGTAATAGCTGCAGAGAAACTGGTTTTTTTAGCTGTGGTGTAACAGAGCTGACACCTGCCATAGCACAGTTTTAAAGCTAAACACTTAAAGTGCAAGAACTAATCTCAAAATAAACCAAAACCAAATCCATGGCCTCAAACAGAAAACTTCATTTAGCTCATGTGAATCTCCAGCACTTCTGCCCTGCAGCCGTGGCAAAAGAGTTAAAGGACAGCAATCTGCCATTTTATGGAATACCTAAGAGATTTGCACATGGTGGCTAGAGAGCTAGTGAGCTGAGCCAGGAACAAATACATCCTTTTCCTGAAACCTCAATTCATGTTTATCCTTAGGCTAGCATGCAGTTAGCAGTTCAGAATTTTACTTGGGTGGATGACTGGTATTTCTTAGAACAGCCTGTGCACATGATTTCAGCTGGAGGTTTAGTAACAAAGTTCTGGGTTTGTGCCTGTAAAACTGCATCAAGACTTACGAGTTCAAAGACCAGAACCTGGCACATGGGGACCTGCTTTGGGAGGAAAGGGTGAGGTGGTGTACACATTTTTTTTACTTTACTCACAGCAGGAGAGTGCAGGCTCTGTCCACTGGCCACACACCTGCCTCTCCACTGCCCTTCTTGCACCTGGAAAGTAAGAATTCTGCCCTAGGAGGAGGCTGCAAACATGACTCTGCACTGACAAGATGACTGTGACCCTATCAAATAATCATGTTCTCAGCCTTGGAACTTCTGTCCTATAGGATCAAAAGTCAGGTTTCATCCTTAGCTGTGCATGTAAAATTTTACTCTCTCTGAACTGTTTCCTTTGTTAGGTTCACCGTTAATCCATCTTAAAAGCTGCATTCCAGCGTTGCTCAGCTCACCCACAAGAGAGAGCTTCAGCAGCCACAGAGGTCAGGTTCATCTTGAGCAACCAGGAAAGCCTATTCTGCCAACAAAACAACCTTTTAGTAACAATCCTCTTGTCTGAGAGCTATTTGCTCTGCCAGCAAGTGGTTGCATATTCACATACTTTGTTCATGGCCCTTGCAGGTTAGGTGAGCTATGAAACCCCAACAGAAGCTAAAACATAGGAAACATGAGTGAACTCAGGCTGCAAAACCCATAGTCAACACAGGCTTGCTAGTTATGTAAGAAAAGCCTGCAGTGGATGACTATAGTATTAACAAAAGCAATGCAGAGCTGTGAGCTTTGTGTTTGATGAGGGGCACTGGATGAAATGGGACTCACTGAGGGTCGATTCGTCTGGATGTTCTGATGTGCAGAAAGGACATTATAGTGCTGCCCAGGTCCTGCTTCCTGAACACATCTCTTTCCAGCCCTCAGAGTTCATCTGCCAACATCCTCTGCTGCCAGCTTTCAGGAACAAACAGTTCATTTCAGTGATCTTGCTCCTAAAATGAATTATAGACACAAATAGCCAATCTTCAGCAGAGCCCACTACATTCTCAGATATAATAGAAAGAGTTTCCAGTTCTTGGTACTGTACAGAGAGAGCAGACAGCCACTTCAATAGCTAAGACTTAGCAGTGACCATTTTGCTGCCATCTCACCCTTAAACTGAAGATTTTAAATCTCATCCAGGCATTTCTAAATACCCATTGCATGGGCTTGGAGCTGTGCACATACCATCAAGCAGTGCTTACATACCTGAAAGAAAGAATCTGGGAACTGAAGCTGGCTCAGAGGAATAGTGCAACTTCTTTAAGAAACATGAGAACTTGTACACAAAAGTTGCAATTTTTGCAAACAGCAGCTCAGTGTTAACTAAGTTACTAGGGATCGGTCAAGTATTATCAACTATGATGCTGAAAGCTAAAACTGTAAGAAAAGATATGAAAAGCTACTTCACAATACTGCTCATGCCCTCAGGTAAATCTCTCTTCACGTGAAACAGGGAACAGAAAAAGTGTGGTCCCAGGCAGTGACACTGCTTTACTAAGAAGTCTGACAATAGGAGATGTTTTTGTAGATACAAACAGTACTTGGGTAAATCCTTAAAGAGAGCAACTACAACTTCTAAAAAAAAGAAAGCAATTGGAAGTCTCTGTATTGCCAAATAACATGCCATGTACCAGAAATGACTGAATTTGTGAAACAATTACCTTTGTTTCAAAGCTTCATTTTTATTTGAAACAGGCTTCTTACCCATCTTACCAGTAACACCTCTTCAGAGAGTACACAAAAAAGCCCCACAACCCAAAACCACACTTGTAGTCTGGGCACTAACTGTTTAATAATGAAAAGGAACTTACTGTTCCCAACCCAGTTCTTGACTGTTTTCATTCCTAACTACTAAAACTAACAAAAATAATGTACTTATGGATTTGCATTGTGCTTCTGAATATTTTTAGCCTAAAAGTACACATCATAAAGGAACAGGAAGACTTGGAGGAATTCAGGGTAAAATATTAAGAACTGCGAGGAACTGAACCAAATGTTTTTCAAACACTCCTTGGAAACTGCCATATGTCACTCATGCAGAAGCGTGCTCGTGCATCCTTACCTGCAGACACGCACTGCTGGAGGTCAGTATAGTCTGCTCCCAAGTCCCTCATCAATCTGCAGAAGTACTTACGTCAGCCTTTACTCCTGTCTTCACAGTGCCTACTTGTCAGTCCACAAACTTCTGCCTCTGGCAACGCAACACCCTCCTTCAATAAGTACATTGCTAGCTCCTGCTCTGAAGGACTTGCTGCCTTGGTGGTTGCTGCCATAACCAGTGCTACCGAGGTAATATTTCAAGATAAGGCCTGAAGGCCTCTCAGATTCTTGTCCACTATATCATCTTCCTCCCCTTTTTCTCTCTTCACCTTACTCTACCTGTCATTTGTAGATGGGACCTTGCAGTATGATTCAGAAAGGCTACAAGGGGTTGCCAAAAACACGGAGATTTCTTGTGGTGTACAGGAAGAGAGATGGTGAAAGAGAGCTGTTAAAGGACAGAAGCCAGATGGCTGTCTTCTCACTACTCACTGCATTTGGAACTCTGCTTGGCTCCTCCATGGAGCAGAGGGGTCCTACTGTCGCCTCTTGCCGAGGACTCCTCATTTCCCATCCTCATGCAAGGAGTGCCCATGCATTTTCAGCTGCTTCTTCTTGGACCTCCCAAGAAAGGAGCAGAAGTTGCCACCCACATCCAATGCCTGGCATGCTCTGCACGCTCTGGTCACCACCCATCCAGCCCCAGCCTGTGCTCACCACAGGGCCCTGCAGCTTCTGTGGAAGACGTGGGCTGGCCTGAGAGAGGATCACAAGTCTGCCAGTGGGAGAGAGACACTGCCCTGCGCCTGCCACCTGAGACACCACATGCCATCACTGTGAAGGCCCAGCAGCAGTTTTCCAGAGGCAGGTCAGCAACAAGCAGCTTGCTCCACCCACACTGTCTGCGTGCTGGAGGAGAGGCACCACGCTCTCTTCAAGGAGAATTCTTCAAAAGTATTAAGAGAAAACTGTTGTTATTTGGGTTGAACTTGAACAACCTCTACAACTGATTGTGATGCTGAGAGCAGCTCATGAGCACAGCGCAGCTCCAAGTGCAAGGTCTTTGCTTCTAGCCCCATATGCTGTGCAAGCAGAATATTGGCCGTTTAAATAGAAGATGCACTTCACTAGAAGAGGTTGCTTGATGAGTCCTGTACATATCTCCTTATAAAGACTAGAAATGTGCTTTCTGAAAGAAAGACAGTATTTAAATTGATTAGGCAAATAATAAATAGTGCCCCCAGCCTCCTGTCTGCAGCAGTCTGAGTGCTGGGCATATGGCGCCTTTCCAGACCACCTGGCAGCCAATGAGGCAGAGCTGGTGATTATTATTTCACCCACCTTTGGCAGGAAATAAAACATCTGTTTAATCCTGACAGTGGGACTTCCCAGCAGTTAAGCTAAGATGGTTAAAAAGGAATATAATTGCAAATTATGTTTAAGGCAGCAGAAAGCAGTGATAAGACTTTTAAATTTTTTTAAGACTCCAGTCTCTGACACTTTGAGAGTTATGGGATTTTTCATGGCTGTAGACAGTCAGGATCTCTGTTACACAGCTCAGTCAGAAAGAAATCCTGCTTTTGAAAAAGGGCATCTTTTCAGCAGAACTTGATGGACAAGTGTTTGTGGCTCTGGATTGCTCACAAGTGGAGCAGTTCTACTTGGTGCTGCTCTCAGTTCTGGTTACCAATGGTGTTTCTCATTGCTGTTCAACCACAAGGCAGTGTTAAGAGCTTGAACACTTGGACTGTTACTGTGAAAAAGCAGCAAGAGCAGACATGCCATTCTGTGAAATATATAAGTAGATGAAGGTATTTTTGGGGTGCAGAACAACTTCTAAAATGATCTGTTCCCCTGGAAAGTTAAACACAGTATTGTTGACTATCAGTAAGTAGCCAGAGGGCTGACTGAATAGCCTAGATAGGCAATGATGAACAGGAAATACAGCTGCAAATCACACCTTACGGAACAGCAACAAGGCTCTAAGTGGTCAAAAGAGACAGCCTCCAAAAGAGAGAGGGGTATTTACAGAGGGTGACATGGTCAGAGTGGTCCAGTGAAACTGAGCAAAGGGAAATTGAGACCAAATGCTCGTAACAATTCCTATGTCTCAGATTAATCTGCACAGCTGTCTTAGCAGGGAAGTGTTCAAATCCCCTTCCAGAAAAGGACAAAACAAAGTCTTGGGTTCAGCAACCCAAAGAATAAGTCTGTGCTGAATTACTGGACTATGATGAAAAACATTTGCTGTTTTTGTGGGATTCATCTCACTCTATCCTCTTCCTATCCAGCAGAGCTTACTCACAGACACTGTAGTGCTCCTCTTTGAACTGGTTTGGCTCAGTGGGTGAACAGGCATTTGGTTAGTGGTGGTCACTTTGGAGGGAAGAGGGTTTGGAGACTCTTTACAGGCAGTCACTGAGAACAGTTTCCAGCTGGCTGCAAGCACTCCCGCTAGGATGTGAGGCACAGCAAAGTCCCGTGCTTCTGAGCACCCCTGTCAGCCGATAAAGCACAAGCACCCTGGTATGCATGGCAGCACTGAAATGTACAGGCATAGTCATTTTTGTGCTATCCCTTAGGAAATAGCTGATTTTGCTGCAGTTTGGAACAATGGATGTGGATTAAACCCTAAAAAAAAAAAAATTGTATCCATTTGAGGCATAATTAAAAGGAGCCTGAATCCAACCAAAGACAAAACTGCAAAGCAAAAATGGAACTTTGGTAACTTGACTTTGCCTATTGCAGCCACTTCTTCACTGGCTTTGACTAGGTAAAAAAAAATGTCCAGTCCCTGCAGCTGCAGGTAGCTGTTGTCCTTTGCTCAGCAATATAATCAGCTATTGGCACACAGCTGTAACAGAGGCTGCTGCTCTGGTTATGGGCTCAGAGCTACTTAAGTTGGGTAAGATCATTACCATCTTCCACCCAGACCTGCTGCAGTGTGCCCACCATAAAGTGTCACCAAAAGTTCTATGCAAGCTTCACATTCCTGGATGAGTTGGAGCATATTACTGAGATGAAAGTCAAACTTCAGTTAATAGTGGTGAGTTACATACCTCCAACTATTAAAACTCTTACTGTATTTTGTTTCCCTTGCTGGAAAGGGTGAACTTTTCTTCCCCATTATGGTCTTTATAAAATTGTGTGCATTTTTCAAGGGTACACCGCAAGAAGATTGCCTTGCTCGACTGTTGGCTACACATTCACAGGTGTCTTTGCTGTCAGTTATCGATGCTATCAAGAAAGCAGCATCCCTTAAAAGGCTTCCAACTGAATTTAACTCCAGGCCACATACTTTCTCTCCACAGGGTAGCTTTTACCATCCAATCTCACTGGAACAAGAAGGCTTTAAAACTAGGAAAAACTGAATGAGGAAATCAGTGATACCAATTATACACCAAATGAAGATAAGTCCCTCTGTCTCATTAGCACTGTTTAATTATGCTTGGATTTAAATTCTAAATATAGTTCATACAAATTCACAAGGGCAAGTGTTTGCTTCCCCTGTTGTAATCCTCTTCATATCTAGTACTCCTCTCTCCTATGAGATCAACAGTTTTAAGGACCTGTCTGCTTGAGTCATAAATAGAAAAGATGCTGACACTTCACCACTTACAAGTGAAAAATGTTGGATAAGCAATGGCTTGTGTTTGATATTTACACTGCTGTGAGAGTCCAGAGGTCTCATGACTTCTCAGCTTCCTGTACTGGGGCTGTGTGTACACGTGAAGTGAGTGCCTGGGTTTCTATAGTCTCAACAAAGCAGAGGCACTATATTTTCCATATGCTTGTTGTCATGATCCATCATGATGTTTGTTATAAATTCTCATCAGGCTGAACAAAGACACCATACCAGGTGTCAGGAACATTTATGGTTTTATTGTACAGTTGCCGTAACTGTAGCAACCAGCCCCTATTTAGACTAAAAAGGTACTGGCTAAAAACCCCTTAAACTCTTACAATACACTTCCCCAAAGGTGTTGGCTATCAAGCCCTTTGTTTTGTACACTTCAGTAAGTTCTCAATTCCCACAGCAATCATCACAGGTGTTGTCACACAAGGCACAACACACCTCCAGAAGCTCCCCACTCCCACAATAAACTCCAGTACAGATTACAGAGTAGAATGTGATAGCTGTGCTTTGCCCAGGAAAAGCAACGGAAGAAAACAAAGAATATCATCAGTCCTTAGATCCCGTGTTGGTCCTGCTGCACGGATTGTCGAGAGTGAAAGAGGAAGCCAGGAAAAAGAGGGAGAGTGGGGGCCAATCCTTTTACAGTTAACCTGGTGCATGACTCTTACGTAAACTAGGTTTTCGGCACTGTTTTGTTTGCAAATGCAGAGTCAGCCCTTCTCCAGGAAGTGAGCTGGGGGATAGGACACTGAGCACAAGTCTCAGGGCAGGCAGGGAGCTGGCTCAGAACAGTGCTGCCCCACCTCTGCAGGGGTCTGCAGGACCATCACCACTTATCACCTTTCCTGTAGCAATACTCAGAATGTTTGAGACAAAACATGCTTAGGTCTGCTCCTGTACAACTTGTGTGTATGCATTAATGTGTGTATGTTCTGTCTGTCTATCTCTTTAAATGCAAAACCAAGTTTGCAGGAATTTGTGTCTTACCTTCCCAGTCATGGTCAAGCACTTGACCCAATCCATATCTCTCTGGGATTCACTTTAATGGCTTGACCAGTTTATTACTACTAACCTGGTAACAAATATTATTTCTAACTACTTGGCTCAGTCCAATTACTAGCAGATTTCAGCAAGATTCTAGAAAGCCACCCTAAATCTGTGGTGATCCGTTTACCCCCGGCTTTTCTGATCCCATATTGTTCCCGCCCCCCACCCCTGCTTTCCCCTGCCCCTAGCCCTGGCCGCTCCCTCGGATTCTCCCTATTGGTTCCTGTACCCCAACTCCGCCCATGTACCGCCCCTGAGCCCCTGACAAAACCCCCCTGTGCCCGGAGCACAAGGGCTTTGTCTTTGGGGGTTGCCGGGAAAAGATGTAACCATTAAAGGTCCTCTGAAACCCTCAGGGAGGGACCCTTCTCACCTCCTTTGCTGTTCACTGTGTTTCAGAGCCCAGCTAACCAGAGCAGGAGCTCAGGGAAGTCCGAAAGGACTATGGGAGGGCAGAGAATGGCTGTCCTGCCCTAAGCAGCCCTGCTATGCTCTCCGGGAAAGCTGCAGCTTGCTAAACTAAACCTAGCATTGCAACATAAATCTGTGACTTCTACCAAGAGGCTCAAGCTGAGGAAGAGAGGAGACCCACTCCCTTACTCCCTGAAGAAAAGGCCCCCAAAGACAGATCTTGGCTCACTGAGAAGAAGCCTACTCTTAGTCCATGTGCAGAGTAACTGTCCAAAACATCAATGAGCATGTCTTCAGTTTGAGAAAGGTGGGGTTTAAACAAGCACTTCTGCACCAGACAATTCTCGAAGGAATGGGGCAGGGAGGAAAGAAGCAAACACCTGTTTTCCTTTTAGGTCTGGTTAAAAATTCAGTGTTAAGAAGCTCCATCTAAAAAGACAAAGATTTGAAAACATCATCAGCATTTCTAAAAGCACAGAGTGCAAACATGCTGCCTACCACGGCTTCAGTATTTGCTAATCCTTTATCAGTGGTTTTGTTTGACTCAGAAATACTATTTTTTAACTGAACCACATATAAAAACTATTGAGAATTTTACTGCCCTCAAAACTAAAGTTTATTGCACTTATGAAAGCATTTTACACTTGCATCCTGGATTGGTATGTATCTGCGAAGAAGAGATGTCATTGCTTAGTCACAGAGTGCAAAGGCATTTGATGCTCAGTGTCACCTCAGCTTTGGGTGTCCAAAGGATAATGAACACAGATGGAGTATTAGATTTGAACTTAAGATGCTTGAATTCATGCAGGATGTAGAGGAGCTACACTTTAGTAACTCAGCGATATGGAATAATTAGAACACCAAGTTCTTCCTGCATTAGTTTAGTCAGGGAATGCTTAAAAAAGATGGTAGGTTTTTGTAACTCCTACCCCCTGGAGACAATGAGGCAGAAATGGCACTGATGGCTTATATGCTGGTAAGCACCCACATCTCTTTGGTCACTGCTGTGATTGTTATTTCTTGGAAATTTTGGTTGGACTCTCATGCCTGGAGAAGGAAGTCATGTGTGCATCTCCGGCAAGATGTCCACACACTGAAAATTTGAGAATACTGCTAGGATAGAGAGCCAACTGTCCCCATTAGGAGAGGTGCTCCTCCTGAGGGAAAGCCAGCGAGCCAGAGCCCAGCTGTGGGGGTAAGCCTGCCTCTTGGGAAGCCCTTCCTCCTCCAGGGGCTTGAGAGGAGCACAGCCTGACTTGAAAGGGAAGACTCTTCCTGCTCCAAGCTAAGACGCTGCCATTTTGCGAAGTGTCCCTCCCCCTGCTCCCCACGCCCCCCAGTGCTCACCCCCATTTCCTGGCACTGTGCCTGCGCTCGAGTGGCTGCCTGCGGCCCGGGTCAGCTCTCAGTCCTGGCTGAGGGGTAACCCAGCCTAAAAAGAGGGCTGCCTTTTCCCCCATGCCTGCCAGCTGAGGAGACCTAGCACACAGCTGGGTGCTCCTTGGCCTGAAGCTGAAGGAGGGAGGCTGTGGGTGCAAAGGGCTCAGGGGTGAACCCTGGGCTTGCCTACATTGACTGCACAACCCGCATCTCCAGCTAGTTAACTCCAGTTAAACAGGGTGGTGTTAAACCCTGGACCAAGAGCACCAAAGCTCTCACACCATATTTGTGACTTTAGTCTAGCAGCCATGAAATAGAATTTTGCTGTCCAGACACACAAAAGAATGCCAAACAATATTTTTAGTTATTAAGAAAGAAACTTCTAATGTACAACTACACTGTAATGGAATCAATTTATGTGAAGCACTCAGATAACTTTTACACTAAATATTTGTTTCAGGTCAAAAATACAACAAAATCTTCAATGGTAAAAGGATATTTAATTGCCCTAAAACAGAAGTGCCATGCTATTTGGATTAGTAACTATTACATTATAATTTCTTACGTGAAAAAATTCCCTTGCAGTAGTAGTAGCTACCACAATTACTTTCACCAAATTAATTTAGATCTACCTCCTATCCTTAATTCACCTTTATCAGCACAATATCCTATAAATAATGTTAGAAATCTTAAGCAGTGACCATCACAAGGAAATGTGTGACTTGAACACTACAAAGTAATACTTTTAAAGGCTTCTGAGTTTAGATTGTGTCATTTCAAATTACAAGAATGGCAGTAATAAGAGTGAAGTCCAGAGCAAAGAGAAGAGCTGAATTACATTTCCAGCAATTATAAATATATTTTGTCAGTCACGCTTCCAACTATGGACATCAATCAATGCATTTCATAGATTCATCGTTTTAGTATTTGAGCACCTAAAAGTCCAAAGTTTCCCAATAAGGGCCTAGGGCTTAATACAAAAGTTGAGAAGACAAAATTTAGCCTTGTTGGAGTTAAGTTTTTTCAGAGATCCTTTTCCTAGACACATCTCAATACTACTGTGAACTCCAAGCAGAAGTAAAGCTTCACTCCAGAGGCTTTGATTTTTATTTCAAGACTCCTGCTTCAAGTCAGATGGATTCTACAAAGTCTAGTCTAGTGTCTTGGACTGACTTTATGATGTTGTATCCCCTATCGCTGCTCTATGCCCAGAAATTAATTTTGTGCCTTTTCTGTGCTTTTAAACTGAACCTGAGAGGGGGGAGAGGGAAAAAACCGAGTGAACTTTTCAAAGCAGTTGTTCAAGGACACAGATACACACTCCTCTGCTGCGGTAGCAAGAGCAGAGGAAGCACCCTGCTTGCTTTCCAGCCAGCTTTCGTCAGGAGACAGAAAGTTGAACTTTGTTTTCCTGGGACTTTGGATTTTTTTCCCTTCTTCTCTTCTGGACTGTTTCAACATCAGAACACATCTGGAGAATTTTCCACCGAGGCCCTGGAGGTGGGCCCACACCGACCCAGCTCCGAGGAGGAGGAGAGAGACCACACCTACAGAAGGACTCTGAAATTTTCCCAGGTTTCTCTCCACAGCAAGAGGTTTTATTGTTTAGCATTATTATCCATTTCCTCTGTGTTTGTTAAATAAATAGTCTTTATCTCTTTCACTTTCCTCCGAGGAAAAATTTTTTTTTCCCAAACCTGGTGGGGGAGGGCTGGTTGTAACCTGCCTTCTGCCAGAGGATATTTTCCTCCAGGTTTGTCCAAACCGGCACAAGCAGTAAGTTTTCCTTCACTGTTTGTTACAACGTATTCCTTCCCGTTTTACATAACCTATAAGAGAAACACATTTCTCTTAGTATTTGTTGAGTCAATTGCTATCCAAATACAGCCAAATGCTACTGAATTCCAATACCCCATGCCAGTTTCTAGGAAAATTAGTGTCATTAGTATTTAAATCCTCTGCCTGCTGAAGACAGAGAAGCCTTGGTCCAACATCCCAGAGGGACAGGCAGTCTTGACTGTTCAGTTACAGGCATCTGCTGCTCTGATATTGCCACGCCCATGCTCTGTGTCATGCCAATGTGGTGCAGACAGGTAAAGCAGATGTTCAGCAGTCTGAATAGAGCACCTTGCTTTGCCATCTAGTGAGCACTGGGAAACTGGGTGCTTCCTTTCCTGGGCTGCTGCTGACACTATGTCTGAGGCACATCTCCAGTGGCAAGCTGAGTTTTGATGTACCTCCCTGATTTTAAACAGAGGCTCATTTATAAGCACCAAAGTGCTGCTAATAAAGTTGTGATGGGTCAGGCAGCACTAATTTTCCCCTTGTGTCCTGGGTTTGCTTTCTGGATATCTAAATATGAAACACAACTTTGCCACTAGCCATTATAGCAATTCACCTTCTATCCCCCCAGTGCATAGTGGCTGAGTCTGAAAGTGTTCTGGACACACATCAAGTTATCTAAATGAGTACAGCTGAAGTGTTATTTCAGTCACACCATCCATCTGGAGCCTTGCCCAGCTGACTCCTGGTCGTTTTTCCCCAGTTTCAAATAGGAATGGCTCATACTGGCTTTTCCCCATGATCTCTGTGCTCACCTGTCCTGCTCCTTAGCACAAAACTAGCAAAATTCTTTGCAACCTAAGTAATCTTTTGCAAAACCTGAAAGGAGAAAAAGAAAAAAAAAGGAAAAGGAAAAGAGACCTTCACATTGCTGCCTCATGTTAACAGAACCCATCAAAACATGCCCCCAAATAGAAAAAGCTATCTCAGTGTAATTCAGCTGAACTCCTCTCAGTGGTCTCTGAGATAAGGAGAAAAACCACCAATCTCTACAGTTTTCACCATTAGGACCGTGTTTTGTTGAATGTACTACCTACATATTAAGATTTTCATTTTAGCAATATATTAAAGTATTAATATAAGTGGAAAAGGATGAGGGTCATTAAAAACCCAGGAATCCTGACAGATGATAAAGGATGACAGAGGAGTAATTCTTCTATTTTATCTGTAAAGGTTTTATTAATTGGGTAATAGGAGAATAACCTTTAGGATATGCTAATTTGTTAGATTGGAATGTGTTTGGTCTCAGTAATAAAACTATCCTGACAGCTCTAAGAAGACTATGAGATCAGTTCAGCACCTGATACATCCTTACGTAACCCTACAAGCAGCATGAGGATTTTGTGGTCTCATATAAATGTGTATGAATTGACATCTAACCACTGAAACAAGATGCTCCAAATCCACTATGGGCAAGTGTAGTTTCCTGGGAAGAGAATGCCATGGCCATGGCCCTGAGCCCCTGGCCCATTAGTGTTTCTGTAGTTTTGCAGTTGACAAGCAGTCCCTGGACATCACCCTTGTGTTTGCTGTTACTCTTGGGTAACCTGTTTACCCAGCAGGTAACACGTTACTTACCTGTCTTTGCAATAGAAGGGCATGCAGGAAAGGTATTCTGGTGCTGAAATCAGTGATGAGAGCTCTGCCAGCAGCCAGTGAGCCACAGCTGCAAGACTGAAACAAACCATTTGTGCAGCAGTTAGGATGATTACGTCTGTCATGAAGGAAGTTTTACATTATACAAATATACAAAGCTGTGCAGTAACTCTTCATGTGGCTTTTTATAGGGACAAATCTAGGGGAATGAAAGAAGCTGCCCCACCTCTCTAGGGCAGCCCCCGTATGTGGCTATTTGGCAAATCGTGTTCCTCTGCCATACTCAGCCCAAAGGCAGAGGAGGGTAAATGGCAGAATTCTGGGAGCATGGGGCATGTTCTACTTCTCTGAGTCCTTTAAATCTTTGCTAGTTCTATCAGTTTTAGTGGAAACTGCTGTTCTACCAATAAAGGCAAGTGAAGATCTACTGGGTCTGCTCACAAATGCACAAAGGAATGCAGTTCTTGGTGTTCTTTCCTGCAAAGCTTTTGCCAATGCTAACAGATAATCAGTTCCCATTTCCAGCTTTCATTCCAGGCCTGCTAAAGCCATGAGTGTCCCAACAAGTTAAGACACAAAACACAAGAAATCGTCTCTCCCTTGTCTTGTATTTTGACAGCTCTTTTCTGGAAGCATTAGTAGGATATGAACAGGAAAGAGCTCATGCTGCAAAATACATTTCTGTGTATTAAAATAGTGTTTTTCAAGGCCCTGCACACATCACCCTGCTATTACACTGATTCTTACAGGCATCTTTGCTATCCATCCAATTGTTAACCACTGCACATTTCAGGAGAGCATCCTCCACACATCATGTACCATGGCTGCATGGTGACATACTGGAGCACTGCTGGACACACCACCAGCTGTTCTAGAAGTTGCAAGGCCAGTGTCTGGGGGCTGGAAGATACATATTAAACTATCACAGGATCTCTTTCTCTACAAGCCCCAGTTCCAACTATTCCATTGCAGTGAAAGGTGTGCAGACAATATATAAATTTAAGTTAAAATTCATTTGGGCAATAGGAGACACATACTGCCAGATTCTACCTAAGCGTACTACAAAGTGAAATACAATATTTGTATATATTACATAAAAGCCATTGACTTGTAGATGTGTGTGGCACTTTTATCCCTTCAACTAGAACCATAAAAAAATAACCCCATGGTTGTACATACAGCCAATGTATTGAACATAATACACTGCCTTTTACAAAGCCACATACCACTGATACTTTAAACTATCTTAGTCCTCTATTAGTGAACAATATTTAGAAGAAGCTGGTTTGAAAGTGTCTTCTCTCCTGAACTATAAATATTTCAGTATTCCAATATCAAAATAAACTAGGATATTGATTCAGTAAGGTTCTGACAGATACTTCTAAGCACTGAAATGCTGGATATTGCTTATGACTCTTTGAGCTGTAGCTGCTCCCAGACCTTACTGAAGACAATAACTCTGCTAAGAACTGTCCTTCTAGTTTTAGAGAAGGGTGCAATTGCACAACCTCCCTGGACATCAATAGTACAAATAACAGGAAGCCACAACTCCAGGCCACCTGCAAAACTGATTTAAACCTTGCATATACCTGCTGGGTAAACAGGTTACCCAAGAGTAACAGCAAACACAAGGGTGATGTCCAGGGACTGCTTGTCAACTGCAAAACTACAGAAACACTAATGGGCCAGGGGCTCAGGGCCATGGCCATGGCATTCTCTTCCCAGGAAACACTTGTTCCACTGGTCTGCAGAGTTGTGCTCTGCTAAATAAATACCATGGCATAGCTTTCACAAAAGAGCAAGAAAACATTTCACTTTGCTGGCTGACCTGCAGGTCTGATAGCAGCACGTCTTCAGAGGACATAGCAAATGTGGCTTTGATCTCCTCCACTGTTTACAGAGAAAGTCCCTTTAAGTGTTTTAATGGTGTAGAGAAAAAGATAGCCATAGATTTGTACCAGGGGATTCTGAAATTTAAACATCCTGTAATTTCTTAATGACACACAATTAGCTCTTGAGGCACTAGATACAAAAGGAGCTTTCTAGGGAAAGCATTTTTCCTTGACTTATACCCAGAATTTTACTGGCCTGGGAAACATAGCACAGTGAAAAGATTGCAAGGTGACTCAGTTACTTAGAGCAAAAAAGAAAAATCTAATTTCTCCAACTGCAAGAGTTTCCCAAGCATTCTGAGTTGAGTATCTGAAAATATTATTGCAAGAACCTCACTTGTTCAGAGGATAATAATCTTAATTCCAAAAGATACGCATGAAGTTCAAAATTAAATACATGGTGGCCATACAGAAAGCAAGGCTCACATATTATGCGTGGCAGGAAACTTTTTCATGCCACAGGACCGGAAATAATAGGCTTAAAGAGCAGTAAGAAAGACTGGATGCTAGGAAAAGCTAGAATAGATCACTTGGATATGTAATGCAGCCTCCACTGATAGGCATCTTTAAGAACAAGGTGGATAAATTTGTCAGGATATAAGTAAACTTGAGCCAAACTTGGTATTGGAAGAGGCTAGAGAGTTTTTCAGGGATCCTTGCCTAGTAAGCATTGAGGACCAAGTAAAACCTGCTTTGTTTTTGGAAGGGGTGCTTGGAAACACACTGGCCTCAGGTGGCAGGTATGTAACACCAGACCCCCAGAATGGTGGTCCAGGGAGCTCTTTGTATCTCATTAGACTCCTTTCACCAATCTGTGATCACAAAGACATGAGATTGCTGGATCATTCATTATTTCTCTGAAAAATGTGCAGTCTTACCTTTCCTACAAAGGCAACACCATCCTCAACTCTACAGTCCACGGCTACCTGGAGCCAGGTATGGTGCAGGCCTCAGGAAGGGTATTCACACCCTGAAGCCCATGGCAGGCTCATGCTGGGACACGACTGTGCCCTGGTCCCCGTGATGGGGCGGCAGACGGACACGCTGCGCTGGCTGGCTCAGGGAGTGTGGGGCTGTGCAGGGGAAACACCATCAGTCTGTGCTGCCTGGCGCCCCTCAGCTATGAAACCAGAGTCCTCACTCTGGCTGTGGCTGATATGGAGAAAAAATATTTTTTTAAAAAATGCAATAGCAATTATGAGACTCAAGTATTTTAGACATTGATATCGAGACACTCTAACCACAGTGTCTCCAAATTTTGAGGCTTCCCTGTCCTGATACACCGCCCAGGTCCCTACCCCACCAGGCCAGGCTCCCCAGTCTCCCTTCCCAATGCATTATCCCACTTCTGGAGAAGAGCACCAAGTCCTGAGGCTCTTTGAAGAATAAAAAACGATCCAGAGACACTTCTCACCTCCCCAGCAGCTCCCTTCCCTCGCCGAACCACTCCCCTACCCAAGGTGGCTGCGGGGGCGGTGCTGCACCTGCCCAGCCGAGGCCCCGCTGGGCCGCAGTCCGGAGCAAGGCCGAAGCAGCAGCGCTGTGGGGGACCTGCATCCCGTCCCCAGGCTGGATGTGCCGTGTCCTGCCTGACGGGCGGGAGCTGTGGGATGGGGAAAGAGAGGCCCGGCCGGGCTGGTGGCCCCACCTTAGACCCGTGGTTTTCACACGTTCGGGAAGACACCAAAGCTGGAGCAGGAACACGCAGGATGCTTTAAATTCCAAAACATGCTTTCTTTTTCGGGGTTGCTGATTTTAAAACACGCAGTCACCTGCCTAGGCTGCCACGCGGGTCGCAGCAGCGCGGAGCTCCCCGGGCCGCGCTCGTTCTGGTGCCTGCTACTGCCATGATGCATTTCCCGACTTTCCACGAGCATCAAAAGCACTTTTCAGAAAGTCAAAATATTGACCGGCCTCCACGAAATTGTATCTATCAACTGGCGTAGACCAAGTTCAAAGTGTCCAATGCTCCAGAGTGAAATCTGGATAAATTCAGTGCTAATATAAGTGAAATAGTGCCAAAACACGATTGTTTTGCTGGAACAAGCCACCCAATGTTAACTCTGGCTGCAAGGATGTAGCACTACATTCAGTTAAAAGTCCGTAACTTCTCTTACACTCACTTAATTCATATGTAAAGGGGTTTTTTTTATTATTATTATACAGTAATGTAGTATTCTACAATCTTCCAGTGCAGACATTTAAAGTGTTTATGAATTTAAAGGAAGCCTTTTATTTCCAAGATTTGTTAAGAACTGCATGATGATGTTTAACTTCATTTCTTTTGTCTACCTGCTGTTAAATCAGGAGAAAGCTTGGGAGACTGAGTGATGGATGACACATGGTGAAGTTAGTAAAACGGGTATGAAATACAGACTGCACACCTGACACATGAATTACCTAGAAGTAGATCAGCACTCCACCAGCAGCATAATTCAGGGACCTAAACTCAGCCTCAAGGGTACTTCTATCCCAAAAGTACAAACCTGCTGAGTAGCAGCCACCAAACACACAACTCAGAAGTCTTCTTGTGACCACAGAATTAGTCCACTTGGGGATACAAAGTTTTCATTAACAGTACTACAAGATGTTAACACAAACACAACTGTGTTATTGGGTAAAAATCTTGCAACTTTGATTCAAAAGATGAGATGAGAAAGCTATTTCTTTCAAATAATTCCTGTATGAAGCACTTTTAAAGTGAGTGTTTAAGTTTCAGAAACATATACTTGTAATGCTGAATTAAATGTCCTGTATTCAGCCACAACAGTCTATTCCCAGATCCTAACCATAGGAAAAACAAGTCTGTACATAGATCTCCTCTTTCAGGTAGCTGTAAATTTCTCAGGTACTTAAGTAGATCTCTAATATACTGCCTAACTTACCATTACTAGGGGTAACCATAACATATTTCAAATAAATAAAAACACAGTTAACATTATTCTACATATTTTTGTGTGGTAAAACCATCAATTCAATTTCCATTATCAACATGCAGAATAAGGAGGAATGAAATCTAATGTGAACTTACAGCTATAGCACATTCTTCTTGAACTCTGTACTTGGTCTTGTGCTGTAGAGAGTGGAAAGGACAGAGTCCCAGTATTCTGTTTGTGTCTAGTTTTCTAATAATTCTATGAGCTAATCTTATTCCACAGCTCAATATTTAAAGAAGGACCACTGAAACACTTACGAGTTCTTTCTGTGACATCTGTTCAATGAAATGAAGTTTTGGTTACCTCATCATGACAGATGTTTTAAGTTTCATGGAATCTTCCCCTTTCAACTCCAATGTTACTTAAATTAATTATTGTATTACTGGCCTTTTGTTTGTAATTAAGAAGAGTTTGCTTCAAATATTTTCATGTTAATCAGTGATATGGTTATGTGATTTGCCTTATGCTGAAATGTAAAAACAATGAAAACCTTGAAATTTCAACTGCCGTTGTTTATTACTGTTTTGGCTACATTCTCTACAATTTCAGCAGCATCTTAAAGAGACAGTTAACATTTCTTTATATACAATGAAAACAAAATGGCTTGCAACATCAGAAACAAGAGCAACAGTTTAACTGTACAATACTAAATGAAAACCTGTGGTAATACAGCCTCCTCTTTCTGCAACATGGACAAAATTACATATAGGTATTCAGCATCAAGAATGGGATATTAAAAAGAATAGTGAACAGGAGAGAGATACACTGTTCTGAAAAATAAGTTTCTACCATACAAGGCAGTTAGAAAATGTTTCACATTTTAAAATACCTGTACAAGCCACAAGAAACATTTCCTTGTTGATAGGAACTTCCAGAAATGGAGAATAACCATGAGCAACTTCTACATCTATTATCAATGCGCTCTGCAGGATGAGAACGCAATAAACTGACTTAAAGAACTGTACTGTATATTGCCAACACAGATCTGCTTCACATGCCTTGATTGTTAACAAATTGCCTATTCTCAATCTCTCGTACAGTTGACTCGCACCTTAAGGAGGTCATCTGACTCTTGTAAAAGTAAAAGCAACATCATTTAGCAACAATTAAAAGCGCCTTGAGGGAGACTTAAAAAAAATACAATATCCAATTAGAAAAAGCCATACTTTAAACATTTGTACAGGAATAAATTGCTGAAATTTAACTGAAAATGTGACATCTGTACAACAATTTACAATAGAGCTAGAAGGGAATTTATCATTATTCCTGCATAGAACATTATACATGACCTGCTTGCATTTGGTTTCATATTGTTGCTTGCTTTTATTAGAAGCCTGGAAGGTTTCACAAGTTTCAATACCACAGCAAGTATAGTATTTTTTAAAAACTGAATGGATTTCAAAATTAGCAATCTATTTCAGAAAAAAGTACCAGGAATTCTATATCACCCTTCCAATCTAAATTCAGTGAAACACTACCACAATTTTGGAGGTACAAGCCTGAGTAGCCAAATGAAATACTCCAATTTTATTAGAGAAATCTGATGCTGAACATTATCTTTCACTGTCTCACACTCCTTACTTTGGTTTCAAAAGATCAATGTCTTGGAAAGATGGCAGTTCATTTAGTTTATAACCAGGCACAAAATTTTTCCTGTGTTTTCAAATTTGCTCACTACCCTTTTTTATTTAAATAATGAAAAACTACCCTTCATGTTAGAACTTTCCAGTATCCACCAATGTACTTTAAAGTATTAAAAAGATTATTTACAATGTTCCCCAGAAAAAACTAAAAACCTTTTCTTCAGTCTTAAACACAGTATACCTGCTAGTTTGTAACAGGAAGTGTCATCCTTCATCCTTCAAACTTTAACGGTGTTTCTCAGAAGGGTACATTTATTCACAGTCCATGATCCATTCCAATCATACAAATGACACTATGTAGGAGGACTTCAGTCTGAAAACACAGTTATCAAACTTGTCCTGTGTAAAAACACTCAAATGGTTTCAAGCTCAAGTCTGTATCTGGAAACTAAACAAAGGTATCAACCCATTCCTCAGCTGGAGAAATTTCAGTACGAAATAATGCTTGAAGTAGGTGGTGTAGGGGATGCTGCTAGGCCAGTCATATGCAAGTTTCCTGAAGAATTTGATCTCCTCATATGAGGGAGAAGATAAGGATCATTAGCCAGCTGGTGGACATCAAATCTATCCTCTTTTCGGTATGCTAAACAGCGTCTGATAAAGGCCTAGAAAAGAAATGTAGGAAGTTACAATAACATTCCAAATACTTACATCTGCTTTCAGGCAAATAGGCAAGGCCTCTTGAATAAACTAGCTTTTAAATAAATTCTTGTTCTTAAATAATTCAATTCAAATGACAATGTAACATTTTACTGCTGAGCCCACTGAAAAAATGTAACATCATGGCAGAAAGAAAAAAATCAGCAAATTTATTGGTTTCAAATTATCTTCAATATATATATATATCTTCAATATACTTCAAATATGCATTTCCATGTTTAGGAACTATATTTACAAGTAAAACATTAGCACCTCAACCAATTAGATTTCTGCATGTGTTATGCCTGAACAGACTAATAAAAACCAGCAGGAAGTGTCAGAGGATTGAAAAACAAGACCTTTCTACTTTCTCTAATGAGCTTCTAAAACCATTGAGTTCAGTGGGGAAGAATAGGTGGATGATGTAGGGACAGAATTTCAGTGCTTTAGCTGACTCTGAAAACAGGCATTTCCACATGTGCCATGACAGGGTATAGCAAACCATGAAATTGACAATGATGGTTGCTGTGCTCAATAAGCAAGAGAATATTTAGGAAACCACTACCTTGCTGAAACTCTCTTCCCATGAAAAACTCAATCACACCTGCTTAAAATTGTTGAATCAATTGAAAAACTCAGTAGCTAAATTCACAACTGTTCTTGAGTCACTATGTCATCCCTACGTTTAGGTCCATCCTGTGTATGCCAATCATTTTGTGCTGAAAGTTTCTGTCAAGTCTTATGTCTAGCACACAGAACATTTGGTCTCCTGAGAGCCTGGGCTTCAACACTTAATGATAAAAATTCCCTATTATTGCTACAGAACTGATTAGTACATCATTACTTAATTTAGAACTTAATTTAAAAGAATTACATATATCTCCTTTGATAAATCTCTTCAGCTGTTTGTTCTTTGCTCCAATTAAAAACTGGAGATTAAAGGAGAAAATCTGTGATACAAGTTCCAAAGAATCATGCTAGAATTTACTTCTATCATTTACATATCCAGCATTAACAAGGTACAATATAATAATCATGCACATATGTTAGTATATATTCACATGTTCTTGGATATTACATATTTTAATAAAATTCTTCACAATAAAGCCTTCAAAACAAATGAACTGTAAACAGTTATTTGCAAGAACCTCAGAGTAACACTTTGTGTGTAAAATGTTTTTAAAATACTTCACAGTTTTGTGGCACTGTAGCCACACTAGTGTGAAGCAAAGGAGACCAGTGCACAAAACAGGAAACAGTGAGGAGAATCAAAGGACAGTTACAGTCTGAAAACTAACTAACAATGTCATTTGAGGTTCCATATTTATTTAATCTCTGTGTTTTCCAAATCAGAATTTCAGTTTACAAGCTGTTCTTTTCCAACTGCCAAGCCTATAAATCTGAAAAACAATTTGGATTCTACACAGTCATTGTAAATGGTCTGCATTAAGAAGTTAGTCTAAAATTGTTTTATAGCATTTCCACCAGAGAATAATTTCTCCCTCTCTCTGAAAGCTAACATGACAATGGTTAATATGAGTGGAGAATACTGGAAGTTTATTTTAGTCTTTCAAACAAACAGAGCATGCAAATACACAGAGAATGCAAGAAGTTGCCAATTCTCTGTGCTGAACTATGTACTCTTTCCTAACATCCTCTATATACAAACTACTAATGACAAAGAAATGCAAAGTTAAAAGACACAGATATAAACTCTTAGTATGTAATGTTATCAGTTACATGATGGGTATCTGTCAACTGCTTTCAAGGGATAGTGTTTTCAAATGAGGGTGAAAAAAATAAAGAACAGCAAACAAAAACCTCAACCACAAAAAAAAACCCCAATACTAACTACAATTCTTCAACCAGTTTTTCATAACCTTAACTGCAACTCTCTCACTAACACTACTTTTAGAAACTTTAATGAACAGAAATACACCACCACTTGTAAAAGCAGGTTTATGTGCCCAAAAGACTTATTTTCTTGGGAAGTTACTGCCTCTAAAAATAGGTTTCCTTTCCATTTAATCTTTAGAAGCTGAATCTTAACATTCCTAAATTTTTGGCATCTTGTGTCCCAAATCTAAGTATATTTAATTAGTTGCTGGAACTTCAATAAGCATTCTACTGGTCATGAATATATTTTTCAAAAGTTGGGAGAGTTTTTACAAGCAAATAACATGAAACATTTTCTCCCACTTTCACAGAATTGGATTTGTGTTTCAGATGCTCACAGTAGTAATCATTTGGGAAACAACCTTAATCTGTTTCTGAATAGACAGTTTGTGTAGAGGAATTTGATATTACTAAGATTTTTAAATACAGTACACAATGCCATCAACCCCTTTGTGGCAGATCAACTATTTTGGCAGTTTCATTTCCTGAATCAGCATCAAAATATCTTCTAGATTCTTAATCTTAAAAATTCATGTTTCTAAACTCAGCATTAAGTTAATACACACAGACTTTGACTTTTCAAGGGGCAGAGTATTACTGGTCATATCCTTCAGGTACCTGGTAGTCAAATAGTTCTTCCAGCCAATAAGGCTGCAGAGAAGAACATTCACTATTTTCAGAAAGAGCTTGTTACTGTTAGCAGCAGCACTTCACAAGAACTTCTACTGAGACAGCCTGAATGAGACACATAAGGTCCTCTGGGAAAAAGCAAAGCAGACAATTTTTGAGGTGGCCTACTTTAAAACCACTTGCAAATTTCTGGAATATATATATATATATATGTAGTTTTGCTTTGAAGTACATGATTTTGAGAAGCCCCAGAATAAGGTTGCTTAAATAAAAACATCCCAATATTAGTTCTCAATTATGTTTTTTTACATACTTGGTTATTATGTCCCACAGCACTCTTGGCTTAACAACAATTTTACAGCTGAATCCTTTAAGATGAATGTTTTACTCAGAGATTATATTAAAAGTTACCTTGGCTTCATTGCTTACAACAGGTTTGACAGGGAATTGAACTTCTGTGGCTTTTAATATTGTATTTTCTTGTAAGATATCTTGCTGTGATTGATTGTGGCCAAATGGCTGCAAAATAAGCACATTATTTTTTTCAGGAGATTTATCCAACTACTTTGATTTCATAAATATTTATGCTACAGTATGTTGTTGCAGTGTTAATACAAACTGTCAACCCTTCTGCAAATAAAAAAGTTACAGGCAAGATTTTCTAATTTTTTTGCAAAAATCAATGTACACCACAAAAAAGTAACACAAGTAATTTTCCATGCAGATTCATGTTTTTACAAATGCAATTCACAGTCTACTGAGAACAGGCACCTGCACTAAAACTCTTTAGATCTCAAATCTTTTCCTTACCTTTCTACCATAAAGGCATTGGAAAAAGATTACTCCAACTGACCACACGTCAACCTTATTAGAAATCTTTGGTGGCTCTTTGCCAACTACAAAACACTCTGGAGGCAAGTACCTGGAAAACAAAACATATATTTCATTCTCTAAGTATGGCATCACTAGAACGCGGTCAATTGTCAAACTGTACAAACACTTCAGCTACACATCCCTGAGCTTCGACTGTACAGCTGCCCTACAATCTGCATTCCAACATCCTGCAACCCATCAAAACTGACAATGCAGCTTTTGTACAGTTAGTCAAATAGAGGGGCCTAGTTCACACAAGCACATACACAAACTTTTTTTACCGAAACAGCCAATTATCACTTTTTTTTTTTTTTAATTGGGACCCCAGGTTAAATATGAACCATAGCCATCTATCAAAGAAAAGAAAAGATGAAAGCCAAATAGGGCATTTTTCAGTAAGGCCTGGTTAGAAATCAAAAAAAAAAGCAGATATGGCTTACAGGCCCTTTACCCAAATTTTTAATAAAAATGGCAACATTACCCAGAGGGGTATATATGATAGACAAAGGCGATTGTTATTTCTGTCCCTATATTCTGCAGAAAGAGAACTTTACTTAATGAAAGTTGAGGAAGTTCCCATGCCATTCCTGAATTACAGAATAACTGGTGAAATGGAACTTCCTTTACAAAGCAAACAAAACCTTCCAAATGTATTAAGTGCAGTCAAGTATTATTGACTGTAATATTTAAAATTGAAAAAGGCAAAAAATCTATTAGGGCAACTAAAGAACAGGCACTCTTTCGTCAACAGTGTGTAAGACTTAAGTAGAAACTTTGAAGAAATATTTGTAGAAATGGAAATAGGCAGAAAAATGAGATGAAAATGAAATAATTTTAAACAGTATCACAAACTCTCTTCCGGAATACTTGTCTACAATTCTGATTACAACAATCAAGACAAGTGATCTTAAAGTGATACAAATGCAAAGAAGGTTACTAAAATGATCTGAAGAATGAAGAGCCTACATTTCAGGGGAAAAAAAAGTGAAGGCTCTGAAAACACCAAGGAGCAAGTACTAGGAAGGGGCCACAACCTACTTGAGGGAGGACAATGTTGGCACAGGAACAAACAAGTATAAACTGGCCACAAATAAATATAGTCTCTAAATTAGAGGATTAAGTTTCTAATGATCAGAGAACTGAGGTTACAGAAGACACTTCAAATCAGATTACTGGGGCCAAAACACTAACTAAATTTAATATAAACATCTAGAAGTTTATAAAAGAGATTATATAACCTAACTGCCTGGGAAGGCAGGTAACTGGACCCAGTCACTGAGGAAATCCCTTCCAGGGCTATGCTGCTGACAGTTTGTGCAATGTACTTTGAACAGACTCATTCCCAACCTCAAACTCACTCTAAGTATTACCCTCCCTAATGAAGATTTTGGGCTCAGAGAAAGTACAAATTAGAAATGCAGAGATTCATCATGAATCTGTAACGATTACAGATCCTTTTTTACTCTTAAGTTTGCAGCACCACTAGTGCCTGAGGCATTCCAGATGAAATCCAAAGGCCAAAATTTTTCTGATATATATTCCTAAAAGAAAACATTTAAATAGGTAAAGCATTAAAAAGGGTAGCAAAACCCTAACACTTCTAAAATGTTTCAACTTGAGTAATCGTTTTTTCACAGCATGTGCACAGTGGCATTTGTGGAAGTAGATGTGCTTCCTTTTCTAAAATCTCTGAAGGAAAAGGCAAAAACTTTATTACATGCAACTCCTGAATACAGGAGGAGGTGCAAAGCAAATGGGAATGACACTGGCTTCTCTGTGAGGAAATGACTTGTAACAACCTGGCCAACACAGGATTTCTAATCCACCCACCCTGACATAAGCCAGCACATACCCAGGCTCAAATAGTTACTGTGCCATGAAGAACCTGCATCTTTAGAGACCAAATTCTAAAAACAGATTTTCTGTAAGCAATGAAATATTTATTGTCATTCCTATGCTTTGGCAGCTCTAAAACTCCAGTGTTTTGGACAAGCATGCAAGTGCACACAAAAAGTAAATCACAGCCGCTGAGCTGTCATTAACCTTTAGGAAGGAAGAGTGAATAGTCTTTTGTCCTAAGGACATTACCTGTTGGTAATCCCTGTCCTACAATTTTCAAGTACTAAGCACCCACACTTAATCATCACAGCTCTGTCAAATGTCTTCAACCACCAGCAGCCAAAGATTAAATATCTGCTTCTTCAGAGGAAACCATGTTTCTAAATCGCAGTGATCACCTCCATATTTATTTATTTATAAATATATATATATATACACATATAAAGAAAGAGATAAAGAAATAAATAACACACACACTCTTATTTTACTTGCTAAGTTATTCTTCTAATGTTTGGGAATACCAGCATCACAGTACTGGACAAACACCTTTGTTTGTAATCCATGTTAATATTTTTAGTCCTAGTTGTCTCTCCAAATTGGCTTTATAAGACAGCATTTACGAAATTTGAACAATGATCCAAAGTCTAAACAGCAAAATCAAACCAGGCCTTACCAGTAAGTTCCTGCTCCCTGTGAAGTTAAATCCATTCCATCCACCCCATAGCTATCATCATCCATTATTTTGGACAGACCAAAATCAGTAATTTTTATTTCTCCACATGCTGTTCCATCTACAAGAAGGATATTACCTATTCAGAGAAGAAAAAAAAAAGAAAATTACTTTAAAAAAAGCTAACAGAATTCATGATTTTCAAAACCAGGTTCAATTTTCAAGAACATCTAACTTCATGAGGGGTGACAATTTTATAGAACCAAAATCATAAAACAGTCTGGGTTAAAAGGGACCCATGACCAAACCCACAACCTTGGTGTTATTACCACCATGCTTAAACCAACAGAGATACATTTACATCATCTTTACATCCTCAAGTCTAGAGTAACTTGACTATGACAAGTTTCTGTGCAGTTTCAGGAACTCTCACAGCTACCATCATGATCTGAAATGGCTCTCTCAGCTGGGAGCTGGCTGGTCAGCAAAGAAACACCAACATGGAGAGAGGAAACACCAGAATGCAGCAGTATACTAGTTACAATGAAGTTTCATTATTTTTCTGGCAGAAAAAATCCTACACTACAGTTTTCATGGTTTGCATATGCCACAAAATTGTGCCAAGAAATTGCTGAAATCCTACAAATCTTACTCCATGTGTTAAAGTTGTACAATAATTTCTTGATATAAAAATGATTTGATGAAGTTCCTCTGAGAACAAAAACTAATGAGACTAAGAATACATTCTGTACAATTTCATAAGACAAGAGAAACCTATATGAATAGTTTATTACAGAGTGGAAAGCAAACAGCCTAGCACCAAGAATTACTTTATAAAACCCACACTTGGAGTGTAGCAGATTAAAGCACATGAAGAATACAAGCATCATTCATGCAAGGTGGTAAAACAAAGGACGTGGAATAAAGACAAATATTGTTTCTAAAAATATTTATTATTCATTATAAAGAAAACTCTCTGTAAAGTCCTGTTTTGGAGTGCTTATGCTGAGATGCTGAAAGTGATTGATTACATATTTACAGGTTAAAAAAAACATATGGGAAAAATTATTTAGACATAGGCATTCCACAATTACCAGAAAACACTGAGTCTACTAATGATCTTATCTGTTTATACTGCTAACTACCAATGCATGTACCTATTAGCTATATGATTTTTTCCTACAAATTCAAATCAAAATAATGCAAAATAGAAAAGTTGTAACAAAGATTTTCCACAGAAAAGGCAGATGATTCTGGCAATGGAATTCCAAAGGAAAGTACATACTTTTTCCAGTTGTTTACAATAATCCTAACACACAGAAGATAATTCTGGCATTTTCAGGCACGAATTACAAACAAAATAAAGGATAAAAAATAAATTACATTTTCAGTCGTAACATTTCTCACTTACCTGGTTTAAGATCATAGTGTATAATAGGGGGCTTGATCTCATTGAGATACCGTAGTGCATTTACTATTTGCATTACAATGGACCTAGCTTCTTTCTCTGACATCAACTTATGTTGCTTGAGATAGAAATCCAAGTCATTGCCTTCACAGTATTCTAACACCGTGCAAAACCTAGGGTAGAATTTAGAGAGGCAAAATTAAAGAATGTATCATACTGCACAAGCAGAAACACACTACAACCTAGTTTCATTCTGACAAGTTTTAAGAATGGCTTGCTTGAATATCAAACTAAATGAACGAAATAGTTAATAGAACACATGGTGGAACTATTAGCTTATGAAAACTGACATAAATTAGAACATTCATACTCACTAAAAGAGAGACTGCATCCATATTGATCAGACATTTTAAAAAGCCTCTTTATTTACAGTAGACACATTTCTCAAAATCAAAATACCTTAACTATCCCTTAAGATGCGACACAATTTCATGCAAAGAGGTGCAGCCCAGTCACCAGGGGCTACACCTAGGCTAGTAATGCTCCTGCTGTCATTTAGTCTTGGAAACTTGTCTAAGGTATGGCAGCCTTTTGACGCTAGTCAGGCTTTGCAAAACACTCTCTTCATCACCTTATAGAAGGCCTGTAATATTTAGCAGACAGAATTCTGCAACTAGTGTGGGGTTTTTTAAAATGTTTTGGCTGAAAGCAAGAACATACATTATTTTCGTTCAAATACTCTTCATTTCTATTTATCTACTATACAGCACTAAAATCCTTGCCAAGTTCTACTTACGTATCTGTATCCAGGGAGAAGTAGTCATATAGTTTAACTATCCGGGGGTGATCCAGTTCTTTGTGTATTCTATACTCTCTGCAGGCATGTCTAAAAGAAGATGGATACGTTAACCTTCTACAGTCAACAAAATGCTATTAAGCTTAACATATGAAGCGTAAGTCATTAATATTTACTTGTGGTAGTTTTCTTTCTTTTCATCCCTCCAGCTTTTGTTAAGCTGGTGAATTTTCACAGCAGCATATCTTTGTTCATAAAGATCAAAAGCCTAAAAAAGAAATGCATGAATATGGGAAAGTTATAACCAAAGGTGATAAAAATAACACCCAATAAAGTGAAAAAAAGAAGCTGGCATGTAATTCACAAGTCTATTGACAAGGCTCCTGTCATGCTACCTCCCCTCCACAGGTTAATCGAAGTTTGATCTACCCATTGCAATCCTTCTACTTAATTAGATCCACTTTTGTCCCCCAAAATTAAATGTACATGGCTCAAAAATCAGATTTATCAGACTCAACAAACTCTACCTTGTATACTTCACTGAAGCCACCTCGGCCAAGTAAATGGAGTAACAAATACCGTTCATTCAACGTGGGGTGATCTTTAAATCTTGAAAGGAAAAAAAGTTTATTCTGTTTAACGTATACAAGTAGCATCTAAAATGTAAATCTCTTAGTATTACTCATCCAATGGAGTTTTCTTTTTAGAAACAACATATAGTATGCTGAACAACATTACACCACAAGAGATCTTATGGCATAGCTGTACAACATGACCAATTTTAGTAACTTTTGACTGTTTACAAATACTACCACAACACTGTCATCAAAACAGTCAATCCTGGCAAACATTTAGTTATTTTTCTCTATTTTTTTTGAGGATAAGAAAAGCATGCTTAAATTTAAACATGTGGTACATGCGTCTCTCTTTGTTGTGCCAAATTTTAGAGAAGTCTCACAATTCATCTTTCTGGATCAAACAACAAGGACATTCTTCTAATTCACACAAAACATGACCAGATATGTTGTATATTACTGCCTCTTTTTAACAAAATGGATTTTATATAACACTAAGTTAAAACAAATAGAAAGAAAACACACGAAATAACTATCTGTGCTTACTCTAAGCAAATGCAAAGCAAAAACACTTCTTCCTAATACAAAATGATGCTGCCAGACCAAGAAAAAGGACCATGCTCTCTTTCCTGAAATATACAGAAGACAAAATACATTCTTCCATACAATCAGAGGGAAGGGATGTGAATATTCATCACATTTTTAGTAAAATGACGAGACAGCTATATTCATGAATCTAAGGCAAGCTGCCACTTATATTCCATAGAAAACTTTAAAGAAGGGTTCAGGGCCAGTCTGCCAATAGCTCATCCCATCCTTCCATATTCTCTAGAGTTCTGGAAGTATGGTCATAGGTAGTCAAGTATTTAAGAGCAGATGCCTATTTCTTGCTTGCTAAGCCCCTTTTAGAAATAAAACTTTCTTTTTCATTCACTAAGAAGATACATATTTCAATGCTAAATATTTTTTAAAGAAACCATAAACAGTAATTAATACATTCAGTGTAAAACAAATAACAAATTTAGAGGCAAAATCATTAGGCAGTTGATGTCATGTGACCAGTAGCCCAATTCTTGAAAACTACACTCAACAAATTTAGATTCGTATTTTTCACGTGTGTACCTCCAGTAGGGCCAACCTTGTGAATCTTACCACCTTCCCTCTTCACTGCTTTTGCTACCCTGTGTGGCTCTCCATGGCTCAGAACCTGCACCCCAACATCACATGGGCTCCAAAGCCAGACAAGGAAGCCCTAACCTGCACTCTCAACTTGTCCCATTATTCCAGTGCAGTTGTAGACATACAAGTTTACCCATGGGTAGATGGACTTGTTGCTAGAAAATGGATTTGCTTTACACCACAGCTGGAAGCGGAAATCCCAACAGGATTTGAGTCAGAATGCAACAGCTGCTTTGCCTGAGAATCCCCTCCCTTACCAAACAGCTACATTGCCAGGACATGCTAGGAAAGATAGCAGGGGCTACAGACCTAAATCACTTCTCCATTGCTTTTCTCTTCTACATGATGACTATAAGCTGTGGCTTGGCCACTTGGTAAATACTTGTCTAAACTACCACAAAAACATGAATACAGTTTAAAGCTTTTCATTCTGTACCATAAAATGTGTCAGCATTGACTGCAGACAATGAGTAGTGAAGCTGCACTATTCTGCTTGTCCATGTCCTGTAACTGTTTTCAATTGTGACTGTAATTTGGGCATTCTTTGCCCCACATATGTAGGATTTTCACAGTCAAAGCCTGTCAATTTTTTGTGCCATTTATTCCTTATTGTTGAAGGATCCTTTTTTAAAAAAAAATCTAAACCTGTTCTAATGCAAACAACTGAAGATTAGAAAAGATTGTCATTTAACCTGCTTGTTTATTTGTTGTAGGACATTTATTTTAAAATAATATTATATTTTTTAATTTTAAAACATATTATATATTTTTAAAAAGAAAATACTCTGCCATCAGTATGTAAGTATCAACACCCATTATTCTTCATATCCAAACCACGACACTAATTTAGATATCAATTAGCACTAAAACTACATGGTAACAAAAAATTTCTGTATTACTGCATGGTAGGTACCATCAGAACAGTTAGGCACAATTTCACATATTTTTCTTTTAATGTTTAAAACCCTTAGTAGTGTATGCATAATTCTATTGTATCTAAAAAGTAAAAAATAAAGTCCTGAAGGCTTAAGACTACTGTTTCATGAACATTTCCTAGTGCAGAAAGCGAGAAGTCCAGTCCCACCATGTCCTTTCCCCCTGGCTCATTCCACCCTTGCACTGCCCTCTCCCCTCATGGCAGAATAGACATTTTTGCAGCTGGGGCAAAGAACTAGACCAGGAAATTGATTCTGGATTAAAATTAATCCAGAAAAATAAACCACAGTAGCTGGTTTTAATTTGGATCAATTTCCAGCAACAGTTCAGGAAAGAAATGCAAGCATGTGAAAGAAAACAGGGCTAAGTAGCCAGGGAGAGGTAGAACCAGTTCCTTTCAAGCAACAGTGCCAGCTAGAAGCGTTGGTAAAACTGTAGTGTATTTGTCATCATGGAAAACAGATTTAGCTTTTAAAGTTATGTAATTACTACTTTCAAAACTACACAGTAACAGTTCATATTATTAGCAATTTAACATTGTGATACACTGCCATTCAAGGTGAAATACAAAGTAGCAACATAAGGCTTTTTCCTGCTAGGTACCTATACCTAGTAGGAATGAAACCACAGTGCTGCAAACACAAAACTAATTTTAAGTGCAGCACAAAATTGCTGCTGGTGCATCAAACCTCCCAGCCATTTTCTTGCATTATTGTCAGCTAAGTGAATTGCATTAAGTTGTCTCACAAGTATTTTTTTTAGCTTAGTAATATGGTCAAGCAAGTTTCAGCTCTTCACTATAAGCAGTGTAGGTATGTTATTTCTTGCATATTCAACAAAAAAATTAATCAATTTACCAAATTGTAAGAAACTTGTAAATAAATTGGTGTTTAAAATACATATATAAACATAGAGAACCAAAAAGAAATTATGAGCAAGTCTCTCTTCTGCAGGTAAAATGTGGTATTAGAGAATTGCTTTAAAAACAGACATGCAAAATTAAGACAGTAAAGACTCTTACTGTGAATTATCTTCATTATTTATTCTTTTCAGTTCTCTTATGTGAAGATTTCTAACTCTTTCCAAACGTTCAAGTTCTGCTTGTATTTCAGCTTCCTCCTGCAAATGAAAAGAAGGAAATATAAAAGCTCATTTACTTCCCATTTGAAAAGGGTATTTTTACCCCTGCATCAATACTAGTGGTGATGGAGGAACATTACATTACAAAACCCTGCTGAACTAGAAGAAAGCACTACTTTTCTGTTAAAGCCAGAAAAATTCAGAAGGATAAGGCAAAAGCCTGTTTCAAGAAATTTTTCTGTTCACGAACCCACAGGTAATGGGATGTTCATGGTTTTGTTCTGCACTGTAGGGATGCTATTTGAAATGAGAGGCAGCTGGGTTTTGTACCTCAGCCAAGGAGATAAATTATGTGGGAAGCGCTCTGAAATTGATGTACAAAAAAAGAAAAAACTGAGATATGGGCAATTATAGATTCTGTACAAACCAACAGATTATGAAAAGACATTTAAAATATTTTAAGGCTGAAGTGCAAATCAAGTAAAAGAATAAAAGAGCACATCATTACAGCAGAAACATTCTTAAGGTGCTGATACAAGCCACCAAAACCAATCTAATTTGAATAGATTTTTCCATTTGTGTCTTATTAAAATTACAAATGAAGAATGTGTATTGCATAAGATTTTAAGTGCAACTTCAAAAGAAGCGTGTCAGGTAGGAGCACATTCTTTAATTTCAGCGCTTAAATTTATCTCATCTTTATGCTATGCATTAGGAAACAATGAAATAATTATTTATTCAGGTCCTCTAAAATTGTGAAGAATTCATGATGCCTAATTTGTGGAAACCTATATATCTATACTCAAACTGAAACACATACTCATTGAAAGATACTCTAGACAGGGTTATATTATTTCAGAGTTAGTGCCTCTAGAGCTTGAAAATTTGAAGAAAGGGGAGACAAAATTAGTCCGTATCAGAAAGCTCATAATTATGGAATTATTTTAGCTAAAAAAGAAAAAGCAGGCCTGGCATCTGATACTTTTTTTTTTTTTAGTAGCAGCACCCCTCATCATCTCTTGTTATCTTGGCACAGCCTTTTGCACAGCCACATGGTATATCAAACTGGTATACTAATCAATCTTTTCTTGAAGAGAAAAAAAAAAAACAAACAGGAGAAAGAAAAGAAAAAAAGAAACTAGCATCATAAAAAAACACGTATTTGTTTTTTGAAAGAAGCTAGATCAGTTCTCCAGTTTATTCTCTGACTGTACAACCTAGTGGTGCTGGTAAAAGCAACAGGGCATCAAGCCATGGCACAAGGGGATGGAGGCAGAAGTCAGCAAGGTAGAGAGAAAATGCCATAAAGTTAGTATTTTCATAAACCTGTATCCTGAAACAACAACTGTATTTGTATGATCTAAAACACATATTAAATGACTACATATCCAATGAATGGAGGAGTCTGGACTAGATGATTTCAGTGGATATTCTGAACCATCCCCATAAGCTACGGAAGACTCTTCTCATCCCAAAACATGAGATGAACCTCCACCCAGAAAATGAAAATCAAATTCCTAGTAATTTAAAAGCTGGACTAAGTAGCACTAATCTGCGAGCAGACCTGGGTGGACCATTTATTCTTCCTAAAAGACAATGCCAAGAGTTGGGTTTTTTCCTGTTTATATAATATTAAACTCTTTTTTCTATATTTAGATGCATCCCTGCAGTTTTCTGTTAAATACCCTGAAATGATAGGCAGTTCCTCATAACCCAGTAGTCCTTTATAAAGAATTTTAGTCCTTCTGCCCTCACAAAAGGCCACACACTTATACACACAATTGTCGATGTTCTTCCCAAAGGCTAACAAAAAAAAAAATCATCAGTTATGCCTCTTTTGGACCTTTTTGTTCATATATTATGCAATTCAGTGGTTCTCAAAATGTGGTTCATAGGCCAATGTTAGTCCAAAGAGAATTGGCTGGTTGCATTGTTTCCAGCTGTTATTTAGGACACTCAGGCTGTGAATACCTTTAAGCAAGAATGAACCAGCTTAGCTGCCTCAGGTCACTGCTATATAAAAGGAAGTGAGAAAACAAGAGCCTCTCTCCAGGACCAAAGCAACTAGCTGGAAAAGAATTTCCTGGGTAGCAGTAGGAAAAGAAAACTGGTGGTGGCAGCATGTACAGGGCACCAAAAATAAGAACACCAGGAAAGCATCTCAAGAGTGAAAAGGAAGAGGAGCAGTCAGCAAAACAGCATATGCTGAAGGAAGGAAGAAAAAAAAAAAGTAAAAGGAGAAGCAGCACAGGGAAGAAATACAACCATGTAAAATGAAGGTAACAAAATTGGTTTTCCTAGTTAATGACAAAATTTGTATCAGACATAAGAATTATAATGTAAGAATGTATTTTTATTATTTTTTTCAGATATACTCAAATATGATTTGCTAAGAATAACATTTGTTTCCTCTCTGGCATTTAGTCAAGGAATTTCCTTCTTTTGCAAAGTACTCCAGCATTGATGCTCAAGGTGAAACCAAAATTCCAATATTAAATAACCATGTAACATAATTTCATCCATCATTTGAAATTTCCATTAGACTTCCATAAAGTTAAAGTATGGAAAAAACCCCTACAGAATTTCCCAATAGAATTTCATGTGAAGCTGGAGCTTCTAAACCATTAACAATGAAGAACTATGTTGGCAGTCTACTTCACTAGTGCCAGCAAATTATATGCAGATTTCCTACTACAGATTCAAGTACTTTCCTGTCATATTCTTTAGAAACAGCTGCAGCTTTCTCACGGGGCCCAGTTCAGATTATTATAGCAGGATTTATAACAGGTGGCTTGTACATTTGAAGGGAACAGGCCTGAAAAAGACTCTTGCAACATTTCAAGGGAAAAAACACTATGACCTGTTTTGACTCAACTTGGGAACTACTACTCAGTAGACAGAAGTACTTTTCTTTAAATTTTGTTGAGGTATTTCTGTCTGCATCAACTGCCATTCCTTTTTTATTTTTGAGGTTACTCCTCAAAATCTTTGCTTAAATGAGCAATAGTTTCTTCATGTAATAACTATCTCACTACACAGATTTATTAGAATAATAGGCTTCAAGCAAGAAGTTTTTTTCAAAAGTCAGAGACTAGAGTAAGATATCTGACTGCAAAATAATTTAAGACACAGAGAAAAGATTTTCCATAGAAGTAGGAAAATTATATTCTCTTGTGATAGGTAATACGCTGATAACAACTTAAGTGAATACTGCAGATGATGAAAATGTTATATTAATTCAGAAATGCAATGCTTGTGAATTGGACCTTTTTAAAGGCCAAAAAACAAACATAAAAAGCCCATACATCAAACTTGGTTGGCTCACTGAGCTCTCAGGAGAGAGCTCAGAAAGTAGAAGGGGAAGAGCAGGATTGATGGCATCATCACTGTTAGCACTCTTAGAAGGATTTAAGGAACTAGTACAGTGTTTCACTGGAGGAACTCACTACTGCTTCCCTGTAATCCCAGTGTTTATGGAAAGTTGCACAAACAGAAACAAAAGGAGCGCCACTACTAGGCATTAAGTAGTACAGCAATTTTAGTATTAGGTTTTTTAATCAGCTCTCAACAAGCTGTTTATTTTGATAGTACTCACTTTTATGGGTTTGGTTGTAATTGAAAAAACATACCTTTTTGAGATGTCCTAATCGAAGTTTGAAAATTTCTTCCTGTTCATGGTACTCTGCTAGAGTCAAACTGAAAAATGAAACAATCATGTAATTATAGCTTTTATACGGTGGCAAACAAAACAATAGCATTTTTACTTAAAAACTACAGTATATCCAGTATCTATTTACTGCCACTAGAAGTACATTTTTGAACCATCTGAACATTTTGGATTTGTCATTTCAGGGTCAAAACATACTTACAGAATAGCCTGTGTCTGGTATTCTGCAGTATTAACTGCCTCTCCCACAGAGCCATTTCTGTTCTTCCAGATAGCCTGTTAATTACCTAGTTGCATCTTGAATCGTATCACCATCCCAGTTCTTAGCTGATGCTACTCCACTGCTTGGTTCTCAACTCTAACGCATTCAGAAATTAGACAAGATTGATAACATGGGATTTCTGAGCTGTGATTTACAGAAGGGAGTGCAAACCATACATTTCAAGTTCACTAGCACTACATTTTGCATGAAACCACAAATTCACCTTTGAATTCACACGTGACTCTCTTGCTTGTTCTCTTTTCATCTTTGTTTTCTCAACAATTTCTGGCTACAAATAATTCAGTGGTCCCTCACTGTCTATAGACTTGCTTGGACATAAAGTCAGTTACCATCCAGAAAATCTAGACTGTTTGCACAGATTAGTAACAAAAAACCTGCAAACTGGCTGCATGCAGTATCCATCTGATAAACAAAAAAGACAAACCACCCAAAAAATAAACCCAAGACAATTAAGTTCCAGATAAGGAATCATGCACATATGAGGAAGAGAAATAGGGGATGGGGAAGGAGAAAGAGGTATGGCCTCCTTGAAAGGGTTCACACAAATCCCTACAAAAGAAATAAAAATTACACTTTTTATTGTTTTGCCTAGACCTAATACTTTCTTGCATGATACAAAGCTAAAATTCATAGTATAATACGTTCTCACAAAGTCCGTATTTCTGTGGGTTCAACTATCAGCTGGGAAGATAGAGTGGTTAGAAGGTGGTGGTTAGACCAAGGTGGTTAGAAGGCTATATATGCTGCTTATATTTCAAGTCTGAAGACTAGAATATCTTGAGAATCACCAGTAGTTTTTCCCAGAGGTGAGGGACACTAATTCAGATTTTTCTTACAACAAATGCCAAGCAATTTCAATAAGCCTTGCAGAAATCTAATAGACTGTAAGATTTCTTCCTCCCTTTTAAACTTCAAGTTCACCACACTTTTCAGAGTTCTAACACCTGTATTTTTATTGCATCTTAAAAGTTGTTGATAAAGGAGTGCATCTTTTTCAGATAAAATCTAGTGGTTCTGAAGCTTTCATAGAGCCCTTTCCATTCCTAAACACTGAATTTTCCGGCCCATTTTCTGATTTGACCAGGACAGAAAACTGATTCAACCAAATCTCAGTGAAATTACTGAGGGTTTTTTTGACCAGAGCACCTAAATTTTCAAGAAATTGGAAACAGCCTCACAAGACTATAGTTATTTTATCAGCCTTCTGGGTCTGTAACATATAGAAAACACTCAGGCGACAAAAGCACCCATCATCACATCCTGTCAGAATCTGAGAGGGAAGCAATCGCTTCTTTTAAGACATGTCATACAGAGTTACCCTGCATCTTTTTTTCCTTACTGGAATTCAGAGCACTCTTGTATTACAGTCAATAGACATCCCCAAACACTCTGAAGGCAATGGAGGGAGGAAATTTGCCTCTCCAAGAAAGGCAAAAGGTCTCTTACCCCCAGATTTTGGGGCCTAACATTTATATTCTTTTCCTAGTAGAATCTCCTCTGGGTTTAGACAATGTATGCTACATCTTAAAAGAAGAGGTATCAAAGCAAATGTGAAATGGGGTGTCTCAATAGCTAGGAAAGCTGGCAATGCACTTGGACTTTGTACAGTCCAAGCAACATCAAGAAATGTAAGAAACAAATGCTCCAATTCCAGCTGTAATACATCTGCTACCACTACCAAAGAGATCAACAAGACCATGCTAGACAACTCACAACAATATGCCTGATACTTTTTCAATACTTCTATTAAAACACAGAACTACTCTAATATGGATTAAGTTCTCAGTTAAAAAAAGACAGGATCAATGCCAATGTGTACAAGGTTGAATATTGTTTCCAGATTCTTGTCTACAGTAGAAATCACAGGTTTGTGCATTTCCAGAAATACAGATAGTAAAGTCTGTCTTTCTCAGGAAGAAGAGTAAGTATTTAGGTGGCTTTGCAAAGCTGAACCACCAGTAAAACACACTCAAAATATGAAGTTTATGACATGACCTACCAGAACTTTCAGTGAACACTGAGAGTCCTAAAACCACAGATCCCCTTAAAAACTAACATTATATAGAAAATCTGGTCCTTTTTATAAAACCCGAAGTGTCCACAAGGAGTTGTAACAAAGTGCCTAGACAGCTCTAGTAAGTATCGCCTTTCAAAAAGTCCTGAAATAGCCCTCTTGGGCACAGAGCACAACATGGACGTCATACTGAAAACATTAACATTCAAAGTCACTCTTTCCATGTTTCTGTGCTATAACCCAATAAATGATTGTTTTCCATTTTTCTATTTCCTTACAAATCTAACTCTATTAGAAGCACAGCATGTTTCACAGGAATCTAAAACTGTCATTACTGACCACCACATTTTGGAGGAAGGCATATAAAACACAGAGCTGTATACAGATATAGTCACTTTGGATTTTGTTCATTTACTTCTGAAAAACAAAACTTTACTCTCTCATACTTGGTAACACCTTTTTTTAGGAGATTATTAGTTTTTATCTAAAAATATAGTGTACTCTGTATTAAAACAGCACACACAAACAGCAGTAAGCCAATAACAGCGTGCATATTGTCTGTTTTCTGGCTGTAGGCCACCAGCCCACTGCACAGTCTGAAAACATCCTACCAGCCTAGAGACTGCTCCCCATCAGCCCACCACTTTCCACCTGCATCCACTCACCACCACACCTTTTGCAGGGTAGTGGCATGCTGGAGGCACCTTCTGAAAACAGAATTACAGAATCACACAATGTCTGGGTTGGAAGGGACCTTAAAGATCATCTAGCTCCAACCCTCCTGTCATGGGCAGGGATGCCACCTACTGATCTGGTTGCTCAGAGCACCACCAAAAGCACCTACTAGACACCATGGTTTCCTGCAGAAGGGGTTGCTCCTCCATCACCTGAGACACACAGGTCTCAGCAGACATGGAAGGAGAAAGGTTGAGGAGCACAGGGTAGGGACGTCAACCAGGAACAAAGCTGCTGCCATCTTAAGCTGGATAGTCAGGCCGGGTGGGGCTAATCTGAGGAGCACTGGGGAAGAAGGGCAGCTGGGAACAGGCTGCATGAATTAATGCGGCAACAGTCTGCTCCTGACTATGATCATCTCTGCACAAAATTACTGTACAATGAATGCTGTATTTTAACTGTCTGCAGCCAAATAAACTCTGAAACACATGCAAAGGATTCCTGAAATTCCCCAAAATGCGCTGGACATATTCTGTGCATGTAGCCTAATTCTCCTGTGACATGTAGGACCAGGATGTGCTACTTTTACCTATTGCTGGATAGCTTTCCTGGCCCGAAAGGCTTGACTACTACCAATTCAAACTTTTTTTTTTTAATTAGCAAAAATAGGCCTTTCAGACTCCTATGTTTTCACAACCAAATTTCAAAGGTTGTTGACACAATATGCATGGGTAGACATAACCAGTCTTCTTTTTACTTCTTCCCCACAAGTTCAGACAAAACCTGTTTCTATGATCAAAATTCTTTTACTAGTGGGTACAGACAAGACAAAAAACCCAAACTAGCCATGTGTTCCTTGGTTTTCACCATGATAACGCCTGGTACATTTATAAGCATCTCTCCTCCCACCTCTTCCCAGCTGGAAAATCATCCTGGATATACAGGCACAACAGAATGCAGCCATGCTTCCAGACAGTCATATACACATCCAATACAAGTTTTCTGGCTACAATTTCTGAAGCTCTTCTCTTGTGGTCCAAGCTTATTCTCACTCCAGTTCCCCAAATTTCTACAAGGACAAACAAACTTCAACCAAGTAAAAAACTTTCATGACGTCTTTTCACCCATTGTTTCCATGTTTGCCTTAGAAAGAGATTGCCTCAGGAAAGGAGCTGTCTTTACTTATCCAGTAATGCCTGGACACAGTGTTGGCACTTCAGCCTGAAAAAGTTCCTGAAAATATTTTTATTTGTTCCATACAGAACAGAATGCTCCTACTGAATGATGCATTTGTTCAGCCACAGTAACAAACCCAGCCAGCTCTCTCTGCTATCCTAATCCAAATTGCATGCAGGGACAAGGATGCATACAGGCTACCATGGAGGAACTGGGAAGCACTTGAAGAGGTGACTGGGAAGTGAATACAACTGAAATGGCTGAAGCTGCAGAGGAAGGATTTCACCATCTAAACCAAATAAAACATTGCTCCTAGAAGTAATTGTCTTGTGAAAGAAGAGCTGCTTCCAAAAAGTGGGAACTAGCATTATAATCTCACAGAATCCTCTCTCATGCCTCCAAAAAACTTGGAATAGAGTTTTCAAACAGATTTTTTTCCAGGGCTAAGGCGGCAACCTCTACTTCAAATAAATATTTTTTCTTTAAATACATTTCAATTTATTTGTTTCACATAAGACTAATAAAATTAGTTTCATCAGTACAAAAGAAAACTCTCAAAATTGTAACTACTTTTTAGTTTTGGCTTAGGCCACAAAAAGGGAAAGAATGATGGAAAACCAGAACAGTGTTTAGACTCATCTGTTCCACGTTACTTGAAACACCAAGCCACCATTCATTCAAAAGACACTGGCAAGCTGGCCACTTTTATACCAATAACTTCTGAGCAAAATTCTGCTTTTACATTCCTATCAGAGACGATAGTATATTCAGATAAACTAAAATAATGCTCTTATTAAGAATGCCTCAGGCAACACCTTCAGTCTGCTTCAAAATAGTTGACACCTGTTTGCAGAAAAAGCTTCAATACTACTGATTGTTACAAAGCTACAGATCATTTTGTCTTGTCAATAGCAGAAGCTGGAGATATTTCTTAAAGCAAACAATGAAGTGGTAAAGACAGCTGTTGGCAATAACTCCTAGCAAGTTGTTTGCATGTTTAAAATAGACCTGCCCAATCACTTGCATGTATGTTGTACTGATTCACTACTGGTTTAGTTCACTAATCTCAAGCAGCTCTGCATTTCCTCATGCCTCATATAAACAGAACCTTTTCCATTTGACTACACTAATTAAGATCATTACTGCCAAAGTAATGCAGAAACAGTGATAAGCATCATCTAATAGGAGAGAATCACATAGAGCACATGATAAATTTACTCTAAAATGGAAGTGCACAATTAATGTTTTCCCAAGATACACAAAACATTTAATTCTCTACTGAGAAGCAGAAAGGAGTCAACACATACTACTACTAGACAAAGTTATAGCAAATCCTAAATACAAAAAAACCCTTTCAAGTAAAGGCCTAAAAGCATGATGTGGCTAAATGATTCTGTGATCTCAGGATGCATTACAGATCTTCTCAAAGATCTGAAACAAAATTTATAAGCTTACGATACAGGCAAGTAATCTCATATCTAGATTATACAATGATCAAACTATGATACTTAAAGGCAAAACAGTTTTGATTCAATAACTGCTTACATTCATGCTAGCGTTAGATACAAAAGGACAATTTTGATTGTTCTCCTGGTGATTCCATAACAAGCATGCATTTTCATGTGTCATTTAACATGTAACTGGTTAAGTCAGATGAAATGAAAATTTGTGGTCTTTAGTAAATTGGAAATTATTTTACACCATGTAACACCAGAAAATATTCTGAAGTTTATTACCAGGAATTCATCTTGTCCTACTTAAAAATTAGAACGTTGTCTGTATTTTTCCCCAAATTTATATTTTGTCATCTCTCAAAGCAGCAATAAGATAATGGGAATATAACGAGCCAAAAGCTAGCAAATAAAAATTTCTGTAAATTTTCAGACATTTTCCATTACTTAAATGTTACTTTTAGTAACAGGAGGGATTACATTCAAACACACAGGTATTTTTAACATCACAGCAATATTTACTGTACTATTCAGAAGTATTAATTATGGTCTGAGAAGAAACACAGGCACTAAGCATTACTAAAAAGTCACAATGAGCAATGACTCTTCAGCTCTCTACCAAAACACAAGTAATGCTAACCAAGATTTGCTTACATTGCCTTACTACTGTATTTTCATATTTTTGTCACAGCACAACAACTTCACAATGTGAATTTTAAGAATGATGCATTATGCAAAACACACGCAGCTGTCTTCAAAGGGATGGTCCAAATGTATGTATTTTGCAGATCTAACCAGAGCAATTTATATACCCTCCATCCCCAGAGGTATAAATTACTGTCTCTACACGAGAAGTGACAGGTGACCATGCTCAACACAGGTAGCTTACTTCTGCAAAGTAACACAGATTAATCTGCTAGTCTTTTTAACCCTAATTATTTGCTTAAAAATAAACTAGGAACAGATATACTATCAGCTGCAGCCTCTTAGCAGCAAGGGCAGTAACTAATACCATGAAGCAGCAATTTCATAAAATATTCAAATTAAATGTCAAGAACACATCTTTGTGTGCCTTTCTGTCTGCAGGAAAAAAATGTCCCCAGAAAAAAAGAGAGTTCTATAATAAATCACAATTTTTATGTTTCAATGACAAAAAATTTCAACACTGTCAATATGTGAAATGAGATCAGTAATTCTGACAGTTGATCTTGGGATGTAGCATTCAGAAGGGGAAAAAGATATTCGTTCCATTTGTTTTAAGACATGTCTTCAAATACTAAAGGCTGAAAGAAGCTTTTTTGTCAACTAAATACTGTTATATGGAAAAAAAAAATCTCTGTCTAAAGGAGGAGCTCTTAAACCAATGTGGATAAAGAAAAGTTCACTTGGTATCAGCGACATTACAAGACTAAGAAGCCAGGATAAGAACACTTCTAGATCAGGATAACGTAAGGAACATTGCCTAACCCCAGAATGGGCCCTTCTCTGGTGACTTTACCAAAAATAAATTGTGCAATTGTACAACAACTTCATAGACAGTGGTGCAAATTTCCCTAACATCAGCAAGTTGTTAGTGAGAATATAGCTGCTGAATATACCGAGTGTCTTTTTATGCTGTTATTTGAATAGAACACACAGAGACAATATCTGAGAATTTATGTAAAAGACTGATTGAAATGTTAAACTTACAGCTGTGGTAAATTGGGTCTAACAAAGGGATCGTTTTCTGCCCCATTCACAGCTTTATTTTTCCTCTGCTTGGGTTCAGAATTGGCAGATGGTGCCTGAGAATTATTTGTAGTTGGAGGCTTTCGCTTGGCCAGGAGCTTTCTTTGCCTTTCAATGTCTTCCCTTTGTTGATTCACCCACTCTTGCTGCCTGCAAACCCCAAAAAAAGCTTTATTAAAGTTTCATCAATTTGCATTTTTTGAAGAACTATCTTTTTAACTGCTAAGGCATTTAGAAATTTTAGAAAACTTACTGTACATGTGAAAATAGCTCCTAGGAGAAAGAATACCAGTGTTCTTCATGAGGTGGAAAAATTTTGCTCAAGTTATGGCACAATTTACTTTTTAAATATAGGGTCGTTTCAGGGTGTTTTGTTTGGTTGGGGTTTTATGGTTTTTGTTGTTTTGGGGTTTTGTGCATGTTTGTTTTAGGGTTTTTTGTTTTGTTTTTGAAAGTGTTATGCATGACTTCTGCACTAGAAAAAGAAGAAAAAAAAATCTGATGACGGTGGATACCTTCTTTTATACCATAAATAATGCCCCCTGACAGCATCAACAGAGAGTACCTGATTTTTAATAGGCCAAATACGGAATGTGATCTGGCCGTTCCCAAATAAATCATCAGTTTGGTTATATGGCAAAGGATTACAATTACAGCTTTTATGCAAAGCATATCTACAGCCTGTTTTTAAGACTGTTGAGAAAAACAGTGTCCTAGGCAATCCCACAATGCTAAGACTAAATACTGCCCTTCAAAAACCACAATCTTGGTGAATTACTTTTAAAAATATATGTATCCGTCTATCTATATACGTGTATCTCCAGTGAATCAGACTCATTACCAAAGAACACCTTTGGAAGCACTGCATAATTATTTTACCACCATCTCTGACAGTCTTGCGAAGTCCTTTTCCTTGGCCCTGTCTCTGCTGAAAGAACTGCTATGGCAGCTCTTTTCCAGGTGGTTGTTCTCCCCCATCCACTTGCACTACACTCCATCTGAGGCTGCCAGATTCTTCACTGCTCCTTCACAGCACTAAAGAGCAGGATGCCTGACAAAGCTGCTGCCATGAGGATGTGCAGGTAGCACCTATGTGACCAGTGAGAACTTCACAGACCTCATCTGTGCCAATGACTACCAATGATACATGGTTAGCTTCCTGAAAAATCACTGATTTAGTTTTATAGCTCTTTCCATCAGCTGAGTTCAATAATTATGTGCTGCTTATTTACTATATTCATGCTTTTCGAAAGATAGTTACAACAAAGTGAAACCAAACTGGTTTTTAAAGACACAAAACCTTAACATTCCCTCAGCTGACTAATGGAGTTCTATACTCTATTCTCAGTTTTCAAAAGGCAAAGCAAACTACAACATATGAAAACCTGCTTCAATCCTAGAACATTAGTAATAAAAAAATCCACTAGAGGGAAGTAACAATTAGTGAGAATTTTAAGAACATAGCATTGACTAACTTCACAAGATTTTGAAATGCAAAGCCATCTGTCCACTGTTCAGTAAATGAAGCACCATGACGAACTGTTGTAAAATGCCCCAGGCGTAATCTGTCTTGCATGCTCTTCTCTCTGCTTGCCAGCTTCTCCTGTGTGCTCTAAGAAAACAACAAAAAAAATTTCATATTTAGTAACACGAAAGTGTTCAAAAAGTCAGTAAAACACTCAGGGTTTTTCTTCCTCCAACAGCCTTTTAAGGCAAGGATAAGAGTAGAGTAAATGAAAATATCTTGTAGTATTTACTCGATTTATTTTAATTTCTACAGAACTCAAGCATCTGCAGTTGTCAGAATGAGTACTAGAGGATGATTTATGCAGAAAAAAAAGAACCTGAGTTTGGCTCAGTTTTCCCACAAAGTTTGCTACTCTTCGTCATTAAAAAACCACTTTATTTGTAAATACAGAAAAACTGATAAGAGTATCAGCATCACAGAGGATATAATTAAGATTCTATCTGTACATGTCTACTACAACACAGGAGCCAACTTAGATATCATAAAGAATGCACCTACTATACTTAGCCTGGAAACTTATTTCCTGGAAACAGAGCATCTGTGTTACTACGTGTACCAAAGTGACTTGGGGCAGGGACCTGTATGTGGGAACACACTGTGGGCAGGCTTAACTGCAATCAGATATTCACTTGCAGTGACAGAAGCAGATGCCCTTCTCAGAACCAGCACTGCTACCAGAAGCATCCTTGGGATGTGACAACTGAGTCTGCCTAGTCTCTTCAGAGAGGAAAGAGCACTGTGAACACCTAATGCAAGGAAACCTCTTTAATTGTTACAAATGCTTGCTTCATAAGAAATGTCTGTGGTCCAAAATCACACACACACAGAATGAGAAGTTGTCAGAATTAAGGATCTTTTTGCAAACAGACTGAAGAAGGGCCTTTCACAAGAAACATCCCTTGTGGTATTCTCAGTCTGAAGGTACCCATCTACTATCATGCCAAACAGATCTGATGCATCTTTTCCTGGCATACCCCTCATGCTGGAACTTAAAAAGATCTGCAATAATTTATTTATGACATGCTAGTGAGGAAACTCCCCCTAATCCTCCAATGGCTCACTTTTTGCCATTGTATATGACAGCAGCATCCAGCAGCTAGCACTAGGGAAGGCACTTGGGCTGTTTATCTTAAAATTTTTTGTATCCGGATTTGTAATAACATGATTTTCTATTAACTTTTTAAGATTCTTTTTTTAGATGAGGCTATTTTAAAGAAGAGGGAGAGAAACAGGGTATCCTTGTCTTCTAATAAATTACTGCTAGTTTAAATATAATGGGCATGAAATTAAAAAAAAAAATCTTTCATTTAATAGTATGAAGGCAGTCATCTTCATCTCCTTTTTTCCAATAATTCAGAGCTAACATGGCATTTTATCATTTTACATCAAAAAATACCTTAGCCACTTAAGTGTCTCACAAAGAAATATTATCCATCTCCTCTCCACAATAGATTGTTTAAAAATTCTTTTATCCACTGTGATCTTACAATTTGTCCAGAAAATACACCATATACTAATTTCTTAACTTTTATGCTTTGCTATATCTTGAATTCCTTACAATGGGTAAATCCTTAAATTAAAAAAGCTACGTTTTCCACAAATCTCAAAAAGGCTAAACATTTTATGTAGCTTATTCAGGTTTATAAAAATACCACCAGATAGAGATCATGGATATGAAGTTTCAATCTCAAGCAACTAATGTGAAAAAGTTGAAGTGAAAATGAGGAATCATAATGGAGTTTTACTGCAATGTCCCACCTTGTATCACATAGATTTTAAGATCAGTAAACGTACCTTTTCAATTAGAAGCTTCTTGCTCATTGAAATACATTTGTTTAACCTTTCTTTGTATTTTTCAAGTAGTTTTTGTTGTTCATCTATTTGTCTTCTAAGATCACAATTAGCCTAATAAATACACACAAAATATGAAGAGGTACACTGAAACACTGTTTTTTAAATCAGCTGTCACAGAAAATAAGTACATCTACTTTTACATGACTAAAGTAAGGAACACACATAAACACATCTATTTATCTAAAGAAAGATTTTATTTCACAAATTTATCCCAATCTGCAGAAGCATGCCTAGCTTCTCTTATTTCCTTTACATTGTCCTGCATTCTGTATTACAGAGCATTCAGCATATAGAGAATATATAAAAGCTCTGTACCAATCTCTTGTTCAGATCTCCACTGAGGGCTTGACTTTCATTTAAAGAGAAAGTTTAAATTTTATATATGATTTCTGAAGTCATGTGAATCCTGACATCTTCAATTTAAAAGAAAGCAAAAATTTACAATGATAAAAGTTTCAATTATCTGAGTAGGAAGTTTAACAAATTTCCTTTGCTCCAATTATATTTAACTTATTACCTTAAAAATCCCACAACAATATTATTTTTATTAAAATAAAATTTTAAAAGAAAATTTAGGGTTGTCTATCCCATACTGTTGAACATGTGCTAAAACAGTCTACATATAAAATTTCATAGTATATGACTGCATGGGTTAATATTTTTATGTATTGTGCATATGTATGTACACATACAAACACTAAACAAACTTCTAAATACAAGTTTGTTTCATATTTCATATTTCTACTTATCACCTCTCCAATGCTTCCTTCAAGAGCATAAGCATTAAGATTTTTTTCTGAAAACATGTCTTAGAGCACAGTATAGCATAGTTTTCTTTTTAAAAGTAGTTATTCATTGCCTGTAATTATTTCTGTCACAATCACCTCCATTCTGAAAACACCAACAGTTGTTCCACTGATAAGGGCTATTCACAATTAGAACCAAAAAAACCCCCAAAACCACCCATCAGGTGAATTATAATATGAATTCAAGGAATTAATCAACTGCCTGCAAACCGCATTAGCTTTCCTTGCACCTTTGTAAGTCTACTAACATATTTAATCATTAACAAGTTGTAGTACAGAAGCTGAAAAAACCACCTTATACATTTCATTATATAGACTTATTAAATTTAAGAAAAAAACTACAAAAATTAAAAACTTGTTATACCTTTTAATTTAGGTAACTTTTAAAAAATCTAAAATATCTGCCTCATATTCAGTCTGTTGTTCTGAATAAATAACTTTACCCCATGTCCAACACTTACCCTGAGTAAGTCATCTATACGACCTTCTTTCTTTTCCAAGTCTTGATTTTTATTACTTTCTAGTGCAGCTAATTTCAGCATTGTGAGATCAGTCTACAAAGAATATTTTGAAATATTTATTTTTTCCTTTAACAACTACAGCATCAGTCTTCTCATGTTTGTTAGGAAGAGAAATAAACTACTTTAAAACATTCAACAAGATCAGCAAATCTTATTTTCAGGTGTTTTGGAAGTGTCATGACATGTTCTAATGAAAAACTGCTTTCCCTCTTCATGAGGACAACTGTGAACAGTTGGGACAAACCATTAACAATATTAAAATATTTCATCACCAACTGAGAAGTTATTGTTCATAAAAAAGCATAAAAAACAGGGCAAGAACGTAAATGTCAACTAATTAATTTTTCAGTATTGGTCAACAGATGAAGCAACCTTTTCTGACTAACACGTGCAAGAGAACAGATCACGCCAGAAACAGCAGAGAGAATGGAACAGTTGCTTTCAGCTTTTAAAAGTCACGTCAGAGCTGTGTGTTGATCACTTTGACTGCCATCTCATTTTTCTTCTTCAATGTCGGATTTTAAATGCAGTATGACAATGGCAGCTGTCAATTCAAATACTGCCTGAAAGAGCAGCCTCTACTTCTAAAATCACACAACAGCTAAAATCTTGAGCAAAACCTACCAATGACATGGTCATCTATGTAACCATGAAGTGCAATGCTGGGAGCCAAGCAACTGCTGAATTCAAAACTCACCATAGATATTTAAACTATGAGCTGCTGAACTTAACAGAAAAAATGCTTTGGCAATTTTAAAAAGCAAAGCTTTTGAAAGCCTTTAAGAGTTTAGAAGAAGTTAAAAGAGAAAGAAATAAACATAACTACCTTTTTTTTTCCTGCAGTCTGAAGTGATATAGGATAGCTCTACTCAAAAAGTTACCTGAGTAATCTTAATAGATAACTGCTTTGGTTGTGTGAGAGGGTGGTCCCCGAAAGCTAATGAAGTAGGAGAAGGACTATTCTGTCGAACCTGAAAGGCATGAAAGCAAAGTATTTTAGATACAGCTGTAATATTTAATTATGAGCATAGCCTTGTTACAACTCTTGGCAGGAACATCACAAAGAATAGAGAAACAAGGTATTTTTCTTACACAGGCTACTACTTGGAGCACTGCATTGAGAGCTACCAGTATGGCATTACATATCACTTGCAGTTCAGGAAAGATGCAATATATTCTCTAAGAAAACTAAGATTGTCACTTTTGGGAAACAGACTGAAAGATTTAAGACAATACAAGCCTGACATAAGGTCATGTCAGTCGTACATAGACTTATTTTTCTGATTCTGAGCTTTCACAACTCAAGAATAATGTGAGTTATTTTTGGAGTGTTTAGCTCTCGTGGGAGAACCAGAGAGGGGAAGCTAGTGCAGATCAGAACACAAATCCTGTTAATGAACCTGGTTTGTGTGAATGAGACCTTTCTCAAGACAAATTCCACAATCTGTATTACACTCCATATTGTTGGCAAGACCAAGAGGATGCCTGAAGTTAAATGCACATGGAATAAAAGCTGAGGTCTACCACCAAAGAAAACAAATCCTTTCTGTAACTGGCAAAAGTTGTTTGGCCATTTAGAATACCATGCTGGTATGCTGAGCATCAAAACTGTGTTTATGAGAAGGAAAAAAATGAATTAGCACGACCAACAAAGAGAATTTTAAAGGCAGATTAGGTATCAACTATTAAAAAAAAATTACTATTTATCAAAAACTGAGCTTTTAAAGTCCCAAGTTAGGAGTTCAAGTTTCCTTATAAGTAACAAAAAACCTCTCCTTTTTTGTGTGAGGCCTATGAATACATGTCATTACAACATTTTAATATTTATTGAACATTTTACGTAACTACTTTGTATATAAAAAGAGATTTAAGAAAAAATGACCCAGTGTTAATAGAAAAATTTAGTTTTAATACTTAATTTGATTTTTTTTTTCCTGTTGGAAGAATGAACTCTTTCTCAGGAGTCATTCCTTTCAAAACTCTCCCCTTGAATACAGATTATTTTTGATTTTGCTATTTTTAGACTATAAAACTATCTCCAGCAGTTAGGAAGTTGACAGACTTACAGAAGAAGGAGTGGAATGTGAATTCTGAGGAGAGCGGATTGCAGGAGGTACGCCTCGCACTGGACTTGAGCCGTTTCCACCTTGGTACTGTAGAGCAGATATGGCCATCCAATTAGTCAAACTTCTCAAAATACATTATATATATATATATCTACTGAATGATACAGCTCATCTGTACACAGGATTTGTAAATCAGATTGTATTACTTTTATTAGTGCAGCCTTTAGCTGTTAAAGAAAAGTGTGAAAGATAATGGGTTTTGTATTTTAGTTCAGGTTCCACCAAGAGATGACTGCATCTCTACTTCAAGGTTTAATAGTCAGAAGCTTACGTAGAGAAAAAAGAAGTAATCTCTCAAGAGGCCTGTCCATTACAACCAAAAATGTTGTAGCATGCAAAAAAAGCTAAAAGGATATTTTAAAAGGAAATTTTAAAACCAAAGTAAAATTTACAAAATTCTTACCTCAAAATAGTCACTAATCTTGTGACCACGTCCCCCAATATTCTTTCCTACAATAAACACAGTAATACATTAGAACTGGTTAAATAAATTACTTGTAGAGGTATCTTACATTTTTACCTATAATTATAGCGAAATCTTACCACTTGTTAATTGGTTTTCTTTCATGCGGCAATACGTGATGTCCCTATGTAGGTAATTAAGGGATTGACCAAAACAAAGGGATTTTCATATTCTATTCATTGAGAAATCAGATATTAAGTCACCCTCAATTCCTAAACCAGTTTAGAGCAGACTCAGAAGAAACCCTAGATCTCTTCTAAATAACAGGAAACTCATCTCTCATCCTACAGATCAAACCTTTAGCTCTAAGTCCCTCCCCTTTTCAAGCACTATCTCAAAGTTCACCCACTTCTGAAGTATCAAATTAACCAAGTCTACTAACATTATATACTCTGGGTGAGTTATTATGCCCAAATGTTCTGCCCAAGGATTCTCCTAAATGCCAGTAACAGTGAGAGCATAGAGGATGACAAGTATTTCCAGTCCTCTTAACCTGATTATGAACTGGGTAACTCACAGTGTTAATGAGGGAAACAAAACACCAGCGAATGAGATTAGAATTCATCTCAAATGTATTGAGACTTTAGAAGAACTAACGTGAATTGTATTGCCTCAACACGAGGACCTGCCCCGTATGTGGCATTCCAGAGATCGCACCTATACCTTATCCAATGCACAAATGCTTTCTTCTGTTCGGCCCTGAGATGACCAATAAATCTTAAGACTGTTTTTCTCCTGTGTAAGTCAGACTACCTGTTAGGAGACATCTTGGAAACGGACTACTCTTCAAAGCTTTTTACTTTATAGAAAGAAATTTTTGCAATACATTAGGAGATCATTATGCATCGATCCATAAATTCAATTTCTACTTTTTAGCAAAGATTTTCAAGCTTTTCTGTTGTTTCAGCCCTGATGAATTCTCTCTATCCCAATATTCCACCGTACTGACACTGCTGCATAATGCTGTGTCACTAAGAAGTAACACAAAAAACCAGAAACATTTGGCAGCCCTTTTTTTGTCAAGACTTTTAACAGTAAACTTTAGATAGAATAATTCCAAGACCTAGAACAGCACACAGCCAACTTCTCCAGTAGTTACCCAGTACGTATCACTGCTACTTCCCTCCAGCCAATTCTTTACCTACCCAGTAATTCTGCTAGTGATTTGTCTTCATGCTTAATTCTTACATATCACTTTATCAAATTAAAATCTGCTTTCATTCAGATAAATGAGACAGACTGCATTCCTTTTCAGTATAGAAAAATCAATTTGATGTCATGTTACAGAACTCTGCACTGAAGAAATATGTCAAATTATTTTGGCACAGCCAATTATGAATAGATTTACACTGATTTATCCCACGTTCCAATTACTTCTATGTTCTAAACAATCCTTTTCTTCAACATTTATAGATTAATTTACATAGTCAATATCCTGGGTATGCAATATACAAGAGATTGATTTCTTGTTTCTTTTTTCCAATACAATAGAAGTGAATTATTTGCTGTGCTTTGACTATACTGTACCACTCCAAGAGGCTGCAGCTTCTTAGGCCAGCTCCTTGAGAATATTGCAGTGCAGACTATTCAGTTTCACTGCTGCTGACAGTAAAACAGTAATTATAAGACATTATAATCGTGTTTTCTGTATTAAAAAGTTCCGAAAATTTCCATCATCTCTAATTTCAACACTCATTAGTAACAGGAAGGATAAGCTACTAAAACAATGAAAATGCGAAATTTCATTCAGGTTCTTTGAACAAAGCAGGTGTCTACAAAGTAACACAAAGAAATTAATTTTAGTCAAACTACATAATTCTTCTACTAATAGCATGCTGCATCACGAAGACTTCCAGATATTGAGCACATTGATATATATCTGAAGTGACATTTTCTAGCTCAGTTAGAATGAGAAATAAAGCTGATACAGATGTTATCAGAACTATTTCCGCTCCCCTTCTGACGAATTTTTGTCTTGAGGTTAAATTTCCACCAGTCCTTGCTCAAAAGTCACTTAAAGAGAGGAATGACAAAAACTAAACTTTGTAAATATTAAATTAGAAATCAGTCTCGTCATTATTTCCCCACCCCTCTAGACAACTACAATCTTTCATAGAAAAGGAAGAATAAAACTCAATTTTTATATATACCTGTAAAACAAGCATCAGATATTGTAATTGGTAATCCCTTTTTCCCCTTATCTACTAAAAAGAAATTCAAACCACAAGGTATTTTGCATGAGAAGAGTTGCTGTAATTCTTAAAAAGATTACAGAGTTGTATCATAGCTGTGAGTTACACATGCAGTAGCTAATGATTCTTTTGGGTAATTACCAGTCCAGTTCACATTTTACTTGCCCATCCCTTCCAGTGACAAATGGGAGGGTGAGAAGAATACGAAACTATCATCCAAAACGTAACACCCATCTTACATAAGCAAAACTAGAGAATTTGTAAGGCTAACAGTCAAAACTGCGTTACATGCAATCACTACCTAGTCAATTTATATTTTAGTTTACCTTGGCTGCTTTCACTCTGAGTGTCTGCTTTTCTTTTTCTTCCTCTGGAAGGTTCTGACTGTTTCTTCTCTGGAGTCTACAAACAACAAAAAGAACATGACGCAACATAAGCTCTATTTATTTATATTATTGCTATATTATTGTGAAATAAATTTAAATCCTCATCCATAAAACATGATTTCACAATTCAGCAGGGGTGTAATTTCAGATCATAGTTAAACTAGATAATATGATCTCTGGTCAATCAGGTAACTGTAAGCTAGAAGAGATATTTAAGAAAGAGGAAGGTAGTTCTTAAATTAGTTCCCAAAAGGCAATTCTACATATTAATTGTTAAGCAATTACTTCTTTTCATCCATTCCAGGGTTTATGAACACCCAATTTTGTTTCATTTATGTCTGTATTTTATCAAGATCTCTGTATTTTAGTGTGGGTGTTTTAAAGCTTAATACTTAAGTGAAATAATCTGATTATTGATGGTGTTTTCTACAAACTGCTGTAGCATAAACACAAAGTACTAGTGCTTCAATAGGAAGCTAATAATGTTACACTTTTTCAGAAGTGCAAAAGATATTTCCAAACTAATAAAAACTGTACAGATTTCCAGAATCTGCTGAGAATTAAAAAGATAGAAAAAGAGGGAAAAAAAAGCAAAAATTGCTCAAAATGTTAATATCTATCCACTTGGAAAGTGTTGTCCTCCTCATATACTTTTATCTCAAGAAAAAAAAAGAAAAGCATCAATGGTAAGTGAAAAAATACAAATCTGTTAATATTTCTGGAATAAATTTTTCTATACAGTTACCTAGAAATTACAGTCAGCATGTACAACAAGAAAGGGCTGTGATCAGAAGCATCTCTAAATTGTATTTGCTCCTCTTTGATCTGAGGATTCAAACCAGTTAAGTCTCCCCTATTAAAGTTAAATGATACAAGTTGCTCTTGCTCAAGGAGAGCACATTGCAGCTCTTTGGGTATTCTTCGTGGTGCCTCACACATAACTGGAGAAAGCATAGGAGACATTACATGAACTATTCTACCAGTACTATTTTACCAATAAATCAAAGGTCCCTAATTGCTTAGACTAAACTTGAGATCAGTGACAAGATGCTTCATTTTCTCATGATACCATCTTTTTATCATTTTATTGTATCTGTCATTTGGTGCTCCTAGTATGCTTTCTTAATGCAGCATATTATACCAACATTCAAATTTCAACCATCAAAAAATCATTTCAAGGACATTTCAATTCCAAAATCTTTATGTGGATATGCTCAAATATAAATTTACTACAAATACCCAACAGTATTTATGTTGGCAAGAACCACTTTAAGCTACCTGTGATCCCTAGACAATTATTAGTCTAAAAAAGAACCAGCAAGACAAGAAAGGTCTTCCTTACTGATACCATGTATTTTTTATGTGTTCTGACACTGTGTGGAGCTTCACAAAAATATCTTTGGAAGTTTTACAACTGTAACTGTTGTATTACCAGGCTATAAACTAAGTTCAAATTAAATGTATTTTATTTTAAATAAACTCATCCAACTGATATCTGCATCTTTTACAGTGCTATCATACATTAGCAAACTACATAACACAGATTCCTGGAAATGAAGTTATCTCAAGACTATTGATTCTAAAAGCAGAAAACATAGCTTAGAAGTTTTACTTTAATAATTTGGAATTATTGCCAGTTAAATAGGTAACATTAAGCTATCTTTCCACAAACTAAATTGAAACTACTTAACCAAACATTTTCAAGTTATTCTTGTTTTCCAACTTTTAATTTTGCAGTTAAATTCTAATGCAATCATTTTTACCTACCATATCAAGCAAAAAAAAACAAAAAGGAAAAAAAATCCCCAAGACAAAAACAACAAAAAACCCAAACAAAACTGAACAAAAAAAACCCCCAAAAAACCAAACCAAACCAACAAAAGACCAAAAAAAACAAACCCAAAACACCTTTTAAAAGCTAATTAATGACAAAACACATAAGATTTCCCCCACCAAAACTAGTTCCCAGCTGCTGTGGCTTGTATTTAAAAAGCAGCCATTTAAAGAGGTTTATAGTTTTAAAACTCAAATAATTCATAAGTGTCTATTTCCTTAAGCTCTTCTGATTTCTTTCAGTGTTTAATTTAACCTTCCAAACTAGAAAGTACTAGCACACTAATGAGGTTATTAATGAGGTTACTCAACAAGGTCATGTTCCCCTTTTCTAAGCACAAAATTCACATGATAATGTACAGCACACATCAATCACTAGAAAATGTACTCCAAAATCCTTCCTAATGAATGGAGTCATATGAATTACAAGAAACTGAAGACTAATGGGGCTGGGGAGTATCCTCCTGGTAAATGAAGACTGAAGCTATTTTCTGTAGCTTCCAAAGTATTTACATATAGCCAAGATTTAGATTAAAATCTTACTATTTCATAAGCAAGATAAAAGTTTTACAATCTAGCATTGGATAACCTTAAAGTTATATTAAAGTCACACACAGCCTGGCATATTAGCACAGCCTCATACATCTTGGTCTTGATCCTAGTTTTCCCCTCAATTTCACTGTGCTTCCCCTGAGTCTTCTCTTCACATTCATAGTTTTTTAATGTGCCACTTCATGATGAAAGCACAGAGTAATGACATGAACGTATCATCACGGTTTGATCAGAAATTTACATTCTTGCTAGAAATTAATTTCAATGATTCTGAGATTGGCATGTCTGCTTTTTTTTTTTACTCCCAAAACCTATTATAATACAACAGTGCTCTCTCAACATCAAATGACGGCACTGCTTCCCAATGAGCAAGTCATCTTATTTCCACACTACCACCACTATTACTATGAAACCTTCAAGGTCACACTATTAAAACAAACAAAAACTAACAAAACAATTCCACAACCTTTTTGCAATACTAAGATCTACAGCTTACTTTTTATGGTACTTTAGCATATAAATAATCAGATGTAGTTTTAAGAACTGTAAAAATTTATTAACATACTTGCTATTACAATTATAATTTAAGTGAATACTACTAACAACTTCTGAAAAAGAGTCCAGAAATTGTATTTCACTACTCAATGTCATTAAGACTCATCTTTCACTGTGCAACGGAGCGCTGGACTTCTGTGCAGGGACATTTCTGAAAAATAAGTCTATTTCTATTTTAGAATACAAGTCTTAGAATATTTAAAAGAAAAAATATTATCCCTACCCAGAAGCATGGCTTGAGGTTAAAACACTGTGCAGAGACTTTCAAACTCTGACACCTTGGAAAAGCTTTGCCTCTGTATCTCATGCATACAACTGTAACATAACATTTTCCTACACTGGAAACTTATTACACATATAGTCAGTGTTCTGAGATCACTCAACTACTCATAGACATGTTTTTCTGTCAAGGAAGTGCAATAATGCATCATAGCCTTCAGGCCACTGCAGCACATTTCTATTCCCACACCTACTTCAGAACTGCATCACTGCCCCGATTATTTCTAGGGAAAGCCATGAATAAAAACAACAGACAGACAGAATCTTCTGGTTAAGAAAATAGTCTATGCAGCTGAATGCATAATCCAGCTGGAAAAGGTGAGGGGGGAAAAAAAACATAGCAGAGATTTTTTCAACGAGAAAAACAAAGCACACATACAGAACTTTTATTTGTAAGGTATCAGCTTTGGGAACCAATTAAATTTACTTGCTGGGCAGCCCAGTAAAAAGCATCTTGTAGTGACTGAGCAAATGAACAATTAGGCCCCAAAGCAAAGCTCTGACATGTGAAAATAACGTCAACAGCACATTCCAAACAACTGTCTCTCCAGCATGACACACTGTCACACAGGGTCCAGCCCAGGCTAGAAATCCACCCTTGGTTACAATGGGTATAACCTTGTCCACACAGTCTGCGACACACAGAGGCAAAACTGTCAGAGGGACTCACCAACTCCAAAATAAGTAAATTCTAAGAGTATTTATTTATACTACAATATAACTGTAGCACTACTGCAACTATGTCAGTGCTCATCACTGAGGAAAATATTCTACTCAAGGGAAGTCTGAGCTCTGCACATTAAAACCTAATAAAAGCATGAATCCTTTTTTTGGATTACAAACTGGATTCAGGTAAAAAAATACACAGGGACAACTGCAGCTTTTACAAATAAAGATGATGGCTACTGTCTGTCCTTGGCATAAATCCGTATTCTAGAAGAAAACATGGTAAACGAGTTTCTAGAGTACTTTCAGGGATTCATCCAAAGACCAGTCAAAGTCATCTGTGCTGATGAAACACTTACCACTTATGAAACAAAAGACAGCAAACTATTTAAGCATTTTCAGCTCCAAAAGCTGTATGTATCCTCAGACCATGACTACATAAATAGAGAAGGAGAAGCAGCTAGTTTCATGACCAAAAATCCAAAGAAACTGGCTTCTTCCAGTCATGGCTCCTCTTCCAAGATGATGTCTTTCAGTAATTTATGCTCTTCCCTATCTATCTGAGTTGTCTGCATTTTACTTTAAAACCTTCTATACAAAATAAGGTATCAAAGTAGAATAAAAAAAAATTACTTGTTAGCATTAAAATTCTGAGGTAATAATGAATCTGCCCCATATACTTACCTCTGATTCTTTATCACTTAAAGATCCCAAGCTTCCAAAGCTGTGATTTGAACTCTCGTTATTTGTGGAGGCCTACCAAGACAAATAAAATACCCAACATTACACACAGAATTATAAAACATAATCCACTATTATCACTCTCAGTTACAACAAGTAACAGTCATTTCATGCTCACATGGAAAAACTGATTGACTAGAGAGCACTTGTGACTTGCAAGGGGGATAAGAAGCTTGAGAGGCAGGTATTTTGACAGGGCACAGTAAATTCTGAATTTCTACTGCTTTTAAGCCAAGTAAGACCCTAGCACATTCAAAACCAATGAAGAAAGTGCTGGGGACTACTAAAATTCTTCAATTTTGGAAGAAAAAGAGGTTTTAATGAAAATAGGTTTTAATTTTCTGTCATGGAATAGATTTTAAAAATAATCTTTGCAACAGTCCAGTCTGTCTTGGAGAAAATTAAAACCTATTGACAGTATTATTCTACCTTCTTAAAACAAATTATTTCCTACAAAGCAATAAATTTACAGGAGTGAGGGAAGAAAAAAAACCACCATCAACAAAAAAAACCCAAATAGTGAAATAGTCCCAAATTACAAAATTTATTAATAAATTTACTAAGACTGATTTATTCAGAGATCTTTTGAACACAGCATGGCACAAGGACATTTTAGTAAGTCATCATCAACTGAGTGTCCCTTTATTAAAAAAAAACCCACCAAAAATCTTATACTGATGGACTGGTCTCTTCTATACAGGAAGGCAGAACAAATACTTTGAAGTGAAACTAGTTCCAAAGCAGTTTGCACCCGAGCATTAAATTCCAGCCCTGTATCAGTTTGCAGGACAATACTCATCTGTGACATCTTCTGAATAACTAGATCATCTCCGAATTAAAATTTCCAGAGAAATGTTAATTAAACACACAAAATTTCCATGCATATTTTCACCCCCAGGGCAGTCTCCAGTACAGAAATGCCCATATATAGTTCTTCCTTGCACTGTGTCAGTATCTGGTCATCGGAGTCAGCTAAGACAATCTCAATAACCTACTTTTGTTATTTCCAACCTTGCTTACTAAAAATGCTTGAACATGATGGGCTTTTTCCCCCCAGAAATTCCAAAACTCTTCAGCAAAACAGTTGATAAGGGTAACCTTTCAAAAGAGTATTCCAAATAAATAAGAGTCCATTTCAATTTAATTACTAGAAGAATATAATGACCTAGAATATTTCAAAAAATAAGCATTAAGTGCAGTTGCAAGCTCTGTATGGTCTTGCTAGTTTAGGAAAATGATAATCTGGCACGTGGGGATTTGGGTTTGTATACAAAGAAGTTTCTCATTTTGGCCTTCAAAGTGAAGGCAGACCAAGGGATATTATATTTATACCTCACATTTTCCCAGTTACCTCTGTACATCAGACCAAAAAGGTTTTATCAGTTTTTTTAACAAGAATCAGATAAGCCTTTCTGAACATCTCCCACCAAGACTAAAGACTGTATTTTTAAAATGTGTTTTTCTCCAAACACAGCCCAGATCAGCTACTACACTTTATGTTACCCGCATCGATATACTGAACGGTTACAGATAAAAGAAATACAAACAAAACTGATATAATTGTCATTTTACTGATGGTGTAACAAATCACAGGACTAGAAGGTAAGAACAACATTGTCTTAGATGAGGAGCTGCATCTATCAGAAAACAGTGGTAATAGTACCTTCTGCAAACATTTATCAAAGCATCTTGATAGTATTCAAAAAACCCACTTCACCTAGATATCCATTTGGAAACCAACTGGATGAGATACAGATCTTGGAATGCATCAGGAACAAGAAACGTATTTTTTCCATGACAGAGTGAAAAAGGAAATTAGTTATTTTAAATTTCTTTTTCTGGCTAACTTGGATGAACAAACTGAGAATGTGAAAGTGGAATGTAATTTGGCTAACAGCTGAAATCAGCTGAACAACAGACAACAAGAAAAAGATTTGAACAGATGTATGGAAATGGTAAGCAGTGACTCACAGAGAATCAAAGTTTAAAGAAGAGGAACCCCAAGAAACTTGATAATGCCTTTAAAAAAAAATGTATTACACAGACAACAGTAGACAGATTATGAGGAGGGAAATCTGCAATAAAGCAAGGGACCAAAACAGTTTTATCAAAAGCTAAAAGTTAAACGAAGCTAAAAGTACAGATCTAGTAACAAAAAAGGATAAATAGTAATTTTAATGATAAGCAGCTACCTGAGCTATTAAAATGAGTTAATTAATTAGGGAAGTAAGCAGTACTAGAGAACCCAAGGAATAAATAAACAAAGATGGACCAGAATTATTGTGTTTAATTTCAAGCATAAATATGGCAAATATACAATTTAACAATCATAATGAGAAGATAATTAAACAGTAAATCAACTTCACTGTGTCAGTCCAACCTCATTTCTTCCCCTGACTATTTAACTCACTTCTTGGTTTAAATGGTAGTAACAAGTATGTCACCTTTTTACAGCTTTCTGACAGTTATCTTCATGTCACTTTCCAAAGCAATTAAGATATGATGCAAGATCACTATACAATAATTTCAATTCTGTGTAGTTTGTTAATAGTCATCAATATCACACATGTCTTCAGAAATTTCATCAATGTCTGCTATCAGGAAGTATTTTGTTCTGTCTATACCAGTAACTAAAATACAGCATAGGAAGCTACAAATACTACAAGTTTGTGTAAAGCAGTTAAAATATGAGGACACTGCAAACACTTTGGAAACAGAATTCAGAAGTAATTTAGTCATGAGGGAAACGTGCCTAAAAAAATTAGTATTACACCTTTTTAGTATCAGTTATTAAGGACTATACTTGATGCAGAACAAACATTCAAATGCACAAATACAAAATGGAGTACTTCTGCCTAGGCAATAGTATTGCAGAAATCAGTCTTGGAAGCTGAAGCTATGCAACATAGAATACGCAACAAATTTATACTGCAGATGTATTAACTGAAGGGTAATACACAAAACATGGAAGGTAATTATTCAGTGTTCATAAGGTTCTTCCCCAAGTGTTGCATCCTGGCTTAGGTACTAAAGGACAGGAAGTCTACAATGAAAGTAAGAGAAATTGATATAAATGTCTGAAAATGTTGAAATAATTTGTTTATCTATAGGTATTAATCTTCAAAAAAGTTTAACCTTAAAAACAATCTCTCTGTGTCTATTTCAAGCTGAACTGTAAGTAGATGCTCATCTGCAGCAGGGACAACTCCACCTAAATATTGTGAAAATCTTCCATCTCTGATCACATGCGCACTACAGCAAAACCACAGAAGACCCTGTATGAGCTCATTCTTCGGTGTTTTTAAGAACAACTCAATGTCCACGTCACAGAAAGGTTCCCGATCTCAAAGCAAAATAACAAACTAAGAAGGATTTTTCTGAGAGCCTCTTTCAACCCAATGCTTTTATAAGTAAATCACATGGACAATATGAAAATGAGATGGTGTGAGATAAATTAGTATGTCAAAGATGGCAGATCTGAATGACTGCTTTTAGGACTTACTTTAGCTCCAACACTGCCACTTCCAGTACTCCCAGTGCTGCCACTTACTACTCCTGTGAATCTTGCCTCTAACAATTCTTGTCTTCTTGGGTCCAGGCTATGAAGTTCATCCATTGCTCCTAAAAAATACAGATGTAAGTTAATTACATTTCCTAATATTTGCAGTGGAATATTTTACAAACAAGCCAAACATACCGCTGGCCTATGCAAAGGAAAGATTTGTACCCTCAACTTGACAATGACTCACCATCTGTTACCTAATAACCAAAGCACTCAAGGAATTGCAAAAATTTCATGGAAAGTTCTGCATATCAGAATAGCCTTGTCAACTCTGGTTGAAAACTAGAACCTGTTAGAGGCATGTAAGACACAGAGTCTGCAGTATGCAATACGCCAACCAGGCAATTATTTATAGATTAAAAACTAGCTGACAGGAAGAAAGTATTTTCCAGCATAAAACCTCCCAATTCTGCAATGCATTCTGCAATGCTCTTGTTTTCTGTGTTATTTAAATGTTAGACTATCAATGTCAAAGATCAACAAGCAGGAATTACAGGGGGAAACAAAAGGAAAATCAGAAGGTAGATCACAGTCCTCAACACATGCAAAGGAATGCAGTGTTATATGGAGGTCCAGAGATCAGACAGAAGGAGCAGGATCAGCAATAAAAAGGGAACCAAGACTAACAGAGACCCTTGCAGAAGTGATGGCTTTGACAGAGCCCTGTAAATAGGGTTAAGCAGTGCTGCTGGCATCGGCAAGGAAAATAAGGTGGAAGGAAATGGAGGAACAAAAGGAGTTTCTGATGAGCTCAGCCTACATGAGTAGGCTGCAACATGATGTGCAGCTTCCTAATTTGTATTTAAATCACTTACGGCTGTTTAATGAGTCTGAAAGATGATGTAGACAAATAAGTCTTCCGTATTTACACAAACTGCATTCTGCATTTTTATCTTTTCAACTACTTGAACATTCAGTTTATCTTCAATTGGAAATATTTCAGTTGCTTTATTTTAAATAAGATATTTCATGTTGAAGTCTTTATGCACTATTGTAATAGCACATCCTCCAAGTACCACACAGTAAAATAGCCTCAATTTTTTCCAACTAAGACACAACAAGTTGGTGCTTTTTAGTCCCACAGGACAACACAGCAGTTCAGAAAGGAATAGTGCCATGAAAAAAAGCTTTTGGAATTCTGTTTTTGTGAAAACTAGTTTGCAAAGTTTAACTGCTGCTATAAACCTCTACCCATCAGCTAAACATTCTAACCAATTCACCAACATAGCTTTTCCCTCGCTATTAGTAAGTCAAAAGACACTTTCTTATAGGGCTCTTGAGTATCTCAAAATCTTCAGCATTCAAGCCCTAGACAGATCTTTCTGTTCCTGACATTTTGGCCACTCCTGGCCATGGAGCTAGCCCCTCTGGTAGGGGAAGTACTGTTTCTGCTATTTGGCTAATTCAAGTTGCTCCTGCTTCTACAGGAAGGCAGATGATGGCAAGTGTGGTGCCAGCTCTCATTTACCATGGGAACTGGTAACGGACCTCCTCTGATGGAAGAAAATCACACCAAGACATAAACAGCTGATAAGGAAACATTCAGGAAATGTGTGGCAGAGTCTTCTTTTGAAAAATCAAACAGCGAGTGGCAGGTTGGAGATACCACATTTTGTTACTACACCCAAACACAGCCATATATACAGCTGAAGGACTCTTTTCCAACAAGGCTGGGGAATTACACAGCTTGAAACTGCAGCTGCCTTCTCTGCAGTTGTAATGATGCCTCTGAACTTGCCTAGTAAAAATTTCTCCAATTTCTACATCCTTTAGATTGTAAACTCTCTGGGTTAAAAACTGCTTGTGTATGTACTGTATGCTGAGTGCAGAACAATTGGGAATCCTCTTTAAACTCTTGCTTCCTAAGTTGTACTTGTACACTGCTTTCAAGGGTTTCTGTAACAAATTGAACACTTCTCATATGCACAAAAAATATTTCTTACATTTATGGACTGTGTAGTAAGGAGATATATATGTATTTTTTTTAAAGCAGATTTGTTCAGCAACTCTTTCCTAGTATGTATGATGTATGTAATCTATATCTTAATGGGAAAGTATTGCTCTGAAAAAGTGTAAGAAATTAATCACAACAGATTTGTCAGGAAAGTTTATTATTATTTTGCTGTGTAACAGTAGAAGTTTCAAAGTGTATGTCAGTCTAAAAACAAGCATTTCAGTTTACCAAATAAACCGTTTAATGAAGCAGGTCTAGCAGTATTTTGATTTATTAGCCTATTTGATAGTCACTGCCCACAAAAGTTCAGCAATCACTTAAAATTACTGATGTAAAGCCACGTGTACATTACAGAAATAGATACCACCATACCTTAGACTGTTTGTTTTATGAAATGTGGGAAAGCAATAATCACTGTGGATATAGCTAAGGCTCATCTGAAGTACTGCAGGTCTCATGTACCGTGTCTAGATACTAACACACTAAAAGAGCAGCATCCCTGGGTTAAGTCACTGGTCAGAATGCTGACATAGCAGGTAAAGGGGCAATCCACAGCACAGATAAAATACACCCCTTTTTCTTCTGCTCAGATTTTGGAGCCTACACACACCAATGAACGCACTGCATTCTCTTCACTATTTCTGTTGAAGTGGTTTTTTGCTATTATATTAGGGGGTTTTATTTTGGTTTGGGTTTTATTATTGTTAAATACTCAAAACCAAAAAGCAACACGCACTCCGCTACTTTGTGATTTGAAGGACAAGACAGAAAAGCTGGATTCAAACCTTCTTTCAACAGAGAGAAATCCCAGGAAGGATCCCAAAAACTACCTTCCTCATTCGTGTTGTAATTTAAAATACACCATTCACATCCAAACACACAGCTGTTTTATCAAAAAGAAGTAGCTCTGTACAATCCTTCCATTCTCAGCACAAGTACCTACTTTTAAAGGTACTGTCAGCTTTAAGGCATTTCATGTGAGGGACAATTTTTTTTTAATTATAGAAATTACATATTAAAGGTAAGGGACATACAATTTTTTTAAAACATTAGACTTTATAAATTCTCCTGCTCACAGAATGCCTTGCTACCAACAAGACTGATATAACTTACAGACCTGAAAATATACCCAGACTTCTTATTTGAACTAAGTCATTCCCACACCTGAAAGCCAACTCACTAATTGAAGGGACATTCAATCACATTACACAAGTACTTACAGCATATTTACCACGATGCTAAAGGAAAGACTGGCATTGCTACCACGCACTGCCATTGAAAACTTCTACTACCTTCCAAAGAAGGCCTTGGAAGGTTACCTGAAATTCACAGAGGATTCCTAAAAAACTATGCTTCTTTATTTGTTGTAACCACTACAGACTCTGAATACTTCTTCTGATAGTTTTCTGGGTTTTTTTTTAATTACCAACACTTTCCCGTTTTTGTATTTTTGGAGAGTGGTGGTATCCTCCACATTAATTTATCACACCCATAGAGAGCCTCCCCTCTAAAAACTAGTATAAAATATATAGATACCTTGTCCTGAAAGGGACACTTTTAGCAGGAACTTTTTTAAAAAGTACTCCAAATTCCTCTGAGAATTTCTTTAGCAATGGGGTATGTCGAAATTCAAAGTTATAAGTCAGAGAAGCAATCTGCAAGCTTTTTCATGGCATTTGGTATGATCAATTATACCGTAGTCTGCCTTAGCAAAACAGAGATGTAAACATTCAAAGGATTCTCCACGGTAGTTAGAACACTTCAGAACCAGTGACCAAAAAACAATGAAGTCCAACTATACCTCTACCCCAAGGCTCCACACCCCCAAATACAAAAATACTTGTAAATGATCCACTTGTATAACCAAATACTTCTCAGGTCTCAATAAAACTGATCTTTTAGGAGAAAAAGTTTAGCAGAGAATTGCAGCTGCAATTATTCTTTACCTTCTAAAACTGCATCTTCTTCGATACTCTTGTACTACAACTCAGGATTTATCTTTGACTCTCTTATTACCCTGAATTGACTCTTGTTATCTGGCAATCAATTACCGCTTTGAAATGAAGATCAACAGCTTCACACATTGTCAGCTTTCTACAATGAAGATAAAGTTCATTATGCAGAAGCCAGATTCTTCTTAGAACAACTCTCCACATTAGACGGAGGCCCCCTTCTCCTGGATTTAAGGCCAGCACAAACCACCTTTCACTTAAGTGAAAGCCAAACTAGTTTGGTCCGGTTTCCTTAAGGCATTTATATGCATATAGCTTTTAATGCCAAAGCAAAATACTTCAACACAGAGACTTTATCTGTTGAATAGAAAAAGACAGTTCAACAATAGCCCAAATGTAAATTGAATTTCCTGATGTGCTCCTAGTAGGCACCCAGATTTTATGACAACACACACAGTATGAGAGTTATGCCCAGTATATTTTTAGGAAAATTTGACATTAACATTGATAATATTGGCACCATGTAGTCTTCCTCAATGGCAGTAGCATCCTTTAGAACAGTAATTCTAATATCCATCTAAAAGGGCAAGGGGCAAAAAAGGCGGCAGGGGGGCAGTATACACATTTCCACTAGCAGGAAAAGCAGCCTGGAAAGTAGGGGTCTTTTTGCCCCCACAACCTTTTCTGTTTTTTCATCAAGATTCCATTAAAGGCATCAAACCAGACCTGAAACATGGTAACCATTCCAAGTATGGAAACCACTGTTTAACAGCACTGCAATGCAATCCTTGAAGTCCTTAAGTAACTGTTAATTTCAACTTGGAATATCCTAAACATGTATTTATCCTACCATGTTGATGCTCCAATAATTTAACTTCAAAACAATTGAGTATGATAGCTGTTGCCATTCTAGCATACACGTTTACCAGCAGGTAAAAGGAAAGCTTTAAAATACCAAATGCAGAACAGACTACAGAAAATTACTAAACCCAGATTTTTAAACCCTTAAGCAGTCTCTCAAAAATGAGGCCACACAACTACTTTTCATTCTTCACATTTTCTTCACATGAAGATATGTATCTGCATCCACATGTATTTCCTTTTAATTGAGTTCTTCTCTTGTTTCATTTGGGAAAAAAAACCAACCCAGACCAAAACCAAACCAACCGAACTATGCAACTTCTTTCTTCTTCCCTAGCTTTCTGAAATTCTGGGTTTTCCTTACTGCAGAACCAACTGGCAAGGACTTTTTCATTTCCAGGAAAATATGGTAATGAAGTTAATATTTCTGCCTCCAAGAAAACAAACTATTTGATAATAAACGATTATGTAGTTAGGTAAACATTGATCCAGGTGTCTTCCAGATTATACTTTCAGTGCCTTATAAATGCCAATAGAGAATAAAGTAACCCAGAACAAGTTGTCAGTCGAGGAATAGAGGAAGCACTAAAACACAAGTCTGACCAAGGCAAAAAGCATGGTAAACCAGAATACATTACAATATCAAACTGTATGGAGTGAATGCAAATCTTGATTTCTAAATTGGAAAAAATGACACCTGTTCACTTTAAAATAGAACATTTGGGCAGTGAGGTTGAGAAATTAATAAAACAAAATACAAAAAGTCACAAAGTTGACCTGTATTGCAAAACCATGTCTTGAATAGTCTCTCTTCCACTGTGTGTTTTGGGAATCACAGAGAACAGAATTGAAAACAGCCTTGAAAATGACTAATGTGCTAAGAAATCAAGTTGAGATGCTAGTACAATGGCATAAAGCCAAGCAGTTTTAATTTGAGAAGAGTTCCATTTCAAGGTAACAGCAAAAATACAGCCCACTCTTAGCAGAAGGCTTTGAAGTACATCATCATCCAAAGTGAATCACAATCCTGAAGTCAAGAAGGTCCCACTCAATCGAAATCAGCAGTCAGTAGGGCAGAGAGCAACAGACAATCTCTGAGATTTAAAGCGAAGCAAATAAAATAAAATCCCAGAACTATATTTATGTCCCGACAATAGCTACATAACCAAAGCCTAGAGGACACTACTTACCAATGCCCCAAGGTTACAGCTCATCCAAAATACTTAACAAACAGCCACAGATCACTCATGACCAAGTTTAACTGGGAGTTTAGAAATGCTTAAAAACACTGACTTCCCAATGAACAAGATTAACTTCTTTTATGGAAGACTGTGTAGCTACTACCTCCAAACAACAGGTAACATGAAAAACTTCAGGGTACTACATTCAAGTTGAAAACTTTCGCTGTATCTGAAGCTAACAGTAGCAGTAGATGAAACAGGAAAGGACAAAAATATATCCTGATGTTCTAGCAAAACTAGCTGTTCAAAAAGATTGTAAAAGGTAAGAAAATCCTAATGACAGAGAGACATATCTAAGCCCAGAGTAAGGAAAAAACAGAATCCATTTAATTAATCAAGAGTCATTTTAAAGCACAGTGAAAATGCAGTATTTCTCAGCATCAGTGAAGACTGAAGCACGTAACACAGCAGACACCCCCCTACCATTGCTAAGGTGCCTAGGTGAACTTAACAGGCTTTTCTTATTAATCTAAAGCGAGTTTTTATTCCCCAAACTGATCCTCTTAAAATGAGAAAGACTGTCCAAAAGAACAGGCAGAGGAATGCGGGCATGCAAGAGGTAACTACTGCTGATGGGAGGCTGAGGAGTAAAGACAGATAATTAGCGGACAGATCAGGCTTTGGTCGACATAAAACCTGTGGGAGGGGAATAATCTAACTGCCAAATTTTGGCCTGAAAAAGCACAACTGTGGTAAAACTGAAAGTATGAGAAAAATAAAGATCTTTACTATGAACCCAAAAAGACAGCAGTTTTTGACAAATATTATAAATTTATATCTGCTGATTACAGTTTTATAATTGCTGGATGAAAACTTATTAAAATACTAAGCAGAGAATTAAAGGTTTATCTGATGTGGAGAAAAAAAACCCCTAACACAATAACTTCCAAGCAATTTCCCATTAACTAAAAAGTTGACAATGAAATGCATTTTGGATACATTGCTGGGTTAATCAAAATTAATTCTTCTGGTGCCCAAAGAACAGGAAAATATTCCATGTCCCTTCTCTCCCCAAGATGCAGCAGTCTGTTTCCTTTTGGAAATTTTTTTAAATTACTGTAGCTCTTGAATGTTGTTTATTTCACTTGTCCCAACAGTTCAACAGTCCAGAAATTTGATCTAAAATAAAGAAAACTCTGGCTGCTGGATAGATAAGTAATTTTCTGCAAATCATTCTACAACAGAAATCAATTCTTTAACGTTAAAAAAAATCGTAATGATCTTTAGACTTCATGTCTGTGCTGCCAGTTTTTGGATTTCAATTTCGTGGCCAACAACCTGGAAAAGAGAAGTGAATTATGGAGAAATATGTTCCTGAGGGAACCCCTGCCAACACCTTGAAGAAAGACTTATGAATAAAGCACTTGGGCCAACTCCAGACCAGCTAGGAGACATTTGTGGGTAACAATTTAAGAACGTTTAATTCTCCCAGCCTTCAGCTAGGTGCTGTATTCTAGGGATCTCTTGAGGATTATGTGTCTCGTCAGATGGCTGTGGGCAGCAGAGGCAGAGATGAATTTACAAGTTGCCTACCAATGCTTGAATTTGGCAACAGACCAACAACATATACTCATGCAAGTGGGTATATGCCACAAGGATGGTAGCTCAGAGTGGGTCATTCAGAGCTCAGGGAGCAAGTGATTCATACAACGGAGAGGACAATAGATCCCCAGGGTCTGTTCTATTGTAACTGGACATGCAACTATGTCCTAGGCAATCCAGCAATGCCTTGTTTCTGACTAGTCCCTCTACCAGTCCTATCCCCTGAAAGTACAACTGAATTGCCTGAAAGCCGCACCTGGCTCAAGAGTAATGCTTGGGCCTCCTGAAGCAATGCAGAACTCTCAGAAATTTCTGAGTGACAGTATTTCCCCTATTGCATTGCATACAAGAAATTGCACTTTCCTTCGGTTCCACGAACAACTGCACAGGTGTAAATACAACCTGTTTGAGGTACAGCACAGTACCCAAGAAAGACCAACAGTAATGTAAGTAATAGAAAGACCTGAAAAGGAAAAAAAAAAGCAACAAGTGACTGAGCACCTTTAAAAATTACATCCTAACATAAAAAATGGTAACCTGTATGTCTACAACAGCTTTCAAGACTGAAGTCTAAATTAACGGTGCTGATGGCCTGAAAACTACTTAAGTTTTCTTGCAATACTCATTGTAACAATGGTATGCTATCTCATTTCAATTTTGTTCATTATTCAGAAAATGAATCAACATTTAGTTTTATTTGGCATGCAAAAACATATAATAGGTCAGTTTTTAGCCAGATTTTTCATTTTGCTGGCTTTTCCTGAAGGAATTCTTCAGCAATCAAACTTTTCTCATCTTGTCCCAGAAATTATTATGCCATTATTTTTGCAGTGTGGGGGTTTTTTGTGTTAGTGATAGGAGTTGGCAAGTATGAAATAACTAATAAAGAGAAGATAAGATATAGCACAGAACATTCAATGTGGTATCTATCTATCCATTTCCCAGACTTTCACTATAACTCCATGTTCATTGTGTACAGGAAGCGTTAGCATAGCAAATACTGCTATGAGCAACAGAACCACGACAAGGTCCTTCCTGAGTCTGTTGAATAATGCTTAATGTGATGAATGAAGGGAATGAAGGGAAAAAGAACAATTGAAAGAACATGTAGTGTATTTCCCCCGGTACTCAGCAATTGTGAGGCCACACCTTGAATACTGTGTTCAGTTCTGGGCCCCTAACTTTAAAAAGGACATTGAGGTGCTGGAGCACATCCAGTAACGGCACCAAGGCTTGGGAAAGGTGTAGAAAACATGTGCTATGTGGAATGGCTGAGCGAGTTGTTTAAGTCTCAAGGAAGCTCATGAGGGACCTCATCGCTCTCTACAACCTCCTCAAGGGAGGCTGTAGTGAGGTGGGCCGGTCTCTTCGACGGTGCCTGCAGTGAGAGGACCCAAGGAAATGGCCTTAAGCTGAGACAGGGGAAATTCAGATTAAACATTAGAAAGGTTTTTTTCACTGTTAGGGTGGTCAGGCACTGGAATAACTTGCACAAGGAGGTGGTGGATGCACCAGCCCTGGAGGTGTTTAAGAGGTGTCTGGATCTGGGTGATATATAATGGTTTCAATGATAGTGCTAGGCTAATTGTTGGACTGGATGACCTTGAAGGTCTTTTCCAACCTTGATGATTCTGTATTTCTGTATTACTAATAGATCAACGACACTTAGGAAGCTACATTTTGAAGACTGGTATCACTGTATTCTCTCCTCTCCTTTGCACACCTTAACTACTGACTTCAATAGATCAGTTCATGGGCACTGTAACAGAAACACATGCTATGCCCCACTGAAGAACAGCCCACTTGGAAGAATAATTCCCCACATCCAAAATCCCTCTCCATGTCCAGTAATCCCTTTTAGGCTCTTATAAACAGAATTGAGTTAGGCAACATCAGTGTGTACTTCCTATCTCAAAATCCCAATCTGCAATATCTTTCCCCATCACGAAAGCCCTCCTATATCAATAACACAGAAAAGCCACTACAAAAAATACACCAAGGGAAAGTAACAACAGTGAATAATATCCCTTCTGGAAATGCCCTAATTTATAAGACTTACTCTGAACTCATACAATTTGGAATTTAAATAATAAAAAATTTGCTAAAACCAGATATTTCAAGTTGTTGGCTAGAATACCACATGCAGAACGAGCCTGACAAGTCAACACTCTGAACATATACAAACTACACAGGCGATATCCTGAACATGTTCACTACAAGAAATGGTATTCATTCCTCTGAAACTTGATGCTATATAATCCCAAGTGTCACATTTACTTGCTTTTTTAAAAGGTCTGGATTCCTCACTTGCAACTGTTCTCTTATCCTGAACTGCCAAGAGTAAGCGAGGAGCACGTTCTGATTTGGCAGAAGGATACTGGTGGTTTTTCAACACCACCTACCTCTACCACTTAATAGCAAACTGCCAGAGCCAGAATGTTCCAAAAAAACAAACAGATTTGTTAACACAGTCCTCACTGACCATTTTGCACTCTTCACTGCTAAAGAAAGTGATACCAGAGACCAGGTTTATTGACTAGTTGACTCTCACCATCTAAAGTACTGCTCTAAGCATTTAGAACAAATATATACTAAAAAATAAATGCATCTTCAGTAAAACTTGCTTTTAATGACAGCATCTGATTTGAACGTCTGCTACAGTGACAGAATAATCAGAGATACAAAGCCCTCTTTTAAAGTGCTTTTAATAAAGTTTTGCTCCAGACAACTGTCAGTTCTGGCAGCAACTGGATAGCCAACTAACACATCCACCTCATGTTTCTTGCCATCTCTGACCACAATAGACTGTGCATGCATAAATGTGATCCTAACATCTCTAAAATCTCTCAAAAAGCCTTAAACAATCCTATCTAGGTTCCACGTAGCTTTCTTCTGGAAAGGGAAGATTTATTACACAGTTATAAGGTCAAAAGCAGTAACCTTTCTTCAGAGTTAAAATCAGTGTTCTGGCACTAAATACATTGCTTTATGACTGTATGCTACAAAGTTAGAAGTTGAAAGAAAATATAATGGCACCCCTTTGGGTTGCCTTTGTCAATCAAAAGTAAAACAACTCCTTGCTACTGTCCTATAGAGTAGTATCAATGTTGATGTATTACACGGTACTACTCATGCTACAATAAACAGATATACAATACACAGACACGTTTATGCTTACAATCCCCCTATAACGTAAGAAAAACCTATTTATTTTACAGAAAGTACCTACTGTCTTGGCCAAAGTTATACAAGACATCTGTGGCAGAACACTAAAAGACTGCCTGTCTACGTAGCAAACATCTGCCTCGAACACAACATTATGTCAAGAGAGATAAAAACTAACAGCCTGGGCTGCACATATGCAGGTGACGTGCTGCCTGCCTATCTCTACATCTCCCTCTTCATCTATGTAGAGAAATGTGCAGCAATTACTCTTGCTTCCAGGCAACTCTGTAAAAGGTATCCAAACAGAAAGAGCAGCAGAATTTGCCCATTTCAGCTTCATTTGCTGCAAAACCAGACGCTCCCTGTCCCCTTGGGGAAGAGGCAGCAAGCAGGAGAAGCACACTGCAAGTTCATGGGTCACTTGTTGGAGATGCAGACTAACAGGTCACAAGATAACACCAGTTTTGTGATAGTCTCAAATGCATCCCACTCTGAACAAAAGGCTCACTACATTTCATCCCTCCATTTATTTCTATGCTGAGAAGGACTAAAAGCCAGGAGCAGTCCTGAAGAAGAAACATTTACCTAGAGAAATACCAGAAAGTACAGCAAATTTTATTTGCAGCATTCAGTTATAAGGAAGCAAATCGAGAGCTCTAAACACACTAGTCCACAAAATGGCTGTTCTGCAAGAATTTAAAATGGCACAGGCCTTTTGTACATATCAAAAATAAACAGTAGCTTCTGCTATCTGAAGGAGGAGTGGAAAGGAAGTTAAAAGCAGAGGTCACCTATCGAGCAGGAACAGAGCAAGCAATGTCTCTTTCCCATAGGGCTTTTGGTTGTCACCCTCCTCAGAAAAAGTAAACTATGGAGGAAGAAATACAAGATGTGCAGCTTTTCCACAAATAAATTTTTTTGAACTTACCCATAAGGTAGACAGGCAGGCCAAAACCCCTCAACAATTGAATGGAACAAATTTATTTTTCTGAGTTACAATATCAGTCATTTAGTATTTGAAAGCTGCATTTGTGTCAATAGAAGTGTATTTCAGTTGTTAATTCCCTGAACTTTCTAATCTCCTTACTTCTGTAGCTCCTACTGCCATTTCTACCCTCATGATCTTCAAAATCTCCCGAGTACAGGCAGCCCACTGACCCTCAGGGCAAGTGCTCTGCTCCCTGGAGCACACAGGACAAACTACTGACCACAGTATGTAACTCTTAATCTATATTGTTCTTGCTGTTACATGGCGAGGAACATGTTATAAATAAGAAACTTTAAAAAAGAAAATCATAGGTCTTTCCAAATATATTCATCTATTTCACTTATTACAATGTGATCAACTAGAACATCAGCCTCCATACAGTTTTAACATCCAACATGAAAAAAGTTCATTACACTTCTAAGATTAAACTTGACAGTAAATTCACTACTAACTGTAATTACAAGATACATGAAATATTTTTGCTTTTGTACTACACCATTTTAAGAAAAAGGTATTAACCTCCAGTAACATCATCAATTTCCTCCTTTTTCAAAATACCTGTATGGCCCACACAGCATAGAAACTACAAAAAACTGAAACAAAAATAACATAGCATGTATTAATATATTTAGACTGCAGAATCACAAGATTCACCACAAACCACCACACAGCTCGTGCAACAGGGATCCTGTCCCCTCTGCTGAGCAGGCTATGCTACCTGTGAGATGGCTCACTGTTTTCTCTTGGAGGTACCCTTTCTAGGTGGTGCTCAGAGAATTTGGCAACTACCTACCGTTCCTCCAGGTTGGAACCAAACCTTGGTTGGTTGGTGTTTTGTTTTAATTTACATCTCAACCAATCCAAGTTTCACTGAACAGGGGAAAACTCATTTCCTGAAAGTCCCTTGTAGGGAGGAGACTCTCAGAACACGGCTTGACAAATTACACACACACAGAGCTGACATGTTAATGACTACACCTACATTTTTCTGGGACCTTGCAGCATTGTTCCCATTCTACAGATAGAGAAAAAAAAAAAGAGACTTATATGAAATGACACACGGATCAATAAAAAAAATTAAGTTTAAGGCTACGGGGGGAAATATTTCAAGCTTTTTACTCATTCTTCTTACAGGACAGCTACAAAGCCTGTTGATACCAAGAGTATACTCTGAATTCAGTTGCAACTTCAAGTACTGAACATTTTTAAAATTTAAAACCAACTCAGTTCACACACAAAGAAACATCCTATGTAATCATCTGTCAAAAATTCAGTTTTAGTGTTGCTCAGCATTATCATTAAAGAAATTTGCATTACAGCCATTTCTCCTATCCAAAGCTCATCATCTAATTTTAAACCAGCTTTCTTTTCTGCTATACTATCACTTTCATTCAAGTTTTAGAAGAAAAAAAAAAGAAGGGACTTTCATCCCTTTCAACTCGGTCCCTTCCTAAGAACTGCCCATCTTGCTGGCTAAGCGAACAGTCTGCAATGACATGAATAAAACTTCAAAACGTAAATGCAGTTAAATCCCTAGGGGCAACCAGAAATTAGGAAAGAGCAGAGTTATAATTCTTTGATATCACAACCTGAGAAACAAAATAATATTTTCAGGTATATGTTCAAAACATAATTCAAGATACCAGTAAAAATGCTTATCTGTAACTATCATCATGCACCACGTAGAAGCACCTGAACACTCATAGTACTACTGCCCTTTTATTCTTAAGGGCTAAGGATGTTACACTGTCTTCTGTGGACCACTGCAGGCATAATTTTAGCAAAACCAAGTGTGATCCAACCTCTCCTCCCCATCTGACAGGAGATAAAGCAGGATTCCTCCTTAAAATAGCTCACACCAGAGGCAGGGGAGTACCATGAAACCCCTTGGATGGTTAAAGTGGGCTTTGTGGAGCCTAGTTCCTGCAGCCAATTTGATAGAGATAGAACAGACCACGCTACCGGGAGGCAGCAGCACACCTTACCAACATCTGACAAATCGGGATATCTTTTATCTGGTGCACAGATCACACAACTGATCCACTTTGGGGTAACTAAGCACCAGCTAACCTCATGGAAAATGCTTTAAAATGAATACATCTATCACCAAACATATGATGGACTTAGAGAGGACCCAGAACCAGACGAGGCTTACCTCCATCAGTAAGAAAATACAAACGAGTCCTGTGCCTTACAGTTAAACACGGTAAAGGCACTGACGAGTCTCCAGGTGCACAGGGATATCTACCACATGCACCTCATTCCTGACCCCAGCCTGCTGCTTCAGCACTATCTCAGTGACAAAAGCATGGCTGAAACTTAAGCAGTAGTCACAGCCAACTGAAAAAAAAACCATCAGTAAGGAGAAAGTTTCACCAACAGCAGTTTCCCGAAGAACAAACAGGCTGAGCTGGAGGCTGCCTTCCTCGACCTGCCTGTGCCCAGCAGGAGCTACCACCGCCAGAAGGGCCAACACACACCACACGCTCCCAGAGCTGGCAGCCACATCCCTTTCAGCTCCGGCATAGCCACAGTAAATATTAACATGTGATAAAGTCTAACCACAGGAAAATTTCTAAATACAAGGTAGCAAATATCAACACAAATGACTGAGTACACTGGGCAGGTTTGGGTCTAACTGTTAAAATAAAATCACTTTAGTCTCTAATGAAGCCCTTTCCATCCCTAATAGTTAGTCATGCTACCTATTTTGGTAGTTACCTGAAACACTCATTCACTGCTTTCATCTACTGCTTTCACACAACAAAATACTGTTCTGCGAGTACTAGGTGCTAACAAGATTATTTACCAAATGAGAAAACTCCACTAAAAATGGGTTATTTTTCAGAAATAAGCTCTTCCACTCACTATCTTTGGATCATTGATACAACAAACCCAATAAATTCTATGACTCAATGGATGTAACAAAATGCATTTGTAACAACCCACCTTAACTTAAACCTAAAAAAGCATGAGCAATTTCATTAACGACTGAAAAAATACTAACAGAATCTGTTACTTCCCAAAAAAACTCTCATTTGAACTGTTATCCACAACAACCTTAAAACTGGATTCCATCTTTTCTCAAGTGGTAACTGGTGGTCAGTGAGAACTTTGACACCTCAGATAAACCACCATTCCTCTCCAGTCTTTCTAGACACAGGTGCTCGTGGCTGCGAAATCCTAACTGCATAAAACACTCACCCTCGCTGCCAGCACTAGAGCAGGAGAGCTCCTGCACGGTGATCTGCTGTGGGACATGGGAGAAGACTCCTGGGTACATCCTTGTCACTGAGCTCACCTCCAGGTGAGCACGGGAGGTTGAACATCCAGAAGGTTCCTCTCCTACTGCACTGACCCCCACTCCCTGTATCTAAAGACTGCCCTCCCGCCAGCAATATCAACAGTGCACACAAATAAAAACTGAGGAGAAGGACCAGTGCTTAGAGAAGCACAGGGAAAGCAGAGAAGCAGGACGGTACTGGAGCCTTGCGGCCCAGCATCAGTCAGGAAGCAAAACTGGCAGTGGGAGAAGGCAGGCTGAGTGACCTGGTGCTGTAGGAGAGAGCACACATCCCACCCGGGGTCAACAGGGATGGTGGCACACTGCCAAATTCTACAACTTCTGATAGTCACTGGTATTACTGCCTCATTGCTTGCTTGCTTCCCTTAGAAAGATGGGATTTCAAAGCCACAAGAACAATATACAAAAAAAGTCAAAATAGCAGTAAAAATGTCCCTTTTTTTTTTTTGAACAAACTCGAAGAGAAAGATTTAAAGGAAACAGCAGGAAGGTGGTGTCAGACGCTGGCAGAGACTGATGCCTGTTGTTTGCACTTCTCTGGAAGAAAAAAAACAAGTGAAAGGCTCAGAGAACAGCATGTTGTGATTTAGCCAAGAGAACAAATCAGGTCAAGTAGCAATCACACAACATGGGGGGGAAAAAACCCAAACCCTATCACTACTAAGGTAATTTACTGGAGATTATTTCATTGTCATAGCTTCAGTATGTCATACCCAGATTATGATATATGTTGCAAGTATAACAAATAGGGAGCAAATACAAGAAATACAGTATTAATGTATCATCTAATGCACAACCAGGCTGTTGTGAACTTTACACTTTCTGTTCTTCTGTTTGAAAGCAAACAGCAATACCAAAAACTAAAACTCATGATATGGCAAAACTAGCATGATTAATCCGGATGCCAAACTTTGTACCATCTGCAACCATCATCGGGTTTAACAAAATTACATATTTGAAAAAATGACACAAGTTCTTAAGAGGTATGTAATAATAAACAACAGGAATTTAGAACATTTTTACTAAAAAGCAGCTGAAATCTTTATGTAAGTTTAGCTTGTTTATGAGACTGCTTTGTGAAATTCAGGGTCCTAACAGAAACATTAGTATTCCTAATGATTAAACAGTTCCACTGAGACAGTGGTTTGTGTATATAGAAAAATGTGTACATTCAGGACATATAAAACTGCCGCTTCCTTAATAGTAACCCCTTGCATGTTCTGGATATGGCAGCATGTATCAAGCAAGCAAGTGGAAAAAATCATGTACGGATGCAGAATACAAAGTACCACCTAACAAGGAAGACCAACATGATATTTGCTTTTCAGTTTGAATACTGGTATAACTCCTCTTAGGCATTACTTGTATCACAATCATTTAATAATATAGTTTAATTACAAAGAGGCAATATGCAATCTGATTGTATAAGTAAATTAAATAAGCAATAAACTTCAAAAAAACAACTACATATTGAGGCCATAACATACACAGCAAAAAGTGCTTTTTTAATCTCCTTTAAAAATTCCAAACCTGCATCTTCAAGAATTACTTCTAATTGAATCCTACAGTAGCTTTAAAATATTAAAATCCCACTCCTCATAGTGAACCTTCATAAGACTAAGAACACAGGTACTATAACAAGAATTACTCCACTTTATTCAAAGCTGAAGCTTGTAGAAAGCTTACAAGAGAGCGTCTTACCAAAGCTTAGTACCATGAATAAAACTACTGAAACTACATCATGACATTAATGTAATAGTCAGGAAGTTTCTAAAACATGTATCAAAGACACACCAACCACTCCCAAACAGCCGCCAGCTCAAGGAATAACTGAATTGCCAAAAAAACCCTGAAAAAAACCAACCAAAACCCCTAGTAATACTGATAAAACCAGTCTTTATAATCACTGCTATCACAGTTAAAACGTAAAAACTTACTTTATGAAGATAATCACATCCCCTAGACCACCACCACTCTTGAGTATTCTACTGATGTTAAAGGGATTATTATTATTAATAATGTGTGGATTTTATTTTCAATTGCTTTATAATGAAAATACCAACTTCTTAAAGGACACTACTTTTCTCATCACTTTTACTAAGAATAACCTAAGAAATAACAAAGGCTGTAACATCCTTGAGGGGCAAAGTAGTTAGCAAGAGGGTATTAGGACACACAATAAAAAAATTGGCTAAAGTACTGTTGCAAAATTTAGGACAAAACTGTGGAACCTATGAGAACATAGCATTAACTAGAAAAAAAACCCCAATATTTACCAAATACAGCTATGCAGTGTACAGGTCGGATTTGTCTAAGTCACAGGAGTGAAAAAAAGCGGTATTACAAATCCTACTTGTAGCATCATCTGAGTTTGTCTCCATAGAACCAAGAGGCCGAAGAGTTCCACGGTGGAGAATGGAAATGGGAAACACCTCTGTTGTTCAATCTACATCATCTCAAGAGCATCACAGACCCACAGAGGGAAGACCAGGATTTAAATTATACTGTTTCAGACTTGCACGACTTATGAAACTCGTGTATTTATTGTAAGATTACTTTCCAATTTCTCGCTCTTCAGCATATAGTTCAGAAGTTTGTTTACTTACAAAGAAAAAAAAAAATGCAAGCCATCAAAAGTTACAGATGCAAGACAGAGCTTGAAGTATCTGTATGCTTTCAGTTCAAGGTAGTTACAAAAGTGAATAGCTAAAATGCTGGGTGTATGTGACATCATACAGTAATTTTTCTAAAAGCAGCAGGATTTCCTTTATTCCTCAAAAAAACCTGTTATTTTTCTCTTACAGGTATAGATCTATTAGAAGTCCATAGAAACAGAATCTAGTACTCCTCAATCCCCCAAATAATTATGGTCAGGCTTCACTTCCTGTAAAAGGCACTCTGGAGTTTATTACCACCATCCCCATCTCCTAAAATCTGAAGTTCAGAGTCCTTTGTTCTTAAGGGCATTATAAAGAAAGCACTGCAGCCTTAAGTTTCAACCTATTTAAAACTGCAGATACGATGAGGCAAGATACATTGCTTAATGCTCCTGCTGCCACCTCTCAGCAAGCAGAGGTGGACCCAGGGAATACCAACCTTCTCCGTGACTTCCAATTTCACATAAAGGCTCCAGTAAATTAACTTTCCCACTCCAAAGTGATCAGATTCCTGTCACAATTGTGTAGTCACTCAACAATCCCTAGTTTCCCCTCTAAATCCTTGGAGGACAGTTGTCAGCTTCAGAGTCTCTCCAGATAAAACTACTGAGCACAAGGCAGGCATTTTTTCTTATTTGTGTATTTTAAAAACACGCTTCAGCACCAAATGCTTAATCAAAGCTTGGAGCAATAAGTTTATGATCTATTAAATTCATAAAAGAGAAAAATTGATTCAAACATTATAAACTTTAATGCTCTGCTGGCAGCTAGACCATCACATCACTGGAAGCTGTGGGTGAGCTGCCTGAATTGGAGTTTTGAAGCACTTGATCAGCTCTCACCAGCAACTGCTTCGGCCACTTTCATTTGTTCAACCACTTCAACAGTTGGTTCACTCAGAACTGCAAAAGAGCAACCAACAAGTTGGAAAGCAGGAATGCCTGGCTTTCTCTTCCAAATGATGGACAAGAAGGACTGGTGACTAGATTTGATCTATTAACTCCAAATCTCGTAAGGCATGGTGACCAGAAGTAATTGACTCATTTCACAAACTACAGCTAATTCTCCTTTATCTGTTTTAAATGCAAAGCACATTTGGATATATTTGTTTCTTATTATGTACATGCACAATTAGAATTCATTTTATTTAACTAAGTTAGCTAAAAGCTGTCTAAAGCACAGGGAATTATGTTTCTTAAACATTAAGAATCTAAGCTGCATAACTCCTTAAATAAATGCATGTAGATGTGTCCCCTCCTGCCTAAAAAGAGGTATGACCAAATTAGACCAATTAGAATCAACTTTTCTTTAGGAAAAATAATTAAGCACAAATGCAAAATAAAATTAAAAACAATTATTTAATCAGGGTTTCCTGCTCACTGATTTAAGTCATGATTAAAATTAATAATACAGTCACTCAGATTTCAGTCAATCCCTCCAGCATGGACCCATCCCAAAGGGTTGCAGAGTCCCAGTCTTCCCCCAGCATCTTCAGCACATCCAACTTCACTTAAGACCTTCTGCTCCCTTCTTCCAGGACTAAGATTGAGGTGGATTAAGGCTTACAAGCAGTCATGTTCCTGCCACCTACCACATCCTCCCCAGGGAAAGCCTAGGTGCCAAGATTTTTCTGCTGCTATACCCCAGCACTCTGCTCAGGAATGAAAGAAAGGTGCCTGGGAAGGAAGCAGACCCTTACTTCCTATCCTAAACAAAGCATCTCACTAAGGATGGAGTCAAGATGACGGGAAATGTAGGATCCAAAATACCTTCTGATGCTCACTAACACTTCCCTACTGCTAGTGAACTTTGTCCTTAAGTACTGCACATGAAGTGCAGTACTTGTTCCTTGTTATTTTCAGCAACTAGTAGAAGTTTTCCACTTGCAACACCTGAAAAACTGGGTTATATTATGGTGGCCAGCTTCTGTTTAACTGCTCTCCAATGATCACAACTGAAGTACTGGCATTCTCAACAGAAACCCTGACCACTCTACTTCCTCTACCCACCTTCATATATCCACTCAGAGCAATTTGGCAAACCAAATTTCCCTTTTCCTCTTTTACAGCTGAAACACACCAAGCCAAACAGAAAGAAGTTCATAAGGCTTTTCTTCCTCCCACTTGTGTCCTTTTGCGCTTTTTAGCTACAGCTCGGGAAATATTCTACTGCATAAACACTGTTTACTAACTTCAACATTTTTTTCTTGTGTAAAAAAGCTCAGCATGGAAGCAAAAAATTTAGTATGAGAGTAAATGGATTGGGAGCAAGTACTACTTCAAAACGCAACCTTATACCAAGAATACAAAAAGCATAAAGGATTATTTAAGACTGTCATATTTCCATAATCTCAATTCTTAAGGTAGCAAAATTCTATAGAACTAACTTTGATCATGATGCACACATATATGGTAGTGTTTCCCAGGAGTCACAACAATATTTTGCAACCATTTAGGATTATCAGGCTCTAAGAAAACCCAAAGAAATGTAAGGACTAACTGCAGACCACAGTTATTACTAACAAGCAAGTTTACTTCAGCTTGGTGGAGAAAAAAAATTACCTGCTGAAAGAAAAAGCAAACCAGAAAAAAACAAACAGGGAAAAAAAAGAATGAGAAAAATAACAAGCTTTTTATTTGAACAGAGATAATAAATAAAAACATGCTGTCCTTATATTGATTCTCTCTTCATTTAAAATGGAATAGGTTAATAGGAAATTCCATTCCAGGCAGAATAAAACAGAATTAAAACAAAACAGTTGGCCAAGGACTAATTTACTCTATTTGCTACAGCACTCGCCTTTTAGAAAACCAGATTCTAACAAGGATCTGTACTAAAAAAGGTTTCCTTTTCCCTTTCTCATTTGGACATGCTACAAGATCTCCTAAGCATTTGGCATAAGCATCAGATTACTATGAGAATCACATCTTCAACAAAACCAGCAATAATATCACAAGCTAGAATTTGTGTGTATCACTGGCACAACATTAATATCAGACAACACCTGCTCATGCTACAGCCAGCCTAAATAACCTCTTATGATTGCTGTGCTCATTCTGAGTAGAAATATGCCATCATTTTTAAATATAAAAAGTGTTCCTGTTCTTCCCTGCCCCCATATAAACTGCCCAAATCCATAAAATTTTTACAGTTGAATTATAAAAATCAACAAACTTAATGAGAACTTACTGTAAAAGCAAATAAAGTAGCTGAGGTTTTACACTACAAGCAAACAACAGAAAACAACAACTCTGGAAGTTTTAATACGATTCAGGTTGCTTTTGTGTTCATGGACTAATATATTGTACGTAGCATACAGATACAACGTGGCATCTAGAAGCATTTTCTAGACTGGAAACTTAAGGAAGAAATAAACTGTACCTTTGTGCTACAAAGGTATACAACAACTACCATCACATTTTAGGTAACAATAAATACAAATTATACATATTTATCAAATTCTAGGAAAAAAGTTACCAACAAAATTTGCTACCCATACAACATAACTTTTCAAAGACTGTCAAATACAAGGCATAAGTTTATTTACTATTTTGCCATCATATATTAATTTGGACTCAAATCTGAAAACCGAAATTTGCATTCCCGTGGTGTTAATTCAAAGCTCTATTTGGCATTCTATTTTGCTTTTAGCAGAGTATTGAAAGCCAACAGCACAGACAAAAAATAACTTACAAAGCATCATGCTTAATCACCAGACACTATAGCACTGCCCAGTGAGCCAACCATATCCTGGGCTGCACCAAAAGCAGCGTGTCTAGAATGTGACAGGAGGGGATTCTGCCCCTCTACTCCACTCTGCTGAGACCCCACCTGGAGAGCAGTGTTCAGCTCAGGGGCCTCAACATAAGGACATGGACCTGCTGCAAGAACCCAGACAAAGGCCACAAAGATGATCAGAGGGCTGGAGCATCTCTGCTATGAAAACAGGCTGAGAGAGTTGGGGTTGTTCAGCCTGGCGAAGCTCCAGGCAGACCATACAGCACCCTCCAGTACCTAAAAGGGGGCCCTATAAGAAAGCTAGACAGACTTTTTACAAGGGCATGAAGGGACAGGACAAGGGACAGTGGCTTTAAACTGATACCAAGTAGACTTAGATTAGATATTAGGAATAAATGATTTATTTTGAGGGTGGTGAGACTCTGGAACAGGTTGACCCTCTTGCAGTTGTGGAGCTGGGCCTACTGTATCCCTGGAAGTGTTCAAGGCCAAGCTGAATGGGGCTTTGAGCAACCTGGTCTAGTGGGAGGTGTCCTTGCCCATGGCAGGGGGTTGGAACTAGATGATCTTTAAAGTCCCTTCCAACCCAAGGCAATGTATGGAATCTCTTCTGACTCTCTGCCTTGTCGTTCTCCATTTACCAAACAGCACTTTGCAGGTATGCGCTTCAGTATTTTTAGTTACGCACATAAAGCAACTGTCAAGAAGTCAAGAAACTTCAAACAGGAAATTGTGTGACTGCAATTATGTGAGCTGTGGCACACGATTCAGTCATACAATCACACATACAGTATGTAAAATAATACCGCATAACAGTACTCCTAAATTCCTGATAACATCTACTGCAAGGCTCTTAAGTGACCACATATACCACATGTAAGTTATGGGTATATAAAACAACGGACAGAATTAAATACATTTACAAGCTACACTAAAATGCAAACAAGAGATAGTTCTTATACAGTAGAAATGTGCAGGTGCAACCATACTCAAGTCCATCCCAGTCTTTTCATTTCAAAACCTCAAAACATAAATTCAAATCAATACAGCAAAGCCATGAGGCCACTCCAGATCAAGATACAGAAGATAACATCCAATGGAAAATGTTGCTGCAATGTTGCAGCACATTTTAAAAGAATAAAATTTTTTAAAAAATGTTATTTTCACCTGTATTTTCCAAGTAGTCTCTTTTGATACTGACAAGGTATTGCCATTTTTTTAAAAATGAGTTTGTGCAATAGTTATATATACCAGAGCTTTTCTTTTTTGCTTTTTTCCTATTAGAGATTCAGAAAATATTTTTAGAACTTCCTAAAGGTTGTTGCAGGCTTCTGCTCTTAATAAACGAGAATGTTCAAATGCCCATGTGAGACATGAGAGCTGATACCAGACCTTCAGAGGTGAGGTCAGATCAACCACGGCACATGCAGTACACTCTGTGAAGGCCTGTACTTCCAAAGGCAACAGGGACATAACTCTCACAGGAGCCAACCAAAGGGATTTTAATCCACAAACACGAAGGCCAGGCTGGGAAAGAAGCTCTGCACAAGCGCCAAATGAGCTGTATCGGTAAATATTACCCACTCAAAATTGGCATCAGCAGTGATGCAGCTGTGATCCAGTATATGGGCCAGCAGCCCTGTGCATTGCTCCAAAACTCACAACCTCCGTTAACAGCACAAGGTATCACAAGTTTAGAATTGATGACGGCACAGGCTCCTATAAACACACTACACTGCAAATACAGCATGCTTATTAGTTCGATCTAGGATCAATCTTTCACATATATAAGCCAATGTCTATGAATATACCGATGTATTTATATTCCAGGGCCTACTGATTTCCGGCAAAATACTTCATTGTAAAATGTATATACATAAAGTAAGATGTGTTGATAACATCTCATAAGCATGAATGCAAAACATAAACCCAAGCATGGCAGCTTATGCTCATTTTCAAAGAGAGCTACCTAGTGAGGACATACAATTAAATGCAACCCGGGAACACCATGCAAATACAATACGTTATAGTACCAGGCAAACACCAAGGTTTTGATTACTTTTAACACCATAATCTGTATTAGAGGATGCAAATTACAGTATCCAGAAAAATCCAACAGCATGAGTTGTAAGAAAAAAATGTAAAAAGCATCATCATCATATTAAAAATGAGTTTCACAAAAAATATTTTTCTTGTCTCAGTGGAGGTACTCAAAGACCACCATTTTTTGTTAAAATAAAGATACATAATTTATGCTGCAATAATCATTTCAAGCTTGTATAGCAGGTATTTGAAATACACCCAAAAATATCCTGCCTATAGATATTACATGCATGCATATTCGTAACAAGAGTTGCAACACTGAAGAAACCTACTCTCAGTAAACTTAAAACTACGAATTTGGCTGGTGATTGTCATTTTTCTAACAGCTTTGGCTTCCCAGAGAAGATGAGCACAAAATGCCTGCCACTTTACTCAGCATCTTTAACATGTACCGTAATTCCTTCCCAGGTATTTTCTAGAGCATTTCACGTCCATCTACCTGCAGGAGCGTGTGCAAAAGTGACACAGAGTGATACAAGTCTGACAACTACTGGTGTGGAAAATGGAGAAACCGGACTGTGTTATACATTTTCAGGATGTCGAATCCCTGTTACCAAGCCCCTAACATTGCTTATCAACCCAAAAAAAAAAAAAAAAAAAAAAAAAAAAAAAAAAAAAAAAAAAAACACACCAAGAAAACCCAAAAAGCAAGCAAGCAACTACAGGAAGACCTAAAAAACAAAGAGTCCCCATCTTCGCAACTATTTCTATTTTAAGTTAGCAAGTTTCCTGTTTGGGCGATGACGTTTTGCAGATGCTACAAGAAATGCTACGTAGTATTCATTAAACTGGGGCAAATCAATTAAAATTATACAACTGCTCGGTATGCAAGTATCTGTGCATAAAAGTTCTCCTCCGCCACTAACCGGCGTTCAGCAAGTAGTTATTTTAGCTAAAAGCGCCGAGCAACTCACTTGCTGTATAACTGCTACATCTTGTGGCAACACATTTCAACACAAGGAGGAAAAGCAGACAATACCCGAAAGGGAACAGCGAAGGGACTTGTTTGCTCATAACCTTCATACAGATATTCCCTGCAAACACCCACAACACCCTGCTGTCGCTGTCGGTGTAACACAAGAGGGGAGGAGCAGGGGAGGGAGGAGAAAAATATTATCATCGAAGGCGTGATGGAGGACAGGAGAAAGTTGCAGTCATTCCGTGGCGGCCGCAAGGCGCCCTGTCACTTCTGGCCGCAAAACCGGCCGCCCCCGAGGGCGCTTTCCCCACGGGGACGAACCTCCGGTGTCGGCCCCTCTCCTTCCCACCTCCATGATGCCAAAAGTGCCCAACTCCCTCCAGCAACAGCGGCTGCATCCTCCAGCGCAACACTTCTACTTAGCCGCTGACGGAGGGGAGCCTATTTCGGGGAGGACGCAGCGAGCGGCCGCCCGAGGAGACGCGAGCGGCTGCGGCAGGCGGACGGCCCGGGGACGGAGGGAGCACGGAGGGTCCCCCTCCGCGGCCCGGAGCGGGGGGAACAACGAGGCGCCGCCGCACTGACGAGCGGGCGGGGGCGGCGGGGCCCCTCTCGCCCAGCGCCCGAGGCTCCGCTCACCGCCACCGGGCCCAGCGCTGACCCCGCGCCGCCGCCGGGGGCACCGGCCTCTCCCGCCACCGCTCCCCGGCAGCCCGGGACCGGCCTCCGGCGGCGGCGGTTGGGCCCCTCCCCAAGGGCCGGGCCCCCCGCGCAGCCCCGCGGCGCGCTGGTTACCTTCCTTGGGCGACTTGCCGAGCGGCGCGCCGTGCAGCTGGGAGGCCGCCGCCGCCGCGGAGCAGCCCTGCAGGCTCGGTGGGGACGTGGAGAGCCGGGACCAAGATGGCGGCCCCTCCAAACTTCCACTGCTACTTTGGACACTCATCAAGCTACTTTCCTGGAGCCCGGCAGCCGCCGGGGGCGGCGGGGAAGGCGGCGCGGCGGGGGGACACCCAGCGCCGCGCTCATGGCCGGGGGGCCGGCCCGACACCGGCGCGGGGAGGCCGCCGGCAGGGAGCGAGCTCCGGAGGCAGGCGGGGCGCGGGAGAGACGGGGCGCGGGGCCAGCGCAACCTGCCCGCACCTCTGCACTGCGTCGCCGCCGCCGAGCAGCCGCCTGTGTCTGAGGCCAACCTTCCCCGCTGCCGCCGCCGCTGCCGCCGGGGAGGGGAGGGGAGGGCGCAGGCGGGGAGGGGTCATGCGCAAACACGATCGCGAGCCGAGCGAGCGCCGCGCTCCGCCGGCGCCCAGCCGAGCCCCGCCGAGCCGGAGCCGCCCAGGGGCGGCCAGCGGGAGCGGCGCCAGCCGCGCACGCACCTGCCCCCAGCCCCACCGCGCCGCGCGGCCCGAGGGCGCCGGCCGCTCCCGCCTCCTGCCCCGGGCTGGCCCGCAGCCGCCCGCCGGCTGACCTCCCTACCCGTGCACGCCCGTTCCGCGGCGCTGCCTCCCGCCCTTGCCCAAGCGCGCACCTTCCGCGCCGCGGGCGGCCCTCCGTTGGCCGCCCCGGCCCAGCCGGAGGGGGCTCCCCTGAGGCCGCGGCGCTCCCCTCCGTCCCGGTTTCCTCGGCGGCACGGTCCGCCCGTGCCCCCGCACCGACCGCCGCGCCTTCCCCCGCGCCCCGCCGCCACGGCCATGGTGGTGTCGGGGCGGGGCGGCGGGGGCGGGAGCGGCGGCGGAGACGGTACGCGCGGCTGCAGCGGCCGGGGCCGGAGCCGCGCCGCCCGGCACCTCCCCGGCGTGCGGCCGCGCGGGGCGAGCCCAGCCCGCTGCTGCGGGAATGCGGGCGGCAGCGGTGGGGCTGAGCGGGCTCTTCCCGGCGCGGTCCAGGTGAACCTTGTTTTGGCAGCATCTCCGGGCGCTCTGGGGCGCCTGCTGCTTCTCAGTGTTCTTCTTTTCCCGGACAGGACTGTGTGGCAGCAGAGACTCGGGGCTACTCGGGAGAAGCTGATGCCCCGAGGGAGAAGGTTTTGGCCGCTAGTCGCAACCTGCTTCGCTGCGGAGCGGGAGCTCCCATCGGATGAACTGGAAGTCGAGCAGTAGCCATGTACCAGGCCCACCACCTCACCCGCTTCAACCACCAGGCTGGGGTTCCCAGCTGGGCACCAACGCCGACCTGGCAAATTTCTAAATTGCCTTGAGTTTAGAGACTAAAGTGCAAACTTAGCCGAATTTTTCAGTTTTTCCTTCTTTAAAATTAACATAATCATGACTGGGAATGTGAGATATATGGAAAGTCATTCAAAGCCTTTTAATTTACCAATGCAACTTAAGGATAACGATGACTTTGATTACTTAACAAAAAATCACGGGTTGCAGATATATTGCATTTTGTGTATATGAAGAATATATTCACCACTCAGGCATGGCGCTTATTTTGTGGTTGCAGTGTGGAGACATCCTGGCCATCTACTAACCTACTTTCCCCTCTATTTGAGAATGACAGGAATAGATTACTAATGTTGGATTGCAGCTCTGTGCACAACTCACATATTACTAATTCTGTCTCTTCCTTTTAAAGTGACATCTGTCAAATTATCTAAGATCTTCACCTCCCACAAGTATACAGCATAGCTGCAAATTTCCTTGCAATTTGGTATTAACTTAAAGTAAAAATTAGTATGTTTACTTGCTAAACAAGTCTGTTCCAGGACATATATTTAGTAACAGCTGTACTCTTTTTTTTCTTTTTTCTTTTTTCTTTTTTTTTTCAGAGAGAAGTGATCTGATATTTCAACAAGGACTTGCTTCTAAGGACTTGATCCTAAAGACTTCTCTGACTTTACCTAAGCAAGTCACATCAGGAAATTTCCAGTACTGGGGCATGAAGTAAAACAGTGCTAGTTCACTCTGACTGCAATATTAATACTTAGCAGCTGGCATAGAATATTCTTGCCAGGTTAAAACTAAAAAGTATTCGTAATTCCACAATCCATATGATAGCATAAGTGAACATGCACCTCGTTTCCTGTTGAATATATCCTGCTGCAGCATGCTGCTTTTAAAATCTGCCAAGTAAAAAGTAGTAAGTGAAAGAAATTGTCTCTTTGTTTATAGCCCTTTGCATCCACTTAATACTAACCCCTGCTATCCTTACAAAACCATACATAAGCAAGCATTCTTTCTGCCAGTTTTGCTTTGAAACTGTTGCCTACAAATCATTCCACTGACATAGTTGAGACTTCTTGTTTAAATAAATCATTACTTGCTTTGATTAGAGGAACGGGACACAATGAAGAAGATCCCATTTATTACTTCGATCAGACATGCAGTTTAACTATTGTAAAAATGCTGAAGTGTCTTTTTTTTGTCTATTTTCAAACATTAACACTATGAAAAATAATCATATCTTTGCCATCTCATAATGTGACAACACCTCATTGAGGGACCAGGAGTAAGTGGGCATGTACTGCAGAACTTCCCAGCAGAGCACACAGTAGCTGCTGAAAAATATGGGTTGAGTCTGCATTTTGTAGCATAGCAGAGCTGTATCTCTTGGTTTAATGAGTTGTTGATGTAGAGACTGAAAGCAGAGTGTGAACTATACAGGTCATCTCCAGATGAGACAAACCTATATAACTTCAAGAATACATGGAGCTGGGTATATTTCCCATCTTTAGTTTACAGAAAACCTACTTTCTTCTTAGTGAGTTAGACCTGACACTGATTTTAATGTACCCCTTTATTTGTAAAGCCACATTGCTTCAGTGTTACCAATTTAATAGTACCATGGCAGGAGAGAACACCTTCGTTAGTACCTTTCAGAAATTTCAAATTTCAAAATACTTATCAAATAACATTGTAAATGTACATAATGCTTTTCCTTGAATTTCCTGTCTTTATTTTGCAATAAAACTTTATGATCCAGTGGCCAGAGAGATGGTCTTTCTCTCACAGTCGTGAGCAGTCAGCATCACCTGCCCAAAATGTTAAAAACTAAATCCAACTCAAATAGTACTGAGTATTACTCTTTTTCAAAAATATAATAAATATTAAATCTTTCCTTCTAGTTTTTAGGAACAGGATAGCCAACTATCAAGGTTTCTTATGTGAACACTGCATGCCATCAACATCAGGCATAACTTGAGATAGTAGATACACAGAAATCAACTTTCAGTGGGATTGTACCGGATGACAATGAATAAGGTGCCACACACCTACCTACATGGGAAAATTTGATTCCAGGTGAAGCCCCAGACAATTCGTTTAGTTTTGCTAATTCCTAAGGAAGAGGACCTCAAAATTCAGATCAGAACAGAGAGGAGTGAAAAGCCTGTGTGCTGTTTTTCTCATGTGTCAAATGAAAGTTAGCAAGGTTTATCACAGTAGTAACTCTCTCATTGAGGATGGTTGAAGAACAGAAAAGCATAAGGAATTTTACTTATTCCAAAGATAAAAAAGCAACAAAAATCCTGAAAAACCTGAAAACGGTAAGAGCTTTCAACTTTGTCACTGGAATTATCTGTGCAAGAAAATTTTATCACAGTAAGTTCCCAATCTCTAGGAAGTAAGAGAAGTTAACTGGCAGATAGCAAAGGAAGGTACTTAAAGAAAAGTATTAACGGTCTGAATAGCGACAATAAGGAAGACTACAGCAGGAGTGAGTTTTTGAGACATCTACATTGCATCTATAAAGATTACTGTGCACTCAGGTCAAATGTCAATTAAAAATTTTTCACATACATCCTTTAGAGAACAAAGAGACATAATTTCAAACATGACACATAAAATCCAGAGTTTATCCCAGATGTTCTCAAGGAAGAATATGCTATGATTGTGGGACCAGTTACAGAGACATGGCAGTTTCTTCCCTATTCTGAGACCTTCACCTTCACTGTTCACAGGCACCAAATACAGTTTGGTGTCTTCATGAAAGATATGTATCTAATAATATCAAATAATACATGCTCTTAATAACTGCATATATCTTACTTCTCTTTTTCCCACCAAAGTCAATTTGCTATTAGCTGGCTTAGGTTTCATGCAAGCAGCAGATACTGCAATACCAAGGCGTAGCAACTGACCACACCAGGTAACTGATTATATGAATAATGTATGTTTACAAATAGGTCCCAAATAAGACCGTTTTAAAATTAAATCAGTAATTAGAAGAAAGGCCTCAAATTCACGAGATTATTGGAAGAAGTAGAGATAGAAGAGGAACTTGATTTAGCAGGCTGGTACTTTTAGGAATGAAAGTCAAGAGTTATGAGAAATTACAATATCCTTGGAAAAGTAGTAAACTATATGCTTCCAAACTGAAATCAGTCTCTATCAGCTACAAATCAGGGAAACGTTAGGACTCAGATAGCATTAGGGTCTTTACTTCTGATGCTTTTGGCATCTGTTTTGCCTATAACTTTCTTCCATCATCTTGGACTTGGTGCAAGACAGTAGAGCAACCAAGACTTAGTATCCTTTGGTTTATCCCCTCAATTATTTGTAATGCCAGTGAAACAGAAATTTCAAATTCTTTGTTAGTTCCCTGTCAGCCTGGCACTGGGTAATAGACCCGTACTGGTATTTCTTAAAGCATAAGCTATTACAGTATGCCTCACTGTATATTTGCCAATATTTATGAATTTTATACATAAAAATATGTATCCACATGTATTCACCTATCCCATATGTAGAAAGACCTACACACATCCTATAACTATGCCAACACCAGCAGCCAATCTGATTTAACTAACATAGTAGAAAAATAATCTTACAACTAAATAGACACACTGGTGCAGCAGCTTGTGTAGAAAATGCCTAAATTATTTCATCATCAAAATTAAGTATTTATGACATTTCTAGGTTAGATGTAATGTAATATGCTGTGAAAACATAATAGAAAAAAGTACTGTCTTCTGTCTTGGTGAATGCTGGAAGTTTGTAGCTCAAACACTCTGTCCTTCCTTCTCCTAACGCAACTGAGCACATGTATGGACCCTCCCTGTATCAGACCAACAAGCTCCTGGCCAGTCTGGGTTGGAATAATGACTAGTATCTCCCAGTCTGTGTTCTGTAGGTCAGAAGACTCAGAATGCAGTTTTGGCACAAGGTAAAATGCCATGTGACTGTGACAGCAAGTGCATTGCTGTGATAGAACGCCGTCTCAGATTGGAACAGCTTCTGCACCTGTTTCTCACAAAGCATTTCTATTTATGAGCAAATAGAAATGTTGCAATTGTACTAACATTAATTTTAAAGTTTAGTTAAAGTTTTCTAAAACTGGTTTAGTGCAATAACACTTTTATAGGAAAACGTGATTTTGATCTCCATTAAATCAATTTTGAGGCTCACTGAATTAGAGCTGTCTCCTTGAGCCATATACTGCACTACATGCTTTATAATATTTTTAATATTGGTATTAATATTGCTGGCAACTCTGAGTTGAAAGGTAACAAAACCTTACATAAATAATATACAAGAGTATCTTCCCTACCAGCATATCAAGATGCAGAGAGGCTAAAAGGAAAACAATGTTATCACATTAAGCTTACATTTAAGAAATAGACACAAACACTATGTAAACACAAATCTATTTTTATAATCTATGTGATTGTCATAAACAGCATTTATTATACCTTTAATATCATCACCATTAGTCTGATCCAGTGATCCACCTCTGCTGTAATGATTTTTGCTCCAAATCTCCATGAAGCCCGCAAACAGCTTCCTGTCAAACCAAACACAAAAATTTAATGGAATTTGTGGGGGGTTTTTGCCATAGAAATGTTCCTTTTGACTTCAACTCTAGCTACTTTGATTGTTAGCTACATTCTAGTCAGAATCAAGGAGAGTTTTACAATCTTCTTGTTTAAGTCATTTTAATAAAAAATAATTTGGTTTTAAATGTTCCCCAATGAAGAAATAAAAGAAATCATCTTGATGGATGCTACACTCACTTTTTTTCCCCACCTGTCTGTTTTCATTTTATTATATTACTTTTCTTCCCATGTCCCTTGCAATCTACTTGTCTGCTCTTCCCTGCAATTTTTCCTACACTCAGACTATTCCTTTTACAATGCTGCTCTCAGGTAAACAGGCCCCTCTTATCTGTCAGGCTTCCTCTCCATGTTTTTTTTAAGCTCATGCTTTTCCACACATCTTTCATAGTTCTGTCTCACTCTTTACACCTTATATCTTCTTTCCTGAAGTATCTGTCTTGCCTGGAGCTTATTTTGTTGCCTTTGATTTTAAGCCATGAGAGGCAGACAGTGTTTGCAGAGAGCCATGCCTGTATGTGGTTTCCAATAGCAATGGGGCGTGTCTTGATGTTTTTTTCAGGCAAGAGTCTTACCAGTTTAAGGGGTTCAGGGTTTTTTGTAATTGTTGAATAAGGCCTTCTTTGTTTGGCCACAAAACATCAACATTAAGCCTGGAAGATGATTAAATATTATATACTAAAATAACAGTATTCTAATTACAAATTCTCTGCCTCTGTTCCCTTCCAGCTCTAGGTGAGCTGGTCTGCTGCATCATTCTGCAATGCCCCCTGTGCTGGGAATAGGGGAGCTGCTTTTCTCCAACTGTTCTGACAGCCACTCAGTTCAGTGTCCTATCCCTTGTTCTGTCCAAGCATAGATCCAAAAAAAGATAACAGCCCCATAGTCAGCAGATTTGGAGCAACCTTTCTTTCAGAGTACTGAGATTTCAGACAGTTGAGGGGATAAGAGAGAAAAGGCTATTTTGCATAGTTAGCTCATCAGTTAATACTTCCTAATGAGAAAAAGGTGGAAGATATAAACACGAAACTGATCACAAAACAATAAAATTAATGATGCCAAAGAAAGCATAGAGTGACAGAAAGAGTATGGGCTACCAAAAGTGGATTTTTCTTGGCTTACGGATTGAATGGGTGGGTAGATCTTTCGGAAGAAATTAATAAGGAAATAGAGCATAGGAGATACATCAGTTACTGAAAGAAGTGTATTAAAGGCACAAGAGCAGACTACCCTGATGTAAAGTAAGCACTGAAAGAGAGCAGCAAGGCTTCACCAGGAGCTATTTGGTTAACTAAAAAACAGGAAGCAATCATGCAAAAGAGTGAAAACGAGAACCAATGACTAAAAATGGGTTTAAAGGAATAGTAAACTCACACAAGGAACAAACGGTGAAGGCTAAGAGGATAAATGAGTTAATCTAGGAAAGGACCTAAAAGCCAATAAAAGGTTACACACACACAAACTAAGGGAGACAAAGAAAAGTTCAAATCCAGTATCTAAGTAAAGATAGCAAATAATGTGACACAGAGAAGACGTATATTCAGTGCTCTTATTTGCCGAATGTGTCTACAAAATATCTTAGTGTCAGACATGCAAAGCAATTAATTTTAAGAAATGTCTAAGACACATGGACCAGAAAAGGGAAGGAATGTGTTAAGCAATATTAAGGAATGCCAGTTTCCAATCCTGCTGACTTAAACATGTAGTTCAGAAAGCAGTGGATAAAGCCAGCATCCCTGTAGCCCTGTGTCTCCTGTTTGCATTAGCCCAGAGGAAAAAGTATGACTGAAGTTTACAGCTGAAATATTCATAACATTCTTCTGTGAGTTTTCCAATGCCTGATATCAGGGTTTCATTTACACTGAATTCCTTGTTGCCATGGAAAACTCTCTATTTACCTGCTTATTTTCACAAAATCTGTAGAAATGTGGTATCTCTGAGATCACAACTACTCAGTCCCGTTCAGTTGGAGAGTGAGCAACAAGTTCAAAAGGCATGGTGTGTTCTGACTGGTCATATGTGGGATCATATAAACTGTGTGTCCACAGGAAAATGTGCTAAAAATTACCCTGGAGCACTTAAAAGATAAAATAATCTCTGTATGATGATTCTGGGATGGGAGCAGGGGAGGGTGTTGTGGAGAGGTTTTTGTTTTGGTTTGGGTTTTTTTGAAAATTCATGAAGTGCAAGGGAGGTCCTAGAAGACTAGAAATGAGGAAAATAATGCCTGTCTTAGGAAAAAAAATTGCATTGGCCTAACTTTCATAAATAACCATGCATCTCTGAGAGCTACTGTCAGAGGTTATTAGGCAGTTAGTGTACAGGCATGAAGATAACAATATGATAGAAAACAATTATGTAGTAAGATTTTAAAATGTAATCTTAGAATCATTACTGTGTCAAACCTCTCCAATTTCCTTCTTAGAAAGGGCAGCAGGCCTGTTGAACAAGAAGGAAGCAGTAAATGGGGTATCTGTACTTTAAAAAAGCCTTTAGTTATGTCCTCTCTAATTTTGCCTGCAATACAAAAAATGGTGTAGACAAATTCAAGTAATTGTTGATACACAAGTTATGAAGTATTTCTCCCAAAAAGTATTTATTTAATGGTTCCCTGACAGAGTAGGGCAGAATGGCAGCAACATCCTTCAGGGACTTCTCATCCGTCCTATGCTCTTCAATTTTTCATTGAACAGTTTGGAAAACAGGAAAGGGAGTAAACTTGTATCATTTGCAAAAAGTCTGGAAGGGGGTTGCAAACACAGGAAAGCAGATCAGAATGCAAAATATTTAGATTATGTGAGAAACAGTACAACTGCAATAAACTCGTACTAGACAGAGGGAAATTGACAAAAATAAAACACCATATATTAATATAACCTGAGGATGCTTTAACAAGGCAACAGGATTGCAAAGAAGGCTAGGAAGGTTCAAGTGGATTTCAAACTAAATATGAGTCAGCATGATGATGTTGCAGAAAGGCATTTCACATTCCAAGATGTAGTAGGAAGTGTGCAGCATGTGAGATGCAGGACCTAATTATCTTGCAATCTTCAGTGCTGCTGAGGTCTCAGCTGGAGCATTCTGTGCAATTTTGGGCAATGCACTCCAAGAACAATTTCAACAATTTGGATGAAGTTGAAATGAAATCAACAAGAATGATATTTTGAGAATATGACTTACAAGGAAAGGTTGAAGAAATGAGGCTTGGCTTTCTCAGAAAAAGAAGACTGGGAGGAAAATGCATAAAAGGTTGCATACAGAAAGTCATGGTCAACAGATCTTTGTACACACCTGAATTAAAACAAGTAATTGCTTAATTTGCATCGGAGTAGACTAGATGTAAAAAATGAAACTACAGCAAAAAAAATCCTTTCAACCTAAAGTCTAAATTAGGTGGAATAAATTTATGAGGTTGTGGAATCCCCTTCATTTGTGGTTTTTAACAGCAGCCTATACAAACATCTGTCAGGGATGACCTAGTTACCCACTTCCTGCCACAACAGGGATGGACTGGACCTCCTTTTTTTTCCCCCCCGTAATGATTTCATGACTGGAGAACCTGTTTCATTTAACTTGGCTGCTACAGATTAAGCAGTACAACTGTTACAACTGGGGACCCAAGGGCTTAGTAAAGTATAGCAAACCTCCACATAAAATAAAAAATCATTCAGAACAAAACCCCAAAAAAACAAACTAGCTTTAACATTTTTTAAACATACATGTATCAAAGAGTTATACTTTATTAATTACATTATTTGTTAAAATACAGTTCTATTGTCCAAAACATACCTTTTACAACCATTAAGAAGTCAAACTGAGATTTTGAATTCCTTTAAAATAACCAGGCTACTAAAAGTTATTATGATGTTAATTCGTGGTGTCTTTATTTAAAGTGAAGAAATATCAATGATTTTCATCAAGAAAGAGAAGTGATACATGAAATACAGAAAAACAGCTCATAGGAGAACTGTCAATGAAGCTCTGTCAGCATTGGGGATATGATGGTATTATAAACATAACCACACAGGAGCTTTTCTCCTGTACTTAAGATGCTGTCATCAGAAACCTGTGTTTACCCTCGGTAGCTTTAGGTATCACTGTTACTGATACTTAGATAATATCAAGCTATGCACATGCATAGAGGCACAGAGTGTCAAGGTATAGTTACAATTGATCTCGTGACACTTCCATCCTGAGAACTAATGTGATCCCTTTTAAAGAAACCAAAATATCATTTATGTTGAAGTCTTCATGAGTACTGTTAAACTTTTAGATTATTTCTAAGAGTCAATTTTAAAAACTACATATTTGTTTTTCCATTTTTTGTATCTACCAGGAAGGCCTCTTCCAATTTTCTAAGCATGAAAAAAATTTTGTTCCAGAATAACATTTTAAATTCTTTAAAATTACTTGCCTAAAACTCTAAAATGGTTATATTTTCAGACCAAGCTTTTCGTTTACAAAATGTACGTAGCATAAGAAGCTTTCAATTTGTTTTAAACCCACCAACCGAGAAAAGAATCCAGCTCCTACTACTGGCCTGCAGTGGGATGAAAGGAAACAAGTCAGTAAACCACAGACATCTGGTTCAAAATATGGATGTGTGGCCAAAGGCTTTAGCAGGCCTAGATTACCAAGATCCCCATCAACCTTTCCAAAATATGTGAATTGTTAGAACTACGCTAAATGTTAATTGATCCAAGATCAATGTAATTCTCTTCCATTTGGCTCTCCCATTTCTGTAGACGGTGTGTTTAATTCTTTGTGTATTTCCCAGACTCTGCTAGGTGAAAAACAACTGTGAAAGAATTCACTAAAGTAGCAAGACAAAAAGGCAAAATGCTATTGCTTCATTTTGTGTATAACATTCATAAGGCAACTGAGGAGATTAGCTTTAATTTCCAATCTTAACACACAATTGCATGCTGGATTTTTACAATGCAAAAATGTGCACATTCAGGATATTGCAGGAACACTGACACACCAATGACTTCTCCATTTTCTGGATTGGATTTTTGATTGTCCTGCATGCCAAAATGTAGGGTTTTCTCCCCCTTCCCAACCTGGTTTAAAGCACAAAGAAAAGATATGAACTACATAATGTAAGAATTAGCATAACTGTTCAGGAAATACTGAGAAGAAAGTACAATAGTTGTGCCTGTAAAATAAGTTCTTATGCATGTAGAAAATCAAATGTATACAGCTGTGCAGTTTCTACCTACAAAGCAAAAGCCTGTGCTTATAAATATATGTTTTTGTGGCTGCAATGTATGTAGAATTGCTTCTTTTTACACCAGCTTCAAGTGAAATTGAATTTTAGGCCCTCCCGTTTTTCCACCAATCTGGTATAATTCTGCATATAGAATGAATGGCATAATAAGGGAATTTGTTTGGATCTCATCTCTTTTTTTCACCAAATTGTATTCCTAGACTGTTCGCAGCAGCTGTTCATCTAATTCATCAGCAAGAACCATATTCAACAAGATTATACTGCTTTCATTTGTCCCCTTCAGAGAAGCAGAGGAAGAGCAGAAAAGTAGGAGAGGTAAGAATGCAGTAAGTGAGCCTATAGGAAAACACAAAATTCCCAGAGTCCTGCAACTCAGTTAAACCCTAGCTATAGGCAAAACACCACAAACTGCCCTTTGATGTGTTAATTGAAATTTAGCTTTCCACACAGTCCCATTTTCTTCTCAGCACAAGGGACACTAGCTGCTCTTGAGAAAGAAAAAAATTAAATGCCTGTCATATAGTTTTTCCTTGCTTACTTCAAGAACAAAGGGTTAAGACAGGCATTGAAAAAGCATCCAAGAGATTAGATAAACAAATAAAAAAAGCTTATGTACATGTGTATGTGTGCATGATGATAAGACAATTCCTATACATATTTCCTTCTCCCCTTGCTGCAACACCGACAAAAGACAGTGTCAAGCCTGTTAGGCCTCCTCCCTTTCTCTTCTGCTACAGCTTTCAGTCGGCACAATGCTTATTAGTACCATAAGAAACAGGGATTTTGCAGTTCAAATGAATCACATGTTCTGGGCTGTAATCAATGGCTAAATTAAAAAAAGGAAAGGTCATAAGCTAAGGACTGAAACTGCAAACAAACCCAGAAAGGAACAGCAGATGTTAAACATGCCACAATATGTAGAGATGACATTAACTCTTACCTGCATCATATCAAAGAAGCTCAAAGATCAAACCAGACACATTCATCTCTTGCTTGTAATTTGCTCTATGGCAGTCCAGCAGTGTTTCACACAAGTATTAACAATCACCAAAAGTACAGATGGGAAAGAATTCTGCATGTCCTTCAGCCAATGCAGGATTTTTCATTTTGTATTTTTCTTTTCTTGGTTCAGCATCAAGCACCGGAGATTTTTAGTGGTGGATCTGCAGCCCAGTAGCTCTCAGTACACTGGAGTATTCTCCATTATGGTCTGGCAATGTTAGCTTTGCTGATTTTTCTAGAAGGCACAAGATTTTTTTTTGCTACACTCTCTCATCAGCCTTCTAATCCTCCAATAAGTACTAAAAGGGTTTATAATTCTTGCCAATTTTAGTAGGAAGCAGTTACTGTCCACTAATAATAAATATTTATATTTGCAAAGTTGTTTTTTCTGTTATGTTACATCTTGACCCATAGCTGTTCATTTCACAAACAATCCCAATTTGTTGCATATTTGTAAAAGTCAGTATCAGTATGCAGATACTGTAGCATATTTTGAGGATGTCCTGTTGCTGTCTGGATTCCTGTGCAATTTATATCCTCCATTATGATCTTATTTTGAGATATCTTATATTTCCCAGCTATGTTATATTTCAATCCCCCTTTTTTAGATTGTCTCCTATTTGCTGGCCCTGTGCTGGTAATGCTAACTGAATGCTTTCAGTCTGGTCTGACAGATGTATGCCAGGATGAATCTACTGTCATAGTTCATACATTAGAGAAAAAAAAACAAAACTGCATTGTCTGCAGCATTGATTAAGGGACAGCTTGAATTCCTAAGGCATTTCAGAGCACACTGCTAAAGATATTACCTGTCAAAATAGGAAAATTTAATCTATTGCACACAGAATAAAAAGCCAAGTTCTGGACATATTCAGCACACAGCCTGAAACATACTAGCATGAAATGAGGCAATGGAGTGGTGTCACTGTGCCAAGCTGAGTATCTCAGGATGTTGACATCTAATACCACAATGCAGAACTTTGCCCAGCCTTGAGTAAAACTTTCAGTACTTTCAGACAGTAAAAGGACTCTATCCCCGCATGCTACTGCTCTGTTTCCTTCTGGTTTGATATAAATAATTCTTTTTCACTTTATTTTTTGGAAATTATTCAATGAAATCCTTTTCTTGCCTTCTCAAGCTCACTCTGTCATATACACACATTTCTTCAAGCATTTCCTATTTGCAATCAAGAGACTTGAAGTTTCTCAGGGAGGATCATTGCAAAGAAATTCCAGGGCCATCTTTAGTATGAGTCTTGGTTTGTCTTTTATAGAGACAGAAAAATTCCCTAACACAGACTACAGCCACTGCTGAGTTTAAAGCTACAAGGCACCACTTGGTCTGAGAGTCAGCCAATTTTAAGTGTGCAAACAAATACAGGCAGGGATAAACTAAATGATATCTCAGAGCCTCCTTAATTTGGAAGAGGATATTACACAATGCACTGAAACACCCATAATGGCTCTATTCCTGCATATATGTATAAGCTCAGCAGAAGGTGATCTCCATTGCTCTGGCAGGAGGCACTCAGACACTATTCAGAGAAAGAGCAAGTGTTTCCATGTCATTAATCAAGCTGGTAACTAACATTAATACACTGATTGACAGGATGCTCACAGCAGCTATTATTGGCTATGGATGTCATTCAGTGTTACCTTCTTCCCATCATGTTGCATTGATGATGTGCTGGCAGAGGCTGTATTTTATACATTAGCTTTCCTAGGAAAGCCCAGCTGCACCATAGGAGTAAAACTGTGATCATCCCGAAGTCAGGAGCAAATCTCTCATTAGAATCATAGGCCTTTAACAAGTTCCAACTTTTAACCTAGCATTAGAAAAAGGGCTAGAATTTCACAGTAGCAGTTATTGTATGGAGAGATATACTAATCCTTTATTTCTTATCTTTCTCTCTCAGGAAAACTTATTTTCACTTTTGAAAAAATCTTTTATAAGACTCAATACTGACACATAAATAAGGATGTCTATCAGACTTGACCACTAAAAGACAATGCATCTCATCATCTGCTTTCCAAAGATAGATTCACCATTCACATTCATCTGTCATAGAAACAACAGTGAAAGCAATGCCTGTCTCAGATGAAGGGATTCAGTCAACGTTTAAGGGTCCTAGGGAGGCAAAGAAAACAGTTTGCTATCAGATTACTTGTCATGCATGTGCTTAATAAAGCTTACAGACCTCAGGAAGAGCCAAAATACTTCTTTCATTGCCAAGAAAACTTTACCTTAAGCCACTAAAATCAGTCATAAGACTCATACAGACAACTTCGTACACAATTTGCATTTTTTTCCATGGAAAGTCCCACCCAATTTTCCTATCAGACAATTCCACTTCAGGTAGTAAGGGCAAGTGCCTAATAACATACAGGGCTCTTTTAGCTGCTTGCACGCTAACAACCAGTATAATTGTGCCTAGCTTTTCATTTCCAATGGAGACTACCTGCTTCCCATCATAATGGTCCTTCATTAGAGGACCTATTCCATCATGATTTATATGATATCTACGCAAGTTCCCAACAGGAGTTGTACTTTGAATAATAAAGGTAACTTCTTTGTTCCATACAGATTTTGTGCCAGTTCTATCTCCTTTTCACTTATTCTAGTCACTATTTTGATCTTCTTTTTGATGACGGTACCACAGTACACTCATAAATTCATATGCCAAGTTATTAAAAAGTTTTAAAAAATCCAAAGAAGTTATGAAGTGCGCTGTAAAACTTGTTCCAAATTGAGGTTTTAGATCCTTATGGATAAAGGATAATAGATGGTCAATTGCACATACTTATTTATTTTACAACAGCATTTAGAGGCAAACAAAATAGCAGCAAGACATTTCTGCACATTAGTTTCTTTTTCTCATTCTATTTTTTGTGTATTTCTATAGTTTCCTGATCACACCTCAGGCATGCATAAAGCAACACAATTGCTATCTATGTAGTTCTATGATTCTGATTCTATGTGGACATGGGAAGAAGCAAGTCAACTTGCTTTGTTTTGGAACTTTTATTTTGCTTTACACACACATGCACACAAATATGGATACTTATGTTCCTTACTGGTAGTTTCTGAGACAGAGGTAAATTGTTTCTAAAGAAAACTGTCATGGTCAAGCTTTGCTCTTACTGAGGAAGGATCCATTGTTCTAGATGACCTATGTTTTATTTCTGAGCTTTAGTATATCTCTTAAGTACGCCAAATCTCATTCTTGGAGTGCCTAGAGAAAATAGAGCAGAATACTGATACCAATTTATTATTCTTTGAACAGGTAGAGCAAAGAACAGAAGACAGGTGGGCTGTATCCTCCATCTCTGAGAATACACAGCACTCTTCTGTCTTAGCTGCAAGTCTTAGGTGCCAAACTTACTGCTGTGCATGCTACCATATCACTCTCACTCTAACCCAACCATGAGCAAGCAATGAGTTAACAATGAGTGAGATGAGATGATTATTCACCAGGATGGGATAATTTCTCATACAGCTTCATAACCAATTACAGCTTAGCAGCTGTACTGAACTCAAGGATTGCAGCCACGCCATGCCTTTTTTTGCTGATGGGACACATACAAAATATCCAGGTTGTCTGAGAAGCCTTTGTTTATATACAGCTTTAGTCAACCTTTATTATGGTGGTTATCTTATCCATGGATCTTGTTATTTGGTCCTGATGTTTAGCAATGGCAAACTGTTTACTGGATAGTTTCTTGCCGTGGGATTCAACAATATGAAAGCAAAGATTACATAGGGATTTTTTTGAAAAAAGTTATGATTCCTCTTTTATAGAAGCTTTCACTTTTCAGTACTCTCATTCCAAACTCTAGCCCTTCTACCTTCATGTGGTAAAGGGTAAGAGTAACCTTTTTGACAAGGAATGGTGCAGAGAAGTGAAAGAAAAAAATCCATCTGGGGACCAGGGCACCAATAACTGAGGCTAGCACACATTCAGAATAACTCAGGACATCCCAGACTCCAGGTGAAAGAGCAATTGCACTGTTACTGCTAAGTTCCCCTAAACAGAGTGTGAGTGCAATGCCACAAAGATACTAGCTTTTTCTTGCTTTTTAGGGTCAGAACCAAACTATCACCCTGCGTTAATACAAAGAAGTACTTATTGCTAGGAATAAACTCAAAAATGCTATTTACAATCTGATGTGTCTAATGCTGGGTATCTTAGATAGAATATGAAATACCTAATCCCCATTACCAATTTGGGTATTTTTCCACAAAGCACTTCCTGAGTGCAATTCTCTAATTAGATTCCTGTCTGATTTCAAGATGATTTTGCTTTTGCATAAAAATCACAAACAAATTCCAAAATATTACAAGTCTCAGGCACCTTGTTAAATATACTACCTTGTCCATAAAGACTGTACAAGATACCTGAGAGATCTACACACAAATGCTGAAACAGAAGGAGACTGAAATAAGTGTATTACTAAGAAGTTCCACATACAAGGCAAGATTTCTCTTATACTTCTAATACAGTTTTTTGTGTAACCCCCAAGGCAAAGCTTCTTATAACCACTGTATGCAGGAAAAATTTACTGTCAACATATACTGCATACTAAAGGAACAAAATTACCTCGGTCCACATTCACACCAACCCCACAGCTCCTTAAGATAATAATTTTCAAAATATTTTTCTTCAGTAAAATAAGCATTGTTTCAAGTTTCTTTATGGCAGACCAGTAGAATCAAAATGAAGGCAGACTTGCTCACCACTCAAAGCACTTGCCTTCTTTTTAATTCCTCACAGGAATGAAAAGTATATTCAGCTTTTCCTCCTTCAGCACCACACTCTGCCCTTGTAGATTACTGAAACATGAATTTGTGAAGGCTGTTTCAAGTAGAAGGATGTTCCTATGTATAGGAATAATGTTAATTCCTGTCACTGAACATCCAAGTGAGATTGTTGTTAAAGCTGCTTCTAAAGGACCAAGAGAATTTGTGCCACTCAGTTCAATGGCTTTCTTCACCTCTATTAGACTAAACATAAATGTAATATAGGCAAGCCAGATTCCAAAGGTTAGTCTTTCATTTAGGCAAAATACTGGAGATGCAAAACCTGCGTAGCATTTACAGGAATCTAGCACAGATTCAATAAACCAATTGAACACGAAAGGAACATCCTTTCTAAATGCAAATTATTCAGGTGCAATTTGAGTTCCTTAAAGGTTACTCTTCAGTTCTCTCTCCCTGTCTAATAAATGAGAATGCAGAATACCTTAGTTTCCTTTTAAAAAATTTTTCATATTAAGTCATTCTGCTGCTTCTGTTATGGGCCTTTTCTGTATGGGACTGCTTCTGTTTTGTGACTGCTGAACACCAGTATCAGTATTTTTTTAAAGCACTTCTTAGAAAAACTTAAAAACTAATTTAAAAAACAGGTCTGACAACACAGCAATGTACAGATATACTCAAATTGCAGCATTTTTTCTTTCCTTTTCATTTTGGGAAAAGATTCTACATTTTTCTATCTGGAAGTATAAAATCAAAAATATCAAGAATATCCCAGAACAACTCTTGATATTACACTCATCAAAGTGTCAACAGATCCCTGAATAGGTATGCAAAGTAGTTCTAGATCTGACTATGAAATTTCTTTACAATGAGAGCTTGTCTGAAGTGAACTCTGTGGTGGAACTTTTACTTGGTTCCTGAGGGTCAGAACAATATTTGTTGTATCAAATTTGAGGCAGAGTCACCCTAGGAATCACATGAAAGAAAACATGTCATATTATACCGTAAGTGTCATACTAGAAGTGTTCTCACAAGAGGGACAATATTTGTGTATAATGATAGTCACGGGCCAATAAGCTGCTGTGGGCCCTTTGTGGCAAGGCACATTCATTTGAGAAATTCACAAGTGTATTTTCTACGCCCAACTTGCTTTTTTTTATTTTTTTAATTTAATTTCACCACAAGTCATATGGCAGCATTGTCAGAATTAACAGGGATGAGTGAAACTGGAGAAAGAAGCACGAGCAGTTTTGTAAATACAGTAAATATTTTGCATTTTCCATGCAAAATGGAAATTTTTTCACATAAGATTCAAATGAGACATAATATCTGGTCACACAATGTTAAGAGTTTCAGCTGGAATTGTGGCTATATTTTAGACAATCAATAATTCATTCCATATCTCTGTCTCATCTCACCTGTATTCTGTATTTTTTCAATTGTATCAACGCCTCATCTGTTATATATTAATGGTAGCACGCAAAAAATCACTAGTATTTCAAATGTTGTAGGTAGAAAATAGACAAGTAACAGCAAAAAGTGAAATTATGAAAAAGAGATGTATCATGGTTTTCAGTCTGTGGAAAGACAGCACCCAAAATAATTATAATAAAAACCAGTAATTAAGTCCCAAATTAATACCTTCAGCATATCATGCATAATTGAAAGAAGGATTCAATGTTCCCCAAAGAACATGTTAGGAAGTGGGTTGGATAATAAACATTTCCTGATTTTTCTACTATTGGAAAAATCAATTTGGACTTTTGTGGTTTCTTTATATCTACCACAGGCAGCAGAAATACACTTGTAGGTCACATCTTAGGCATTTATCTTCTGGAGTCCAGAGACCTTGACTCCACCTACATGCTGCTGAGAAACTCCATGAGAGCAACAGACAAGATGTTTATGGCTAGGGCCAGACCTTGTAGCACAAGTGTTAGAAGAGTCCTCTGCCCTAGTTCAATCAAAAAAAGATTCTTCTCATCATGCTGCTATAATATTGTCAAGAAACCGCCTTTTTTTGTAAAATCATCTGTCCTAGTCTTACACCAGCTGGAAGGAAACTGATAAAATTCAACTATTTTCAAATTTTAATGAGCTCCTAATTTGTTGTGGCTTTAAAACTCACACATGGCCGACTCATTTTTAAAACCTCAAACTTTGCATGTTTCAAGTTCTCACAGAAAATGAGGGCACAGCCTCATTTTGAAGCTCACATCTTACAGTAAGGTAACGGTTGTTTTTTTGACGGATGAATCAGCTGCACCTGAATTGCCACTGTACAAAAGCACTGCATGTTGGATGCGATGGCCAGAGCTTTGTCACTTAACACAGCTACAGGTTTTTTACATCCTGTTAAAGAGTTCCATTCCCAGCTATTTCACCTACAAAAAATGGCTCTTGAAACATACTGTGCATACTCAGGATGAAAGTTTGACACAAGGTTTAAAGAAAAAAAGTATTTTTCCTCAAAACAGTCTTTCCTCTGCTGCCATCCACTTATTAGATATTCTTGCCTTAATTCAGAGTTACAAGGAGTTTTACCTACTTGACTGTAAGCAATCTAAATAATGAAGCATGTGCTTTACTCAAAGCAGAGCCAGGCACTGGAGTGCCCCTGGGCCATACCTGGCCTGCCAGAACAATACCCATGGGACCTCACAGCTTGTTCAAGAACTCGCTTTCCTGGAAGACCTTGGTAGCTGGATGGGGAGATGGCACCTGTGCTGCACATGCTCTGCAGAGAGCAGAGATTTGTGCAGAGAGAGCCAGGGGTGAGTCAGTGGCTGAGGTCTGCCCTGCCAGAGGCGCGACGCCGCTGCTGGCAGTGTACGTGCTTAGCCAAACTGACATTATTGCTGACCAGGCAAGATTTCTCCCTCCCTGCCCCACATTTTCAGGTGGCAAAGCATTCAGCAAGTACCTCTTCAGCTAGGATCTATGCAGGAGGCACAAATTGCTGTCAAAATAAACCACTGAACCACCAGTGTAAAACCTTGCTTTAACAAGAATGAGGTCCTACTATATAATACTGAATTATACAAATTCGTCTTAAGTGAAAGTGAAAATGCCTGTTCTGATTCTGTCACAGCACTTTGAATATCAAAGGTCCTACTTTAGCAAAGTTTCCATACAAATAAAAAAACCAAGTGTGCAGAACTTCATCAGAAATAAAAAACTCCATACCAACCTATGTACTAATGTTAGTATAGTACAGCAACTGCAAAGGTGATGCTAGTATAAATCTCTGATAATATAATTCATCGAACTGACAATTTTCAGGCAGACCCCCACAAACTCACACTCCTTATTCCCTGAACACAATAGCTAAAACCCAATCAAAGAGGCAAAATTCACCCCTTCTAAGGCTTAACCTAAGCTTCCTTCCTTAATTTAGGTTGCTGTTATGTTCCCTCCCCCGAAGTCTACTTGTTCCACCTCCTCTGCATATAGCAAAGATACACAAGCTTTTATGAGAGGGTTCTGATGATTATCAAAGACTGAAACTCGTTGTTCTTCTATATTTCTTTTAATAATTTTTAAATTTTAATTAATTTTTTGTCATGGAAACCACAGTTTTTCAGGAGTATGTGTAATACAAGCACAGCTTTGGTTCTGATACAAGCCTATTAAGAATGAAATCATTCATGTCACCAAAGCTGCATACGAGTGTCCACTGTTCCCAGATTAGGGCTTTAAATGTTCACCTCTATATTTAGAAACCAAAAACCAAATAGCCAGCTTTCCTGATGACTCAGCATCCATACTGACTGCAGAAGAATGTGGATCCCCAGCAGGCCCCTTGCATAAAAGTGCCTAAAAAGTCCAAACATGAAAGTTATGGCTTGTATACTTTTGCAGATTAAGAATAGAAAGACCCTTATTAGCTTTTCTTTAACTTCTCATTCCATACTACCATTTGTTTTAGGAAAAACTTCTAAGCAAACAATCTTTCTCTCTTACCTTACGTTAAATGCCTATTTAAAGAATTCCTTTTTTCTCATGCCTGGACCTTTCTTTAATTGGATGCCAGCCAATTTCCATTTCTCTACCTCCCAGCCTGCTGATGTTCTCTAGGCTCTCATTTTATTTTTATACATACACATATACAAATGTACATGTATGTATATATATAATCTAAGCCCATTAGGCTTATCTTTGGCAATAACTGTTTTGTTGTGGTTTTGTTTTGTTTTTAAAAGAAGAAGTACTGAAACTCTCTCGAGAGATAGAAAAGGTTGCTCTAGGCTACCTAGGGGAAAGTTTGCACGTTCATTGCTGATCTCACCACACAAGCTGGGCATGAAGTTGTCATTGTTCATGTAGTTACACATGGTTACACATACATGTTTATGTCAAACTTCTTATTTATTCACTTTATGAATACAAACAGTAATACTTAGATAACATATACTTAAAATATGTAAGTAATACTTACTTACACTCCACTTGAGAATCCCTAAAAGCTTTATTAAGATAAATCAGAAAGTAGTGTAGCTGGAAACAAGAATATAAAAATTACATGAATTATCAGAAGCATACATACAGCATACCTCTACTAAAAAAAAATTGCTGGTAACACACCAGATAAGACTGCCTTATTCTTGATCTCACATAAGAAAGGAAAATCCACTGGAAAAAACACTTAGCTAATATTTGCCTGCATTACCTTCAACTATCTGTGACTTCCAAAGAGTGTATGTTTGCTTTCTTTTTTAATCTGATTGACTAATTTAGAAATAGGAGAATGAACAATCGGAAAAAAATAGAAGCCCAAAGCATATATAAGTTTAGATTATATTTTGTACTGGCATTTACTTTACTGGTATTTCCTTAGAATCACATTATGCAAAGTCTTTTGGTAATGAAATAACACAATGTCTATGAAATGTAAAAACATAGGAAAACATAAATATGCATTTTCACTTTCTGACAATGCATTAAAAAAAAACATTTTTTCCCTTATTGGTTTTTTTTCCTATCTTCACAAACTTTGTTATTTTGGACTTCAAAGGTCTTTTAAGTTTAAGAATAGGCATACTTTCTTACAGGAACTTTCTCAAGTATGTGAGAGAAAAACAACAAACGTGTCTTAAGGATTTTATTATAAATCACTTATCTTAATCAATCATGCTTATCTGATTGGTTATTAAGTTTCATAAAACTTATTACCGACTACAGAATGTTGTAGGACAAAATATTCTGAATATCCTACACAAAAACATAAACACATATGTGAGCAAACCAAATTTCAGCCCTTAAACAAAGTAAGAGTAGTGAACAAAGTATTTTTGTACTTCGGTGTTTGCAATTTTATCTTTACAACTAGTATTAGGCCCTGTCATGGATTAACCCCAGCCAGCAACTAAGAACCACCAAGCCGCTCGCTCACTTCCCTCTGGTGGGGTGGGGGAGAGAATCGGGAGGGTAAGAGAACTCATGGGTTGAAATAAAGACAGTGCAATAGGTAAAGCAAAAGCTGTGCACACAGGCAAAGCTAAAAAATTAATTCATTCACCACCTCCCATGGCCCAGCAGGTGTTCAGCCATCTCCAGGACAGCCAGGGCTCCACCACACGTAACAGTGACTTGGGAAGACAAACACCGTATCTCCAAATGTCCTCTCCTTCCTCCTTTTTTCCCCAGATTTATATGCTGAGCATGACACTGTATGGTCTGTAACATCCCTTTGGTCAGTTGGTGTCAGCTGTCCTGTGACCCCTCCCAAATCCTTGTGCAACCCCACCCCAGCCTTCTCACTGGCAAAGCAGTACAAGAAGCAGAAAATTCCTTGACACTGTGCAAGCACAGCTCAGCAATAACAAAAACATCTCTATATTACCAATCTGTTTTTAGCACAAATCTAAAACAGCACCATACCAACCACTGTGAAGAAAATTAACTCTACCCCAACCAAAACCAAAACAGGCACCAATTAACTTGGATTCCAGTTGTGAGCAGCTAGTCAGTATCTTGAAGAAGCTCTATAGACTTTAAGAGTCTTCTGGATTTAAACTGACATAAAAGATGTCAGAAAATTTGGATCAAAGATTCAAAGATTAGTTTTTTCTTTCAGATTTAACCCTGAGGCCTTTTACTAACATTGTTTCAAAGTACAATAAATATTTACTGTTTCTGATACTCTGCCTCAAGCCAACTGATGCAAGAAAAAGAGAGTGGTTTAGTATCTTGTATATCTTACAAGCTTAAATATCTTGTGATATAATAATACTTGCATGTTTTGTAGACTGTGTACCATGCAGCCTCCTTTTCCATCTGCTTTCTTTTGCTATTAAAATAATGTAAAAGAAACAGAAACTAAACCAAAGGTTCTTGCTGATTATATTGATTCCTCATAAACTTCAGTAAAACAAAATGCAGACTTACTACCAGGAGGATTTTGTTCTTCTTTCTTTGTATAAGCTAGCTCAGACTGTTTCTGATTTTAAAAGCAGATCTTATTTCAGAGTTTGGTAACTATCACTGAGGATTTATTCAATTCACTCTTTATAATATTCACTCTTGAATAAAAAGACAGAATGTTTATCTAAAATAAGATAATGACTATGTTTGTCATAATTTGTATGTCAAGAAAGTAATGGTCAGTGACTGTCATGGCTTTTTCATATCATCTTTTCTTAATACAAACATCTCTGGTTGTTAGATCACAAAAATTCAAAAGGATTAAATGAATGATTTTGAACAGCATTGTCTGTCATCCTGGGGTTTAGCTCAGCCCATGTGTAAACAGGCTTAGCATTGTCATTGAGAATTGCACCCGTTTATGCCAGGGATTAACATGCCAGAGTCTCTCTGCGAAATCACAGCTCCATGCTAAAGATGCAGCTTCTCGCTACTGTTATTCTCCTCTCATTTTAAGTAAATGCATGTTTAACTACAGGCTGCACTGGTAGTTTGCAGGGATGGAGATTAAACCTGAAGTGAGCACAGAAGATTCAGCTCTGCTCCACTTCAGAGTAAGAACTGTTTCTCTGAGAGATTATCGCCCACATGCAAGTGCTAGAGTGCAAATCTCTTCCCTGAAATGCCTCGCATTGCCTTTTCACTTCACCCACTACTCTTTCTCATGCTCTCCCTGTTGAGTGTAATCAATGTCACTGGAAGCTAAGCTGCCCGATTCCTCAGAACGACACCTGACTACTGTGCTTAGTAGGGAACGTAGCAAACAGAGACATTTAAAATGGCAAAGCTTTTCCTAATGTAAAATACAAGTCTAGCGGTAGCTTTGGGTTCTCTAAGCCCATCTGCTAAATCCTACGCTGCACAACAACCCTTTTATTCAAGTTCAAAGATGCACTCCTCCATTAAAGAGCACTTGTTACCTCAGAAGGAAATGGAAGCTATAGTGTGCCCACTAAAGAAAGAAAAAATTAGTGTTGGCTTTGCAATGAAACCCTCCAAAAGAGGCAGTCTCACCCAAGCATAATTAATCAATTGTAACTCTTATAGCAAACCAATTGCTTTCATTCTTTGGCTTTTAGCTTGTACACGTGCCAGTTTACGGTTGTAAGTGACAGGGAAGTGTCTTACGGTTGTCTCTCTCCCGCTCTCTCAGGAACTGTACTGCATTTGTCATGCTATATAAAATACAAAGTGCTGTGTGATTGCTACAGGACTACATGTTGTCATGCCAATTAGTATGTTCTCTATTTTTCTACCTTTTCCCCCACTATCTTTTCTTAATTCGGTAACTGTGTCTACTAGACCCATTTTGTATTCAGGCATATTCTTCAGCTCTACTGTTGAGCTGAATGTTGAGCAATGTTAGGATCTTACAAAAGGTAATGAGAAAGGTTTTAGGATTGTTGTTTCTTTGTTTTTTTTAAATTGGAAGCATTAAAAAATCTTGAACAGTAAATATGCAAAATTCCCCTTTCACACATATAAAAATGAAAATGGAAAAATCTAACACAATCAGTTTTTGGTAACTCACCAACATTTTAGCCTTGTGAACATTGTGATTCCTTGTTTTTATAGGTCATGGTCATAAATATATACAATGAAGGTTTGCTGCCTGCCAACTTGACTAATTTACCTTGCTTTTTGTATCATGTAAAGATATAAATCAGACCCTCTAAATACTAAAACATAACATTATATGCCATTCTCTCATTGTCTATCATTCAATTCCCTGAGCTGTCTTCATATGAAAATTCCTAGAGACATGAAAAAATGTCACTATTTTTACTGCATCTTTTTCTTCTAGCTGAACAGGACACACTACAGAGAACACTAGACTGGATTTATGCAGTAGCTGTAGAGCATTCTATTTTTACATCATGCTTAAAAATTTTAACATTTTGGTTGTTTTTATAATTGTTGTATAGCAGCATACATCAAGTCTGTTTTTTAAATGAACTTAAAATTTAGTTTAGTATCAAAACACAGGAATGCCTAGATTATTCTTAATCTAATTATTTATTAAATTCTATATGTCATCTGTGGCTTTTAGCCTTATTAAGCTAATTCACTTGCTTTCTTAATCTTTCAAGCTCCCTTCAAAATTGTAGCAACCTGATCAATAAAATGCCCTCTGAAAATGAGACTATCTTGTTGCTAACTCCTTTTTCACAGCAACAATTGATAAGGTATCTTTGGCTAACATTAAGTATACAAAGCTTCAGAACATGGATATTAGCTTTAATATTCTTGACATACATTATACCTCAAATAAGCTAAGTTTTCAGCTTCTTGGATAAGAGCTCCTTTGCAACCATAAGTGTTTTAAAATAACAAAACATATTCCTTCTCTAAATTGCTGTAATCCCAGATGAAGCCTATTATGCTATTTTTCTTTAAGCTTTATTTCTAGTTTATATAAATTCATTTAAGTTCTGTTGAACAGATGCAAGCATAACAGAAACTGATATTCAGAGGCTCTTCGTGGTGATAATCTGCATATATCGTCCAGATTTAAATGGGACATCATCAGAACACATGAAGTAAATTTAATTGTTCTACCTTGATTGAACACAATCAGGATACAGACACTTCTGTTATTCTCTGGTATTTGCTTCCCAGGAGGTTAGGAATGTAGCTTCTGTCACAATAGGGTTCTACTTGAAAGAAGGTAAAAACATTGTTCCCTAAGGAGAAAGCAAAAGCAGGTGTATCGTACACTTGCCTGCACTGTTGAAAACATGTGCATAGCACACACAAACTACAACAAATTAAACATTCCATCTTTTTAATATATTGAAATACATTGTGCACATATGGATGAAAGAAATACTGTAATATTCTGCTAAGACGTGAAAATACATTACCACTTGGGAGAATGAAAACTTCGATGATAGGTCTTTCTGCCTCCAAACCTTATACCGACATCTTTGTTTACCCAGATTTCACCCTATTTTTGTGATGAACAGTCCCCTTTCTCTTCCCGCCTCCACTACTTCATCTCATTCATTTCTAGGCCCAAGGTCCTCACCCTGCCACACTGTATCCTGTGACAAATCTTCTCTATAAACCATGCCCACAGTGTTCTGTTCCTCAGTTGCCTGTTCCGCATCTCATTTTTCTTGGTCAGTTTATCCAAGCTTCCTTCTTACCCTAGTTTCCAGAGGAAACAGTCACTCCCTCTCTCACCTGCCTTTGAGATGCATCTTCATTTTTCTCCTCTCCTGCATGGATGGCTCTTCCTTTCAAATCAGGCAAGTTCTCCTTTTAGTTGTTCAGTACTAGCCAAGGGTGAAGGATGGTCTCTCAATGGAGAAGTTTCCTTCTCAGCTCAAAGCCCAGTCCAGGCCTCCTGTATGCCAGGAGACACAGCTAAAACAAGGAACCTGCTAAGATGCCCATGGCAACTCATGTAGTTCTTACTGACTACATAAAAAGCGTAACTGCATAGAGGAGACTTAACGCTTGTCCAGATTCTGGATGATTCTTAAGAGAAGGGGAACTGGTATATAACTGAGGTAAAAAAATCTTCATGTCCAATCACTGTTCCAAATGTGGAGAGAAGTTTACATACACTGAAAGGCAAAGTGACCTGTATTATTAACAATAGCAGTGTTTAATATTTTTGCAATATGTATACATGTTTTATTTTCAAGGTTGTTCAACCACCCATTATGAAGATGCTCTATGGAGAAGAAATGGTTTATAAATGATGTCATATATCATAGACATCATACCCATATTCAAGGACAGGCTGGATGGTGCTTTGAGCAACCTGGTCTAGTGGAAGGTGTCCCTGCCTGCAGCAGATGGCTTGAAACTAGATGATCTTTAAGGTTCCTTCCAACCCAAACCATTCTATGATTCTCTGACACTTGACTTAAAATGATTTAAAATTAAAGCCAATACCACTGTAATTTAGCATCTATACAACTCACTGCATTCACACAAAAAGAAAAAGCAATGTGTACAGAAGGAAATAAAACTCTTTTTTCGATCCTAACAATAACTCAGCCAGCAAACTTTACTGCAAATATATGTATATATAGCTCCTGGGGAAACTGCTTAGTTGTCCACTACACACAGGAAAAAGAGGAAGCAAACCATAGGTCAACAGATCAAAGAGCACACTGGAACAGTGAATAAAGTTTACACCACAAATGAAAACGAAGTAGCAAAATTTATGTTAAGTGATTTCCACCAGTGTTTAATACAAATTCTGGGGTTGTTTGTTATAAATTTTTATTCATTATTAACCAGCAGAATCAGGAGATTAGCTGCACAGTTTCCAAGACAATAAACTTTTCCCTAGTGTTGTGAGAGTTCCTACTCAGTATGATGACACTCCTCATCAGGCCTGCATTTTGACTGTCCTCTTCACATTTGGTGGATTTGTGAATACCACACAAGCACCTGCCTTGGTTCTGCTGGGAAAAAGACAACATTTTTTTAATATGAGCCAATTGTTATTGACTAGATACCTCAAAATTAGTGTTGGAAAAAAGCTTGGTCACTTTCTTTACTTTTTAACTGTCTCACATTTGCTTAAAAACTAAGGAAGGTCTAAACCAGTAAGTACCATGGTCAAGTGTCCCTGTACATAAACGTCATGCAATACCAGTGGAGCTGGGCAAAAAATACACAGTACTCATAAAGCAAGCCAAAGCCAATGAAGCCAAAGCTCAATTCTAACAAGACTACCTTTCTCTAATTGCCATTAGGAAGGCACGCTGAAACAATCAAAAAGACTCCACAAAAACTTAAAGAAAATTTGCAATTACAAATTAAAATGTTTTGTATTTGTAGAATGTGTATAAATTAATTTTACGTATACATCTGATTAAAGAATTAACTTCATATGTCAAAAGTGAAACTTAAATGCCTTTTTCTATATTAATAAACTAATTTTTATTTCATCCAGAAATTAATTAACAATAAGCAGTTTTAAACTGCCTTTCCTATATATGTCTCCATCTCTTTTTCTTCTTTTATTTCAGTAGTCCTACTTGCCTAATGCAGATAATTTGGAAGCATTTTAAAAATACGTCTTTGATTAAGCTTTTTGAAAACTGAAATGTCATGAAGTCAAAATACAGAAAGTGCTACTCAGACTCAAAAGTTCTTAATGGGAATGATGCCTTTTTCCATATCCCCTTCTTTGAATCTTACAACTGTTCAGACAGTGGATATTCTACACTTAAAATAGTAACTGATCTTATTACCTCTAAGTCAGGCACCATTATTCTAAAAGAGGCAGTCAATACTTATGCTGCAAATTGTGGAAGAGAAACAGCCGATTTTGCTTAAGGCCATTCAAAATTCAGGGTTTGTTTTTTTGTGATGTCACACTTTTGTTAAACAAACAACATAGCACATTCATATCCTGCCAGAATCAATAGATCTTTGTGAGTGCCAAAGCAAACATTACATTAGCCTCTACATATGGAAAATTTTATGTCACACACATGAATAACACTGCATGACGCTCAAGAACTTATCATCATCACTCCCCTGGAAAATTCTACAAGTGAAAATGATTTGTGCTAGCTAAGAGCTATGTATATTCAAAAGTCACAATTAATAAAACAGAGTAGCAACATATTTAAAATATAAGGAGATATTTATTTATATTTTTCATGAGGATGCTACAATCTCTTACAGTTTTAAGAAACACAGCTGTGTTTTAAATTTTGATTTATACCACAAGAGTTTTATTGCAGGTTACAATAATGCCATTGCTAACCAAAGGTTCCTAAGCCTCTTAATTCATTAACAGTATCTTCCTGTAATGGGAGTTTCAAATATATCAAAAATGCAGGATCAGACCCCTTATTACACCTCATTCTTGAAACACATCTGGGTTAAAGGGAATGAAGCTACTTGGCATCCCAATTTAGATCACTCATTCATGGGTTTTCTTCCTAGAAGACCATCAGTCTTCCTTAGCTTGGCAACTAACAGATTGCAAAAAAACCCAACAGGCTGGGCTGTCAGCTGGGACACATTTACCCTTCAGACCAAAACAAAAGCAAGAAAAGAGACTTTGAGTGTCACTGTATTAATGACACTCAAAACTACATGCTATGGACTACATGCATCCCCTACCGTTGTTGAAATAAGAGATTTATTTTATTCATTCACCTGTTTCTTGATCTCTCCTCCTTGTAGCTAAGTGATTTAAAATTATATTTAAATAGCAAAGTGGCATAGTGGTATCTTTAAATCCCAGCTCAACAGCCTCAGGATCATGTTCTACATTTGAAAACAATGTTTGCATTTCAGTTTCCTTCTTAAAAGAACTTGAAGTACTAGTGTACTCCTGTCCTTTACTGTATCCCCACCCAGCCAATAAAAAACATTGCATTTTCTTTCTAATATCCAATCCCTAAGAAAGCAACTTATTTCTGTAAATAACAAAAATATCTCAGCTGCCAGGTAGATTACCATTCTAGTGTGATTATATTACCCCATAACAATACTAATAAAATGTACTCTGGACTACTGTTTTTGCTCCTCCCTCTAGCATATCTAACATACCATAAAAATAATGTTTGTATTTATCCAGACAAGTATTAACTATTTGGTTTCGGCACTGTTTTGGCATTTCATTAATTCTTTTCTACAAGAAACATGTTCAGCTTATAACCTAGAGCACTTTAAATATAATGTATTGTACGTGAATTTGGCATGTTCCTTATGAGCATGTAGATGAAATGTGGAGACTTCAGCATAGTAAGTCAGTCACAGTGGAGGACACCAATCACTGAGTAATCTGATATGTATATATAGCACATGCAGCTAGTGTGAAACATTAGCTTACATGCAAATCAGAAAAAGATTTTTGTCTTCATTATTTACACATCAAGAAATTTCCCTCCAAAGAGGAAATACAGTTGCAAGACCCACAGTGGTTGAAAAGGACATGACTCAGAAATTAACACAGTGTAGTAATAGTGAGAACAGATATTCTAAATCTCTGAAACAACTATGCTCCAGACTAAAACTTTTTACATACTGTGAATTTCAACAGGAATGAGGTATATACTTGGTACTTACTGACTATTCATATTCAAAGGAGTAAAACAGTGCCTGGTCACAGTTATGAAAGATTATTACAAATAAAGCAGAAGTCAGAAATGGCCTTTTCCCCTGGAGATTTTTCTCACACATATTTACAAAGAAAGTCAGAAAAATGTTTTCAGTTCAATATATTTATTGAACTTTTTTATACTTTTCAGTGGCTAAGACAACATTTACGGGAAATATACGTACTTAAATTTGCTTCAGTTTCTGGAGTTCATTTCTGTACCACATTTCTGGAGTACAATTATTTACAAGGGTGCCTTTAGGTGGTTTCTTCAGGATAATGCAGAGATAGCAACGGCTTCTGGAACTTGCTCTGTATCCAAACTCGCTGCATTTTCACTTTTTTCTTTCTGTTTACTTGTAATCGCCGATCAACTAAATTCTGTACTTCAGTTAATCCAGCCAAGTTGAACATGTTCCATACCTCATCTATTTTTTCATATGAAGAATTATTGCAAATAAAAAAAAAAAAGTCATTTGTAGAATGTAATAATTGCCAACCTGTAGTTCAACCAAAGATGGAAGTAAATCTGTTTTGCAATTTGAAAGATAAAGGACACTGCCTGTAAGAAGGCTTTTTTTAGAAATTCATTTTTACAGCTCTTGATTTACATTGCAGTAAAAATGGTTATGTTGAGGCTCAAACCACATTAGTCATTACTCATAGGATCCATAGATACCCTTTCTTTACAGTGTTCAATATGCCATAGTTGAGTAAACAAATGCATGCCATTTGGTCACTGTTCCTGTGTTATCAAGATAAAGCTATTTCACCTGACAAATGACAATCCAGACTCTTATGCCATATATAGCTACAGACTCTCCTTCCAAGCATGTTTATCTCAATTTTAAGAGAGAAATCATGTGCATGTTTAAATAATAAAATTTGAGCATACAATTAGACACCGGATACTTAAAGAGAAATTTCCAGTGATGTCTGTAAGCAATCTTGCAGGACCCCAAATGCAACAAGTGTGCACACAAAGGAAATTATTTCCTTACAACAGTTAGCTTTGGGCTTTTTAAAAGCAGAGAATTAAAAAAAGCCAATAAAACCTTCTTTAAATTTATGTTTTAAGATGAGCTTTCACAATCCAAAACACATTGAAAAACACTCAACCCTTTCTATGAAACTAAAACATTCCATACCTTTGGTAAAGAAATATACTCTGGTTCCATCTCCTCTTACATAAAAATTTTCTGACAAGCAATGACCTAAGAAATTAGAGCAGTAACGAAAAAGGACATGTCACTTTTTTTCCCAGAAAGAGCTAAATGAACAGTGAACAACAAAAACATCCAGAAATTACCTTTTTTAAAGCGAAGTTGAGCTGTATCGTATCTTCCATAGTCTCGAAATAACAACATTCCTCCAGGTTTCAGTAGCTTAGCCAACCTATTTACAACCCCTTGCATCCTTAGAAAATAGATGGGATACTGGTGAAGTTTGCAAACATAAGCAAGCAATTTGGTGCCACAGACCAAAAAGGCAGCGCCACCCAAGAATAAGAGACTCTTCAATACAGGTAGTTGTGCACAGAATTACACACTCTGCCTATATAAACAGAAGTTTTGCACACACAGAAGAAGTGTATGCGCACAAAAAGTGAAACTGCTTTGAGAAATCCCATCCAGCAAACTAGAAGACATTAATTACACAGCTTGAAGAAAGTTTAATACTTTGAATTCTGCAACCAAATTTTAGAGGTGCCTTCCAGCAAAATTGAACCGTGTTAAAAACTGACTACCAGAGTAGCAATTATCAAAAACTAAACACAACAGCCTAGAGAGAAATTACTAAGTAACAATTTTCTGAATATAAATGTGTCCCTCTCACATATATTTTCCATCTTTTCAAAGCACGTAAGTTCTGCATCATGATTCCCTTGGTTTTCTTTTTCATTTCCCACTTTCAAAGTTTCCAGGAAAAATGTATACTGAGTAAGATGAATCTGGATCACATTTTCTTTTATGCAGTCATTTTAATTCTATGAGATAGCAGTGATGACTAACACATCTTTGGAAAGCAGGTCTCACAACACAGATAATTACATGAAAATCCTCATGTGTGTATACACACACATGTACACAAAAGCATCCATGTCAGCCCTGGGGGAAGAAAAAAACAACCCAAACAGAAAACCAAAAACCAACAATGACAGAAAGACCCCACAAACAAACAAACAACAAAAAAGAAAACCAACCACAAAGGCCCTCAAATGTATTCTTAAAAGACTAATAGGAAAAGATACACAGGAATTCTGACAGAACATCTGATTACTGCTTCTACAGGCAAAGTGATTGAATGAACCACTATTGTCCAATTTCTTTCTGGCAGCATCACGAGAGTTATGGAGATCTGAAGTCTCCTGCTTGAATTGTTTTTGAAACCTGGACCCTGGCTTTTTGTGACTTGTGCTCATCTCTGAATAAAAAGAAAGGAGAAATATCCTTTACAGGGAAGGTTTTTCTGTATGAAGCTAATCACTAGTAGCAGGAAAACAGTTCTCAGACTTGGGCAAATACTGTTCTGTATGTCAAGCCCATTTTAATGACATTCTTAAAGTTATAAATGTATTATCACACAAACAGCATGTCTTGCCCTTCATATAACCTAGTTAGAGCCAAGAAGTTAAACTTACATGCCCTGTTTTACATTTTTCCCATTAAAAAAGGGCATTTTCACAATGAGCCAACCTTAACAGTCATAAAATTTGGTTCATCAGACATTGAGAGGCATTAGCAAAGGCTAACAGTACTCAGCATAACACCATACATGAAAATTAGATCAAATGTTCTTAATCCAAACAAGTTACAAAATTCTGGACGCATTCTAGTTTAAAAGGCCTGCATGTAAGCATTTGAATGTGGCTAAATCAGCAATCTAAGTCTATATCAACATACTGTAAGGTGTTAAATCATGAGTGTCAGTCTGGTTTTTTAATTTGCAATTTTTTTTTGAATCTGTCACTTCTAATAGAGGTGTACTTAGTTACAATATACCCCTTGTATTTTGATGGAGGCTGGAGACTCACTAATTATAATTAGCCTGACCAGCTTTTCTCCTGAAGCCTGAAAAGGGTAAACAGCATTTAAAATACCTTGGTTTATATATATTGTAGCTTATTAAATAACAAAGATTCATCATCTTCTTTTGCTTTTATTGAAAATCTCCAGTTAAAAAAGAGATTTAACCCGTTTTCTTTGCCCTTTAGTCTTCATTTACCTGTCAGGATGAATAGTAGAGAGCACAAAGACAAGGAGAATGACATCCAGGATCTCATCTGGAAAAGGATAGGGTAAAGCATCATCACACACATCATGAACAAAGGCAGAACACCAGGCTGAATTGTAGGACGAATGTGACTGTCAGGAAAAAGATGAAAAGAGGCACAGAGAGAACAGTAGTAGTTAATACGTTTACTCTGACTCAAGAAACATTTTTTCTTCAATTATTCTGCATTGTAAAACATCTCATATAAAAGCCTATTCTGTCCGGTATCTTACTCAAGCTGAGCAGCAAGCTCACTGATGGTATTCATTCCACTCTGCATACAGTATGACTTTGTTCTTTGGAATACTGAAAACTTCAGTTAAAAGTTGTCAAAGCCATCACATTCTTTTTCATGAAGATGGCTTCCTGGCAGCCTCCTGAATTACCGGCTTGTAAGGTACTCTAAAGCGAGTGCATGAATTACCTTTACCAGCTCCACTGCTCCTGAAGCAAAATCACAACAGTATAGAAAGGTTCCAGGTGTATTGCTAAGAAAACAAAACCAACATCAGTTAAAAAATTATTAATGTAAAAGATGAAAGTCTACATCAGTGTTCATGAAACTTCAGAGGGTCCTCTGGGGTTCACCACAGGTTTGATCAAGCATGCTTTATTGATGTCTAGCACATGGAAAGCCACATAGGTTGTAATGAACCAATAGGGCAGACAAATTAATAAGAACACCAACAGGCAGTTAGTATAAAAAGAATTATAGCCTTGTCAGGGAGGAGGCAAAAGGAAAAAAAAAAGGTCACAGAGGGCTGTCAGAACTGATGACAATGTCCTGGTGCTGTAATGCATAAATGCACATTAATAGGTCGCATTTTCTTACAGGAGCACTGCATTATTAGCCCATGCATGCACTTTAATTAGCAATATGATTTGGGCAGGGATGGGGTGTTGCAAAAGTCATCCAGTTCTGTAGAAGTTTCGGTTTCCATGTATCACCTTGCTGTTCTTTTCATTTGATTAAGCATTATTGGTTATTGTCCTCCATTATCTCCTGTTTTCTAGATAGAATGAAGAATTTCTTCTAGCACTCCCCTCTTCGTCTTCCCTCCCTATCCAAGACTAAGCCTGCGAATTTCCTTGTACCATTCATCAGATACTAGTAATTCTAGGGAGAAGTTTTTTCACCTCTGAAAAATTCATTTAAGATAAACTGAGAAAGCTACTCAAAATCCACTGAGAGATGACCTCATGATCAACTCATGATAAATTTAATTAATTAAAAATATATTTGTGATTTTGCATAGATGGCTTCTTTAGAAGGGAATCAATAAACTCTGCCAGTGCCTATAACATCTCACAGTATACACACACATCTAAGTTAGTGACTTCTGAGGGCTCAACAGGAGAATGCTTCTGGAACAAAATATATTCCATACTTGCTGCTGAGTAAAACTTTTATCAGCTCTGTGCCCACCATGAGAATTGATGAATTTACATATTTATTATGAACGAGGACAAGCAGCCAGGCTTCGGACCCAGCCAGTCCCTTGGGAAAGGTTAAGCTGATTACCTAATAGACTTGTTAGAATATTGGGGTTTTTTTATTTTTTTAGAGCAGAATATGTAGAAAATCCACTTAAGACAAAGACATGGCTTGATGTGGATGGTGTTTTCATGACATGCTGTATTCAAAAGCACTAACTTAAATTTTAAGGGAGGGAGGGGGAAGAGGTTTAAAAGTTACATTATTAAGCTAAGTGAAATTTTCTTTTGTAGCCAGGGTACCCTTGCTTAACACTGGCTTGTTTTTACATGCATATAATTATATGCATATAAATATATTATTTTATATGCATATAATTGCCAAAATGGAAAATTTTATATTACTGAATTCAGAGTAAAACCAACTGTTATATAAAGCCAAGCCTGCTAAGAGATAAGAGATCTTTCCATTAGGTCATATACAAGACAAACCAGCAAGCTGTTCAATGTATCAACCAACATGATTGAGTGAAGGATTTACATAAGAATAGAGATCTCCAGGAAAAATACCTTATGAGTAGAGTCTTAATTATCAGAAATGCCAATCTATGACTAATGCCTCCTGTGAGGAAAACACAGAAGTTTGTCTCATCCTTTTCAATACAGCCACATGGTATCTTTTTCTATATAGTGTTCCTTTCAAAGTTTTCATATGAAACCAGGCTCTCCTTTCACTACATGCTGTCTAAAGCAAAGCATTTGCTGTGGGATGAAGATGCATTGCTAACACTTAGAGGTTTCATGTATGACCCTGGTGCATCACTCAATTCCTCCTGCTGCGTTTCCATATCTGCAAAATGGAGTATTTTTGTATAGGTGTGATACTAGCAATCAAAATTCATTGATAGAATAATGAATTGTGTTGTTCTCAAGCTCTTAAAGGCATGAATAAAAATAAATCTATTTCAACCCTTGATACATACATAGCCTTTTCTATAAAACCTTCCTGCCTACATGGATGGGAGGACAAGCTGTCATAACAGATTTTTCTAAAACTGGAAGCTAAATGGATTAAGATGTTTCAATGAATTAAGTAATGTGATACAGGACTTGTGCCTTGACACTAAAACCTGAAGTAATGTGACAAATATACCAGCCAATTCAGAAACAACAGAACTTTTTTCCAGTAGATCACATGCCATTATCTATGGTCTCTGATTTTAGCCTTTTGAAGAGATACCTGGTTGCTTTACTGTGATACATAAAACAAGAGACTCTTTCATCTGCCTGAGATTAACTACAAAAAAATAAGCCTGAATGCACCTGAAGACAAACTTTGTCAGCAAATATGACCCCCCAAGACCAGGGTGGAGCAATTTGAGGAGTATCCTATACTGATGCTGCCAACATTATCTGTGGTCTGACACAGTAAAAATTTTAGGGCTGTAAAATGGTTCACTCAACACTTCCTGCAGCACTGATCCAGCACCAACATTTGGTGAAAATGAAGATGTGAATACAACATTCATATTTGGAAATCCAACATTACATACCATAAAACTTTCAAAATAGGAAAGACACTGTTTCCAGCTCCACAACCAACCTAAAATCAGAAGAGAAAGATAAAGTTGAAATAAATGAGCAAATAAAACCTTTTTTTGTTTTTTTTTGTCTTAAATTAGTTGGCAGGTAGGACCCATTAGACTTCAAGTCTATGTTGGACAGAAAAGGTATAAACAGCTCATACCACGAGCTCATTCACGATTCATTTATATCATCCCATTTCTCCCCAATGTCCTTCTAAAATTAAGAGAAAATCCATCTCTCAAACTGCATAAGAAAATGCAATATTCTTGTCCATTTGGCAGGAATGCAGCAAGTACTTGCACTTTTAGACAAAGCACTTAAACACACACCTTTCCTTAGGAAATGAGAAACCTGACTTTCAATGAAAATGGAATCTGACAATCTAGCCCTATTCTGATTTGGGAGAAACTTTAAAGGGAAAACCAAGTACAGATCCTAGGTTTCTCTGAAAGTTTCTGCCATAAATGAATGTAGTATGTAAAATTCCAAAGGCTTCCTTTCTTGATACTTAGTAAGGGTCTTTATCAGATTTTTGAGCAATTAAGTGGAGCTGTATATGATGGGTAGAACATTTGCAGTGCATTACCTCTAATATTCGGTACGTGGCATCACAACCAGGGAAGGATTCTAGCTTGCCAAGTTCTTCTCCACAGTTTTTACCTTGAGGATTGTCTGTAAGAGCCTTTGCTTGATTTTCATTATATACACATCCTTGTCCAGCAGTAGAACCACCTCCATAATTTTTCCTCCAGTATTTCTCTCCTTCTTTAAGCATTTCATTTTCAAATGAAAAACTGTTGTTATTATTTATTTTTGTGTGTTCTGAAGATATTTTTTCTATTTTGAACTCATGTCTCCTTTTTTCTGGAAGAATTTCTGGAAACTCCAGAAACAGCCAATTGCGATCCTTGAAAAAGCTATTTTTATGGGTCTTGTAAAATTCATTCCAATATTTACTGGCTTCTTTCTCATATTTATCTGAAATTAAAACAGAACAAAACCTTGGTGAATATGAGCTCAGCTAGAATATACTCTAAAGCAACATATAATTTGGACCTCAATATACAGTTTAAAAATCCATAATTCCACACATTGTACATTTAAATTAAAACATATGGATTTTCTGTCTTGTCTTAACTTGTGCTCAAAATAACTCCTATGAAGGTTTAATCAGATTTTATGTCGCTTAGGAAGAGGTAGACAGGCTTACTGCATTTTTAAAAAAATTTAGTGACATCATAGAACAGCACCACCAAAATAAGCAATCTGAAGTTCCTTAGACAAGCTTTCATGGCTCAAATAAAAAAAGCAATGCATCTTTTCACTTATTTAAGAAATATTAAATTGAAATTATGTCATGCTTTATGAAATTCCATAACCAACTGCAAATTTGTTGGTACCTCATCACCTCTTAAAACAAAATTCCAGTTCTGTGAACTGGACTGACAAACGCTACTGCATAGCAAATAGACAGTAATTCACGCTTAACCATTCACCAATGCAGAAGGAACATACTGGCTTTCTTACTTTCAAAACACGTCAGAGTCTTACAGTAGACCTTTGTGTTAACTTCTAATTCACAAAACATTCTAACTGAGTGTTAGAATGTCAAAGAGTGGGACTGAAAGGGATTTCACGCAGTCAGGGAGTTCATACCCCTTCTCCACAAAGATCTGTCCAACTTATTCTTAAAATACCACTTTGCACATACAACTTTCTTCAGTAATATATCACAGTCCTTAATTTTCAATGCAGTTGGAAACCTTTTCCACTACCTAACTAGAAACTTCCATCTTGCAATTAGGTCCAGCAATTCTTGTCCCAGCTAGGGACCAAGCAGATAAAGCAAAGATTACTACTCTCTTTTCTCTTTGCAACACCTATTTACATATTTGAAGTATTTTACTATGTCTCCATAAACAACCTCTTTTCTAGATTGTCTAAACCTAACTCTATTCTTTTTGATTTTTAGACTTCTGATAATTTCAATTTTTCTTCTCTAGATTCTCTCCAATTGATTTACTACTTTTGGGTGCTGTATTCTGGCAAAGGCATTATCAGTGCAGAGCAAAAGGAGTATTTTATGAGGCTTACAGGTTGTAATCCTGTTTATAACTCCCAGCTTGCCATTTTGCAACAGTATGACACTGCTGATTCAGCTAGTGATTCACCACAACTCTCCAATCTTCCTCTGCAAAATGACTACCAAACCAATTGTTCCAGAATCTAGGTTTTTTCAATGGATTCTTCTGAAGCAAAGAAATCTGCACTTATTTTTAGCAAATTTATATATTTCAGATTATTTTTTTCCACTGTTTGTCCAGATCTTTCCAAATCTTAATTCTGTCCTTCATCATACTTGAAACATCTCTTCCCTTAACATCATCTTCAAGTCTCCTGTTTCCTGAGGTCACTAATGAAAATACCAAGCAGAACTGGACACAGAATAAAACACTCCTCTGCCCAGCACAAATCCTTTCCCTTCTGAAAGGATCTCTGTAGGCATTCATTCACCCAAAAGCAGTTTCATTAGCTCTTGCTTGCCTAACTTGCTTATGAAAATGTCAAGTAAAGCAAGTCAGAAGCCTGACTAAGGATAAACTTCAGGACATCTGCTGCTTTTCCCTTATCCCCAGGGCTTGTAACCTTCTCCAATAAGGAAATTAGCTTGATTTTACATGATTTATTCTTGAAAAAAATGATTGTTGGCCAGTATTCATCTCCTTTGTTCTTCTGAACCCAATGTCTGCAAGTTCTGGATGTACTCTTCCAGTATTTTCCCAGGAACTGAAATTAATTATCTGACTCTTCTTTTTTCCCACCTCCCTTTTTAAAAAAGCAAATATTCTCTTTTCTGCTTTTCCAGTCATCCATGTACTCTATGGATGTACTTTGTAACCTGTTCTTTCTCAGTTCAAGAACAAAATCTTTCCTCCTTCTCACTAGCACTAAGTGTGCTAGCCACTGGACTGGAGCTAGCTAACCCTTTCAAAGGAAGGCTGATAAAAAGATAAGAATTACAGCTTTTCAATGTCTCTTTTGTTGATGGTTTTCCCTTCCTTATCCCTCCTAAGTACCAAACCAAACCTTTTTTCTTGCTTTTCCCCCCTTATTTCCAAAGCATTTGCAGAATTATCTTGCTACCCCTGACATCTCTTGCTGCAAAAGTGTACCTCATATAATGTGTTGCCTTTCTTATTTTGTTCTCACTCACACCAACACATTAATTCTTTTAATATAAATGCACAGAGTAAATGCATGGTGCACTTCTCCTACTACTCTCTTTAAATCTTAACATATTATTTCCTAAATCACTACAGCTTTTCAGAGATAAACAAGGCTGAGAATTATCATTAGAGGCACAGACAGGCAGTGGGAAGTGGTAAGGAGGTGGCAGAATGCCTTGTCCTAGAAATCTGCATAATGTTTTAAAATTAACATTTAATATATCCAGTTGTATTATTAAAGGGCAAGACCCAGCCATGTAATTGTAATTGTACAGACCTGTTTTATAAGTTCAGAGTTGATTGAGGTCATATATATATCAGATTTCAATAGTTTAAGTTGCACATTTATAGACTGCTCAGTTTCAGTATAAAAAACAGAAACCCTTCTACTCAAAAGGTTCTCAAATTATTATCACCCCTTGCTGTAGCCACCACTTTCCTACAAGTCTGCTCAGAACCCTTGTACTTAAATTCACATCCAGTTTTCTGAAGGAAAGCAGTACCTAAAGTCAGCCTTTCAAATTGTATTAGTAAGGAATGACACGGGTTCAAATGAAGGAACACTTTACTCTGCATTGTTGCAGTGGTCATTCCTGCACCTCTGTGTAATAACATGTATGCAGTATTATCAAATTTTTGTTTCATTTTGTGTATTTAATTAGCCTACCCACTAAATTTGCCAAAGCATGTAAAAATTACATAACTAAAAAACAGATAAACTTCCAAGACAAAAAAAACCCCAGCCCTCCCCCGCCAAAACAACTTTACTTTATCAATCAATTTTTCTCCATAACAGAATCTTCCAATGCTAGCAAGCATGCCTGAGACAAAATTGCACATGCTAATAAGTAAATCAAATTCCTAAAGGTAGTATCATGAGTTCATTCGGTTTAACTTCTCTTGCTTTAAAAAGGCTCACCAGGACTATTCTACTTTAGTAATATAATAGTATTGTTGAAGTCTGTCTTGTCTTTTTTCTCCTTACTGTATTTTTCAAGGCCCCAGTATAATCTGCTCATTAGCCTTGGTCTAGTTCATTGTTTACACAAATAGGCCAAAATGTACTTCCACTTGCAGAATGAAGCTGAAGCTTTCTGAAGGAGCACTATCACCAATGCTCACCTATTCAAGTTCTAAACAGAGGGGCATTCATAGGAGATGTCCTTGGATTCTTGCATTTCTTGGCAATAGACAAATGACTGATTATTCCATTTCTCACCAACACAAACTAACTTGTAATTGATTGTAGAGAAAGAATGAAAGGTTCCATGAGCCACATGGTCACACAGCTTACTTTTCAATTACGAGCTCTTTTTCAGCTTTTTATACAGATCAAATGAAGATATTAGATGTAATTTTTGAAAAACAAACATTGTACTCCTGCATGTAGATAAAGAATGTGTGAGAGGTAACAGAGAAAGGCAGGCTGACAATCCCAGAGTATTCAAAGTGGTGAAGGGCACACAATGCAAGGCACGTTCTCAAGTAATTCAAATAAACGCCAACAGGTACCTTAATTACATCAAGGCGTAGGATCACAATGACATTATCTGACAGATTCACAACAGGCTACGTAAACTGAGGCACAGGACATCCAAGTAACTCCTTTCAGAATATCTTTCAAACAGAACAACAAATTAAGAATCCAGTCTTCTATGCTACTATCAAGTTGATATTCCAGCTTTAGCATTCATAACTATCCTAGAGTTTAGTCTATGGTTTAGTTTGCCAGTTTGAACCTAGAGCTATCACTCTTCAGAAATCCAGAACACACTAAATTTCCTTTCTGAAGACAGGCACAAAACTCCTTAATCCCATACAGAGCAGACTGTGCAGGATGTATTGGAACACCCTCCACACAAAGTGAACACATTGATTGCTGAAGCACTCCCAGTTCAGCCTGGCAGACAGCAAGCTGGGACCAGCTGGGACCACTGCAACTTTCATGGCAGTTAACTGAAATATGGTGCAATGTACAAACACAAGCTCTCTAAATAGTCCACAAATCCCTAAAAAGCATTTGAATATTGTACATGGGAATCTTCATCCCTAGTACCCTAGCTGAATGCAAACTCATTCCCTTTGATCCTGTAAAAGCCTTGTGTAGTAGGAGTTGTATTCTGAAGGACTGTGAAAGGGTTCAGAACAACTGCACCATACTGATGTACTTGTTTACATAGAGCCTACTGCCACTCCAACTGCAAAATTGTTCAAATAAGTAACTATATTGTTAGAAAAACACACTTTGAGATCTTTTGAGGCAACAAAGGGAAAAAAACCCCAAAAACTAATCAAAAAATTTAGACAAGAGAAAGAAATAAGAAGGGTCTTCCTGAATTCTACAGCATCTTCAAATGTTTTAATAAAGAGCATTAAAACAAGAATTTTTATACCATTCAATATTTGTTACCTTGGTCTTCTGATTGAACTTTCACAAGGGAGTTCTCTGTTGCTTTTTTCTTGGCATTCTCCTCTTCTTCTTGTGACCATTGCATGTGGTCCCTGCAGAAGGCAGTTGAAGACCCAGCTTTTCAGTAGGGTTTTTCACAATATTTTTTTCCCAGGAAAAACAGTCATGAATTAGCGACACTGTCTCAAATACTTTTTTTTTATATTTTGAGTGCAAGCAAATGACCACAACGAGACTGACAGTTAAAACCTAAGTTTCAGTGTATGATAGATGAAAATTAATTACTAATTAGGTAAAAGTCAAGTGATTAAGATGTCCCAACTGCAAAGAGACTGAAGTAGAATGTATTTCTTTTCTTAATAACTGGATTACATATATCTTGCAAATTCAGTGTGTTTACAGGCATGTATTTTGAGTATCCCATTAGAACTGTATTTAGCTGAATACAATAACAGACCTACCAACAAACACCCTAATGCAAGAAACATCTCACATTAATAGTGCTTATGATGGGAACTAAGGACTAGCAAAGAAATCAGCTGTTTCTGAAACAGGAAGCATAATCCACCTATTCAACTGGAACAGGTGGAATTGATTAACAGGATTTTACTTTTCTGAGGAATAGAGATAGGTAACATTTTAAAAAAACCTGAATGAGACATTTGTAAGAAAAGTCAAGCAGTGCTGCAATGTTTCCAAAGTCAATGCCATCTATATTTGTGTGGTTACCTAAATGTTATGTTAATCCATGGTCACAGAACCAAGCCCAGATCTGACCCTGATGACTAAACTGCCTTCCCTGCAGATTCTGGGTTTGGATCAGACAATGGGGGGTGCCCAAAAATGTGCTGCAGGATGTTTTCAAAAGCCAGTCAGCTGTCCCTCCAAATTCTCCGGTCTGAACAGATTAAATTAGATAATATAATTCAAGTCATCTATTAGATCCTAATCCTACTGAAATCGACTAACTGAAAGCCCATTACTAAAATTCCGTTGGTTACTATGGGAAAAGGAAGAAGGTGCCAACTTGAAAAGAGTTGATTGTCTCTAAAAGCTAATGAGCATCTTCCTTTTCCGTACATGGTGACATATAGGTAATTTAATTCTTAGACCTTCACTGTTCCTCTTTTGTTAATTGTGGGAGACTAATTGGTATATATTTGTCTGCTTGCCTCAGACTTGATTTCCGCCTCTCTACTGAAATATTTCTCATTATTGTCCCCAGCAGGTTGCCTCTCCCCTTCCTGTATTTGTTCATATACCAAATGTTCCTGTGCAGTGTCATGGCTCTGACAGACACACTGCAGCAGAATAAAACCAAATGACCGAAGCATTACTAGGCAGACATCCTCTTGGAAAGACTTGCTTCCCTCACCGCTATCACCAGTATTGACCTTGCCTATTCCAGCAAGCTGAAACCAAGGACTATTCAGATGGCAATAATACACAGGCAGCCCTTCTGACAGATGACTTGCTGCGGTGTAATCTTTAGCTGATCAATTTTAATCCATCATTGCATGTCTGTCAGAGCCCTTAGGGGCTCAACACACAATACTAAAGGTGCCTGAAGCCCTCCATCTTCATTAAACGCCTTTTTTTTCCCCTCCTTGGAAAGTCATAGAGCACCTTTTGGCACTTTTGTAGAAATTTCTATATGGTAGATCCCAAGTAACAATACTGCTGCAGCACTTCTTGATCAAAATCTACAAAAGAAGGGACATTGTGTAGCTCTCCCACAAACTATTTACATAGTTTGGATGCTTCAAATGAGGCAGCTCCTTCAGCAATACAAGCTGGTAGGAACACAAGACACATAAGAATTCTAAGCACAGAAGTGTTTAAATACAGAATTGTTTTAAGCTGAACACTTAGAGCAGCAAAGCAAGCTATCCATTTTAACCACACCAGGAACTGTTAACATGAGCAGGCCTGATATGAGATCAAACAATGCTGCTTTCAGTTCTGCTTATTCAACTTAGTCCTTTTCCACTAACTTGTTTGCTAACACAGGGTTTAATTATCTCTGGGATAATGTGAAAACTCTGTCAATTACTGACCTGAATAGAAGCAGGCATTTTTTGCTCCAATGTCTAGCATCATTCATTATTTCTCTCCCAAAACGACAGAAAAGCACCACAACAAACATCTAAAGCATTAGTTCCCAAATTTAATTTACTTAGTATTTCTAGCAGCAATGGTAGTAGCTCTTGTCTCTCTGCCAATTCACACAAAAAGAATGCCACTGTATGAACTACCAAAGATGATGAGTGGAAAACAAAAGGACATCATACATCAGTGCTAGAGGAGATGAGTATCTTATGGTCACCCTGTATAATCTATTTAGCACTACCACCACTCATCCTAATTCTCCTTATGTCCCTAATGAGAACCCTGCCAGTTCAGTGAGATTCAGAAACAAGGACCTACCCCACATCATAGCCAGGTTCTTGATTTATCAAGACCATCACAACATCCATGGACTTCTGCTTCAATTCAATTTCACCTGTTTTCCCATCTGAGCTACATGGATTCATCTGAAGATCCACTTCCTGAACAACCCTGTTTCTTTCACTTCCATCTTCACAATCCATCCCAACCACCTGCATCAAAGTTTGATAACTTTGTATTAGACTGTCTTCAAAGGCTAGCAGGAAAAACTGAAGCTACACATGATCAATTTTTTGAAGGAAATTATAAAACAAATGAATTAACTGAGTTTCATCAAGAAAAAATGTTACAGAAAAAGGGTGGCCTTTTTCTTAAAATCTTTGCCTACCTTGCTTATATAGCCTACATTTGAATCAGCATTTACACATGTAAAGGATTCATCCACATAGCAGGAAGCACTGAGCCTGGAAGATGCTCCAGAACTACACTGCATATAGATTTATGAAATACAGAGACAAACTTTACACTCTTAACACAATAATCAGCCACCTTCCAGCTTTTTTGACCAAGAAGAATAGCTAACTCCAAATTTGGCCTTAAAGTGATAAGTGCTGGAGACCACAGCTTGGGGACATCTAGTTTAGAAAACACTAACAGCTGACAGATCTGGTTGTGTATCTTAACTAATGAGTTAAGCCCAAATTTAGAGACTAAAAAGAGTAACAAATATACTACTTTATTAACCAGAAGACAATCTTCTGTATCATATTCTTAAGACATTTTCTTCATCAGAATTTGATATAGAGAATATTTTGAAATAATTTAGATTAAAAAGCAAAGTGGACCAATAAAACAGATTATAAAAAAATTAGTAATTTTAAAAGCCCTGGCAAGCTGAAACTTCATTTCAGAACAAATGCTTGTCTTGTAGCTTCTCTGACAGCTGACAGCAGAGGACACCTCTGAGGAAAGTAAAAGTAAAATTGCAGATTACTTCTATGAAGCAAGCTTAAGTCCTGAAATGCGTCATGTTACTCCTATGTTATGTTACCCATTGGTTATTGTTAGCCACATCCAATCCTTTTCCTAATTTTGTTAAACCTTTGCTTTCAAAAATGGTGACAGAATTCAAAAATACATTTAACATTTTGTAAGAAGTAATTTTTTGTATAGCTTCTAAATTTACCACTTCTCAACAAATATTCCTTGGGTTTATTATGAACTATAGGAATAGAAATTTCTGGTCTCCCAAATATCTCAGGTAGATAGATATTTGGGAGACCAGATATTCTACTTCCTAAACAAATTTAGATATTCTTCTATCCTTCTAACACTTCCTATATCACTTGCTGTTTTGTGTTCATCTCCATTCCACAGTCAAAAATCTTAGGCTTTTCAATATAATTTTTCCCACTGTGTTGAATCTCACTCTTTTCTGAGTATCCATTAACCACAAAAATACCTTTTAGAGATGGAGATGTTGCAAATCAGGGCAATTCTTATTCTTGTCAGCATGTACACATTGATGTTTTCTCTGCTATTACATCTTTATGTTAAAATTCAATTTACTTTTTTTGATAATTGCACAGTGTGTGAAAATTTCTGTTGAATTATCTGTAACATCTTCAGTACACCTTTAGAAGAATATGAGTAATTTACACGTACCTTCCAAAATGATGTCAGTTTTAGACTAGGGTGCCAGCATGCAATGTTATTGTACGTAACTAGCAACTTTCTGCTGTTATAAATAACATGAACTATCTTATCTCTACATTTTCTATCTCCTAATTGATTACTGATCTATAACAATATTTTGCCTTTCACTCCTTGACTAACTATTTGCTTGGCAGCTTTTAACGCGAATCACTGAGAGCTCGTAACTGTCAGATTACTTCTGACAGTCTCAAGTTTCCTCTAGTGCTACCTTCACGTGTCTGTTCTGGCAGTACCTTGTTTTATACACCCACACCATCATTCGTCGGAGTAAACAGTATACAAAATTATATGAAAATCAGCCTTGAAGAAACATCTTACCACATGTTATGCTCAAAGACCTTAGAAGGATCAGTTAAAATCCGTGATCCAAGTGGAACCGCTGGTCGTCTACTACTTTGGTGCCTGTGTTGCATCTTGCTTTTCCTCAGATATAAAGCAGAAAGCCTTGTAAGGAAGTTTATTGTGTTGAGAGACCTGAAAACACATTTAACTCAAATTACAGTTTTGTAGTAACCTAATTATTTATGTCACTTACATGAGAGACTGGTCAAATAATCAAGAACTGGTATCAGATTTACCAAAATGATTTACTAAAATATCAATTCAAATGCTTTTTAGAAAATGCCAACACCCCTTCAGTGTGCTGAAAGCCCAAATAATCCCAAAGTAGGCTACTGGAATGAAACCAGTTGAAAGGTAAATTATTTGGTATCATTTCAAAGTCCTATCAGGCAGGCAAAAGAAAAGAAGTACGCAGTAAAACAATAACCCAAGTTTGATATTGTATGAACGCAAGCAAGAAATGATCAGTAAAGAAACCACTTCTTCTAGTGGGGACATACTGTCAGCAAAATTGACATTTTTCACCCCACTCATTTTCTTCAAATGGAACTGTGACTGTGGTTTTATGCTTTTAAATAGGAAATTATATTATCTTTCTTTAAGTGTAAACATAATGCACATAAAGCTTTCCAAAATTTCTGCCATGTATTCTCCAGATCCCTGTTCAATGCTGTCTTTGAAATCTAATGGTTATACATGTTAACTTCTACTAATGCAAATCATAAAGTGATTCAGATTTTTCTATTACATGTATTATTTTGTCTTATATTGCTATATTTTACCTTATTTGGAATATCTTCATAAAGGATCTATAAAAGTTAACAAGTGTGTGCAGCTAGTGCCAGCATTTTTGGTGGGGTTTTTTGCATATTGTTTATGTAGGCTTTCTATGAGACGAGTAAAATGAAATACCCTTCCTGCTACTTTTATCCTAATGGGCTTTTGTTCTTTTTTCCTTAAATGCTCTGCATGACTTTAAAAATTATTCTAAGTCCTATTTTTCCCGCCTTTTTCCTCTTTTTTTTTTTTTTCCCCAATGCTGCTTCTGTAAAAACCACACAGACAAATTTAATGCACTGGAAACACAAAACGTAGTTACAAAAGAACAGGCACAAAACACTACTAGAAAACATTCTGTGCAAATTGATTGCAAAACAAAGATTTTTATCTCAAGGAAAACAGTACTAGTTGACAAGTCTTGTACTGTGAATTGAAAATTGTTAATCTGTACACATCAATACAAAGACTGGCAAAGGAATCACTTTAATTAAATGAACAATTCCTCATTTAACATGTACTTTTGAATGAGTCATGCTTTAAAAAAGGCATTGTTTATTCATTTGAAGCCTAAAGGAGAAAAAAAAGGAAAAAAGATTAAAATTTCTTTTTATTTGTCAAAGATTAAATAAAATGGAGCTTGCCTTATGGCTGACAATGCCAAATAAAACCACTGTTAATTTTGGCTGTTGAGACTGCAATGTTACCGAGACATGGAAGCACTGCCATACAGTGAAAATGTAACATTTAGGCCTATTAAAGAAATCAAAACTTCTTCTAATGTTAATGAGTTTATTATGGCTTTTTTAAAAAAATGTGGCTCAGCAGCTAAAACAATTCCAATTTATACTTCAATTACTACAAGTTGTTCATGGTTTTTATTTGAAAATATGTATGCATTTTTCATAATATAATCTATAATTATTAACATATATGGGATATAATGAAATAATAATTATGAGACATGAAAATTAAGATATCATGACAATTTCTGCAAAACGTGTAATTTACATAAAGGCAATGAAAAATAAAATTCTTGAAAATAAAAACAAATAGAAAGTCCTCCAAAACCCCAAACCACAATCGAAAATTATTATTACTAAATTACAGAAATGCTTGGACAAAGATTCCATTATTACATTGCAAACTGTTTACAAATCCTCTTCCTCCCTCTGTCATTTGAAAAGACCTGAGTTAGTATCTTGCATTTCCTGTGCCAGCATTGATATTCACCATAAAACACAATGATTCAGCTGCTAGGCTAGTCACATAATTTTTCTTGGCTTTCTAAATATCTCAATAAGAACATGAAAAGATGCGCAGATGGGAACTATAGTCAGATGACTAAGATGATCTTACATCAGTAAAATCCAGATATGCAACTCCTTCTTTGAAAAAGTGAGCCTTTGAGTGATAATTGAACAATTTCAGTGGATAAATTCTGAAAATGCAAAGTAAGTAGGGTAGGTGAGGAAGTTTACTGCTGCATTCAATGCTAAATGTGAAGGAACTCCCTTGAGACATGCATGTATATCCCTGAGAGTTAAACGTGATCCACAGATCACGAGATTAGTGGGCAACAGGGCTACTAAAAGTTCAAAAAGCATTAGATCACTTGTAAGCCTAAATCAGATTTTCTGAAGCGAGTCATTGCTCAATTGTTCAGCTGAAGTTTGTTAATGAAACAGGCAAACACCCTTTCTTGTTATCAGGTAAGATGATCATACCCTGAAGTTATGACAGCAAGAAATGTTGTCTAAAAGAATTAGGAGTTCTTTCCTTGTTCAGAGTCACAGTCAGGAATATTTTAAGTTTGATTATTAATCAAAACAATTCAACTTTCATCTTTAAGGAAATTAACATAAAACTGAATTACATTAAAAATTACTAAATTTTGTGGCAGCATAACTATTTTTCAGAAAAAAACTTTCAAAGAAACAATGCACTTGATAACCATGTTGAAGAGCAACATGGAAGTCTTAATTTCTCTGTGGAGCACTGCCTTTTACACTTTACAATTTTGTCACTGTTACAAGTACAGATCAGGTCCTCAGTTTAATTGAGAAATTTTAAGAAACAGCCTTAAAACCCCTTCCCTCCGCAAACAAGCTAACACAGCATCTTTAGTACAGCTTTATGCAGGTGAATATGCAGAAGAACGTACATACATCCACTGCTAGCCAGACCTGATGTTGGCATTAAATTAATTGATGTAGGCTTTAAAACCCTGAGCAGTCACACCCACAGAAGAAAAATTAGATACAGGAGAAAAGAACTGCTCTAAGATTTCTAACAGTGAATTACACCCCAAAACATATGTAAACCACTTAACTGATGAGTAAAATTCTTTAAAAGCATCAGTTCTGAGAGGGATGTCAGAGGAAAAAAAAACAAAACAAAAAGAATAGAAATAACCTGTTACTTTTGTCCAAGAACCTAATTTTATGTATTTACTGGATGAAAATATTTTGACATTTGACTGATCTCCAACTACAAATCTAACAACTTCTTCCATCTCCAATCATTAAACCTACTTGTAGAGTCTCTCTTATAAAGAAAAATATAGCCTATATTAGGAATAGTATGTGCAGTTTTTGTGACACTCCTAGACAGAAAAGTATTTTGAAAACTATTAACTTCATACAATTACTTCTGCTTGGTACCTAGAAGCTTATCTAGACAATATTTGACCATTAATTCCCAATGCTCTCCTGTAAAGCCTTCCTAATCTGTATTATCACCACCAAACACTACCAAAACTCAAAACACCTTACACAAAACAGATGCAAGTGGCAATCAGGGACATAAAGGAAAAAAAATTTCAAGATAATGGTGACACAGAAGATATAACTACAAATTACCAGTGGTTATTTTTAAACTACATACATATTAATATTTCTTAATATTTCCAATCTGGGTGGAGGTGGGGGTGACTTCACTGTCAACCAGACTCATTCATTAACTGAGTGCTTTATTCTATTTGGCCAAATGACTAATCATGCCCTCTTGGGGCTTCATAATTAGTTTTTCAATTATATACATCCAAAAAATTTTGCACATTTGAAACAACAGGGTATTTCACAATTTTTCAAACTCAGCAGATATAAAAATTTCAACTGCTTTTCTTTCTCGTGCACTGGGAATGATGCAGACCTCCCTGTGAGCATACAGCAACCTCAGTAAAACTGCTGCAGAGCACTGCCTCCCAGGGGAAAAGAAAAACAAAAGAAAAATTATTTTGATTTATTCTGATTCCTATAGAGACAACAAAGTTAAAATTAGTTGAAAAGCAAAGCAGATAAAAACAAACAAACCTGCCCCACCAGATATAATTTTAATCACATAGACGTGCTGAGAGAGAAGTGCCTGTTCTTCCACAAGCTGCGAGGTAGCCTGTTAAAAATAGTCGAGCAAAGAGGAAAGAGTTTATGCAATGGTAGAGGGAGAGAAGGGGAGATAAACCCTGCTGATTTACTGGAAATATTTACTTGAATAATCAAAGAAGGGTTCCTCGTTACCCTGCACACCCTCTGCTGGCTGCTACTTACACAGGAAGGAGGGAAAGGAAAAAAAAGAGCTGTTGAGACTTTACGTGTATGCATACATATATACTTGCCCAGTGAAGATACATCTAAACCTCCAAATGCATTCACTTAAACTGTTTTTAACCAGATTAACTACAAAATGCTGAATATTTAACTGTATTGCCTAACAAAAGATGATTTGTCTCAACACAAACTATGGGTTTTTTTATTAAAGATTATGAGAATTGGCATAGGGCAACATGAGTTTTACTACTTGTCTACAATTTATATTCAAGAACCTCATCCATTTACATTCTTGCAGGACTCTGGATGTCCACGTGGACTTTGCCTTACCAGCTCTGAAGTCACTGGCGATGTTGCTAATCCACCGCACAGTAAGCTCCACTTACTCCTCTAATCAGCTCTTTGAAGGAGCAACTGCAACAATCGAGTTTGTGTTTAGCTACCTTCACGAAATAGCTGCAAAGCAGCAGAAACTTAAAGGACTTTCTCTATTCTTAAAGTATTAGTGATGATTCAAGGTTCCGCTCAGATCCTGAAGAACAGATATGGGCACACAAAAGATCAGCAACTTTTGATTACCCCATTTGGTCGCTTGGTTTCTGGCAAGGAAGAGAAACAAATCTGTCTACAGCCTTCAGTTGCTCTGCCGGCAAGTAGCGATTGATGACTGCGACAACATTTGGGAGGTAGCTCTAAAAATACAAAAATGAAGTGTTACACGTTTTAAAAAGTTTCTGTTGACCTTGGAGTTTTAAAAAGCTTTCAACAAATCCCTTAACCGTCCCCCCAGATCCAGGTACACTCAATCCCACACGGCCGTACCCAAAAAGGCTCGCGGCCGGTGCCCCAGGCTCGCAGGTGCCAGCTCGGGCGTTCACCCCCGGGAGTGCCCCGCGCCCAACCCCGAGGACTGTGCTCTACAGCAGGAACATTTTAAAAGAAAGAATATACTAGTTCCCACTTCTCCTTAACTAGTTACCACTAAAAAAACTTTCCTGCCATTATTTTAAAAAACAACCGGTAAAATGCTTCCATCTGCACGTCCCACATGCCGAGCGCCCGCATCCTTCAGAGCAGGGTCGGCGGGGAGCCCGGCGGGGGCAGAACTCCCGGTGCGCCGGCGGCTCCGCGGGTACCGGCGGGCGGCCGCTGCCGGCGGTTCTCACCAAGCCCCTGCGTAGCGCCTGCTCCTGCCCGGTCCTCCGAGCAGCGCCTTATCAGCCCCAACGCCGCAGCCCTCCCCCGGAGGAGAGCGACCCCGCTCCGCCCGCCACCCGCGGGCACCACGCGGCCGCCTCAGCCGGCCCGGCCCGCCCGGGAGCGGCGGCGGCCCTCCGCGGAGCGCGGCGGGAGGTGAAGTCCGGGCGCGCCGCGCGATTCCTCTCGCGAAAAACTACAGTACCCGGCGAGCCGCGGGGGAGGCGGCGGGCGCAGGGCTGTCCCCGCCTGGCGTCTGCGGAAACCGGCGCTGTGGTGGCGGGGGAAGTGCAGGCGTGGAGTACCGTCGGCAGGCCTCGGTTTGCCTCGCTCGGCAGTCAAGGAGCAAGGGGCCGTTCGGGCCTTTACCCGCTTCGCTTCACCTCTCGCCGGGCAGGGCGGGGGTTTGAGAGAAAGCCGGCGCGGGCCTGGCCCTGCAAGGCTGCACGCCCCGCCGAGAGCGAGCCTGGAGCGAGGGAGAAAGGCGATCCCGGCCCGCGGGCCGGGAATATGCCCGCAGGCGGCCGCCGGCGGGGGCAAGGCCGCCCCCCGGGCGTGCGGGGTGCACAACGTGTGCCGCCTCCTCAGCCGCAGGGCCCACGGCTTCTATGCCAGGGATGCTGGTGTCGCCCACAGGAAGAACCTGGGACTCCTCAGAAAGATAATGTGTCAGGTAATGGGCTGCGTTTCGGCGCTGGCTGCATCCCTGAGGGTACGGGCTCTCAGTCGAGGGGGCTGAGTATCAGTCCTCTGGTGTTCGAGAAGTCCCCGGTCACGCTGGAGAACAAGTTTGGGGGAAAAAAAGGTGCAGTTTTGACGAAGACAGTTAGTAATAGTTAAATTTATTTCACAAGGCTCGGGCCTAGAAATGTAGAGAGGATTGTGCTGGGCAAAAACTGCAGAGGCACTTGTATATCTAATAATTGTGTTAGAAATAAGCTTTTATGAGATTCTATATCACCTATTTCCCTAAGATGGCTTCATATTTAATACTAATGTTAAAGTCTTAGTGTTTCATGTTAAATTTGAAAGGAATTTTGCACAATAAGATAATCAGCAGAGATTTTCAGGTAAATGTAACCCCAGTTCTTAGTGAAACTAATGTTACAGAATAAATAGGAATTAAACCAATTATAAACTGAACCCTTTTTTAAAAACAGTTTTAAAACAATTACTGCTTCCATACAGTAGTTGATAGAAATACATTGGAAAAGACTGTGGAAGTGAATTGGCAATTATCTTACACTGAAAATACATTTATTGGAAGTCATCTGAAGTATTTGCTTATGTAACTAGATCAATAGGCATGCAAGGTTTACTGAAATGAAAATAAGTATGTCTGACTTACACTTTTTTTTTCTAATACTGGTACCTTTGTTAATGGTATAGAGCTCCTGATATCTTAAATGCATGGAAGAAACTTTAATGTGAGCAGTCTATTTCATCAACGTTTTGGGTGCTTATTGCAAATAACAGTAAATACATTTTTCTGTCTTTCACACCGAACACCACCAGCAGAATGGAATTACGTATTTAATAAATCCAATTAATTACATATAAAAGAATTCTGTGCATATTTATATTCTGGGGAGTTGAGTCCTTGATTTCAAAAGTCACCATGGAAGGTTAGTAGCCAGTTTTAATGCAGGCAAGTTAATGACAAAATATTCCTTACCCCTGCTGTCCATTATAGCTAATTAAAAATCTTTTAACTTGGTTTTTAAACAAGACAAAATTTTCTTTAAAAAGGTCTGGTAATTTTATTTATAAAAACCAAATAAGATTCTTCCTTGTGTATTTGGCTGTAAAGTTTCAATTAATGTGAATTATTAAGTTGCAGGAGCCAAATAAAATATTTTTCAGAAGCAAAGTTTGTTACAAACAGCCATCACTGTTAAAACGATTCTGTTTCAGGAAAGTACTAAATTCAAGAATGTCTGGACAACTCATTCTGCATCTCCTATTGCGTATGAAAGAGGAAGAATTTACATGGACAATTACCAATGCTGTATTACCAGGTAATAAATTTACAATTGTAAGGTACTGACTTACAGTTTTGAGACTGATTCTGTGTTACATTGCTAACTTTACTCATACAAATAGCTGCCATGAATTGAGTGGAGTTTTCTTAGGAACAAAAAAAAACCCAGGTGCATAAATCTTTGGTTTACAGTCTTTGAATTACATTTAGATGTCGCTGTATCTTAATGTGACACCTACTTTGGTAAAAGAAAGCCTGATCTTTCTGGTGCTGTATAACCTCAGCTTTCAGAGCAGGAATGGAAGATTACCACCGTTTTCTAGTCTTGCACTAAAAAGCCAAATGAATAGTAGTTCTTTGTAGTCTGGTAACTAGCACTGTACTAAAGAGTGTGTCACAGAATCAGCCTATGTAACAAGCTTGGTACTACGTAAATTCTGTATAAAATAGGTAAATTATTCTTCATGTAAAAGTACAGCCCGCAGTATGTGCTAGTTTTTGCTAATGTATTTTGCAGATTAGTTCTCTGATCTAATGTATTCTCCTGTTCCATGACCAGTTGCAGATACACAGGTTAGGAGGCAGGACATGGTAGGGTAGAGGACAGGAAATCTGTGTCCACCAGCCCTTGTCCTTGCCTGTCCCTACTGTGAGGGAAGTAGCATGGACTTGGAGAACTGCATTGCTGAGGAAGTTGTGGGCAGAGCAGTTTTGAGATAGTGTCATATGATACATAAAAGACAAACTACTCTGTCAGTGTAAACCACTAAGAGTTAATTAAATTAATCTATAACCCACAGCTGAGATCTAAATCTGCTTTTTTTCCTACATTGTATGAATGTTTTCAGTACTGGGTTAACCTGTCTAACATCTTTCAGGTTTTTCTTTGTCTCATCTTCTCCCAGAGGGCAAAACTGTGCACAGTACAAAGCTTTTCTTTTAGTTAGTAGAGGTTTTTTTTAAAGTATCTGAACATGACGCCACACCTTTGTTATGAACGGCAACATTGGAAGAACTTGAGGGGAAGGTTCCAGGATGATCATTAGTTTTTGAAATGTGCTTTCTTCTTAATGTATATCACTAGCGCAAGAATGTTACTATTGTTACTTAAAAGAAAAATAAACCAAACTAAAAGTAAACCCAAAACTAAAAACAAACAAAAAAAAAGCAACCAGACCAAAAGATTTAGAGAAGTTTAGCTTTTAAATATTACATTATATTAACTATTGCTTATTAGGCCTTATTTTGAGAGCAATTTCAGGTATATTTACAAAGGTATATTTACAAATTTTTCTGACCGGCCTAAGGAGAAGGCAGGATTTATAAAACTGTATGAAATGACTTGTGGATAGAAAGTGGTCTATAAAATAGACTAATGATTAGCAATCATTTTCCTCTAGCATTGCACAAGAGCCAAGAATACTTTATCAAAAGTCAAAGTGTGCCAAGTCTGAAAAAATAGAAGATGCTTTATTATTGGAATGCCCACTGGTAAGATTGCTTTTTACTGGAGCATTGTTATGCAAAATACTAAATTAATATATTTTGGTGAAACATTTAGAATGGAGTGCTCTTTCCTTCCAAACCATTTTCTCAATGTTTTTAGGGAGTTAAGTCATTAAAGGTTTGCAACATGTGCCTTATTTATATTAACTGAACATTTAGAGGTATACTTCTCTGTATTTCTCAGTAGTGCATTCAAATGCTTTTTTTGTAAGCTTTCATGGAAAATTTTAAAACCAGTGCTTTTATGCTTATGCAATTAATTCTTAATTCCTTACAAAATAAATTCTAGGACAGTAGCTGGGAGTTTTAGTTTTCTCCAGATCTGTTGACATTAAAAAAACCAAAAAGCAGATACACTGGAGGCCTATTGAAGCAACCATGCCCAAAAACTGTTCTATTGTTTCTAACTAATAATTACATAATTTCTCTCCTTCACCCAGTGTCCACAGAGCTTAGAAATATAGCCCTATCCATGAGGTACCTAAAAATAAAGCAGTGTAAATGCCATTTGTAGCAGTTACTACTGAATGTCTCATTTTGAAATACTTAAAGAACTTTATCTTCAAGATTGGTATCAATTAGATCAATAAGCAGTTAATTTTTCACAAGGCAAGGATGTTTTAAAGGCTGTCTTTTCTAGAAAAGGTAACTGTCTTGCAAAAAATGTGACAGCAGACTATTTATGTGATAGGTGATTATTTGGCATGGACATGAGCTTAGAGATACTGATCTGATTAGCAGGCAGCTTTCCTCCTTCAGTTTTTGAGGAATGTGTATTTACTTTTGTGTTCTTCTGACTGTGTCAAAATGTTATGTATCCTCCTGATACAAACTTTTTTCTAATAGCCTTTTTTTATGTAGGGGGAAATGCTACCGAGTCCATCAGATTACAAAGCTTCCCTGATAGTCTTGACAGTGCAGAACTGGCTTCTACGTCTCTCTGCTGATAGTGGAGAAGTACTGGAAAAAGTATATCTTGCTGGTTCCTGTTGTAAATTCTTCAGGTATTACACAACAACTAGGCTTTATATCATTAGCAGTCATTAGTAGTATAGTGGAGAAGGAGAGCTTTATATAATTAACAGTGATTAGTACTATAGAGGAGAAGGGGAATTGTGTTTATTTTAGTACTATCCTATGGCTGACAACAGATTTGTTAATCTAGAACATTACCTGGAGTAGTGTTCCTGCATGCTCTTACCTGTAGAAGAATTTCACCAACTTAAGTATTATGGGGTCAAATTTGGTATCAAGTTCCACAAAACCTAGCGTACTATTTGCTTTTCTCTGACAACTTTACAGCCTTTAGTATTGCAATAGCAACATACCAAGAGAGGACTTTAAAAGCTGAAAAACAAACCTGATCAAACATACAAACAATATGCTCAAAGTCTGAGATGTTTTTAATTTGCAAAGATTCTTCTCCATAGGGTAGATTTTAAAGCAGAGCAGTTACTTTTCTGGTAAACTGCTTCTTTTTTTCAGTTTTCAGAAGAAATTATTTTCTTTAGGCTGAAGGATAAGAAAGTGTGATTATGAAGGGAAGGAGAAAAATTAAGATAGTGAATGTTCATGCTTTCCAACTATTTCTCACAATCCTGTATGAAATAAGCCATTCCTAGTTCCATGGATTTTACATCATTGCAAAGAGCAAACATCTTGAGCACCTCTTCCAAATCAAATACTGAAGTTTGCCTGGGCACAGGCATTGGCTTAGTTATGGTTGACTATATCTTATGTGAAATAATATATTTATTAATAAATAGTTTTTATGTCATTAAGATAGGCCTTTCTTGTCACAAATAGGTATCTGAGCTGGGATACTCCTCAAGAGGTAATGATTGTAAAGTCAGCTCAGAATAAGCTCCCTGCAGCAGCACGGCAGGTAAGTTTGTCAAAAAACTGTCATTTTTACAACATTGATCAAAAAAATTTACAAGCACAAAGATGGGGACATTATACTTTGTTATTATGGTAGAAGATAAAAGTTGTCTTACCTTTAATAACTATATTCAGTATTGTTCCTTCCCAGGCAGGAATCCAGCAGACTGTATTGTTTTATCTTGCTGTATTCCAAGTTTTGCCTCTTTCATTCATTGGAATGCTGGAAATAAACAAAAAGGTAAGTTAATTTTTCTAATAACATGTGATCTGTAATGTAGTTCTATGACAGCTGTAGTTTAGACACTTATTTCAGAATTTCAGAAGTCATACTTACAGCTTGTAAAAGCAATTGAAACATTAATTAGCAGCAGTGTTCTTGTGTCTGATAGGGGCATTGGGGCAAATATTCTTAATTCTAATGACCAGAAGAGAAGATACAAATAGATTCTGTTACTGGGTTGCTCTTTGACATGTGGAAGGACTTTAGCCTTTTCTTAGAACAATCATAAGAATTAGGAAATCCTAAAGTGTTTGTACACTTCTTTTCACCTCCTTAAAGAAAGATAGATGTGCCTCTGACCCAGTCCTAGTAACTGTCTATCAAGTCTATATGCAGTTACAAATGTTTCAAACTTTTATTATCACTGTTATTGAATGACAGAAGTAAATATGTCTTGCTTTACCAGTCAAGAACAAACAACCTGAGTTCAGTTTCTGACCTGTAAGTAAGTGCATATACTTAGGAAGAAACTTTGAGCCAGATTGCAATTATTACTGTTTGATTTTAAGTCAAGAAAGCTCTGGATACAACTTACACATGAAAGAGTACAAACATGCAAACTCTGTCTTTTAGGTTCTGTGAGGTACAGTGTCTTTTAAGGTCCAGAGCTATAAGCTGGAGTTTTAGCTGGTGCTAGGTTGGGTTGAGGCTATAATTGAAATTGGGCCTGACAAGTGAAGGCATGGGGTTAAACTTTTTCATTTGGGCCCATGAAAGTTTGGGGGTACTGTGTATTGTTCTGTTCAAAATTAGTATTTGGGACTGGAAAAAATGTTACCAGTATCAAAGGTATTCTCAGTTTGGTTAGGAATGGCATGCCAAATTCATCATGGTCATAGTAGGCGGAACATCTGAAAGAGCACTTCTTCAGCTGGGTCTGTACCAAGTACTCATCAGAGAAATTGTTAAACTATAATGGAAGGGCAGCATTTTAGATGTGAGAATCACCCAGCAGGAGATGCAACCAGTGAAGGCAATGCCAGACCTGCCGCAGATCAGAGGAATGTGACTGTTAGATTGGAGTTAGGGTTAGTGTTACTGTTTAAGACTGCAGAATGCACCTCATGCATCAGCTTTACTGAGATGGTGTACCACAATAAATTCTGAGTTCAGAGTCGCTGAGGTCTTAAGGATAGAAAGGAGACTTGAGGGTTGGAAGATTATTAGAGTTTGTGTCTGAAAGACACAGAGACCTAAGCTAACAAATGTATTGAGAAAGAGCTGTAAAATGAAGTAAAAGGTGAAGTCTCAGAAGTGAATGTATCTTTCATAACTGAACAGATCACAAAATTGTAGGTAGTGTTAAGGTGTAGGTGTCTTACAGTTTCTGGGTTTCTTTATTTTTTATTGGTTTTGAGCCTGTTTTAACTGGTTTAATTGCTTTTTTACATAGTAAGTCAGATTAAAGAAAACTACATTTCCAAGCATATCTATTAAAAAAACCCAATGAACTTCACATGTTGCTATTAATTAAATATGAAGAATTCATTTGTGGGGTTTGCTCAGTGATGTGTTAAGCAGTAGCACAAATGAATAGTGCATAATTATTAAAAAGGAAAAGTCAGCTTCTCATGTATATGTCTAATTTGGATTCAGAGAGAATCCTGTACTCTGTGACAGCTGGATAATGAAGTTTTAGTACAGCTGTACGCAGCCATAGAGTTGTGATTAGACTAGTATTTTACCCTGGTGGTGAAGAAAGAACAGAAGATCTGAAATCAGGACTTTTGGATTGAGTTGCTAGTTTTGCTAACATTCCTGTGGGATGCTGGATAATATAATCTATTCATGTATGATAATAACTGGGTAGCATGATATGAAGATAAACTGAGAATGTATTAGAGCATGAATCTGCTTGCAGAATATGACTAATCTAACCTCAGGTGTTACTGCAGTGCAACGGATTAAAGAAACTCAGCAGAAGAGATGAGTTACAGAAAACTTCATGAATTTAAAGACTGATCGTAGAGATTGGTCAGAATAAAAAAAAATAAAGCAATTGCAAAATCAAGGACATAATGTCAGTTATTTGTGTTTTCTCTCAATTATTTCTTCTCTAATAGAATATTTTTTGCTTTATTTTATTCCAGATTTTTGGTAATAGTGTGACAGATGTTGCTGTTTCTAATGGAATCCTGATTGTAATGTATAGCATGGGTCTGGTCAGGCTCTATAACTTCAAGGCCATTTTGGAACAGGTAATGAAACAAAAGAGTTTTCATACAGTCCATGCTATTTTTGGGTAAAAAGTCATAAATATTTGTGTATGCTACATAAGTACATGGGGCATGGGTCAAAGGATAGGTTCCTGCCCGAATTTATGGTCAGAAGATACAAATGGATACACTATTAGAAAAATTACTTGCAACAGTTACAGTTGGCAAAACATAAGAGATACAGGGTCAGACAGGCACTTCTGAGGAGTTATGTAAATGTTAGACCAGATGTGCTCCTCTTTACACACGTATACTGTAGTTATAGATGATTGTTAAGGCCAGGAACTGGTGGGCATGGGGAAGTTTGATCTCAAACAGAACTGCAGTGAGACTTGTGAGTTTATATCCTTCCAGTCAAAAATCAAACTAATTCAAAAATAAGACCTCAAGCAGTATCTAACAAAGATAAAGAATGCAGTAGTAATAGAGCAGTAAAACTACAAAGCAAATAAATATGCATCTGTAAAGCTAAATTGTTCTGTGTTATTTTAGTTCATGGAACAACCATTTGATTTGGGACAAGAATTCAACTGGAATGGTCAGGTGGGAGTTGTAGGAAAGTATCCATTTGGTCTTCCATGTAACATTAAAATAACAGGTAATTATGATCTTTGTATTGGCTTGACTGGTGGCTTTTATGGATTAATTGTGACTTATTTCACACTAAGGAAAAATACTAAAATTACTGTGCTCATGTTGTGCTGTAGCTGTATTTCTGGATTTACATTATAGTAAAATGCGCTTTGCTTTACTTCTAATTACAGTAATAATTATATAAGACACACCAAGAAAACTATTAGAGCAACTAAGCTATCTGAAAAACTTTATAAGCAGTGCATGAAATGGAAGCCCCTTTCTTTATTTCTGAGATGCAACTGTTCTTAAGAAACAGGAAGGACTAGGATAGCTGTTAGTAGCACCCAGAAACAGTATATGGTATGTAAGCAGAAGATGTGAGAACATTTACTCCAGCTTGCAGAGGAAATTCAAAGAGACTGAATAAAATTTGTCTGACTTGCATTTTGATATTCTAGGTTGTCAGAAATGTGCCAGTTTCAGTAAAATGAATTCCTGAGAAGAGAACAAATTATTAAAAACAATTCTAATGCCTCAAATCATTAACTTATAAATGTTCTGTGTTACTTAATGACTTCTTTCTCTAAAATGAAACAGTGGCTTCTGTTGGTATACTTGAGATTAGAATTTGGTGCTAAGAATCTTAATGAATGAGCAAAGCCTGAGACTTTCTTCGAAATTTCTTTTCTTACTTTAAAAATACATTCTCACAAGTTCACACTTGAGGCATCTAAAAAAAAAATTTAAAAGGTTGGTTTCACAAATATCAAAGAATGCATGTATTTATTTATTTAATTTAAAATGCTTCTGTATTAAACGTTTTTTACAGGTGATTGTCCACATAAAATATGCTTTTTTTTTTTCAGTGTCAGATAACAAGTGACACATCAATCCATATTTATATAAAAATGAGGGAGTACACAAAGATAAAATACAGACTTACATAGTGAAGTTATAATGCAATATTTTAGCAAAACAAAGTAATAGGCTGCTATATTTGATCTCTCAGGTTCTTTCCCCATTTTTCTCTCCATCTCGATCTGTGAAACCACCATTTAACGTCAGGGACCTGTGGAAAGCCTGCTGTGGGAACTTTAATAGGACAATTTGATCTCATGGCTTATAGATCATTGTAGTTTTTAGTTTTGAGATTTAAAACCGTGGACTGGAGAAAACATTTTTGATCTTTAATCACATTCAGGAATTTGTGGTTAGGAAGTTTTGAACCCATGACATACATTTTTCGTGGTTGCTTTTTGCAAATAGTTGCATTCCTGTGGTTTCCTTCTTGAAAGAATAGTTGCATTTCTGAGTTGTTTTCTTTCAAGAATGAGACGGGCAAATGCTTCAGTGAGCAAGATCCTAACAGTTTCAGAGTGCAGGCTTGTATTTACTATAATTGAACTGTGTCGTTTTCCTTCTTACTTAGTCCTAGCCTCCCTACAGAAATTGCCTGAAGGGATGGCCATTATTACAGTACTGTTTCCATGGTGTGAGGTACCCGAAAGGAAGTGTAGAGAGATCGAAACATACAGGCTACTATGTACTATGCTACAGCTCTTAACTGGTGAGGAATTGATTTTGGTCACAGTGTGTGATTTTCTGAACGGTCCAGAACTTAAAACTGTAGTTTGATTTATTGTTAGATGATATAGTAATTTCAGGAAAAAAGCAAGGAGAAGGATACCTTGTAGAAACCTTTTCCTGTTCTTGTTTCTTTGGTTTTATTTGCATTTAGAACAAACACTTGTTAGTGCTGCCAGGAACAACTTATGATGAGTTTAGATGAGTCTGCAGAGTTTAAAGTAAGTGAACAAAGAAGCTCAATTGGAGATTGAAAACTGGCAAGACTTGGGAAAGGACTTGCAAACAATAAAACAGGAGGTGTTAAGCAACCAGAGCAAGTGACATACAGCAGGAAAGAGGGAGTTGAGGCAGCAGAATCACATTATCACAGTGGTTTAGGTGGCTATGATCTTGCAAATCTTTGCCAAATGAACATAAAAGGAAAGGCGTATTTTATAAGTAGGCTCTACTACTCAGTATTGATATACTATTGAGATACATTTAATTGTATCATTTAGTTCATCTACCAGAATTTTTGAGGGACCTTGATATATATGCTTTATTTAAAAAGTTGTTTGGGTAAAATGTTAGCAAACTTTCTTAAGTCATTTTTCATTTTCTGACTGATTTTAGTATCAGTAGGTCCTTTGCTTATGCTTCCATCTTCAACATTCTCTACATTTCCAGCAGATCCATGAGTTTTTTATAACCTGTAGTTTGTTATATCTTGCACAGAATCACCCATTTCCTATGCGTCACTCCAAAAGGCAAATAGAACATAGTCACTTTCCAGCTTAGGAAAGACTTCATTTCCATTGGCATTGAACTAATTCCATTCAATCTAAATGGCTAAGTAGATGGAAACATGAACAAAGGAAGAGGAGAGAAGCACATAGTATCTGATGTCATGTGACAGCACCATTGGCAGCTAGGATAATTATCTACACTAAGCAGGATAAGAACAAGTCAAAATTTGGATAAGACGTTTGGGACCCAAAGTCCAAATAAGAACCTTGTTCTCCTTGCACTAGTTCAGTTTGGGTTTTTGTGTTCTGCCTGTCTAAATTCCCCTTGTAACTGCAGATTTTCTCCACATTTTGTCAATTTTTTCCCAGCTTTTCTCTGTTAGAAAGAGCTGATCTTCACTCTAAAGTTGATTCAGTTATAGCAGCTGTAGAAATTGCTTTGATTTACCTAGTTGGCAGAAGTTGTAAAGTTCTGTGCAGTCCATTTCATTCAAAATGCCTCTCATTTAGTAAACAGAAGACTTGTAAGAATGGCCTAGTACATCTCTATAATTTATCCCAACTGAACTGAAAGGAAAACTAGATACCTTTTGCCATTAATTGCAAAAATTTTTATATTTTGATTGATTTTTATGAACTCAGCTACAGATTGCATCCATTGTGGTCCACACTATTTTGTTGTATTACACAAAAGGAGAAAGCAGAATCTGCGTATTCTATCCTCCTGCATTTAATTCAGTTGAGATTGCTGCTTGCTGTTTCCAGTTATTTATCACTGTTTTTCCCAAGACAATAGTGACCATTTTGATATGGTCTTCGATCTGTTCATGTGTACATCCTTTCTCAGTCAGATAATTTTAATTATTTGCTGTGTCTTTGCTTGTAAATCAAAGGTACTAGAAAAGTAGTTCAGCATCAAGATCTAAGAAGGCAGTAACCCTCCAGAGGGAACAGTGCAGATGTGCACCCGGATGCTAGGTGAGGTAGCATAGCTGGTGCTGGAAAAGAGTTCACAGCCAATGTGTTTCCACCAATCTTCAAAAGTTCTGAAGAATTTGTAGCTTTATTGGAATTTAGAATTGTAAGGATCAATGGAATTATGACTGTTCTGCTACTAATGGTGTTAACATTACCGAATATTTGCAGATACCCCACCTTTGCTATTTGAAGCATCTTCTCTGGAGAATGCATTTCAAATTGGAGGTTACCCTTGGCATTATATCATCACACCTAACAAGAAAAAACATAAAGGAGTCTTCCATATTTGTTCTCTGAAAGACAATGCTTTGGTAATATATTCAGAAAGCAGCTTCTCTGAAATTAATGTGTATTATGTTTGTCTTCATCTCTTATTCTGAGTAGGTAATAATACCTTTGTTTAGCAGTGTAGAGCTTACACAGGGATCACTCCAGTATCAAATTAGCTATCCCATGGAGTCATGTGTAAAATAGTTTCTTCTGAATTAGTACTGCTTCTCATATTTCTTTCATTCCAATACAAACAGTAGCGCTGTCAGAGCTACACAGCACTGTATTCATGACTTAAAAGTTAAGTCTCATTACCTGTTTCCTTGGTTACATGGTAACATCCTAACACTTCTGACTAGTCAGCCTACTAAATGCTGACTAAAGAATTATTTTAAATTTTAAGAAATTGCAGAGTAAATGTCCTTGATGTTTGTAGTTTATCTTTGACTTGTACCTTCTCTCTCTCCTTAAAAAGATTTGATTGCTCAGTTTAATCCCTTTTTGTCCCTAGAAAGGTTTTATTACTTAGTTTAATCTGTTCCTAATTATTTTTGTTTATGTACTATTCATCATATGAATACTATTTTGTGTGAGCTCTCCCTCTCAGCTTTTATTTTGAATCTGGAATTGACCTGAAGATCATTCTGTATTTCAAGCAACTTCTAGGTCTGTTCAGAGTTTCTTGACTAAATAAGTCTCATTTGTAAATGTCCTTATCTCTTTTGCTTGCCTGATCAAACCAGTTATTTCCCTCCTGTCTTATTTTCAAAACTGATGTTTCACAACTGTAGCTGAAGATCAATTTTGATTCAAATGGACTTGTAGAATCCTTTCTCATCTGTTTTTTTCTATGTGGGTTCATATATTTGGCAATTTGAATGATCGATGTCAGCTAAATTTAACAACAGAAAGCCACTGCCAAAATCCCGAGATTTTGACTGGCTTGCATTTGATTGCTGAAATCACAAGGTATTCCAGGCTTACATGCTCCACAAATAATTTGCACAAAAGAGGCTAAGCCTGAGGTGTGAAGCTGAAGTAGAACTCTGTGCTAATGTTTGTCACATATGTTGACACGTCCCATGTCTTGGATACTCGAATAGTGGGAATTATTGAAGCGTTTGCACAGTTTCAGTTAAATCTTCATTTTGCTTAGTTTCAGGAGAGATAGGATGATACATAGCTAAGGTACAAGGTTATTGCTTATTGCATATTAAAAATCTCGAAACTGCTCCACCGAATATCTTGAGAATTGGAACTGAGTCTTTTTATTATTATTGTTGTTGTTTTTATTATTGTTCCACCGCCATCCTTTCTGGTCATGGTTAGGAGCAATACTTAAAAACCTCCAGAGGTATATAGTGAGGAGCTCAGTATTTCCTCTTTAATTAGATCTGTGAGACTTTCAAAATACTAATATTCTAAGCTTTCTTTTTCTTCTTCAGGCAAAAAATGGCATACAGGATATGAAATGCTGTTCACTTGAACCTGACTGGATATATTTCCATCCAGATATGTCAGGTAGAATAATCCACGTGGGACCAAACTTGATAAAGTATGAGCCTTTTTTACTCAAATCTTGTTTTCATTACAGAAGAAGTTGCATAACTGCAATAAATTCAGTACTTTGACAATTTGCAGGCCCAAAAACTCATCAGACCATAGAAATTGTAAAATCTATTAATTTGTCAGAATCAAAAGTTCTTCTAGAAACATCTGAAGACTTCTGTGTGATGAATGTGGGCACTAGAGGCCACAGTTTAGATTTTGATATGAAAAATATTCAAGGACCACTGTGTCAAGATTTCACTGGTAACCATAAATTACAAAAATAATTAATTTTCATTTTATTTATTTACAATGTTTTAATATAGATTTTTAAAAATTATATAGAAATGTTGCAGTAAGCAGATTAGAATACATTGACTAAATAAAGTCAGTAAGTCATAAAGTCACCCCAAGACATTTACTTACTTTATAATTTCTGTTTCTTTTGTAGAGTCTTAAAGCTTAAGGAAGTTAAAAATCATGCAGATCAAATGGAGATTGCAGAAGATTTTACAATTGTAGCCAACAGAGAAAACTGTGTGAGTTTAGTGTCTGAGACCACAATGTGTAGTTTTGAGCTATACACAGGGGGTTTGCATATCTGAGTAATCACTGTGTTTGATGGGCTTTATTCAAGGTTTATTGAAAGACATTTCTCTGTCTTCATTGGACTTTAAGTAGTATGAAAAGAATTTTGAAAACAATTAACACTTTCAGGATAGATTTCTGAAACCTCCAGTCTTTTCTTTAGTTTTCAGCATTCTTTATGGTGTGCAGTGTAAACATGTATCATGGATATAAAACATACTTAAAAGATGGTGACAGATTTCCTTCAAATGAAGGTGCCACCAAGTGATAATTGTGTGCATCTCTGGTGCTCAGGTAAGTAGAGCATACAAATGCTAGAAATGTTTCAAGTCTCTCATAACTTAGGGGTAAGTCTTCATAAGCCAACAAAGACAATACACTGCTTCCAAAAGTCCATTCCTTTTCCTGGCCATCCACACCTGTCACTCTCTCGTGACAAGTCTGGCATTCATCTAACCCTTGGCACTAAAATAACAGAATAATAACCTGACAGAAAACGTGAGTACTTTCCTGCTTGCTTGTTTTGCTGAACTGGAGCAGAACAGGATTGAATCATCAGTGAATCAGAAGAGTGCAGAAAGGTGGAATCAAGCGTGAGAGGATGTTTAAAACTACTGGTAGAACTGAGCTCTTAAATCACCTCAGTTGTTTCACAAAGTCCTTTACGATACAGAATCACAAAGACAATCTAATGTCAAAAAGGTTAAAGAGCACACATGAAAACAATTCTAGGTAGTGCCTGGAACTGTCATTTTGATTGAGCAGACAAGTTATGTCTTATCTAAAAGCAAATTTTTATAATTTGAATACTGTAAAATGTCTGCGAATCTGTGATACTAATTTTGAAGCTTTTGCAGGAAAAAAGGTTTGTGTATTAAAAATCTACACAAACTCAAGAACAAAACTTGCATTGAATTAAAAAACTAAACACCAAGTCATCTAATAACTTGACATACCGAGTTCTACTGCTGCCTGTGCTGTGCTTATTCCTTTTGACTTCTATTAAGACACTGATAACCTTTTTTTTAAATATTTTCGGTGTTAATGAAGCCCAGTGGAAGCACCCATGGTGGTTTAAGATGCTACTTTCCCCATCTTCTGGAAGTAAGAGTTTAGGAAAAAAATTGGTGGTGATTTAGCAGTCATAATTCTCATTCTAGCATCTTGGTTCTAGTCACTTCTGTTCAAAAAATTATGGTAGCTGAGAACCTTTGCCACCTCTGTGGGACACCTCTAAATATGAGTAAACAGCAATAATATCTCAACTAAAGTCACCAAGTTCATGAACTCCTAAGGAAAACAGCAGCACCAGGGCTATGCATAGCTATTGAGTAAAACAAGGTCAGAAAACAAAATATATGAAACAGATACGTTGTCAAATCAATAGAAACTAAATTGTTCTGAAGTCTAGAGACACTTTTTGTATGTTTCTCCAAAGGTGAACAACACTGTTACTGTAACAGCTTCTGGTCGAGTGGTGAAAAAGCGTTTTACCTCGCTGGATGATGACCCAGAACAAGAGGTAACTGATGTAGTAAGAGCACTTCATGGATTATTTCACTGTTTAGCTAGCCAAAAGCCCTTCTTGTTTCAGGTGCGGTGGGTGTAACCATTAGCTGTGTGTATCTTTGAGTTCTTTATTCTTCTTCTCTTTGTCTTCTTCTAATTGCTTCACATGCTGTTTATCATCTTTTCTCCTTGGTTGACATTTGAGCTTTGAATTTTCTTTTTCTTTCAAGAACTGATATTATGCCCCATGATACCATAACTCCATGTGCCTTCAGTGGCACAGAAAAGATACGTGAATGTGTCAAACCATTACTCTTTTCTTTATTTAAATGTCTACTTTGAACGTTCCTTATAAAGCATTTTACGAAATGAAAGGAACTTCTTCTTTTCCTCTGCTTTAGGATCCTCTTGTCTTTTTTATAGTATCTCTAAACTTTCTTTTTCTCTCCCAGTTACTTTGATTGGATTGTAGGATAAGGTATTTAACACTTTTCCTTTAAGTAACTGCTTCTTGAGAATGAAAACACCCCTTGAGTCTTAAAAGGTTATGAAAAATATTTTTTAGCTCCATCTAGAGCTGGATCTGTAATTGACATAAGCACAACAGGTAAAATTCATCAGTTTCTGGCAGTCTCTCCTATTCTTTATTCTGAGGAAATAGATTTTACTATGGTAAAAATACAGCACAGTCCAGTATAACCCATAAGGGTCTGCAGTATATCTCCATTCACTTTTTCTTTTAACCATAATAAAAATAATTGCACACTATTTTTCTTTCCTGCTGTTACACTTTACTTGTGATTCCAGTAAATGTTTTTACATTATGGAAGAAAGACTGGCTTGAATTTAAAGAGCATGTCACAGTGAGATAAAGGCAATTAAGATAGTTCACAATCTTCCCGTTTGGGTCTCAGTTCTTCAATGACATATAATCTGTGGAGCAAGAGAGAGATCTGAATAGAACATAGAGATATTCAGGTAAATGGAATTACTCTAATGTACCCGTTCACTCAAAACCAATGATGGTTTACAGCTACACTGTCTCTTAATGACTCTGCTTCAATAAATACATATAAATAAATACATTTCTTCAGCCTCTCCAGAAGTACTTATTTTGTATTTCCTGTATGTTACATATTAAATACATGTACTTGCACATTAGGATTTTTCTGAACATCACTTCTTTTCTCCTACTTAAGGAATTTTGCTGAAATACCCTGACAGCTCATGTTGGGAAAAATGCCTGTTGGGTATCGAGCTCCCAAAGTTTTCTTTCAGAAGATAAGTACTAGAATTTGCCCAATTCTGCTTTCACCTGAAAGAAAAAAGAGCTCTACAATTTAGGTAGAGAGGAATGTGAATTTATGTTTGATTTGTAATCTTGAGGTTTTGTTTTTCCTAAGACATTCAAAATTGTGGACTATGAAGATGAATTGGATTTATTATCCACTGTGGCAGTTACTCAGATAGGAGCTGATGGAAGAGCTCACCTTGACTTTCATTGTAATGAACATGGGATTCTACTTAAGAGTATTCCATTAAAGGAGTCCTGGGATGTGGTGAGGAAAATTCTTGTCTTTTGTTCCCACTGTCTCTTCCCCACACTCATTTACGTACCACTTTTCACATTTCAAGCAGATATAGAAGTAGTGTTGCGAAGGGATGAGATTTGTATAAAATAATAATCACAACTCTAAAATTGTAACTGCTCCATCAGACAGTAGTTAATTTACCTGCAAATCTCCTTTATTTGAAATTGTGGTTTTTTTTCATTGGTTGATTTGTTTGGGGGTAAGGGTTGTCCTTAATGTATTTCTGAAGTATTTATCAACTTAAATACTCATTCTGTGGCTATTTACATCAGATTAACTTTGCAACTTGTAAATAGTCTCCCTAGTTTAACTTGAACTACTCATGCATTGAATGAAGCATGGACCTCACTATGTATATATTTGGGAAGATGGAATGGGCTGTTCATACAGTCCAAGTTTAGGTGGACATCCAACTAATATGGTCTGAAATTTTCAGCACCTTCGCACCTCTTTTATCATTGACTGCATAGGCAACTTGTGATCTTTAAATCGGATGCTCTGAAATTAGATTCCTGAAATAGGGATGTGAGAAACCTCTCAAAGTTTTAAAATTCTGTCCTTTATCTGGAAGAGTAATCTCTGTGTATCCACACAAAATTTCTGCCTGATCATGGAGTTCACTGGTGTTAAATATTTTTTGTTCCTTGCGGAAAATGATATGGATCTTAGCAAGTTGTGGAAATAGAGACTGCAATCCTTTTTTTTTTTTTCTCATTTCAGACTTACAGTCATGAAGTTTACTTTGACAAAGACCTCGTATTACATATAGAACAGAAGCCTAACAGGAGATTCAGTTGTCATGTTTATCAAATGGTCTGTAATACTGCAAAAGATGATGATCCTTAATGCTATGAAAAAAAACAGAAAGTGTTTTGAAAAAAAAAGGAGGGAGAACTTTTGTATATATTTAAGCCATAAGCACCAGCTACAGAGACTTTTGGATGCTATTTAATGATACTGCAAAAGATGATGATCCTTAACGCTATGAAAAAAAACAGAAAGTGTTTTGTAAAAAAAGGAGGGAGAACTTTTGTATATATTTAAGCCATAAACACCAGCTACAAACTTTTGGATGCTATTTAAGGACTCCATACATATGAAGTAGTCAACTCCTGTTTTTCTTGCTGGATTTAATCTTAACATTTTATACTACTACATAAGGTTTTGTTTCTTTTTTTCTTTGTGACACTGTACACTTGCCTGTAGTTCCTCATGGCTTTTCATGTATTTACCAGTTCATCATTAATGCTAGATGCAGCATTTATTGCTTCTCTTCAGCAATAGGATTGAAATACTGGATATCAAGAAGAAAGATGTGGACTTACTTATTATCTACCATTTGCTGTGATCTGTCTTACATAGTTTTACCTATGCAACTCTAATACAAACTGTTAATTAATCCAAGTATGTAAAACTATCTAGGATAAATTTTGTATGTAGTATGAAAATTGTAGTGTTCCCATTAAACCACTTAGACAAAATCCTTCTCTTGGTTTTGTGTGAGAAATAAAATCACTCAGGTTTTCTGGTTGTGTATGTTTTGGTTTAAAGAGAAATATTAATAAATTATGTATTTTACTGTCTTTTTAATATATCTTTTTATATGTTTTTACAGATAGATAGATAACCAAGCAGTTCTCTGCCTGACTCTGTTAAGGATCAGGAGTTGTGCAGTGTGAGCCAAAGCTCCCAGCTGTTCACCCTTACAACTTGTGTGCAGATACATTGGAATGCTATGTGGTATATTCAGAATCTGCAGAATGAAAGCTTTCATTTTAAATTAAAAAACACTCACAACAACAAAACACAGGCTCTAGACTTCACAGTGATAAAGTTTTTTCAAATGCAAGCCAAAGCTGGGCTCAGGAGAATAGCTCATCAAAACAGAACTCACTGCTATCACTGTCATCATAAGCATGGCAATTCTAAATGCAAATACTTCTTTTTGCTCCAGGCTTTACTAATTAAGTATGGATCATTCTAGTGATGCAATAGAGAAGAGCTCTAGAAGAATGATAAAATTTTTCTATTGTGAGTTTTTAAAGAAAGTGTAATGCAAAAGAAAAAGTTAATTACAATTGTGGAAAGAAAAAAACAACACAATAAGGACATTTAAGAAGATAATGAAACAACAGTAGAAAAAAAGGGTTGCAGCAACACCCAACTTCCACCCTATCTTCTGTAAGTTATCACTCTGGGTCCAGGAAAGAACATCTGTCCATTACCTGCTATTTTATAACTATGTAAGTAATATATGAAGATAAAAACTAATATGAAGCTGTATTCTTAAGACAGAAGACCCAACTTTTAAGCAGATACTTATGATAATTTTTTCTCTCATTGCTGTTTGCTTTTTGAAGTAGTTCCTCTCAGAGAAAGATATTTAAACTTCATCTTTTATTAAATAATGCAAGTATTGTTCATCAAGACAAGCCATAGCTTTCAGGAGTTTACTGTGCTTCCTCGTGGCTTATTTTTAAGCTATGGCAGACTTATGAAGTGATAGTCTGTTAAATCTATAAATGTACATTAGTATCTTTTTAAAAAACAAAAATGCAGTAATTTTTAATGACCAAAAGGCAGCCCAAACTTTGATGAAGATTGAGTCTTGTGCAAGAAGTTCTATCACTCTAAATGCACACTGTGTTGCTGCATTACATATAAGGGCAGATGTTCCATCCTGGCAGGTCCCACGTAGACATTTTCATTCAGAAACAAAGAGGTTTCTATTGACTTTAAAACACCTTGAAAGCTACTTAAGAATAGAGAATCCCAAATGACTAGCCCTGAACACTTCTGAGTGTCTTGGCACCCTACTTACAGCCTGGAACACACCAAAGAATCAGAATTATTAAATGCTTATGGTTTGTGCTTTTCAAGCTGTGAGTTGCCTTCTGTACCTATGCAGAGACCCAGAAAATTCTAAAAATAAACTTCTGTTTAAATAGGAGGAAGATGCTGACCACAAACCAGTAGTTTTTACACTATTTAAAATAACTGTATCTAAACCAAATACAAATACCTGCATGCTTGGTGGCAGCCCATCTGAATCAACTGCTTTTACTTCAAGTTAAATTTCTAAACAAAACTCATCCCCCAGAAAAAAAGATAGTACTTTACTTCTCCAGGAGATTTTATATGCAAGCATTTTTAGTCACTGTTGCTGGTAGGGGTGTACTGTTGTGTAGTATCAAATTGATATTAAATGTGAATTAATGCATTAGATTAATTAAAGTAAGACAGAGAAGATAAAACTTTTCTTCACTTCTTATAGGCAGTACCTAGCTCCTTTTTTATCAGGAAACCCATTTTACTGATAGGTTGTTGTGGGGTATGCCCAGCCCCCGCCCTGGAGGGACGTCTGCTGAGATAAGGAGATTGAGCAAACATCCCAGCAGAACTCCCCTGGAAAGGCAACCACTTTGCAGTTAAGGCGAGAAGAAGACAAACCCAGAATCCTCTGGGAGACCCTATGCAGATCCTTTGTAGCCCATTGGCCTTTACCCTCTGACACCCACCCCCTGCATCCCTGTAAGAGCCAGCGCCCTGCCCCTGTGAGGGCAGAGAGCAGCTCGTCCCTGGCCTCCCCTTTGCCGAACTAACAAAGCTGCCTCATGTGGAACAGCTACACGAGCCTCTCATCTCTCTCCCTGGTCTGGCCTGGAGGCTGCCCTGCAGAGCTGAGCTGGAATCACGAGCTGACAATCACTAAAGAGCTGACCAGCTTCTGCACGGGCCCTCCTAGCCCAGCAGCTGAGGGAAGACACCGGCCTCGGGAAGACAGTCTCTTTTTGGGACCATCTCTCCGGACCGGTCACAGCTTCCTCGGTCAGAGCTACTGACCCCTCACCAGCTGTCATATTATCCTACATCTGACAATGCAGCAAACCAAAGAAAGAAGTGCATGTTAGATCATGTCCCAACAGAACTGCTAAGAGGGAACACACACTGATAGAGTTGGTAATGTATGGAAAAATACCATTGTCTCTAGGAGACAGAGGCTCTGGAAAAGAATAGAGATTATGAACTGCTGTAGAAGCTATCCACAGTAATGGTTAACAAAAGCAGGTGTTCATTGATCCAAGAGACTTGAAAGCCCCATACAGGATAGTTCATTTTTATGCCAGTGGAAGTTTATTTTCCAAACAAATTATAAAGTGCGTCATTCAGCCCTCAGCAGTCAGCTGTATCATGTTGAGTTCCCACCCCCAGGTAAACATGAAATCCACTCGGACATCATAGCTGTGCTAAGGATTGCTTCTGATTCTGTACCAATCTGACATTTGCAGCAGGTGGGCAAGAAGAGGTGGAAGAACAGGAAACGTGGAGAAGTACAGGCCAGAGTTACTAATGGTGCTGCCTGAAATCTCTTCTGCTTTACAGATGTTCCATACAGAACATTTCACTTTGTCTAACAATTTATTTTGCACTTTGCTCTGGTTTGGTTTATTTAACAATCTCTAAGCTTTAGAATGTCTTCATTCTATTTTTTTTAAAAAAATTGTTCATCGATTATTTGGTAAAACTAGGCTTCCTTTTCAGTTCAATAAAATTTTGTGTTTGCTCTTGTTATTTGCTGCTTTAACAGGGTAAACCAGTTTGAGCTATAGGAATTCATGAAAGTCTTCCAAGAGATATAGTTTTAGGTTAAGTAAAATCTGCTTGAGTAGAAGATTCCTAAATGGGGCTGTTGGGATACTGGATGTAATCAAAGCTTGTTAAAATCAGTGGGAACTGGAAGCATTTTGCAATTGGGAAATTTAAGTTCATAGGAGGTAAACTAAAATAAGTATTTATGTCAGTTTTTAGGCTTTACAGAGACAAAAGCAATTTTATTAGACCACCCCATGTAACTGGAAAGAATGGACACATTTTGGGGCCTGTGAATCCTTTCTTATGGAATTTCATGTAAAAATTTTGAAATTCCCCATATGGAACTAATATGTACCATGAAACTGATGCTTTGGAATCTGTAACATTTCAACATAAATATGAAGGTTTTACAATACTCTTTAAGGAAATACTAAGTTTTTTTTAAAGACATCAAAGATTATAAGGTTGTTTAAAAGACAATGAAGAAAGGATTCTGGATGAGTAGAGGAAAAGATATTTTTACAGGTAAAAATATCCCCAATTTGATCAAGTAGAAACACTATTCTGTTTAACGCACATGATATTTTTTGTGCATAAGCAGGCAGATCTACGGCTTTATTATATGCTGGTTTGCACAGAAAACTTTCATTTAAGAATCAATAGAAAACTTAGTAAAATTTTAATGACCATAATATTGAGATGACCTGTGTGCCTCATAAGCTAATGACAACCTGGCACCCTTGCAAGTTTATGCACAAGTGCATTCATCAGATGATTCAAGGCTTAGATCTTCTGTTAGATGCTGTGACTCGTGAAATTTAACTATTTCAGTGTTCTAGTTACCATTGTGAGTAGAATGAGCAACCAGTTAAATCCTGAGGGCAGGTCACAACAAATCCATGCAAATTAAAGTTAAATATCTTTATACAAGTGATGTTCAAGTCAAGCTTTTCTTTAAAATGTCAGCATCTATTTTTAGGAGATTAAAGAGAATAATGAAGAAATATATTTGCATCCCTCTCTAATCTGGCTTGGTCTTCCTGTGTCTATGTAGATATTTCCAACACTTTAGTCAGTATGGTGTTTGAATCGGCAGTATTCTGCTGGAACTATTTTAAGTTTCATAAAACTATTTCCTTTCACTTTCTAGGCCTCAATACAAGTGTGAGATACCAGAGAGCTCAAATGTTAGCCAGAGTAAATAGTATTTTTTTCACTCAATCAGTTAATGAACTTCTAATTCATATGCAATTCAACACTACATATATTTTAAAAATAAGCTAATCAAATACCAGAAAAGTAGTGTTGAATATATGTTTGGACATATCCTCCTACTACATCTGACAGGCTTCAGAGCCAGGTGAATGACACCAAAGCAAAAAGTAACTGCATTATTTGACCAAACTGGTCTAATCTATCATGTTATATTTTTGGCAGGTTGCCTATTGTCTCTTTTGCAATTCTCTTTTATTTCCCTCTGTTTTCCTCTCTAACTTCCCTGCAATGGGCCTTTCCATACCTATTGGAATTGTCTAAATTTTAACGCATTCCCTTTCTTTGCTAGTGGATATTTGATACATTTGTGCTATTCAACAGAACAAAGTCCACATCCTCCTGCCTACTTAGGCCAGACTCCACATATGAAACTGGTTAGTATCTGTTCTATATTTGCAGCACTCAATTAAACCAGTGGGAAGGGGGAGATCATGATGGCAGGACTATGCTCCAGGTACAGTACATCAGTGTCTTTAAGCGCGCTCCTCCTTCTCTGCATTTTCTGTATGCGTTTCACCATAGCAGCGCTCCTGCGTTATCTCTAAGTGCTTATGGCTGTGGTGGCTTATCTTTATGTCGGGTCTGTGAACTCCCCAACCTCCACAAGAGCCTCTCGCACAAAGCCCGCGACCATCAGCTCCCTTCCTCGGCTGCCGGGGGGAGAGCGCATTGGGGCTGCCACCATGGCAGGGGACAGGCTGCCACAGAAAATTCTTTCCTAAAGCGGAGTTCTGAAGGCGACGGGACGCTCGGAGACCGCAGGGTGAGGGGCACGGAGTGCCGCCCCGCTGCCGCCCTGCTCCCGCCCCTGCTGCGCCCGTCCCGTCCCCGCCGGGCCCGAGCCCGCGCCCGAGCCCGACCCCGCCCGGCCGCCGGCTCGCCCCTCCTTCGCGGCGCTCGCTGCCGCGCACGGGGCTCGAAAGATGGAGGACTACGGGCGATTCTTGGCGCTGCTCGCCTCGACGCTGCTGGTTGGGTTCGTGTCGGTCATCCTCTCCCTCGTCTGGGTTTTCCACTACCGCGAGGGGTTGAGCTGGGACGGCAGCCAGGGGGAATTCAACTGGCACCCCGTCCTCGTCATCACGGGCTTCGTCTTCATCCAGGGCATCGGTGCGTCGGGGGCCCGGGTCGGCACGGAGCGGGTGGCGCGGGGCTGCGGGGGAGCCGGGGCTGCCTGGGGCCGGGGCGGCGGGGCGCGGGAGGCTCCGGGCGGAGCCGCCGGCGCGGCCCGCGGCCGGTAGCGGGTGACAGCGGGAGCGCAGCAGTCGGTCCGCGGTTTAGGAAAGCCAGCACTCCCGGAAAAGGGACAAAGAGTTCCTTGTAATAAGCCAAAATTGCTACATATGGGGTTTGGGTTTTTTCGGGGTTTTTTCTGCAAGCACTTGTTTATTCTGGCCTGGGGATTGCCGTGGATTTTGAGTAAGGCTTGCGAGGTGTGTTTTTCCTACGCAGCTGGAATTTATGCAAGTTGAAAATCGAAATGCCAGAAATGCTGCCCTAGGAAAGTTTTTCTTTTGGCTCTCTTCCATGTCCCAAGAGGAGAAAGGAAATTCAGTACCACAGAAGCCTGATCCAGGAACGGGGTTTTTGCCAGAGAAAATGTAGCACCATAAGCACTATTAAAATGCAGTTCTTCAGCCTAGACTTAGCATTAATTGTTTTGTAAAGTATATCTCTTAAATTAATCATTTGTTCTGTTGCTTAAATAACATAATAACATACAAATACTAAGATACAGGGTTGCTTCTTTTTATTTCCTTTTTTTTTTTTAAAGTGATTTTTTTTAAGAGTGTATGAACTTTGGATTCCACAGAATTCAGCTGTGGACTAACATTTTCCCATTACACTTCCAACCAGTCAAAAGGCTGGAAGATGCCGAAGGCTGTCTAGTTCTGGCTGTGAAGGGAATGTTGTGATTTGAACATACACTGTAAGATTTTGTTTTCCAGTGGGAGTGGGGCTGTTCTCAGCCTTCTTGTAGCTTCAAGCTGCAAACTACTATTGAGCAATAAACCACATTTTGAAGTTGTTTTACATAATATTGCTCAATAGGAAGTGTAATTCCATGCTATAAATAAGCAATGAAAACCACCTGTTGACTTCACTAAGATCAATACTACTTAATGTGCTCAACATACTGGTTTTTTATACATGCATAGAACTTACAAAGAAAATAGGGAGAGGTTTTCTGCAGCTTTTTCCTATGTATTTTCTTTTTTTTTTTTCCTCTGAAACTCAGTTTTTTACCTGTGTCATAGAGAAAGGAGGTTGCCTCAAGCCCTGTATAGGTAAGGACATAAGTAAAGTAAATGGAAGTTTACCATCGCTAAGAAACCACACATATACAAGGAATTCACTAAAAAGAGAGCATCATTTAGGCAGGAAATCCTATTACATAATAGGAAAAGCACAGTTGGAGACTGAATGAGCATTGTAGTAAATCAGATGAAATATCAACACATAAGATACCACTGTGAACCTGATTCAAATTTGGCTGACAGAAGTCTGCCACTGAATTCAAAGCAAATTGGATGAGACTGGGAAATCAGATATCTCTTTGGACACATACAAGAAAAATCAGTCTTTAAGTAGTTGAAAGTAGAAAGGTGTACCTAAAAAAGCTTGGTTAAATTTTTGTAGAGGACTTTAAATAATAACTAAACCAGTTGTTTCTTGAGTTTATTAGCCTATACAAAGGATGGAAATGTTGTGTTGTTGGTCTGTAGGGAGTAGAAGGGATGACTATAATACAATGAGCATACTGGGAAGTAGATGTGCCCCAATAAAAGTGTTGTATATATCTTGTCAATCAAATGGCAAAGCTGTAGGCATGTTAATATTAATACTTATTATTTGTGGATCAGCATCTATTGGTAAATTATACCTGACAAAACACTGTCAGTGCACAGTAATTGTCCTCGAGATTTCCTATACTTAAGGCAGGAAAAACATAGGCAATAAAACTCTGTGTGTATATTAGTACAGCAGCATTTTGGAAAATAGTAAGAAAAAAACATGGGGAAAAAGTGAGTTTTAAGAAGAGCTTGAAGGAATAGTAGTGTGATAAAATGTGTTAAATAAGTAAATGAGGAAATCTGTCTCATTTACATGTGCAAATGTTGCAGTGTCTGTAGACTCAGGGCATGCTTCAAAGGTGTATTTTCATCATGGTTTGTGTTTGACCTGCAAATGATAATGTTTGGTTCTCTCTCAAAGGACTAATTAAGAAACCCATCAAGATATAATGTGGTATAAATTATTTTTAAGAATTTCCAATTACTCACCTAATAAAAGAACATTTTTTTTTCTACAGAGATGTAAAAATCTCTGTTGCAGACTGAGGAGCAGCATGGTGGCTTTTGGGGTTGTGGAAGATTGAATAAAGAGTGAGTCAGAACAAGCAGGGTGGGGTAGTCTTTGTCTCCCACCCTCAGATCAGACTTCTACTGCTTAGAAGTCATATGTAAGTTCTATACAATAAAGTTGTAAGTTGACTATAAATCTTGGAAGGTGCTTGGAAAATTAATATTCCTCTCATATATGATTCATAAATATCCTATAAACTGTATTTTAAACAGGCTTAAAACATGAAGCTGTAGTCTAACAGCAGCAGTATATCAATAAAGGAATATGACATGCATGTTAACTAAGAGAGATTACACAGAAAAGAGAAGAAAAAATCCAGGTCAGCCACATCACCATGTGGTGTTACAGAATCAATTAAATTTCATTTGTTTGGATTAAATTATCTAAGTGGGTGAGACAGTCTAACAGCTCACCATGTCTGAAATACTTCAAATACTTCTACTTTTTTCCTCTACTTCTCCTTTCAGCTTTCTTCTTGACTCAGACTTCACCTTCCTACCCATTTGTTTGTGCCAGCTCCAGCCACTGTCAGATGCATAAACTGAATTAACTCAACTAGCAGAAAATTATCAAATACACCCCCACACCCACCCCAAGTACCTTTCTTTCTCAAATAGAAAGCTGAATCACTTGCACAAAGGGTCTCTGAACGACCACAGATGGGAGAAGGGAGATGATGGACAATGTGCAAGAGCAAAGAGAAGGAGTGCAAATCTATTTTAAAGTAAGCATAGTCTTTCATCTTGAAATAACAGATAAAGCTTTCTCTGAGTTATCTGACATGCGATTACTTTTGCTTCAAACATAAAATATTTCTTCAAAGGAAAAACAGATAAATGCTGGAGTTCCTAACATCCAAGGAGCTGCAGAATTCTCAAGAACTGGAAGGGTAAATTACTGGTGACCTGTAAGGGTCTCATCACAGGCAACTTTTGAAGACGCCACTCTCTTGATGCGCTTAATTGAGTCCCTTTGAAATCATAAATCAGCATTTCTCCATTCTGGTGTTGAAGTTATTTCCAAAGAACCTTGTGGGCATTCAGAACTTCCCAGAAGTAAACAACAGGATCAGCCAAGAAGGGACAGAAGAGGAAAACAGGAGGAGGGAAGAGGAACGTTCCTTTCTGACAGCTGTGAGGTGCTGTGCAGTGCAGCCCCAGTGCACTCACAGAGCCATTCTGTGTACCTTCTAAGGTGGAAGGCATCTCATAAGCAATCCATCACACTTCCCTACAACATGTGAAGCGCATGCCAGAAATACTAGGAAGCTAACTCTAGAATTTTGCCCTGTACATTTGTTAAAGGACAGATGTCCCATGCCATATAAAGATATTGCAAGAAAACTGTGCCTTATGTGATGTGTTTTAAAATCATAGTTCAAAACCGGAGTAAGATCTGAGTCAAAAAGCTCAGTCTAGGGTGCCTAGGCTGTGAAATCTCTTAACAGTACTAGAGACGCTCTACCTTGATAAAATTCTTCACAAGGCTGCTTTACCATGTCACCGCTAAACATTCTAACTGGGTATGTGCTTTTAACCCGGGCTGTTTTAGTCTTGACAAGAAATTAAACATCACATCTGAGTAAGTTTTTAAGAGTTTGTACCACTGAAAGGTGAATCTTCCTTCTCTCCCCTTTGTTCCCCAGATTGTCTTCTTTCTTCCTGCAGGTCAGAAAAGCACCAGTTATGAGAAAGGCAGGGAGAAGCACACAGAAGTGGTGATAGGGAAATGGAACTGTCTTTTCACAGTAATAATTCTGCTGAAGTTGCAAGGTGTAACTTCACACAAAAAAGAAAGAGGATTAAACCAAACTGTAACCTCATGCATATGTCCTGGGCTGTGGCATGTAACATGGTAATGGATGGTATTAACAACTGGCCAAACCATTAGTCTGTTATTCTTTGGTTTCCGATTGTAATGTTTATGGGAAGCAGTTTAGAAAGTTCAAGGCCCAGAGATCTGAGACTGTGGACAAGTGACTAAGGATTTTGATAGTGATTTTGGAAGTTACATCAGCTAGATAACAAGAAAAAAACCCTTGACCCTCTGAGATCAAAGACTGAAAACTGAGACCAGGACCTATGCTCATCAAGTTTTCTTCATACAGAGTCCAGTACTCTGCTGTACTTTGAATAAGTTATTGACAGTACTGTGGGACATATGGTAGGGAAGATTTACTGGAATATCCTCATGGGACGTTGTGGCCTGTTTGGGGCCTTTTGATACATCTGCTTTACAAAATCAGGAGTCATTATCATTAGTACCAAGTTGATTAATAATAGTCTCATGCAGGATATTACTGGCAGACAGCTGAACATGAGCCGGTGTGTGCCCAGGTGGCCAAGACCAACAAAATCTTGGCCTGTATCAGAAATAGTGTGGCCAGCAGGACCAGGGAAGTCATTCTTCCCCCGTACTTGGTACTGGTGAGGCTGCACTTCAAATTTTGTGTCCAGTTCTCGGTCCTTCAGTACAAAATAGACACTGAGGTGCTGGAGTGTGTCCAGAGAAGGGAAACGAAGCTGGTGAAGGGCGTGGAGCACAAGTCCTGTGAGGAGCAGCTGGGAGAGCTGGAGTTGTTTAGATGGGAGAAAAGGAGGCTCAGGGGGCCCTTATCATTCTCTACAACTGCCTGAAAGGAGGTTGTAGCAAGTGGCGATTGATCTCATCTCCCAAGTAATAAGTGATAGAACAAGAGGAAATGGCCTCCAGTTGCACCAGGGGAGGTTAAGATTGGATACTTGCAAAAATTTCTTCACTGAAACGGTGGTCAGGTATTGAAACAGAAAAGTGATGGAATCACTGTCCCTGGAAGTGTTCAAAAAACATGTAAATGTGGTGCTCAAGACATGGTTTAGTGTGGACGTGGCAGTGATAGGTTAATGGTCAAACTCGATTATCTGAGAGGTATTTTCTAACCTCAGTGATTCTAGGATTCTGTGATTCCAACATTATCACGTAATGTCACTTTGGGGAACTGTTGGAGGTGATAAGCTTGGTGTGCTGAATCATATTTATGTAATAGATTGCTTTAAGACAGTCAAACCATTTTAAAAACAAGGTTTCTATCTTCCTGATTTTGTAGGATTTACTACTGTTGCTTTTTATAGTAGAAAGGCAAGAACAACCGAAGTGCTGTATATATTTAAATATTCTAAGGAACGCCTTCATTCCAGTATTATATTTTCACACAGTATGTAAGAGCATACATTGATTTAAAATCTGATCATAGTATGGAAATCTGACTTGTAAACTGTTTTCTTTGTGAATTACTTAGTGTAGTACTGTATTTATTGAAATGCATCCAAGTTTAAAAAAAGTGTGAACAGAACTTGGAAAGAATTTGTAATTTATTACTACTATTCATCAGAACATGCAGAGAGAATATTTTATTTATTTTCCATAATCGATGCTTTTTGCCTAAAATGCAAGGGTTACGGAGAAGTAATGAATAAGGCGCATGAGAATCAATTAAGTAAATTTCTAATTTTTGCATTTATCAGATAATACTTTTCTATTTCTTAATGGTTGGAACAGGTTTTTTTTAAAAAAACCTATATAAATTATTATTCCTTTGTTTTATTATACCTAATTATATATAAAATTTTCACTGTAATTTCATAAGCAGAAGCCTTAAATTAGGATGTGATGAGTCACTGAGTGGAGCTCAGACTTTTTGCTTGGGCAAGACATTATAGATGGGGGCATTAGTCTTTATTGGTTAAATTATCAGTTGTCCTCATAAATATTTGTCCCCTGTTATCTGAATATACTTATGTGCTGTCACACATTCAGAATTACTACCTAGTTTGTAATCAGATGTACCTGGAGCTTCAGTGATCTAATCTGGTCTGTTTGTGTCCCCTGTGGAAAGCACCTGGGTCATATGACAGACAGGGGACAGTTGTGGCAGGATAGGGGCAGTGAGGATCTTGGAGAAAACTTGGCAAGGAGCAGCTCTAGGTTAAGTTATTCTTATGGACCATCCGCAGTTAGATCAATGGATATTATTGTTTTGTTCAGACTGGACAAAATACTGTCTGCTAGAGTTATTAATTCAAGTATAGGCAAAACTTCCCTACATTCATCTAACAGTGGTGGAAGACTTGTATTTGTCAAATGCTTTTGTCTCTTAAGTGTCAGATTATGATTCCCTTATGCTGAAGAGCATTTTCCCATTCCAAGTACTCCTATTGATATCAATGCAATAGACAGTCATATAAGTATCTATGCAATTAGAGAATAGCATTATCCAAAGTTGGCAAAGACAATAAATATTATAAAATAATTCTACACACTTTCTCAACAAATTATCTTCTCAACATAAGAATCAGGCTATATTGCTCCAATCTGACTAGTAGCAGAAAAATCAAAATCCTATGCCAAATCCCTGTTAGATCAATTTAATGACTGAGGAAAATATGATATCAAGTTGTTTACTGGTTTGTTTTGGTTTTTTTTTTTGAAACACATTTAAGTTTCTGGGAGTGTTTTTTAATCACGAAAAAATCCCTTAAAAGCTATATTTAAGCCTCAGTTGTATATTTAGAATGTGCTATGCTATGTGTATGAGAAAAAGCCTTTCAATAGACATTTTGAGAAGATTAAAGGTTGGATTTTACTGTAATTTACAATGTAACTATGTGAATTATGCATAATTATTAACATCTGAGAGAAGTTACCCTATAAGGCATAAAATTTTGTTTCTCTTCTTTCTTCAGCTATTATTGTGTACAGATTGCCCTGGACCTGGAAGTGCAGCAAACTCTTAATGAAGTTCATACATGCTGGATTAAATACCATAGCTATGATTCTTGCAATTGTTTCTATGGTAGCTGTGTTTGAATTCCACAATGCCAAGAACATTCCTAACATGTACAGTCTGCACAGCTGGATTGGGCTGACTGCTGTTATATTTTATTCTCTCCAGGTCAGAATCTAACTGTATTTATAAACAGGTTGTAAATTTGAAGAAAGTTTTGAGTAATTCAGGCACAATAGGCTCTCACAAGTACATTGTAACTACTGGGATAGCCATTTTACACTCTGATTTGGCAAATTAGCATGTAAACGTACAAATACCGGATCACTGACTCTGAAGAAAAATGCATTTTTAAGCATATTTTATTTATTTGCTGGGATAACGGCCATTAATTTACAATACAGTTACACAATAGTGTGATTCTAAGCTCTGTTAACTCCTGAACTTACAGCAAGTTATTTGGTTTGTTGGCAGCATATTTAAATATAGTTAGAGCATTTATTAAGGAAGTCTTCAATGAAGCAACAGCTTTTCTTTTTTTTTTTTTCTTTTTCCAGCTATCATAAATTTAAGTAGTCACTTCTTGGCCTCAAGACTTTTGTTAATCAGCAGAACAAGTGCATCAGGGAGCAGTAGAGATGTAAAGGATCTGACACATCTGAATGAGCTACTACTGGCTAACCAGTTTTCCTGAATCAGCAAAACTCTGATAGATGTTCCAGGGCATGCTTTAAACTGCTCCTCTTGGCAGAGAATTAGCATTATTGTAATGTAAAATGAGCAGGGGCAAGTAACAGTAGAACAAACTAAAGACAGGATGCAACCTCAATATGACTGGGCAAGCCTGTGACTGCAACCATGGGACATGATGGGTTATTTTCCATCACAAAATTAGTGCTAATGGGAGGACTAATGTCCCCTGAATAACTTGATGCCACCCATACATGTCTTCACTCTGTAAATGCCATGTGATTGATATCTTGAGAGACCATTCTCCTTCTAAAGATAGGCACTTGAATTTAACTGAAATTGTTACAAGGTAAAATTATTTAATCCATTTAAGTCAGAAGGTTAGACTGCCTTCTGATGTTCCTTTATGTGCAAATCTGTAACAGGAGCAGAGAACAGGACTTGAAGAGACTGTAAAAGTGCAGCTCCTCACACCTTTACTATACTAGCGAATTAGTGACACTGAAAACTTAGTTTGGCTGGAGTTTTAGCATTATCAGTAAGTTTGGACACTGATATTAAGTAGGATGATTTATAAAATATTGAATGTCTGCTTCCCAAGTGCTAATCCAGAATTTTGTTTTGGTTTTGACAGGAAACACATTCAAAAATAGAAATGCCAATTCTTTTCAAATTTTTACCTGAATATATCTCAGAATGGAATTTTTATGATTATTTTTATTCTGCTTGAGAAGTGCAGTTTGTTTTCCATCTAGCTTTAACTATAAATCTGTTTTGGTTTTAGCTTCTCTTGGGTTTCGCTGTGTTTCTGCTCCCTTTTGCTCCAGTTCACCTTCGAGTAGTTCTCATGCCAATACATATTTATTCGGGTCTTACCATCTTTGCAACCGTGATTGCAACAGCTCTCATGGGAATCACAGAAAAGCTTATATTTTCATTGTAAGTATTTGTTTCCACTTGTTTATTAAGGTTATTCATTGTAAACTATACTTCCATTTGCCCAGAATAATAAGCATCCAGTGTTGGGACACTGTTTTGTTTGTATTAAAATGACCTACCTAGTAGGAGACTGCTGCTTTTAGACCAGGATTGTTTTTAAAACAATCTTTTCTGACCTTTTCTTTCTTTTTCCCTTTCAAAGGAAAAATCCTGCATACAGTGCATCCCCACCAGAAGCAACTTTGGTCAACTGTCTTGGTCTTTTGCTTGTCATATTTGGTTCACTTGTTTTATGGATGGCAAGCAGGCCCCATTGGAAGCGCCCCCCAGCAGAGAATGCTAAAATTCTGAGGCTCAATGTAGCGACTCCTGAAGGCACACAAGTGGAATCCACAATGACAAACAGTAGTAATGCAGATAAATCTGATCTGAGGATCAATACTGAAGCAGCCAGAAAACAAAACATCAATTTTGATGAAGCAGGACAAAGATCAACTATGTAAGAAAATACACAGAATAAAAGTACTATTATACTGCCAAATTTCCCCTGGTGAGGGTCCTTCTAATTTAGTGACATTGATATATAAGTAGGTTGGGGGTTCATTTTTAGTATGGCTTGCTGAAAAATACTCAAGTTTTCTGCATAGGGATTTAAATTCCTCTAAGTCCCAAACATATATTGGTCCATGCCTAGTCCTCATTTAAAAAACAAGAGCATGAATGACATCACATAATGGGAAAATCACATAATCGGAAACTGTTTTCCATCTCACTTCTTAATTTAATGCTTATATCTCTAATAGTCATGAAAAATTTAACAAGATTCAAACTAGATTTTGCTCTTGAGTGATTTTTCAGGTTATGAATCAGACATGAAGTATACCAAACAGAATAATTTAGTTTGTCACACATGAATTTCCTGGTAGTTTTCACTTTTTTAAAGCTCTGATTTCTCTAGCTGATTAACCCCCTCACCAGCTGCTATGTTCTATGGGATTTGAGGTCATTCAGCACTTTACAGAGTTGCTCCATAAAATGTTTATTCTAAAATTTTTAATTAAAAAATAAGGAAATTAAATGTTTGCTTGATATCTTCATAAAATGTTATGTTTCCCTTAGAACCTTCTGGGGTTTTTTGGTTTTATTTTTTTAAAATCAGAATGTATTTGTTGACTTTTTAACAAATTCTACCAAATATATTGTATGCAGACAACATTTGGCTTTGAATTATGTGCAATTATTACTGAAATCTAAGGAAATTTAACGACATCCAAATGCAGAATTTGTTTTATTTGAAAAGCTATAGAAACACACTTAGAAAAAATTAACACTTAGTTTAAGTCTTCCTTTTATCCCAGAGGCAGCATTTTACTACCTTTATTTGATTGCACAGTTCTGTTGATTTGTGGTACTAGACTACAAATTAGGAGGTTAGAAACCAGAAAAATCTCCTATCAGTCTCACAGAAAAAAAAATAAGCTTGAAGTGAGAAATGCTTTCTCTAAGACACAGGTGAGCTTTGCTGTTTTAATAAAATGCTACCTGTTAACTGAAAGCCAGTTTGGGTATCTTCACACCTGACATCAAAAGCATTATTTTCATACGCATGAAGACATGCTTTAGTCTATAAGCAATCTATATAAACTCTATGACTTTTTAATTTGAAATTACAGTGTTAAATAATGCCATTTTCTCTAAGTAACGAAGAGTCCCTACTGGCACTTTACTTTTATAGCTCTTTCTAATAATTAAAGTATTAATGTATTATGCTCATTCATTAATTTCACAGATACAAACAATATTTATACTTCTACTACTATAGAAGAATAATTTTAGTAGATTATTTGGACTGCACATGTCCAAAACGATGAACCATTCTATTATAATCTCTTGTAAAAGCTTCAGAGCCCACTAGAAATCTAAATTTACCACTGTTCATGTTGGAATATACATAGTTTCAGACAGCATGTAATTTCCTATTTTTTAAATACTACATAAATTTTTATCTTCTTCAGCTTTTAAAAACATTTTAATACATTACCCTTCAACAAATACACCATTTTTGTAGTTCACAAACTATTTTGGACAAGAGTTACTCTAAGTCTTCTCTGACAAGAAGCACCTCAGTTCCTGTGATTTGATTTGTAATAATATTTTATTATTTGGTGAATTCAGTACAGAAAGCTAGCATAGTAAAATACTTGAAAAACTTTTCTGCTGTACCATTCGGGACTCCAGGACTACATCCCAGAGTTCTATGTTTTCACTTGTTGAGGATGACTGGGACCAACCTCACATTGGTATATTTTTTCACTGTAGAAAATTATCTACGTTTAATGTACAATTCAGGTATGACAGAAGGAATACTAAACTAAACTACTAAACTATTGTGTGAGCATTCCTCCAGTCCCACTATATGCAGTGAATCAAACAGTGAAGCCTGACAGGGGAAGTGAATAAATGAGCTCACTTGTAGTAATTTACTATGCAGCTTTCTATACTGCACTCACACAGGCCAACAGCATTTGAAATTGTTATGCACTGGCCTGTTACTCTGTCTCATCCACCTGAGAAAATGAGCTCCCTCAATTCTTGCATAGTACTAGGTCACATAATAAAAGCACATGTTTGTATGGAAGGTAGTCAGTTGCCTAGGGATTGTTCTGGAAGAAACTAACTGTACAGTGTACTGGAAAAGAACACAAAATCTATGACTTCTTTTGTTACAGCACTGAGTTGAACGTATTGAAATGAACAGCTTCTAGGTGACTGGTTCTATATACTGTTAAAGTTAAGCTATAATAACCAGTATGCCCTCTGTTTTCCATTGTATTCCATGTACTGTTCAAGGGGAATGATACTTGAAAAAAGAATGATGGCATTTCTTTACTTCTCTATTCTCAAAATCAAGGATTAGCAACCTTTTGAGGGGAGCCTCACAGAACATAATTTTGTTTTTAAACTTAGAGGTTACACATGATGGTAGAAACTCAGTGGAAGCTGGAAGATTCCATTTGGGGAATTTATAATCAGTGCTATCTCATGTGCATGAACGGTGGGATTCTGGCTGCTGGTCTTTGGAAGGTCCCCATGAGATGCAGTAGCTGTGCGCTCCTGAACCTTGATCAGTCTTGGTGAGTGCAATTTAAAACTGACAAAACATACTGTAGACTTTTGGCTTAATTCTAAACTGACTAGAAAGACCTCTAAGTATCCTTGCAAAAAATGAGGTTAGTTCAAGTGCTAAATAAAAATACATAAGTATTTGGAGAGTAATAGTCCTAAACCTACTTCTCAAAGTGGCCTTCCGTTAACTTTCCTTTCATGCAAATTTTCTTACCTGTATTTATGAGTAACATAAATACGATAGTAACATAGGAAATAAAAAAGTGTATTTTCAAAGATACAAATGGGAGGTAGAACTCTAGCTTTTTCATCAGTATTTTTCTGCATGTTTGGAAATCATCTACGTGGTCGTTTTTACAGGAACATGATTGTAGAACTTACATTCCAGGTTTGGATTCTTACAGAAAAACAGGAAGTTACAAAACCTAACATTGAATCTGCTATCTTTTTAAGAGGCCTGGGAAAAAAAATACTATCTTTACATGCTGTCATGCAGTACTATGCACAGAAGCAGAAGACTTTTTTTCCCAACATTAATGAAACTGAGAAATGATGGTGCAAATTTGGTTTTAAAATTGAATGTAATTACATGTGTACTTCTTACTACATGTAACCAAGAATATTGCATATGATATTGTAAATATGAATTACTTGTTTACATGGATATTTTATTGAGTGACTAAAAGATATTGCCAAATATTTTCTATTTCAGAAGTCTCTTTCTTTCGCTTTTATTTCAGAAAATTCCTTCCTCTGTTTCTAACTGTTCAAAAGAATTTTAAAAATTATTTTATTATCCAAGGTACTTATTAGTAGATGAGAGAGAATATTTAATTACAATGTCTGTTTTCCTTATTCTTTTTTTATATGTTAATAAAAATGATTTTTTGAGCTTATGATACTACTGAGTACAGATTTTTCTTATGGTACTAAAATATAACTTTCTAAATTTGGATAAAGATCAAATTATTCCTAAATTACTTTTTGAAAACAGGAGGACAGTTGTACAAAGTTTCTTAAAATATGTCTTAATTTCAACTATTTATTATGATCTTTTTGATGACATTTATATCCTTTGTAGTCTTAGAAATATAATCAGTATACGGCGGAAAATGAAGGAATTCACTGTATAAACAATTTGTATTTCATCTTCTGATCATGACAGAAATTCCTCATAGCAGTTGTTAGAGGGAGGAAAAAAACAAACCAAAACTATCCTGTCATAAGAATGCTGTAGCAAATACGGGAAGATCGTGAATTCTGATATATAATGGTAATACAATGCACTATGAGATCCATATACCCTCAGATAAGTAACAGCCAGACTAAGCACAGACCCCATGGAATCTTCTGACCCAATTTAACATCTGCCTATCAAGTTACCCATGAATAGGTTAATGATCATAAAATGCTATAAAAGTAAAATCATCTATATGAATGTATCGGTAACAGCTAAGAATTAAGGTATGTTCTTGAGTTTAGTAAGTTTAATTGGAAATTCTTCTGAAAGTGTAAAGCATAAATTGATTATTTGTGAATACCATATGGCTGTTGGCTAAAATTTTCCAACATTGTCATCATCATGGAATAAGAAAAAATACTATTACAAACATTAGTGTAGCAGACTGTTGCATTCAAACCTGACAATTCCCTTAACTGATAACTTCCCTTAACTGTTGCCTGTAGGCTGGATGTGTTGGGGAAAATTCTGATAAAATAGTCCATGTTTTTAAAATATTTTGATTATTAAAAAATTCAGTAAAAGCTCAATTGTATTCAAAGTTGAAAGAGGGGACTAAAATTTTGGCATGAGGACTACATTTGTGTGGAAAAGTGGTTTTTGTAAGTGGTTGATGGAACCCTGGTAACTTACAATACAGATTTTTGCATTGTGTTATGGTATGAACAACTCTTGTGACCTCTCTAAGACTAGTGGGCAGTAATGAAGGGTGAACTATTAGTCAGGTAGAAATTCAGGTCCAGGTCAACAAAACGGATGACAACCATTCCAGGCAATTCAGGTAAGAGAACAGAAGAGGTAAAGCTGAGAAAATCCAGTTACTACTGTATACATACCAGAAACCTAAAAAAATGACAGGGCCCCAGCTAACTCTTACAGAAGAAGCAGAAACAATAGATATAAATTTCAGCGAGCTCATTTATGTTCACCAAATGTTCTCATCATAGAGCACCAGCCAACATATGTTAGCGTGGGGCTTGAGTTTACAGGTGAATCCATGGCCATGTACACTCATTACTCATTGGCTCTCAAATTCCATATTTTGCTGGTCTCCAAGTCATGTCATAGTCACAAATACAGCTATCAGAAAATGGATAGAAGTTTTGAAAATGTTTGCAATTTCTAGTTCAATTTTCACAAGCATTTCATTCCAACAAAAGAAAATTCCATTGAGTAGTACTCAAATTCTGCAGGACATAATTAAATATTAGTGTGATTAATAGCGTAATGGTCAAATATTTTTGTGGCAGATGATCCTTCTCATATGTGTGTACAAGCAGTAATCCACTAGGTGGCAAGCACTACCAAAACGGCCTTTAGCAGATGCTAGACCAGCCTTGCTTTTAGATGATAAAATATGATGAGTTGTCTGCCTCAAAACAAAATTACAAGGTTAGTAGACATAAACCACACAGTCATGTCAGAACTTATATATCCACTTCTCTGTTCTTTTAAAGGGTCCACTTGGAATACAGTATTTCTTCATTCCTGATGTTGGAAATTGTTCTTTATTGTGCTCTACCTCAGAGCTCTTAAACTTCTGTTTGTAACTTTTGTGCAAATACAAGCTTGGTTAAAAGACACAACAACGAGAACAGAAAAGCACGAAAGTTTAGGGATAAGTTCATATACAAGATATGAGAGTAGCAAGAATCAGAAAAAAACCAGGAACTTCCAGTACTTTTACCATTTGACCTTGCAGCTTAAAAAAATTAAAAATTGATCCTGAAAAGGGGAACATGAGTGCCAATTTCAAATAACGAAAAAGAACACTTCTGCTGTCTGATACATGCTAACAGCTTCTGTTCTTAATCTACTCTCTTTGTGGATACTGGCTTGTTTTCTGATGATGTTTTCTGATCTATTCCACTGAACGGACTAGTTTCAGTACTACTGAAAGCTATTTTTTACATGGTATGCTAGTGATACTGCTTGATCTTCCTTGCTTACCCATTCTCTCAGTCTACACTAGAAGTAATTTTGTCTCCTATGGCTAACTAGTACTGATGTAGACAAGGCACTGCGGTTTTTCACGAAGCTTGCTATTCATGTTTAGGTCAACAAAGTGGAAAAATTCATGTAATTCTGAACATTAATTACTCTCATTATTGTTATGACTATTGAATCTGGTAGAAATACTAGTTTAAAATACCCTAGCAATTCAGCTTGAGTGCTTGATCTTTTTGTTAAAAACAGCAATTGCTGTTGCAGTTAAGGAATAGCTCGTACATCACTGCAGCAATGGGAGCACTAATACTGTCTGGCTCCTGTTTCTGATCAGATGTAGAGAGTGGGATTAAAAATACAAGAAAATTTACATGACTGTTCATTGCTGTGATTACTGTATCTGTAATGAGGAATTTGGAAAAAAGTTCAGTATGGTACAGCCTCTCTAATCATTTTAGTCTGTTCCAAATGCAAGACTGCCAATGGATAATAATGACCCTGAACACAGTAACAGATAGCTTTTAATGGCCCTGACCAGCCTCACCTGGGAGCTTCAAACCCCATACTCCTGCTCCTGAGTCCAAGGGCTCTAATCCAGATCCACCTGGCTGTTCTCAGTGCTTGCCTGCATCCTCTTGGACCTGACTTCCTAGCCTCATTTCTGCCTGACCCCATCACCCTGGACCTGCCTAGTGACCACAAGACTCTGGCCCTCAGTAGGTCGGGTTAAGACCTGTGGAATGACTTTCCAGCCTATCTGTCAACCTGCCTCAGCAGCTGAACCTGGTTGCCATTTCCTGCAATTTGTGCCTGCCCTGCTCCCGGCCATTCTTCATTGCACCCTGACAGCAATCTTCTTGCCTGTACTCTGAACTGGATAGATCAGTCTTCATGAAGTATTTGCTGTAGACAGACAGTGGCTTCTCCATTTATAACTACTTCTTCTGTTCATATTGTTTTATGGAAATACCTTGCTTAAAAAGCCTAAAAATTACATTTTAGCTATAATCTACAAATAACAGATGAGTGCCTGGAGTGAACAATGATATTTGCCAGACAGTTACTCAACAACAATAAAGCACTTTTTTTTTCTGCATTTACAATTATACTGAATGATACCATCATTTCACAAGTCTCCATACCTAGTAAGACTAGCAGCAGGAAATATCCATTTCCATGTAGAAAGGTATGCTTTTTTTAAAATCTGCAGCAATGTAAAATCAGAGATAAATTTTGTCCTCACTTTATTGCATACTGTAAGCAGAAGTTGCAAGGGCCTAGCAAACCAGAACTGCAGCAGATTTTAAAATGCTGCAGTAGAAGTTTTCCTAGCTCTTTGGTCTGTACTGACAATTATGCAGCTGGTGGCTGGCGTAAAAGACTGCAGCTCTGAAAAGAAGGCACTGTTATAGATGGATTTGGATGAACTCTTCCCTGCCACCAAGCAGCGGAACCCTGATGATGGCACTGCAAAAGCCTAGGACCAATTTGTCTATTCATGGGACTGTAACTGTATAACCACAAGTACTATTTGAGTGAAAAAGTTTGCATATGGACCTAAGCACTGCTCTCCTCAAATAAATGAAAGAAAATTCACAGGCAATACAGGTGGTCAGCAACTCCCACATTCAACAACTGTTCAAATCCCCTCCACAGTTACTTCACTTGGAAAAAAAAGTATCTTTAAGTAAGAATTGCTTCGAGAGCTTTTAGTTGACTTCAGGGACAGGAGAGTTCTCTGTTACTCCAGTTTCTGACTGTATCTGTACTCCATTTGCACCTGCTTTTAATATGAAGTCAAATATTCTGGCACAGAATCACACGGAGTGCTTCTTTTGATTTCTTCCTTTGTAAGCCTATGTCAGTCATCATGGAGTCTTGTGTACTATGTTTGATCCTCTTTTTTTATTTTCAATTGTTATTCAGGTACTAACTATAGGAAACTCTATCAAGGAACCTACACATGGTCTGAGCTTGCCACAGCACTGCCTTGGTCTTCTTCCTAAGTGAAGCGGTGACTACAATCCTGTGACAGTTCAGACATTTCTCCACATTTTCCTACAAACTGTATTAATTTGCACTTACTAACATTATTCTTTCCAAGCCACTGAGTTACATGTGCTCCATTCACTAATTAACATTTCCTTCTTATCCCAAACTCCTTTCTCCAGTTCTTCTGAGGACATTTTACTCCTATCTTCATATTCCCTGAATCTCTGCTCTAGCAACAAAATCTTTATATTTCTGGGTATGTTTCCTCTGGTTTAAAACCTGGGTAATCAATGTCTCATCTTGGGGAGGGTAACTCAGTTTAGTCTGAGTAAGACAATTCCTCCTAATGCCTTAAAGGACTAATTCACTCTAAAGTAAACTCTTGTGGAATGTAATAACTGGATACAAAGACATCTTGTACATCAGTACAATATGTACAAATGCAAATTATATCACAAACCCTACTTTTAGCCTTATTATGTTGTCACCATGTTTATGATAGTTATTTGTATTTTAATTAGTCTTCCTTTGCCTATCTCTAAACACCTGAAACATCCCTAATCAAATAATAATAATAAAGAATACCTTGGGGTTTTGATCTAACATTTTGAATTTTCAATTAAATATATTTTATGGCTTTAAAGCCAGTCTGTATGTAAAATACATAAAATTAATTCCACCAGCTACATCCAACAATTTTTGGTTACTTTGTAATTTCAGGTCTGACTCATTTTGAGAGAAGACAGCTTGTGTAGTCTCTATGTAAAACACTAGGAAAAACTTCAATTTGTTCTCTTTATAGATCTGTTTATTCAGAAAGAAGCTTTGAAAGAAAAGGCATTGAAAGGCTGGCTGAATAATGAATTGTTATTCTTTGAAGGCATATTATCTTCAAAAATACAAGAAAACCTGAGGGTTTCTAATGAGTAGAACTCTTATTTTTGAAAGAAAATAAATGGAAGAGTTTGAAAAGATTTTTTTTCTTGTAGGTTTTTTTATTTTCTCCTGGAGCTGCCTGTTGCTCTCATGTGGAAGCTTCCTGCTGATTTGACTTTCTATTCTGCTGTGAGACTGATGCCAAGATTTACATGATTGCTGTGGATAGGAACTGGATTTAGCATAAGGAAGAAAACTGCTTTCCCCTAGGGAGAGACAGAAAAGGGAAAGACAGAGTGGGGCACATAGACAATAATATCGGAAGCTATATTCTTGGTCAATTATTTTATTCATCCTCTATTTTAGATTATGCTGCAACTAATAAAAGGCAAGAAAACTACTGGTCTCAAGCCAGGAACAAAGATAAGCAAGGAAACTATTTGTGGTTTAATGCAAATGTCCAACTATAATGGAAGCAATGTACTGTTTTTATGCAGAACTGACATAGTGCACCTTGTGACGTAAGTGTAATTATCAAAAACTCTTATCAGAATCTGTCAGGCAGAGATTTGCCTTCTACACAGGGTCCTTCAGCAGAGAGAAAAAAAGGGTGACTGTAGAACTGTGCATCATTACAATTATTTTAGCAATTCATTGTCTGTATAGTCTTTTGCACATTCTTCAGTTTTTAATTACATTCTCTGAACATTTAAATAGGTAAAGATTTTTGCTTATAAGGCAGACTTGTGCAACTTGAAATAATTTACAGCCAGTTGGCCAACAACTGACTTCTGTTAACCTACAGTGCTGATGGAAAATGCAATTTTTTGAGATACTGCAAAAAGTTTGCATCAAAATGTAGGGAACTTCACAAGCCAGGCAAGACTCCACAGTAAGCACACAATAAATCCTGAGGGCAGAAGGCAATTAATGGGATTTTGGCACTGAGAGGGTGTAGGTTTTCAAATGTAATTATTAACAGGTGATTTAATTTATTTTAGTATTTTTTCTAATACTAGATACCTAATAAATAAAATTAAATACCATAATTGAACAAAATATAAATATTATCTACTTGGTATAAAAGTTTAAATTCAATAACTGGAAGATAGCAAAATATTATTGAGGTAAATATTCTGGAGTTCCTGAACTAGATGTATCTAACAGAAAAAAGGGTAAGAATTAATTTTATTCCCTTTTCATTTGATCAGTTACACAAGCAACATTTATTCTGACATTTAAATCAGATTTTCTAACTACAATGACAGATTTTATGGTTTTGCATTTTGTTGATTATACATTTATGATTATCTCATGAAATTCAATTATTAAGAATAACTGATCCTTTAAATTAAGTCATGCCTCTTGCAGTGCTGGTTTTGCTGCTAGAAAATATTTGAGATACTCAATTATCATCTGCAAATCCTCAAATGGCATTTCTTGAAAAAAAGTGTCATCTTAGGGCCACTGATAATAATTGCTCAGTATGTTCTCATTTGCTAAAGATTACCTCTAATATCAGTGTTACTTGAATAGGAGTTCTAGCAAAGCCTTAAATTTGGAGTATATGGACAAGCTTCCTGGAGTTTAGAAGTTTATTTGAGCACCCAAAGTCTCAGTGAATCCACCATTCTATTGCAACTCCCCTGAACACAGAATTAATTGGAAGATAAACCTAATAACCTGATTCATAACTCCAGTATTACCATGAGGGCTATGGTGTACTCATTATCTACCTTCGAGAAGAATTTATTTCCTTTGCAAATCATGGCAAATTGAGACTTGGTTTAGGGTTTTACATTTTGCTCCCCTGCTTTTAGAGTGGAGTGTTGACATAGAGTTTCCTTGTTTCAAAACCTCTAATTTTTTTACTATCTCCTGCTATGTTGCATTTGACATTAATTTCTCTTACATGGGGAGGAGAGCATGTGGGGAACAAGAAGTTATTGTTATTTCTCCCCTCTCTATTTCCTACAGTTGGCTAATGAGATTTCTAATGATGAAATTCAGGGCGAGAAGTCTTACCAGGAAGATCAGAGAGTGTAAAGTCCAGCCTCTGTGAACTATTCTGATCTCCTACAAATAAAAAGTTGTAGGTCTCAGTCAGTAACTCCCATAGCAGTTCAGAAATTGTGCATAAGCATACAGAAAAAATGACAATTAAAGAATTTAGATAGAATAGATAGAATATTCCTCTTACCCTAGATACACTGTTCCAAACTATAATTAATAAATTTTTTGAAGTACATAATTAATATATTAAATTTCTCTACCTTCGACTTTTGATCATTGGATTTTATGCTTTTATCTAGTAACTAAAGGATCCTCTACTACTAGATGTTTTCCTTCTATATAGATATTCATAATTATGACTCGTTATCTTTTCTATGAAGCTAAATGTGGAGTCTGCATATCAAGCAGGTAGACTGTTCATCCTTCCACCCAAAATGAAAGAACCTACCCCACAAAGTTGACTAGACAGAGCATCACTTTACACCCTTACACGGAGCTATAATCAACTTTAATAGCCCAACCTTGGGCTTGTCACTGCTAGCTCAAACTGTTACTATGTTCATTGTGTTCCAACAGGGTCAGCAGGCTCAATGCAGAGACAGAGCAAGTTCACATTTATTCCTACAGAATACAATATAAAACTCTCCAATACATGATAAAGGTGGCTTTAGGACTTCTTTGGAATATATGTGCTCCGATAAATTTCCATCATTTCATCTGAAGAATAAAGTATTTCTAGTTTTGTAAAGATTTGGAATAAAACTGACTGTCCCAACAGAGTAACAGGTCACCTTCTTTCCAGTAGTTCTTTTGGTCATTTCATTCATTTGTACGGTTAAGCACAGGAGTGGGACAAAACTACCAGCAGCTAACAGCACTTCTTTACCTCAATTCTTTTCCACACTTGTACCACAAGTCAGGGAGGTGACATTATGAACATGGTTCATCAGATTGATTAGAAAGACAAAACATCATATCCTATTTTGACCCAACACAGAAACCTGTCCAATAAGATTTTTTAAAAGCAACCAACTGGCCATGATTAACAGCAATATAACCAGAAGAGACCTTCTGAGAGGAAAGGAGAAAGTGCCAAAGAAAAGGCAACAGTGTATGCAACTATACATACACCCTATCAGTGAAAACTAGCTACAAACATAGTGCTTTTCTATAAAATCTGAAAAAAAAATATATGTGCAAACTGGATTTCATGCAGAAAAACAGAAGTCTTCTTAGCTGTCTAAGCTATTAGGATCCAGTCTTGCCAGCTCTCCAGAGCTGTTCCCTTAAAACTGTCTTGTTCTATGATGCATGCTTACCAAAATCTGACAGTGCTTCACTGATACACTGAATTCACTGTCTATCATACCAGCCAATACCATCTTGGATTTTTTAAATACTAAGCTTGAGACTAAGCTGTCTACCTCTGTCCAACCTATTTTATACTTGGATTATAGGATGTGCCAGCGAAGAACAATCTTTTTTTTCTTTTTTATTTGTATAGTTCATTGTACAGCAAATTCCTTGTTCCTTACTAGAGCCCCTATTTATGTCAGTAATACAAACATAATGAGAAGAGAGGACAGCAGAAAACATCCAAAGTATTGACTTCAGCTGAGCTCTATCACTGAAGGTCTAAGAGGAAAGCCTACATTTCTGCAGTAGAAGTATTTGTAAATCCACCAAAAGATAAAATTATGAATACTTCTTCTTTGCTTGAAATAATGAAAAATCTTACCTACAAAGTGTGCTTAACATTCCACAAGTCAATGCTGTTTATTACAGTGTTATTACATACCTGCAGCCATTCATTACAGAATAAACAAAATTAAAAATCTCTTATGTTTCGCTGGGTCAAGAAGCACTGGCAGAGCTGTGCTTCAATTTGTTACAATGTCCCTTGAAATCTAGTTTTCATAAACATGAAGCTTCCTTTCCAGATATACAACCAAACCACACTGGATTTGATGTCAGAGAGCTCATCCAATTAGTTTTCATTGACTTCAATATATGCTTATGTTTCTTAGCTGTCGTTGTCAGTTTTACAACAGTATTTTTTATTCAAGGGTAACAAAAGGTATTTAACCATTTCTTAACTGGACTTGGCTGCACAGTTCTGGTTGCTGGCATATTTTGCTAAAATCTCTTGATTCTTCAGAATAGTTTTGTGTATGATAAACCCTAATCCACTGTCTTTATGCAGCTGTACACAGGATCAAATCAAAATCGAGTTAAGAAAGCTTGCAGAATGAATCAGTGAACAGTGTTTCTTTAAGAGAGAACAGAGTCACTGTGTTTCTAAAATAAAATAAAAAAATTGTATCACAGGTTTCCTTACGATATGAGAAGTCTAACACACTGTAGTAAGCCCTCCATCTGAATGCATGGCAGGAAAAATACAAAACACAAAGTTTAAAAAATCCAGTAAAATTGTGAAGTCTTTTGTAGTATTGATTCTACAGATCGCATTACCTCTCGAGGTCGGAGACAGAGTCTCATAATGTAATCCTTTTCCAAGCAAAACAGGCATCCAAGTAAAAGATAGTCGTGTGGTCTAGCACAGTGTTCTGGAAGTTGTTTGATATATGCAATATATGTAGGATGTTCCTGCATCAGTATATTCTAGCATCATCATTTTGGCAGATCCGTCAGTAGAAAACCAGTTCTAATTCATACCTAACATCTTTATTCAGCAGCCTCAGAAGTTTCATCCTGCACACTTCTCCAGTCTCCTGTCACCTAGTTCTGCACATCTGGTTGTCTTTGTGTTATTTGCTTGGCACAGTCTCTTTCCACTTCAAGCTAAATATGAATAAAATATTTCTCTTTAAATGCTTATCCTTTCTCTTTTTCTGTGGTTAGCCTGCACATCTGGTAGCATTCTATTTACCTTTCAAGCTATTTTAGAAGGTAACAACATTTTTGCTCCAATTTTAGAACCTTAATGAGAACTTTCTTGCATTCACATGCAAAACAACAGCAAACAGAACCTTGCTGTGCCTTTAAAAACTCAGAACACCAAGGTTTGATTTGTATTCTGAAAGAAGTCCCTTAAAAATGGAAATCTGGGGAACACTTACCTTTGTGCACTACAGTACAGTGCAGATCTTTGGCATACTGATGACAGAACCTGCAGAGTCCCTTTTAGCTCTCTAGGGAGTCCTACAAATTTCAGATGCAGCAGCCCATGGTTCAATTTCTTGCTGGAATGGATTCTCCACAAGTAGGGATAATCCTTCATTTGATGCTTACTCACTTGCATACATTTCTGTATTCCATACTGGCCATACCAGGCTTTGCAATGCTTATTCTTTCTTCCCAGAATGTGTTTCTGCATTAGCTGATATTATTACACTTATTTGGTTGAAATGGCAATTTTCTTTTATGACCTTCTTCTCATTAGGTTAAATGAAATTTTCAAAGCCATTATCTCTAGGCCAATGCTTATCATGCTTGTTGTCAGGCTAACAAGTCACATTTTTTCCATTTTTAGTTTGAAGAGAACCACTCAGCAGTTTTTGGGGATCAGACTTTCAAGTATATACAGATACAGTTGGTTTTACTAAATACTTACCAAACACAGTAACACCTTATTTTCATTCTTTTTTTTTTTTTAATTTTTCCCTCCTAATTATAAGTACATAAGATATAATAGCACCTCAAACACCACTTTCAATTTTTTTTTTGTTTTGAATATCTTCTCTCTGGTTTTATAACAGCTATAAGGTATTTGGAGCATCTTTTGACTTGACTCGCTACCTGAATTTATTAAATAAAATTAATAATAACCTCAATACCCTTACTATAAGAACTACGCATAAGTTAACACACATACTACATGCATGTATTGATATATTACCTACATTACATAGTTTTAGTTAATGTAATAATTATAATAATAAATATATTGTCTAATATCTCAAGTAAAATACAGCTAAGTTACAACTTACAAAACACAAAACAGATGTTAATGTTGTAATTTTGAATCTATAAAAGCAGTCTAACTAGCTAAGATTCAAAAGAATATGCTGTTCTCTAGGTAAATAGAGCACAGTGAAGCACACAACATTTTATGACCTCATGGTCATATAGATACATATACATATAACAATAATGCAGTTAAGGAAACAGGTTATTGCATCTGAAAGACAGCAGAGGAAGATGGTAGAAAAGTTAGCTTTATGCAAACCTTATGCTGTACCACCTGCCACCTTGTGTCATGCACTGTTCAGCCATCACTGGACCTCCTGTGAACAATGAAAGATTCAAAATAAATGCAAATCAGAACAAGCCACAGTCTTCTTATACTAAATACTGCTTAATCTTCCTTAATAATTATATTTTTGGTATCTACTATTACTGAACTTTAGTTGGTTAAGAAAATTCTAAAAGCATTTCCAACATTTTCTTAGCAGATACTGAATCAGAATTTTCAATTGCTACAGTATCACACAAAAAGTCTGTTTAAAATGAATTTTAGTCAAAGCCCTGACAGCAATTTCTCATTGCTCAACTTCCTAGTACCAGCACTGTTCTTCACAGTGCAGAAACAATTCAAAATACACAGAGTCACATTAGCATTCTGCTGAGTTCTACATGTTCTAGCAAATAAAACAAGGTGGTTTGACAATCAGAGATATTACTTAATCTTTCTGGATAAATAAAAAGCCAGTAAATTTAAGCATTTCCTTTCATTTTACAAAATATTGTGGGATTTATTTTAATAAAATGAACTCTAAGACCTAATTGATTGGTTTCCATCTGTAATTTAGAGAAAGATTTTCAAAGGCATGAAACGCATCTAATTGATTTTCAGAAAGAGCTGAGGTCTTGATGCAGCCTTTACTGCAGTCAGCAGTGACATTTCCATTGATTTAAATAAGAACAGGTTCATATCTGCAGAGACCTAGCTGCTATTTATGCATTTTACATTATTCCTTCCATAGCTAGAGATTTCTTCCCTTTGTTTTTGTACAAATAATCTACACACTTTTGTACCTACACTCAGTACCATTTCTTTTATATTAAAAAAAAAAAAGGTCACATTTCCAAAGGTAATGAAAGTTTTAACACTGAAGAGTGAACACAGTGCAACTGCCATTCAGTTTTATGGTGCCTCTCTTCACTGAAGTCAATGGCATTATTTATGAGTAAAACAACCACAATGTTGAATACGTAGTTCAGTTACTCGATACTAAGATTACTCAAACTTGAGTAATTATACATAGAACTATTGTTTTACTGCTGCAAAAGTGAGGAAAATGTTATGAAATAGTCAATTCTATCAATAAATGAAACACTGTGATTTTATTCTGGTTTATTTAGCAAAGAAAGGCAACTGAATATTTTCAAAGTATTCCTGTCTAAGGAATAAGGCTTTTCAGAGAATTGTCTCACTGATACGTGCAAAGATCAAAAAGGGGTGGTAGTGTTAGCATCCCAAATTCATTTAGATGAAACAATAAGATAACTAGGTGTAAAAAATGCACAGTCTTATGTTCAATGCAGTAAAGGATCAATTTCATCTAAAGGCAAGTGGAGTGTACACTATATCATCTGATCCAAAGGAGTGACCTTCTTGATTCAAATGCAAAATGCCTGTGCCTAGTGCAGATGGAATTTACCAGGACAAAATGTTCAATAGAAAGATTACATTTCCACTGGGGCAGAAAGGTATTTGTCAGTGTCTCATTACAGCTTTGATACAAACATCTTGGATTTCAATTAGCTTTGAGATAGAACAGTAATCCAGCATTGTAACTACAGACAAATCTTTATTTCATTTTTGTGGATTTTTGTTTCATTTGCAGTAAGATATTGCAAGATTTCCAAAAGAAATAAATAGAAGTAAATAACATTCCAGCCATTTTAATGTCACTTAGTGATTGTCTGTCTGATAACTTTGCACTAGGAGGCGAGGGTGACATAATTTACATTTTTTCCAGCATAAATGAAAAGTGCTGAATTCTTTGAACCATAAGTGTCGCATCAGTTCTTCTACCCTCACTGTCCTACCTCCTATTATTAACATACCATATCCACTCTGATGCTTTTGATCCTTTTCTATGAAAAGTAATTTGCCTTCTCAATGGAAATAAATATGAAATTTGCTTTAGTACATATCAGGAGTTCAAACAATGGCCCATAAAAATTTCCACTCTATGGAGGTCATGTTTTAACTTCACAAATTTAGTTTGCAGTCGTTTAAAATGCTTACTTCTACATACTGTTTGATATTTAAGAAAACTTGTATATTCTTCTGAATCAATCAGAGATGGACTAAGAGATGGAAGGGCAATTTTTAACCAGCAATTGAATATCTGTGACTGATTTTGGGTTAACTCCTGTAAAACTCTGCATAGTATTTGCCACCTTTACTTTATACCTATGTCAGAAGGGTAACTCTGTCAGCTTCTGAAATGTGGCAGGAAGAAGAGCCCAGAAATCACAATTTGGTATGATTCAGATGTTGATTTCCTTTCTGGGAAGGAAGTTATGAACTATTTCACGCAGCTATGATTTTAATAACACTCCAAATTATATATGGTGCCTTCCATTCAAAAGGCTTCCTTTCAAATATCAAATCACATAGCTTTAGCAGTAAGGAATAGTGCTGTTGAAATCAGGATGGTTAATTTGACACATTAAGCAACTGAGACTAAGAAAAAATAAAGATATGTTTGTAACCTAGTAACCAGAGACACAAACTACCCAGGGCAAAACACCACTTTTCCTCCGATGACAACAAGGTGAAAAAGATATGACTTAAGTCACTTGACCCCACAATTCAGAGCAAGGACAAGGGGTGAAGAAACAGTCCTTTTAAGATGAATTGTTTTATGTACTAGCCACAAGCTTTTTTCTCTCAGAGAAAAAAATGCTACAAAATGCAAGATTTATTACTAAATATAAAAATGAAAACCAGAAAACTATAAAATCGCATTGATCCACATTTTTTACTTCCTCTTGGACTCTTAATTGTTGACAAAAATATATCACAACAGCTGAGCAGTAATTGTCTGTGGACACATACAATGAATTAAGCATATAGAATGGATGTTTTACCTCATTCCTGAATTGCAACCATCTTTACTAGAATGAATAGCAAGAAAAGATACAATTCTATATAACTATATGAAATTAAAAATAATTTTCCTGATTAATGACAGTATTCCTTAAATATAACATACTTCCACTGACTTTAAAACCAACTGTAAATACATTTTGCTCCTACAAACAGATCTGTGAATGTGTTGGAGCTTGCAAGCATTAACAGCATACACAATACTAACAAAAATAATGCCGTTTATTTCTTGCAATATTGCTGTAAAAAAATTAAATTTAACAGATTAGACTGTGCTTTGTATATGTAATGCAGAGCAAAAACTACCAAATTGTATGTGTAGATTTGTTCCAGAAGAATATCTGAACATGTTCTATTTACTGTAAAATAAATGCAAGTCCCAACTATAAAACTATAGTTAATATTCTAATGAAATTAAATTTAAATTTTATGAGTTTTTCCTGGAAGAAGGATTGAATTTTTTTGAAATTATTTTTTGCAGAGTGTCAAACTTCAATTATAAAATACTAGAGCTGTCTAAGAGTCCAGATTGCTATTCAACAAGGTGTTCCATGAGAAGATTTACATCTGTTGGTCAAAGCACTCTAGGAACAGACTTGGGAAGGATATCAGAGATCTAGTCCAATCTGCTTTCTATCTAATCTCTGGTTAAAAATACCCAGATAGAAGAGATTCCAGTAGCAAATCTAACTAAACAAAACCACAAACTGTTGTCTCTAAGACAAGTAGGCTCATACCTCGTAAAACTTTTTTTGACAGAAATGACAGATTTGACTCAATGGAAAGGTGAACACCAACAGCCATCAAGACCTGTGGTGATGACACCTATGGTTAAAAGCATTTATTGAAGAAAAGTTTGGATTTCTTGATTCTCAAAACCATGTGTCATGGCAAACATGTACACTTACTTAGGTCTATACAAATTCACACACACACACATATATATATTCCATTTACAAGGCCTTTTGCAGTTTTGTCTCTTTTTCTGTTTCAATACATATGCACTAATGTAGTCGAGGGCATTGAATTATGTACCATGAATGTACCATTCAAACCTAAACAGATTACTTTTGTTCAAAATGTGTTATTTTTAAAAATAAACTACTTGCATAGGTCAAACTATTTCACAAGAAAACATAAACATTTGTCAAATGGGATATTAATGTGGCCAAATTTAGTTCAAGCAAAGCAGAAAGAAAAAAATTAATCCTGTTTTAAAAAACAATCAACAAACAGGTTAACACCATATAATGTGTTTGCCTAGAAAACCTATCCATAAATAAGTAAGAGGAGATATTGTTTGTTTGGAGTATAAAGCATTAAACTAGTCTTAAATTAACAAGTACATGAGTTTAGCTATTCAAATCATGTTTATTTACATGGTTTGAATTTAAAACTTTTTCTGTTATTTTTTTTCATAGCAATGCACAGTAATTTTGCAGGTTCTCATTGATTGATTTTAACATATTTGAAATGGAACAAAAATCTGAATCAAATTCAAATACAGTTTAGTTGCAACAGTCTTCACTGACAGACAACCAGACTTTCAAAATATAAGTTTGCTTGCATAAAAGGTATTGCAAGATGCACCGAACTACCCCTTACAAACATTCCAAATTATGTAAAGTTTAAACATCACTGTTACTGTAACAGTAATTGCTACAGGTGATTCACTTTGCCATCTCCTTTCTGCTCAAGTGTTTCGTAAATATGGTGTAAATACAGAGCTTGGCTTCTGCTAGTAATAAATGCATTTTCAACTATCTACTGCCTTGCAACTCATGTTAAAAGTAAAGATTTAAGCTAAGAAGTAGGAGGTATACGGAGAAAATTTTTATATGAAAAATTGATGCTTATGTGTTTGCTTTATAGTTTAACTGCGCTCTGAATGCAAGTAATTTTTCAGAGCTTCTTCCATCATATCAGCAAGTTTCTTATTAAGGAACCAGAAAAGAAACAAATTCTATCCATTTCTGTTTTCAGTAAAATGACTCCATGGCACCAGTCTTTATGAAATAGATCTGACTGATGCTGTGATTCAGTGACTCTACTAATCTCATAACAATGTGAAAATATTAAAATTTAACTGTTAGAGCTAACAGTTGCAGCAGGAAAAAAGTGCACACTTTCTGTCTCCTTATTTACCCTATGATATTTTTGGCTAGTAATGCTAACATAATCCATACAAAAGGAATCCATTATGATCTTAACCAATATTCAAATGTATTCTCCTCTTTTGATGAGTACACAGACTTCCATAAAGGCCAATGGGAAACAGGTGCACACACTGAGGGCAGAATATAGCCTAGTGTACAACACATCTGAAAATAGTTCCTTTGAGCTGATCTCTTTGGCAGTTCTCATACTCCCTCATAAAACCACTAGAACTAGTGCAGGTTTTTGTGCCCTACAGTATACCTTAAGAAGCTCTCATTACCTCCTGTCTTAACCACACAATAGAAAAAATTCGAGAGTACTGTATGCAGACTACACTGAGGAAGAACTTGGAAATTTTCAGCTGGTAAACCTATTTTCTATAGTTCTTGGCAGGGAATCACTCTCAAGTGCTGCACCATTCACTAGTGTATGTTTTGTGCCAAAGGTTACCAGACTGCAAAAGGGTTCTCATCTCAGAAAGGACCCGTCATTCACCATCACCTTATTTGAACACAACAGAAGAAAAAATGTCCATGTCCATCTCGCAGGAAAGAGGGGAGAAACTCTTACAAAATGTATGGAGGTTATAAAATGGTCAGAAGTCATCTAGACAACAGACAGGTTTTTTTAAGGTATAGTACGAACCCTGACTCACATGGAAGACTACAGCAAAGTAAATAATCAACACTGATTCCTGGAGCAATTGAAGTTTTCCTAGCAGCTATCCCAACGAAGTACCAACCAACCTGCTCAGTTTATGATACCTAACAGGATTGCAACAAAGCCGGACTGCAAATACAGCCTTTTTCCACTGCTTGTCAGGACAAGTTTCAAAAATACACTCACCAGGCATAACTATTTGTAGATCCAGTCATTGCAAATAAATTATTCCAATTCTGTAATAGTAGAAAATTTAACCTGCTCTGGATTTGATAGTTACTACCTCCAAAAAGCTTCATTTCATAGGGTGTTGTGAACATATACTCCGCTTGAACTACAGCAATCTTCCACGTAATTCTGCTTTGGTAAGCACAGTTCTGGCAGGCCACCAGGCTGGGGGACCTGAGATAGTAGTCAGTAGCACTAGCCCAGCAGTTACCAAAAACAGGTAAAGGATTTTGATACAGGTTTCCACAGGATACAAGTGACAATGTACTTATTACTTTAGGACGAGTGGGGAACAGCAAAGTCACTTGCTACCAGTTTGGAACTGTATCAAAATGAGCTGTGTAACCACTCCTGGACAATGCTCATGATGGGAACGCCGGGTGGCCAGGGCAGTCCAACGCCACCGGCTGACACGCACAGAGCGCCATTTCCAGCGGCCACTTTGTCACTCGCCTGACGCTCACATCGAATCAGGCTTTTATACTCCTTATTCCCAGGTCACTGGAGGGATTATGGCTACGGGCCGCACGAGGGCCCCGCGGTTAAAACCATACAGTTCCTTCAGTGTCCGCACCGAAACGACTCGTTTTCACGCTCGGCTGCGGGAGGGGGCTAACGCGAATCCTCCCTCACCGCCCGGAAGCCAAAGCAGAGGCGAAAGCGCTGTCCCGCCCACGGATCCCGCCTCAGCCCGCTCTGCCCTGCCCGGGACCGCTGCCGAGGCCTCCGTGAGGCGAGGTCGCCCGGCGCCCCCACCGCCACCGAAGCAGGGCACGGCGCGCATGCGCGCGCACACTCCACGGCAGGCGGTGGCGCTCGTTGCCCGGACCTCGCGGGCGCTGAGCCCGAACTGCCGGTGGGTTCCCACACCGGAAGACTACAGTTCCCATCATGCAACGCGCGGGCGCCCCGCACTCACGCCCGGGGAGCGCCTGCGACGAGACCGACACAGCGGCGCGCGCTGCATACTGGTCGTCGTTGTTCTGCAAGCGGCTTCCCCAGCCAGCGCCCCGCGGGAGGGGTGTGGCACCGGGCCTCGGGAAGCGCCCCATCCCCGCGTCGCTTTGCGCTCTTTCCCCGTGTTAATTCCTTTCCGATCTCCGGCCCTGACGGTGCGGACGAGTGGGGAATTGGGTGCTTTACTGCACAGATCTCCGTGCCCTTCCGCAGTTCCCGTAAGTATCTGCGCATCCCGCAACGCCTTGGGAGCTGTTTTGACCCTCGTTGTCTGCCGTAGGGAGCCGCCTGCCAGCTGTCGGCGCCTTTGTGCGGCGGCGGAAGGGGCGCGGGGTTGAGGGCGGCGGGCGCAGGGCAGGAACCGCGGGCAGGAGCAGCGTACAGGTGCGCAGGGAGCCGGGCCGTGCCTGGCGCTGCTGCGGCCCGGTGGGAACGCGCCTTCCTTCGGCCTCGCCCTATGCAGCGAGGCCGCGGCAGCAGGGTGGGGCCAGGGGTGGCCCGCGCCGGGGCGCACTTAGTGGGGAGTGCTGCTTTCTCCCGGGCCGCGGGGCGTGGTGCGACCCTGTCAGGGCTGCCGGGCGCTCTCCCCGGGACGGCCCTTGTAGGATTTGGGTGGGGACTTTGGTTCTGATGGCACCAGGTTGGTAGCGCGGTCAGCTCCAGGCGGGGCGGGGTGCGCGCCGCTCTCCTCGAGTTCGCTCGGTTTGTGCTGCTTCGCTTCCCCGGGCCGGCTCTGGACGGGCGGCAATCCATGGTGTGACAACCCGTTTTCCTAGTGTTCTTCTAAAGGGACACGGGAATGCCATTTGAAAATACCGACCGTATTTATTTATATAAAAGGTTGTTTATTTATTAGCACTTTAATGTTTAAAGATGACATGAAGGAATACATACATTTACTCCTATATACGTATTACTAAGATATGGGATTAGACGTATGAGGCTTGCAACATTTTGCATCCCTTTCTGTGCTTAGCTGTGCTGTGCAAACACTTGAAAGTATTCTTAATTTTGCATTAGCACATAGTCATATTACTAACGCTTCATCTTGTATCCTCATTGTCAAGCTTAGTGTAAAAGCATTTATAGTTCCCTCATTTGTTGTAGGACCACTTGTGCATTTTCTTTGCTGACTTGACTTTCCTTAAAAACGGTAAAAGTGAAATCTTCACCTAGCCCATTCACAGAGTTTTTCATACCTCTGTTCTAATTTTTTGTGAAGTTCTAAAGTTACAGGGTTTCCACCTTTTGTTGTTGACTGTCTTGTTTGTATTTGAGTTAGTTATATAAAAAAACTTTTTGTATCATTTTTGTCTCTAAACGATCCACCAGTTTATTAGCAGTGTAGTAGTTTTGCGGGAAAAAAATTATAATGCATGTATTTTACAGTTTTCTTTGACCACTACACTTGTACTTACATTGCCTTGTAATTTATAGTAATCCTACTAAATGTTTTAATAAATCTTTATTTTGAGTCATATATGGGTTTGTAGAAGGATATATAGCTCACATACTGTTAAGTTGTAGCATGCCAATATTTAGCTGTTGAAGTGAAAAGTGAAAGAAATATTGCATTGCTGCTTTCCTTGCTGTTTTCAGTCTCACAGTCTTTGTAGCTGCAGAAATCCTGTGGCAAAATCAAATACTCACATCTTCAGTGCCGAAGGTTTCTTTCACAGTAGTTCCTTCAAAGAGCATCAGACCTACCTTGGAAGTGGATGCCATCACCATGTCATAGTTCTGTCTGTTTGTTTTAAATCAATTACTTAAGTATTGAAAATGTGTTAGGTGAAAGAAAAACAGAAATAGGAATGTGGGTTTTTTCAATTATTGTTGACTTCTCAGGCTTCTGGTAAGCTGTTTTTGGTAAGCTAGTGTAATTTCTTTGAGGATACCTTCTGGAAAGAAAAGCTGCTGTCTTTAAAAAAACCCAACAACAACAAAACAAAAAACCAAACAAAAGCCAAGCAGTGACATGATTGCTGTTGATCAGTGTTTCAGCCATGTCTGACAAAAGTGAGCTGAAGGCGGAGTTGGAGCGCAAGAAGCAGCGATTAGCTCAAATCAGAGAGGAGAAGAAGAGAAAGGAGGAAGAAAGAAAGAAAAAAGAAGTAAGAAATAATTTTCACTTTGAAAATTGACTTTGCATATGTAGCTTGCCCAAAATTTAAGGGTAGGTTCACATAATCATTTTCTGTGTCCTATTCAGGGAGTGTCTTTTTAGTGGTGGGTGCTAATACAAATGCAGCACTTTCATTTTCTGATAATATGAACACCTACTGTTTTCTTTACAACTGTCCGTATGATAAGTTGGATTTTAAAAAAGCCCACAAAAATTAGTATCTTACACTAGCATAAAGTTCAGAACTACTTGTGTGCATGTGACGTCATTAATCAAATCACTCTGATCTATCGCATGAAAGCTCTGCTTAATGAGTTGTGATTGCTGTTATTTAAAGAACTCATTTCTGAAGTAGGGTTCTGAGCATACCCATAGGAATTGTCTGACTGTCAGTATTACCATTGTACAAACAATGTGCTATGTTATTCTGCTATTTGACCTATCTATAGGCTGAACTTTAAAACCAGAGTAACACTCAGGATGTATACGGTACTTGTGTTTTAGATTTAGTATGTTAACAGTCTTGTGGCTTTCTTGCTGCTCAAGTATGTGACAATCAGTGACATATTGCTGTTTCTCCTGAATGCAAATTATACCTCATAAAAGAAACTTTTGCTGGAATGTTTTGGGGTACTTTTTCATTACTTCTCTGTGTTTTGGTTATGATGTAGTTGGTGTTCTAAATCAGCATATAACTGAAGACTGGGCAGTTGCCAACTACATGATTCAGACAAAAAGGAGAAGGAAATAGCTCAAATTATTTCCTAATGATCTTTTAACAATGTATTGCCAGAATTGCTTTTTAAAAAGCAGTTAACTAAGGGTAGAAAGATATGGAGTATTCAGCATCTCTTGCAATAGAGCTTGCATTATTTCTAAATGAAAGGGGGTGGGGGTTTACTTTTTTCTATGTAGCAGATAACACAACTTAAAACTACTTTCTTTTGATACAGTTATTGTAATTTTAAAATATTTATCATATGACTGTCTCTAAAATAATTTTATGCACAGGTACAGGATGTTTTTTTCACCGTTTGCATTTTACAGTGTTTCGTGTAAAAAAGGTACTCTTAATTTTATGAAGTGTTAGTCATTTTGGCAAATAAGCAGACACTTTTTGCATGTTTATATATGTCCTTCAAAGACAGTACCAAAGCTTCAGAATGTTGTCATTCCTGTCTTTTTACTTTATCTACTAAAAAGAACCATCAGATTTATTGAAATTGAATATCTAACCTACTTGATGATAGGTTTCAGTATTACAAAAAACACTGTGGGGTCTCAAAATAAATGAAAGATTAAATGATGTTAAATGCTATAACTTAATTATTGAATCATTTTTAGACTGACCAAAAGAAAGAAGTTCTTCCAGTACAGGAAGAATCTGATCTTGAAAAGAAGAGAAGAGAAGCTGAAGCGTTGCTTCAGAGCATGGGGTTGACACCTGAGTCTCCTGTTGGTAGGAATGTTACTATTTGTTTGAAATAAATGTTTGGGAGTTTTTTGTTTAGTTTTTTGGGGGTGAAGTGTTTTTCAGGGCTTTGTGTTGGGGTTTTTTTTTGTGGTGGTGGTTTGTTTGCTTTTGTTAGGATTTGAGGTATTTATATAACTAACATAAGAATTCTCTGGCCACTTTTTGTGGGGTATACATGTCTGGGTTTTATACTGTTTGGTCCTGCATTATTTGTTACAAATATCAAATTATGTGCTTCAGTACACATTACATAACATTATTTTATAAAATAACACCATTTACACTCAGTGGATTATTTGAAGTATATTAGTTAACATATGTAAGTATCATGTATGCATTTTCTTTTCCCCCCCTTTTTTTTCCTGCTCATTATTTTCCTCAATTTTTTTTCCTTACTCTTTTCCATAATGCCAAATTTTAGTGCTGATATTCTTGTATGGAGTTGGCTTGTTTCTTTTCCACATCTTTTACACTCTAGTTTTTCTTACCTCAAATACCTGACTGATTTTGATGAAGCAGTAGCAACAGTAAATACAAAAATTAGCTTCCCAAGGTGCAAATTTGTATCTGTGCAGCTCTTGGCTGTGTTAGCATATTGGCTGTTGCTTTCTGCCTTTACATAGGCACATCTCTATGGAAGATGAAAGCAAGGAGCATGATAATGCAACTCTACTTTTTCTCTCTAACTTTGAAATCAAAGGGGTTTAAAGCTTATCAGTTTGGCTTCTTGGTGAGGCTCTATTCAACTGGGTTTGTAAATAAAAAGTAATAATAATTTCTTACAGATATATCTGTGATTATATTTTCATAATTGCTTTTGTATAATCCTCAAGTGTTCGAAAGTGAACGTGGAATAAACACCCTTATAGCTGCTCACATTCCAACAGCCCCAGGAGTCATTTTTGGTAGTTGAAACTGTTCTTATAGTCAAGAGACTCCATTTGGCTGCATTCGCACTAGCGTGCAGCTGTTAAAGTAATCGATTCTGACCTACTACAGATTTTCTTTGCTAGACTAATAGTTGAACACTTCTCTTGCATGATACTGTGCTAAGGCAGTTGATGAAATTTTTGTGGAAATGTATGTGGTTGTTAGTTTTTTTCAAATCTGGAAGAGAATCTAAAAACCACAGAAGAGCCAGTCCTCAAAGCAAGTTAATGCATATGCTTAGAGTAGGTGTTCATGAAGAACTGGAGGTGCTGACATGCAAGACTGGGGCGCGCCCCTGCGTGTTGTGTTTAATTCCACTGAGCTGCTACTTAATCACAGCCTTCAATGTACTCAGGGAATTCATTCTGTTTCCTTTCAAGATAACCAGATCTGATATGGATCCTTAATCAAGTTAAAATGTCCTACTTGCTACTGCAGTTAGCATGCCTAAGGCACAAGCTCCTTTTCTGCTGACTAGGTGCTGGCAAATAGAGTGATTGTATGCCTGAACTGATGCTAACTCATGGCTGAGCTGCTTGGTGTGCAGGTAGCTTGTGCTTGCACTGTCAGTGGAGGGGGATAGCTTGATATTAGATTCTTTCATGGAAAACTGTGTTAATTCCTAAGGCAATTCCTGTGCTATTAACTGCTAGAGAGAGATACGGTCCCTTCTCTCTTACAGGAGAAGGGACTGTATCAATGTCAGTATGTTTTTGAAGCCTTAAGTTAGTGAACCAGAATTATTTTCAAGAAGATTCTATAGTTCAATCCTTTGGGGTAGGTGAAATTCCATCTGGTCTTTTCGTAAGACTGTTGGTCTTTCAGTGGGACTCACCTCAGTTTTGGGAAGGGTCTCTCGAGAGTCGCTTTGCCCACAAGAGAGCGCTGCAGCACCAGCACTGGGCCCTGTGAGTGGCGCCGCGATGTCACACTGTCCCGAAAATGCACACAAATGACAGTGCAAAGGCCTGCGGGCATCTCCTTCAGTGTACGTTAACCAGTACATGGTCAGGAGGAGTTGAAGAATTTATATATTCTTACAAGCCCGCAGTTACATAAGTATAACGTCTAAATGTGTGTATGTGTGAATTTATGAAATACAACTGAAGACCTATAAAAAAGGTCTCTCCCCTAGCGGGAATGAAATTTTAATAAATTGAAGAATTCGCTGTTATTTTGGTAAAATTAAGGGAGAATTTTTGTCAGTCAGAACCATGTCTCTGTTTTGGGATGGGGTAGAAAAATTCCTTAGAATTCACAATATACTTGTGATTTCAAGAAATTCTGCAGAAATCCTGAAGACCTAAATTCAGAGTTCTCCTATGCTTAACTGCTGACAGAGTAGACAGCAGTTTATATACATAATTTGTGTTCAGTTGATTGAAGTGTTTTTTAAGGGTTGCTAAGCAGTGAATGCTTTACATATTGCTGAAAAACAAAGCATATAAGGACCTTCAAAACACCGCTTGATTCTTGTGTTTAAACCCTAAGTTTCATTCAAAAATTATTATTTCTAAAAAGAAAAGTTGAAAGGAATATCAAAGTAGCTTTGTATTTGTATCAGATTGCATGATATCATTCACTATGTATCACTTCCAAAAAGCATGTTACTTTTTAAATGGTAAATGCAGTCTTCATCTACATGCAGAAAATGAACTGACACTTAAGAAGTTTAAATACAGTGACTGTTTACTGTCAAGCAAAAAAAAAGTTATTTTCAAGACCTAACACTAGAAACTTTGTAATACACAAGATTTATGTTGATTTGATTCAAACTAGAACAAAAATAACAGGATGTTTTATGACAAAGCCATTTTTTTTGGTCCACGCTTTGGTGATTCTATATTTTGAAATAACATTGCCAGTTACAGACATTCATTGTCTAATCTTTAAGAAAGACTAATGCCAGAGCTGTGTTAACAACTATTTTTTCCATGTTTAAGTAACATGAATCAGTGGAAATTACCCTTTGAAAATCAGTGTCATCATTTGTCAAAAGTTCAGTTTAAAAATATTTTTTCAATTCATTTTCTCTTAAATGTCTCCCCCTCCATGTCTTTTTGTATGCTCCAGAAGCATAAATGCCAAACAACTGCATGAAAGTCCAGCATGAATTGTTAACATTGTCTTTTCCCCTCTCTTTCTACTGTTCATTTTCATCCATGTATTTTTTGTTTGCCATCACTTTTTTTTTTAATACTTCATTTTAAATTAATTTGAAAACATCCTAAGCTGTGCAACCTCTGCGAGTAGTAACAGCGGATACCTGTCTGTTTCACTATTTAGTCCCTCCTCCTACCTCTCCGTCTTCCAAATCTGTGAGTACGCCAAGCGAGGCTGGGAGCCAGGACTCCGGGGATGGTGCTGTTGGATCTAGGTATGTTACTTTCCTTGTCATGTTCCTTTGCTCAATACTTGTATTCTGAATAATTAAGCTTTAGAAGAAATCAAATTATCAAATAATAACATGAGGTTATAGTGTTGAATCTGTCAAGAGTGACTGTTTTGCAGAAATACTTTACTTCAAAATTTGAAATGCAACTACACTTCCTGATTTGAAGTTGCCAACAATAATGTTGAGTTGTTTAAACTTGCAAGTTTGAAGTAAAATGAATGTCTTTGGACAATAACAAACTCAAAAAGTCTAGCTTCTGCTCTTTTCCCAGGCTTTTTCTAAAGGAGGGTGGGTATGGATGATAGGCTATTTCCTTTTTGCCTTACCTAGTTAATGTAATAAAAGATACTGTCTATAAACTTTGCATTACTTCTGATTTTATTTTTCCCTTACCCAGAACCATATTTCTCATTATTTCACTTCATCTGTGTAACACAACTACAGCACTTGCAATCTCTTATTTTGTCAAAACATAACTCCATCTTAGAGCAATTGCAGTTGTTTTGGTCTTTTTTCAGTGCCAGTACTTGTCACATCTGTTTGACCATTTCTTTGGGCATGGTGGTTTGAGACATGCTGCTCTAAAGAAGAATCAGATAAATATTTCTGTTAAATATTTCAAGTGGTGAAATATGGGTGATAAGGTGGGAAAACACTACTTCCAAAGGGTCTTTCTACTGTTTCTCATGCACAGTCTGCAAATAAGAGCAGTAGATGCCTGTTAATACTGGCAATATATTTTCAGCAAGTAAAGGTCGTGTAGTTTAAATTTATAAATTTAAGTATACATTGTGGATGAAGTTTAGTTCAAACACAGTAACTGCAGCAATTATCAGTTACCATTGTTGTATGAGTAGTTGTTTTTGAAAAAGAGTCAATGGTTAGACCACTTTGAAACATCTTTTAAACTGACTGCAGTAACATCTTGTATGCGTGTGGATTATGCATGCATAACTATATGCATCTTAATCTGAAAATATCCAGGATACTAATGACCTGAACAAAGGTTACATGGTGCCTATTTCTAAGTAGAAATCATTAAGTTAAAACAGAGAATAAATACATCAAGCAGCAGATGTGAACCCAGATGTCTTTTTAACAATGCTCAGGTATGATCTTGTTTGCCTGTCATGTTAATTAAGAACCAATATAATTGTTCCTTAATTGAGTAGCAAGCACATTTTAATTTGTTCAAATTGTTATTATTGCTTATTAGATTGTCATTTTTTATATTTATATATGTATTTATGTTCACTAGAAGAAAAAAAACCCCAAGTTTTTGAAGTATGATGACTTTTTTAAAGAAAATATTATCTTTCCATTCATACCTAATTTAAATTCAGTATGAAACAGTATGGATAGGCCACTTACCTGTAATGGAATGCCATGTTGTGTACTACATTTATTTCCACCTCATCAGTGCACTGCACTCTGATTGTGTGTTCTCAAACACAGTAATGCAATGTTGTATGCATGCATTTTCTTATGAAGCTTTGAGAAAACCCATATCCTAAGTCTTAATAGCTTCATGCATTTTCAAACTTTAAAACTAAATCTGTCCCAGGATTGTGATTTTTAAGGCACGAGGGTATGAATGTACAGCTAAACTGAAGGCTTTATGGAGTCCCTGTTAGAGTCCCCTTACTTGTTATCTAGCCCACCAGTGGATTCTTCCCTTTCCCCAGTAAATGGGTATCGAGATACTGGTTTATTAGTACAAGTTCATACATTTTGAACATGAAAGGTGGACTGTATATCCCTTGGTGTTATACATGGCATTTCACAGGTGACTCCTACCAATATGAGATGTATTATAAAGCCTCTGTGATGCTGAATCTTGTCAGTAACTCTTTTAGTAAGCAGTAGAGCAGTGTTCAGACTGTGCTCCTGCTGTTACTTCCATCTGTCTTGCTTTATTTTCATTAGTAAAGAGTTTTGTTTCCTGGTTTGATCCTGGTTCTTTCTCTTTTTTTCCTCAGTCAAGAGTGTAAGTTCTACAGTAGAAAAGCATACAGCTGGTTTACTTTTGGGCTAGGTGCATGCTTCATAGAATGAGTTTAAAACCACAAAATATTTTTAGAGATACAGGAAGTATTAGGGAAGTGCCTGGATACAGAAAAATCTGGACATATGTGGAAGAATGGGAACTTTGGTTCATTGAATCTTGTAGATAAATTCATTTAACTTAAGGCAAAACAAGCAACTGATAAACAAAAGAAACAGTATTTTGCATCATTTTGGTACATACACAATAGGTGAATTTTATCTTAGAATGTTACCTTTATTTTAAAAGAATCTCTGAGAAATATTTAACTGGATGTCCTGTACTACTGTGTTGGCTTCAACTATTTTAAAAGACAGACTGTCCCTGGTACCACTGAAGCAACTTTTGGAAGTGAAAATCATGCTTTGGAAGCAGGAAAGCTATCTCATTAACAGCTAGGTCTTAAACAGGTGCAGAAGTTGGAGCCTTTTATGTTTATAGCCTTTTCCCCAAGTTCCTCTCAAACGCGTTTGAAAAAGTTGAGAAAATATTTGACAGGTATTGTGGTAATGCAGCTTTTGTATCCAAAAATAAGGTGTCCCTTGCAACATGAAGGTTGGGGTGGTGGTTTGGTTTTGCTTATGATTGCACAACACATGAGCAATACCCAGCTTGAAGTCTCAGGCACCAAATTAAACTCTTAAGCTGAAATCTCTTCAGTCAAGAAAAGTAGCAGAGATCTAATGACTAAGGATGCTCAAAGTAGTTAACTTTAGGCTAAAATGATGTGTTCTCTGATACACAAAAGATATTAAAAGGTTTTGGAGATTTGAGTATTAAGCTGTTGCTGTGGATGCTGTTGATTGGCTATATATGAAGACAGTGGATTTGTAATTCCTAATTAAATTATTAATTAAATTAATCCTAATTAAATGATTAATAGTCGTAATGCATACTTTCCACTAGAACAAGGTAATGCATGACACAGCCATACTTATGAGCTTTTATGGCATTGCGTGTATATTTTCAGATCAACTTTAGGAATTCTGCACCTGTTTTATAGAAAAGTTACCATGTATGGGATGAAAATGTAAAACTATCTTTCATTGACTTGCCATAGTAAAATGTTGCATATTCTTTATTTTTTTATTCAAAAACGTTATTTTAAAAAATGCAGATAACATCTTGAGACTGTCTGAAAAAACATGCAAGTTAAGCTGCTAATCTCATACAAGTGTGTTTTTAAAATTCTGCCTAAGCCTGATAGCCAGTAGACTACATGAAAATTTGTGAAGAGGGGATGAAGGCTAAAAATGAAGGTAGAGGGAATACTGATTTCCCCCTTCCTACTTCTTCTGGTACAACTTGAAATGGATCCATTCTGTTTGTTATTCCACATGACTTTGAAACGTGTTATTAATATAAAGCCCACAATTTATAAGAGATTTTAAGTGTCTTAGATGCAGTTGGCTCTAACTCAGATGACACTTACAAGCCCAAGGCAGTGCTTAACCCGTAATTACTGCAATGTCACATCTTGGAAACTCTAGCAGTTCTCTATCCCAGTGGAAATGCTTTTTTGCCCCACTACCAAAAGGCTTATGTGTTGACTCATTTCCTTCACCAACATGACAGTTTCCTCCACATATTTACTGCTCTGGGCAAGTTTGTGTTATGTTAACAAATCTGTCTTCATATACCTTGAACATATCTGAACATATTTTAAAAGGAATTTAAAGTTTTTAGTGGTTCTTTTCAGTATTTAAAATACTTTTATTTGCCTTTCATTAAGGCAACATTTGTTTGCAGACCTTTAATTTTCAATCTTTAAAATAATTCTTTGCTAATAGCTCTGAATTCTGTTTGCTTCTTAACTTTTGTATTTACTGCATGTGTTATTGCACTGAATGTTTGCTGAATTTCCCTTAACTGATGTTGCATTGCCTTGTTTCTTGTGAACAATGAAATAACTATAAGCTTGCTGTAACTCTAGAATTTCATAGTGTATATTTGCTTCACTAATCTCTGGCCTTTTTTGCTAATGCTGCATGATTGTTCAACCTGGGGTACCAGGACGCTGCATTGGGATACTGATCCATCAGTTCTTCAGCTCCACTCTGATTCCGATCTGGGGTATTGCATAGATTTCTTATATTCCCTCTTTCATGTGCTTATGGATAATAAGTATGAGCGTTTTTTCCTTTAAGACTTGTTGTTGTTAAGAAACTGTTTTGTAAGTAATAGAAATTCACTATCCCTAGACTTAGGATGGGAAATTTTTATATCATTTGATATATATTAGATGCTCATTTCTAACAAACACAAGTAAGTTTTGTTTTCTTTGAGTCTTTCTTTGACAAAATGTAAACTTTAAGAAGTCATTTATTTAAAATAAAAAGGTTAGCATGACTGCATTTAAAAAAAGAGCAACTCCCATCTTACAAATATTTTTATAAAAGCTGTAGCTCATTATAAGCACTAACTAAAACCTGTATTGTGTACTAAGAATTATGATTCCACCAAAACCTTTCGAAAAGAGTTATTCTTTGCTTTTGTCTTGGGAGAGGAGTGGATAATAAGAAACTAAGTCTGATAATAGGTAAATTGTTGCATCATTGCAGTATTACTACAGTACATAACTGCAGTTGGGTTTTAGAGGAGGCTACAATGAATTGATGTTGTGCAGGTTTTGGAATATATTATGTGTTGTATGATGCTAGCTATATCTACCTTTAATAAAGTCAGAAAGCTCAAAGGTTTTCAGTATTGTGCTCTGGAACAATGTATTATGGATAAATCATTTGTCCATGTGAGTTCCAGGTCAGCCTGGCAGTTTTGCATTCTAAATAGTATCTTAGAGGTGGACGAAAAAGGGCAGCAAAGTTAAAAGACTAGGAAATGATTTTTCCTTCAGCATAACTAGGTTGCTTTTCAAGCTTTAAAATCCTGGAACTGTTGCTGTACAAGCATGACTTGTGAGTAGATCTGTACCCCCGATAATACAGATGTATCATGTATGTGGCAGTATTCTGGTCAAGCACAAAGAGCAAAAATTTTAAATTATATCCTAATGTCCAGATATTTATATGTGCACATCTTCCTTTTTGTCACAGATGTATAAATAGTTGCTGATTTTAAATAATAATGATAAAATAGTAGTCATAATCGTGTGACTTCTTCAAAGTTTCCACTGGATTTAAGTTTGACTAAGCAGTGCTGTGACATATGACTTGGGTATTATTCTAGGCAAAATGTGAACTAATAAAATTAAATGGTTTTTTTCTGATTTTTAAATTAATTTTATTTAGACGTGGACCTGTTAAACTTGGAATGGCCAAAATTACACAAGTTGACTTTCCTCCTCGAGAAATTGTTACCTACACAAAGGAGACGCAAACACCTGTTATGACTCAGCCCAAGGAAGGTGAATGGTTAATTTATTACTATTGAGTTATTTTTTGTTTCTTTTAGTGTAATGATGACTGGCTGAATTAGAACTAGGACTTGTGATCTTGAAACTTAATAAGGTAAATGAAGGTTGATATGTGAGATAATTTATATGAATTGTATTACTAATTTTTTATAGGTTTTACTTAACTGTTACTGTTATTCTGCATCTCTTTTAACATCACTCTTGCTACTAATATGTGGTATTTTCACACTCCTAGTAAATGTTCAGATGAAACACCGAGTTGCTTAATTAGCTGACACCTGATAAATAAATGGGATATATTTTGCGTTTATGACATTTGAGAATCCACACACAAGTTGGCACATGGAGAACAGGGAGGTGATTTGAGGCAATTGGCATGGCTTCAACAAGGGCAACTCCTGCCTGACCAACCCAGTGGCCTTCTACAATGGAGTCACTATACCAGTGGACAAGGGAAGTGTTACATGTCTGTTTGGATTTCTCTAAGGCCTTTGACATGATCACCCCCAACATCCTCTCTCAATTGGACGGAGATGGATTTGCTGAGTAGACTCTTAGGTGGATAAGGAATTGGTTGAATGGTTGCATGCAGAGGTCAATGGCTCAGAGTCCTGGTATACATCAGTGACAAGTGATGTCCCTCAGGGGTTCATATTGGGACCAGTGTTATTTATTATCTTCATCACTGACATACAGAGGGGTCAAGGGCACCCTCAGCATGCCTGCAGGTGACACCAAGCTGAGTGGGGCAGTTGACATGCCTGAGGGATGGGATGCCACCCAGAGGGACCTGGACAAGCTCAAGAAGTAGCCCAAAAGAAAGCCAAACATACCCTGGGCTGCATCCTCAGCAGCATGGCCAGCAGGTCAAGGGAGGTGATTCTGCCCCACTACTCTGCTCCTGGAGTGCTGCATCCAGCTCTGGAGAGGGACCTTGAGCAAGGGCACGTGGTGACTGGACAAGGGGTAATGGCTTTAAACTGGAAGAGATTAGATTAGAAATCGGGAGGAAATTCTTTACTGTGTGGGTGGTGAGGCACTGGAACAGGTTGCCCAGAAAAACTGTGGTTGCCCCATCCCTGCATGTGTTCGAGGCCAGGTTGGATGGGGCTTTGAGCAGTCTGACCTGGTGGAAGGCGTCCCTGCCCATGGCAGGGGGGTTGGAGCTAGATGGTCTTTAAGGTCCCTTCCAACCCCTAACATTCTGTGAGCTTACTTGAAGGCTGTGTATCCTTACAGCAAACTTAGCAATTAACCCCCCCCACTACTTCTTAAGAATTTTAATTTTTATACCTGAAGCTTACACTTTGAGTTTTAAAAGAAGGAACTAATTTATTTATAATTTACAGAGTTTCTGGTTTTGGCAGTTGAACATAGGCTTTCTTTCAGTTATGACTTTTTTGCTTTTCAAAAAATAAATTTTTCCAAAGAAAATACAGTTGGCTAACAGATTTGCTTTTCCATGTTGAAACACTTGAATTTATCTGCAAATGAAAGTATTATTCTTGACCTAGTTTGTGTGTAGTTCTACAACAAAATCTCTTGGTTGTTTAATATGACTGACTCTGAGTATGCCTCTATGTTAGTAATTTTAGGACATACTTCTACATCCATAAATTTACATTCTCCTGCTCTTTGATATGTGAACTTTTGGGTGTTTATGCAAGGATATATCTTTGAAACTTCATTATTCAGTGAGCCAGAGGATATGATTTTTCTCTAACTGTGTTTTCTTTTCTATTTTCTATTTTATCTGTATCCCTGCACAGGTAGGTGTTTGGGATTTTCCTGCTTTCGTTTCTCCCATGCCCTCAACATTTCCTTTCTCTAACCTGTCAGGTCTTTTTTCCTTTCCTCTGTCAGGTTCATAGAATCTGAAGACTTAGTTGATAGTTTATGTACTTGAAGAGTTTTACTTCTGCTGCCTGCTGACAGTGGAAATTGCTTGGGATTGTATGATCTGAGTTTCACAGTAGATAGGCTGTAGCTGAGGTTTACTGTAGTGGAGTGGAACAGTGGTCATCTCTATTTCTGCATTTACCAGAAAGCTGTCTCAATACATGTATTGTCTCCTGATCCATTCCACCTTACAAATACTGATTTCTTGAGGGCCATAAATTTTTTTAATATATTTATTTCGTGTTCTTCACAAAATTCACAGTCTTTTCATGATTTCAGTGTTGAGGATCTTTTTAAGGTCTGTCTTAAGACTACCTGAATACATTCATAATAAAGCTCTATGTTCTCATTTTACAATGATGTCTGAAATAGGATGTAGGTTTTAAAAAAAGAATAAATCATGCTGTATACAAAAAAAGAGTTACTAGGTAAGAGATTTTTGTTGGTGGAAGAAAATTTTAAACTCTTTAAAACAATTGACAAATGCAATATCCTGAATTTACAGGATGCAATTAGATAAATTTAAATTCTGTAAAATATATCTTACTGATTTTTATTTCTTCTCACAGTCTGAGTTGTTGTGCTTACTTATCTGAGTCCATATACTGTAAACAAAAACAACCTTGCGAAGTACTTGAAAGTGGAGCTTGCAACTGAGTTTACACCTGTAGTAGCTCCCTTATACAGTAGCAAGTTGCATCTGAGCTAGGTTAGCTCAGTGTTCACAGTTTCTTATAAAGTGAAGTGAACTGGACCCTTCTTAATATATCTTAAGATTTTAAAATACTGTTGGAGCTCTGCTTTTGAATAAGGAAAATAGAAGCAGTTTTATTAGATATGCTCTGCAGTCATTCTGCTTGATTAGGTCCACTTGTGCTAACACTTGGTTTGGTGGGGGAGGACAGCACATGAAATAAAACCAACAAACCCACAATGAATCACCAAACTAAATAGTTCTCTTTGTTCCAGTTCTGTGTGTTACAGTGGTTATGTAGTTACATTGTAAGCTGCATTAGGAAACATTCAAAGTACAACCAGTCTGTCTGGTGGGACAGATAGGAACTAGAAGTAAACTAGTTTTGGATTAAAACCATTTCTAGTTGTTATGGAAATATTTGTGGCAACACATACCAAGTGAGTTAAATATGAGAGATTTCATGTCCTCAAATAAAACTTGGCATTTGGAAATGCCTGTTTTGGATTCATGTAGCAGTTAAATTAATTTTGAAATGTGACAGCTTCCTTAGGAGATGAAGACATTTAGTGTTCTAACAGGTCTCACAACTTCCATTATTTTATTGCAATACTAAAATGTTGATTTATTATGACCTCAAAGTATTTGAGAAACTGCCTTAGGAAGATTGATTCTTCTATATTATAAAACAATAAAATCGGTCTCTCTCCTAGAAATCAGTTAATCCAAAGAAAGATGGGTGTATAGGGGAATATGATTTTGCTCAGCTGTCACAATTAAGGCTTTCCAGGGCTAACTGGATATTTGCTACTTAGTGTTGCTGTACAATACTGTGCATGTGCAATCACAGCTGAGTGCAGACAGTATTATTGCATTAACTCCACTCTTTGAGGAATAGCTGTCTGCTAGCAACTCCAAGACACAGAGTTAAAATATTAAGCACAGTAATAAAAATATGATTTATAGGATTTGCTTCTTGGATGCTGGTATGACGAATGCAGGATTTATGAATTTTAGTATTTTTTAAAGAAATAACAGACCATTGTATATTCATGTATGATCCTTGTGAGTCCCTTCCAACTCAGAATATTCTGTGATTCTATATTATCTAGTACATGCCTTAAATGTACAGAAATACAGATAGGAAAACTTGATGTGAAGACATTCGGCTTAACCAAAGCCACCCATTTCACAGATGATTTAACTTTGATTAACCTACTCTGCAGCAACAGATTACTCAGACAACTGGAACTATACTCTGCAGTGTTATTGCTAGGTGCAGCCTAATTTACAGCACTGCTTTTCTTTCTGACTTGCCAAAATACATCACAATTTTGATGTTAACTCAAAGTAAAAATTCAATGGTTCATTAAATCTGTTTTTAGCATTCATTGACAAGACATTTGTTGCTATTAAAGATTGCATAAAAATAGCAGCTACTTTACCGCTCAGTTTGTAACCTTAGATCCCCTGATTGCCTGTCAGAAACAACATGGAGTTAATCCCTTAGCATATTATAATGAATATTCATCGATATGTTGATGTGACATAGAGTCCCATTTCCTGTCTTCACGGCCCTGTGACTTTTCCAAGTCTTTGTGGCCTTTTTTGAATCTGAAATCATATTTGGTACACTGACAATTGAAGTGGCTTAAAATGCCAGTAGATACAGTCAATAATGAATAAGGGTAGATGCAGTTAGGGCATGCCCTTAAGGTTTCAAATTTAGGTAGCTGACTTGAAATAAATGCAGTGCCCCACTGTATCATGGGTTTGTGACTTATTAGATTGGAACTTTTTCAGAAATAGTATGTCCAATGTTTCAGTGTTTGCTGGGTGCTATATTATTGTTATGGTAATTCCTTGCAAATTCTGGCATCTGGCCTGCTATTAAATAAATTCAAGATGAAGGAGAGACAGGAAAAGTAATTAAAACAAACATTTCTTATCTTGTTTTTAGTCCAGCAGCTTAATGGTACCTTTTTTGTGAACTGTGAGAAAGCTTCCTGGGTTTGGAATAGAAAGCATTCTAGTTTTGGATAATGAGGTCAAGAACTTGTATTTGTGGCGATTTTTTTTTTTTTTGGTGGGGGGGCAGAGGGGGGTTTCTCCAGATCCCTTAATGAAAAAGTTTGGATGCGACTCTTCTTTAGAGAGAAGGTTTTAGATTTATGCAGTTACGGATAAATCAGTGAGATGACATGTTCAATTTCAAGTCTGATGCTTTGAGAATATTAAAATAAGTGTTGTATCCTGCATTTAAATGCAGTAATATCAGCTGGCTGTATGCAGTGAAAGTACTATGAAGGAATTTAGAGCTCTGTATAATATATGCCATTTATGTTTCAAACATTAAAAGGCAGGAGCAATCAACTATATGATCTTTTGAATAAAATATGTAGATTAGAAGGTCATATAGCACTAAGGGGTTGACCATCTACGTTTGACAAGAATTTGACTCCTGTCACTGAAAATGGTACTTAGAATCAGTGTAGTATGACTAATGGGGGGTTGGGCTGAAATTTCTAATTTGGGACTTTCAAAGCTAGAATAATGTATCCAGTGTGACCCAAAAGCAAATTTCTAAATTTGAAGGCATCATTCAATTCTGCAAGATTGATTGGCAGGGCAAAAAAGAGGGGGATTTTTATCCAAGTGGCCATAATTTGAATATGTGATCCTGTATGTGTTTTTCTCAAAGTCATGTGTGTTAACTCATATTACATTTTTTAATTAATCATTGTTCACACCTGTAGTTATTTGACATTAAGAATTCCCTTCTTTAAAATTGCCACAAGTTATACAGTTTTCAGGTTACAAGGCTGCTGTACATGTGAATCCATCGAAAAAGGAGCAGTGTCTTTCTGTTTCTTTGCGTGATTATTTTGCCCAAAAAAGCTTTCATTTTTTTTAAGTAGCACAAAAGCTGTAATTGGCATGCTTTGTAAGGAAGTGTCAATGTGCAAGAGAGTGGAGATCACTAAGAATTCTTTTACGGGTTCTTTCCCCTTTGCACCACCGCCTCCTCAGCAGGGTCACTGAGATCACTAGCTTTTCTTGAAATGGCCATTTTCACTGGCAGGTGCATTATACCCTGTATTTTCAGATTGTTTTTCCATTCTGAATGTTTGGCAGGTTGATTGCTCTGGCTGCATTGACGGAGAAAGGGCTGACAAATGCGGTTGGGCTGGCTGAAAAGACAGTGATTACTGTTTTCCTTTGTGGCTGATTGAGGCCCTTGAAAGGAAAGATTTTAACCTTCACCATTTGGTTCAAAAGTATGAGCATATATTGAAATCATTCATGCCATTTATCCTAGTTCTGTAAACTTGTCAGAACATAAAAATCGCTCAATTTCAAGTAATGTAGGATTGGCATACGTCATTATCATTTTGATTAAGTTGGAGTTTGTATTATTGTGTGCATTATACAGTGTCATTTAAAGCTTTCTTTCCTGCAGGTACAGTTATATTTTTATTGCCTATACTATGGAGTTAGAAAGATTTTCAGACCTCTTTAAACCTATCACTATGTGTGTGGTTTGGCAGCTGGTATGGCCTACAAGCTGTATTTTGTTTGCAGGGTAAAGGCTTGTCTGTAGACCTCCTGGAGTGCTGGTAATTGCACAGGCTTGCCATTGGGGAAAGACATGATTGGAAGCAGTCAGGCAGAAAAATGTTGTGCCATCCCATTGCCACCTCATAGCAGAGAGACAATCTTTGCAGTACCATCTGGTTGTTGCTATCTAGTCAGCTGGCCTGGCTGCTGGGACCATGGCTTGGCAGCTGGTTCCCATCCCTTGACCACCCCTTGTTTTTTTTTTAACTCTTTTTGTGTGCATGCATGTGGATTTGGGGTTTTTTTTGCTTTTTGTGCTAGATAACTTTGAACATGGGTCAGGGAGATGGCTGCAACAAACAAGCTTAGTCCCTGTTGAATACTGTCTCATTACTTGTGATGAGGTATGCAGCAGTCTCCTGCTGCCATTCCCTTATAAGCAGATGACGTAGCTGTTTAACCAATAAAAACAAGCCTTTTCAGAAGCTTATTCTAGAAGGTGGATAAAAAAAAGCCAGCATATCCCACAGTTCTAAGTAATTTAAAGGTATTTTCTGGTTTACAGGATTCAAAGAATAAAATGTAGAAATGCAGAAAGTGCTGTAAGCCTTGTCAGTATTCCTGAACATTAACATTTTATTGCAGTTAGGGAAAACACATTTTCCTGTAAAGTTCTCATTGCCAAACATGATACAGATAATGAGACTTGCATCTAGAATGACAGAAAAAATGTAATCTCTCTGCTATTATCTTTAGCAAAATTTGCCTCTCAGAATAGCAACCTGAAAGCTAATGTAAGCCATCTTCATGCCATGTGCAGACCCATTAGACTGATGGTTTCAGATCACAAGTAAGCAGCTGCTCTGTAGACTATTTTAGACATTTGATTTTTCTTTATTCCACGGCATTAATGTGTCAGTGTGTTACACAGAACATGCCTCCACCGCATGGTTCTGTGTGGAATCATAAATGCCTGTAAGACAGATTTCCACTTTGGATTCTTTACAATTTTCTGCGTGTCTTATTTCAGTTTATGCAACTACATAACTCAGCCAGTAATACCCAGGTGTAGACAGTATTCCAATGATATTTTGGTTTGTGATAATGTTATCCTTGGGACTGCATTTTACAAATGCAACCATTTTAAGCTACATGATACCATTTTTCATCAGCTTATATGGGATTCATATAGAATGTTACTGTTCCCCTTTAGAAACACTGCCTGTCTCACCATAATCTTTCTCCTTAGATGAGGAAGAGGAGGATGATGTGGTTGCACCAAAACCGTTAGTTGAACCTGAGGAAGAAAAAACATTAAAAAAAGAGGAGGAAGAAGAAGGTACAGTTCACCTCAAGACATTCTGTGTGTGCTGTAAAGAAAGTCATCAATACATTTTTAACTCTTTGTTCTATTAATTTAAAATTAATTTCATTGTTAAGTACCAATTAGCCAGCAAAGCACGAAATCCAAAAATTATTAAAAATCATGATAAACACTGTTTTTCTGTCTTGCAAGGAATTGGTGAAAGCGTGCAGTGCAGCAAATGTCTGTATAAATCTTTTTCAGCTGCCCCTCATGAACTCACAGAGGAGGAAAAGCAACAAATTTTGCATTCTGAAGAATTTTTAAGTTTCTTTGACCACTCCACAAGGATTGTTGAAAGAGCCCTTTCTGAGCAAATCAACATTTTCTTTGACTACAGTGGAAGAGACTTAGAGGACAAAGAAGGGTAATGTGAATATTGAATACTTTTCTGTGCATGTCCAATACTTTTAATTGAAAAAGTGATCTAAGATTAATATCTCCTAATTGTCTTTACAGAGAGATTCAAGCAGGAGCAAAACTGTCCTTAAATAGGCAGTTTTTTGATGAACGTTGGTCAAAGCATCGTGTTGTCAGTTGTCTGGACTGGTCATCTCAGGTAAAAAATAATGCTTAAATTAAACAGTTGACTTTGTAAATTGATGTAGTTCTGTGCATTTGACTCCCATAAAAGCACAGCTGATACAGGCTGTATTTCTAAATGTGTTCCTTATGTGTTCTATGGCTTGCAAAAAGTTTACAGAGCTGTTAATCTTCTGTGAAAGGTAGCAAAAGGTTCGTATTGTGAGGAAAGTTGGCTTATGGACTGCTTTGTAGAGGTAACTTGGCTTCACTTAAAAGTACTGGGTTTTACAGTTAAAAGCAAGTTGTGATGAAAGAACAAGACTAATGTGTATGTTAATGCTGTTTTAGGAGCTAAACTAGCAACAATTGCAGTTTCAACTGACAATTTTTCATGGCTTTATAATGCAAGGTGGTTTTTTAACCTTACTTTGGCAAAAGAAAACAAAGATTCCAGGATTATCTGGACCATTAGACAGTTATTTTGCTTACTTTGAGTCTTTTTCGTTTACCATGCAGTATCCAGAATTACTTGTAGCCTCTTACAACAATAATGAGGATGCGCCTCACGAGCCTGATGGAGTGGCCCTTGTATGGAATATGAAGTACAAGAAAACTACCCCAGAGTATGTCTTTCACTGCCAGGTATGATTCTGTCTTGGGAGGGATTTTATGTTGATGAATTTGGACAAGTACTTTCCTTATGTTTGTCAATATAATTTCATTGGGCTGGCATTTGCTTTAACCACATTTATTTGCCAACAGATGTTGATAGCTAGAGACTTCAGCTGAGAAATATTATTCTGTTTCAGAATTTCTGACATCATTCAGAATTCAGTCTTGTTTGAGAACTCATTTTCTGTTTTTATTTAAAAACAAGAAGACTTTCTTGTGTAATGGTTGAACCACAAAGGTTTGTATGTAAGGGGCTTGAGTGGGATTGTATACTACAGCTTAGTTTACTGAATAAAATGAAGACAGCCTGAGGAAACGGAATGAGGATGAAAACTAGAAACATATGCATCAAGGAAAAGGGCAGATGGAGGTTTTCTAGTAGTTTTCTGAAAGATAAAAACATGCAAATCTCTAACATTATGCCAAGCCCAGGATATCCATGTTTTTTCCATAGTTTTGGAAAATTACACAGTTGAATCAAAATTTAACCTCATGTTGTCACATTACTCTCAAAGCCCAGATTGCAAAAGTAACTCTGTTATATCAAAATGTATTTCTACATTCTCAAAGAAGCAATGACTACAGAATGTGGCAAAACATTATTAAAATCTTGTGTGTTACTGGGCCTTCCTTTGCTAATAAACTACGCTAGGAGGAACACAGATGTATGCATGTGAAAGAAAAGAGGAGGAAAACTTCATTTTTAAATTGAAACAACAATAATGTTGAGGGGTTACAAAGGGTGTGTGAATCCTTAAGTAATTGGGCAGTGAAATAATGTACTGAATAAATTTAGGCAAAGAAGTTCTGATACTTCCTTTAGCTTTAGACAGAGTATCATTGAATGATAGTTTGTGTATTTTGTTGTTTTTCTTCCTTTCAGTCAGCAGTGATGTCAGCTACATTTGCAAAATTTCATCCCAATCTGGTGGTTGGTGGCACATACTCGGGCCAGATAGTGCTGTGGGATAATCGCAGCAATAAGAGAACCCCAGTGCAGAGAACGCCACTTTCAGCTGCTGCTCACACGGTAGGAGGTGAAATATCTTCATGGACTGTGCCCTGTTGAGATGTGTTTCATGTCTAGGAAATTCTGTCCAGTGCACTAGATTGGCAATGCTTAAATGTTTATGTCCATATTTTGCCACTTAGGAACCAGGCTATTCACAAAAATCAGAGTGTCAGAAAAAACAAGTATCAGTTTTATAGGGGAGTATCATTTGTACTTTTGATTGTGATCAATCTTTTGTGCTTTGTTAAATGGTGAACTTGTGTATTTTACTGTACGTTAATTATATCAGAACTGGTTATTACCTCTAAATTCTTTTCTGATAATATTTTGTTTCTTAGCACCCAGTGTACTGTGTAAATGTTGTTGGGACCCAGAATGCTCATAATTTGATCAGTATCTCAACTGATGGGAAAATATGCTCTTGGAGTCTGGATATGCTTTCCCAACCACAGGTAAGATAAGTTTGGATATACATAGTATCTATTCCAGATTTATAGTCTATAAAAAATTCAGTTGATCTAATAAACATTAATCAACATTTTCCCAACATGTAGAATTAAGGTCGTTTGATATTTGATAAAATATTTCCCCACCTGTGGAATCAAATATTTTCTGTTGATTCTTTCGTATATTTTTGGTGTACTTGTGTTAGTGGTGAACACAAATGTAATAATAAAACTTCCTTATTCCTGCTCAATCTATCCAAGTAAAATAAAAAGAAAACCCTTCTGTTGTGAAATCTAAAGGATTTTGTAGGTGTTAGTATTTCTTTTTATACATTAAGTTGCTGATATTTTCACTACAGGATAGCATGGAGCTGGTTCACAAACAGTCCAAGGCTGTGGCTGTTACCTGCATGTCTTTCCCTATTGGAGATGTCAACAACTTTGTTGTTGGCAGTGAAGAAGGCTCAGTGTACACTGCATGCCGTCATGGCAGGTGAATACAAACTTCAATTATTCAAAGGAATTAAAAATAGTGAAAGGATGAGTTCCTGCATGCTTTACAATCAAAATTTTTGTATATTTTCTCCTTTGCACTAAGGAGTATCTCTGTCTGAATTCCAGTTCACTTTTTCTTGAGGAAGAGCTTCATTGAAAACAGAAATAGTTGGAATATTGAATTGGTATTACGAGTTGTTTGTGTTGATGAGGATAGCATAGGTCACTGTGCTTTTATTCATTTGAATTGTAGCAGAACATTCCAAACTTTGTATCAGTTTTGTAGATAATTGTACAGTAACATCACGCACAAATGTTAAATTGGCTAGCTGTTCTCCTGCTGTTCAATCTATTTTGAAATTGTCTGACTGTATCTTATCAATTGCTTTCTTAAATACAATTGGGTGTCCAGGTTTCATCTCAAATACATATCACCTTGCTGCACAGCTTTTTTGGTTCCAAAATACCCCAAATCGTATCACTTTTGTGTAACATCCTTCCCATCTGTTTCCCTCCTTTTCATCACCCCTGATAGGAGGCTATTAGGGATATATTTTTACTGGTTTATGTCTGACCCTCATGCCCATAAAGCGTATGCAACTTCTCTTAATTTAATGGGAGTTTTATGCTTATTCCTGAGACTGGATTTTGTTCTTTGTATGAATTGAAGTTGTAGCTATTGCTTGGAGGACAATGTAGTTAAGTGTGTAGACTGGTACTTGCTGAATGAGTCTCTTGTCCCTAGGATACATTTTGGCACATAAGGTTAGTAGAAAATACTTGTTGAACTTAAGGTCTGTTTTGAAGCCTGGTCTTCTGTGATCCTGCTGTGGTGAAGCCTTTTGCAGTGGGTTAACATCCATATAAGGCAGCAAAACCTTCTTGTGGCTGTATTTAAATTGCATTTCAGTGCTATCTCTGTCTGCAGATGTTTGGTTTCCAGATAATTAACCTTGGTTGTATATTCTGAAACAGCAAAGCTGGAATCAGTGAGATGTTTGAAGGACACCAGGGACCAATCACAGGTATCAACTGCCATGCAGCAGTTGGACCTGTAGACTTCTCACATCTTTTTGTCACCTCTTCTTTTGACTGGACAGTAAAGCTTTGGACAACGAAGGTAACTTAGATAGTTCAGTGGTTTTCTTCGTAGCCCTTGACACAAGGTGGTGCTATAATGTAAGCTACTTAAGGAGGTTCACTAACCTGAAGTCAAATTGTGTGAAGTTCTGAGGGTCTTAGCTGCAGTCCTGCAAAGAGGAGACAGCTGATGAGCAAAACTAAGATTAACAACATAAAACTTTGCTTTCAGCTTGTACATCATTTGTATATTTCTGATCCATTCTTTTCACCCTTTTGCCCTTTGTTATCAACAATTATTACAAAGTAATCAAATGTAAATCATGTTATAAAGTCAGTTACCTCATATATTCATAAGGCAAATGTTTTGCTACAATTTTTTGGAGGACTAAGGGACAGCACCAAAACTAATGTCAGTTAAATTTGGTGAGACTCACAATTGAAATACCTGTCATTTCCACTGCCAGAATTACTTCTTTCTCTGTTAGTCTGATGCCCTGAGAAATGCAAAGCAGAGGAAGCAGAGTTAAAATCTCCGAGTAATAGTCACTGAATTATCATTGGCTTGAGTTACAAGATTCTTAAAACATTAAATTTACAATTTACAGTTGGCTTGCTATTGATTGTTTTATAGTAGCAGCCAGCAAAATGGCTGCATGCTTTGGAAAGCATATCTTTAATAATAAAAAGCATTCGTTTTTGGCTGATTTTTGTAGTGGCATTTTTTTAAAGCAAGTCAAAATGCAAATCACTTTTTACTTACTGCTGGTAATGCTGTTGAAGTTCTGTATTTTGCTTTACCTGTTAGTTTTATAATTTTGAAATGTAGGGTTTGGGTATTGCATTATTATCTTTGCTTCTTTTCAGAATAACAAACCTCTCTACTCCTTTGAAGACAACTCGGATTATGTTTATGATGTGATGTGGTCTCCAACTCACCCTGCCTTGTTTGCCTGTGTTGATGGGATGGGCAGACTTGACCTGTGGAATCTCAACAATGATACTGAGGTGAGAAGTCAGGTTAAGAGTCGAATGCAGCTGGAAAATTGTTTGTACTCTTAAAAAAAAAAAGTCAGGAGTTTACTGTAGTTTGGGGTTTGGTTTTTTTTGCCATAGATTGTTTTTTTGTTGTTCTTCTTAAATATGCTGTAGTTCCAGTAGTTTCTGTGTAGTAAATAGCATTCTTTGATTACAGGGTTACAAATGACTCCTCATAATGAATAACAGCAATAATTAAATTGTTTTGCGTATAACAAAAGAGCAAAACATCTGTTGGTGTAACACTGATCCATGTTGGGAAAGTGATTATAGACCTCTCACCCTTGTCAGTCTTGTCAGCCGACAGCTTAACAGTGTGAATAAACCTGTTACCACACACCACTGTTGTTCCCATTGCCACAGTAATACTGCAGGGAAATACTGCAGACATTTGTTTCTAAACGTAGAGAATTGAATGTTTGGTTTTCTGGTGTGGATTATACTTCATTATAATATAAATCTTTCCCAAGATTTGCTGGAGGTAGATCAGAGGAGAGACCTGACAGATATTTAGTACTTAAATTTCACTGTCTGAAAACTACTTATAGAAGAAAGTTGTAGGACCATATGCCAGCCTGTGGCTTCAAATTGGAATTACCTGTTCAAGCCTTTTGGACAGAGTTTGACCTGCCAAAACAGCTGATTTCTTCCCTGTCCTGTGTCATAATCTTCTGACATCCCAGGGTGCCTTGTCACTGCCTGAAAGTGGGCCTGTGCCTCCTGTCTCATGAGAAGAGTGCAGATGTGCCTTTTGATAGCAGATGTTTGTACTTTGGCCAAGGGACAGATGTGTTGTTTTGGTCATGTCACTGGCAATAGCTTAAGGTCACTGAGGGTCTTTGTATTGTGAACAGAGTCCTTGATCTGCATACCATGCACCAGTTGAAGTGTTGGGTGCTTCTTTTGATGCAGCACAGATGGCTTAGCTGTGTTGTGTAATCTCTAGTTTATGGAAACCTGATGCATTTTTAGCAATGTGTTTTGAATTGGTACAGGTGCCCACTGCAAGCATCACTGTGGAGGGCAATCCTGCTCTGAACCGTGTGAGATGGACACATTCGGGGAGAGAGATTGCTGTAGGTGATTCAGAGGGACAAATAGTTATATATGACGTGGGAGAGGTATGTATGCCATGTATTGTGCAAAGTATATTGCAAAACACTTGAGTTTCTTTATTTAGCAGCTTGCCTTTCACTTTTTTCTCCTGTCATTAGAGGAATAATAATTAGGTTTAGTTTGTATTTTTGAATTAATATTTCCTAGTGGTGTTTTATTTAAGGTATTCTAGCATAACTTTTTAGCATGTTGTCATCCAGTCAAAAAGACGAAGCTTTACTGTAAGGCTGGTGAAGTAAGAATCAATGGGTTTTTTTCATAGAAATTTTATCTTTTTTGTAACGGTGGCACATGTGAATTCTGCCCCTAGCTTGAGAAGTACTGAACAAAACAAAATTGTTGCAGTGAAGCAGACTTGATTTTGTTCTTACAGGGAAGCTGTTGCTACTGTGCAAGTATGTGTACTGCAGTAGTACATGACTAATTGAGGGGATGAGATATAGCATTAGTATTGCCCTTTGGAGGCAGTCTCTCAGAGGGAGATACATAGCACAAGCTTGTAATAATACCATTCTGTACTTCAATGCCGGAATCTCAAATTCTGCTTCTTTTATTAGTTGGAGCTTGTGTTGCTTACACTAAAATAAAGGTAAGCTTATCTAGTGGAACCTCTTCTGAACGTTGTTGAAGTGCTCTGCTGTTCAAAGTGAGCTCAGCTTTATTTCTCAGTAGGTTTCAGTAACACTCTCTGTGTCACAGCAAATCGCCATTCCTCGCGGGGATGAGTGGACTCGGTTTGGCCGAACGCTGGCAGAAATCAACGCCAACAGAGCTGATGCGGAAGAGGAGGCTGCGACCCGCATCCCAGCATAGAGCCTTCCAAACAGGCTGCTGGGCTACACCTGGGAGTGGCTGGATGCAGATCCTAGTGTCAGTTCATGTGTCAGTTCTAATCATAGCTTAAGGAGGAATATATGGATTCAACAATGGACTTTGAAACGTATTAAGATCAGTGAAAATCAGATCCTGCATTATGTTTTATATATAAATTACAAGCACATTCTTGGATTTGTGTAACTTTTAATACAGTTAACGTTGACTTTGCAAGGATCTTCTTTTGCTGAACACTAACCTGGTATAAATTTGCTACTTGGCTTCTGTAAAGTCCAATTTGAAACAATATCTTTCTGAAAAGTTCTGCTCCTACAACTTTCTGTATTACAGACTAACCTTCATTAGGTAGTAAATCTCTGAAGCATTCTTTAATTTGAACTCTTCAAATTACCCATGATATGCATGCGTATGTTCCAAGTTTCATTGTTTATATATAGATAAGCCTCAGACTCTGGTAGTGGGTAATATATGTGAATAAAAATTTGTCTGTAGTTACAAACTTACTTGATAATCAGACCTGAATTAATGAAATACATATTTAATACCAATTTCCTTTTGTTGAATTGGTGCATTAAAAGGTGAGACTGATTCATAAATAAATATTATACGAGCACTTGTCAGCTGCCCTGACCTCTAATCTGTGTCCCTGCAGTAGTTTAAAGTTTCTGGGAGCTGATTTTACTACACACATCACAGGGTTGTTTTCTACTCCCAACCACCCCTTACTGCCATGGCAATTTGGTCGATAGCAAAAAGGCTCCTGTTATCAATTGTTTTTTTTCCAAAGGATAAGGAACTAGATTTTGACTTAATTTCTATAGCATGATGATTTGCATTCTGTTAACCACGGACGTGCTACTAATTTTCTGTACTAAGGTAAAGATTTTTATGATGATTATTGATTTTTAACATTTTTATTGAAACAAAACTTCTAATGGCTTGAAACAGAACAGTTGGAATTTCTGTTAAAGGTTACTTGTTTTTCTTTCTTAGCATATTATAAAGTTTTCTATCAAGACTGGTTGCAGGGGGGCTGTTGCTTTCGGTTTTTTTTAAATAAATACTGTGAGTTGCACTAGTTAGGCACTAAATCAGTTTTGTAGCCTTTAACTTAGGACTCTACGTTTGTTCTTAGTCTTTTACAAGCTTATCATTTTCCCAGCAGATCTGGTTTTATATGCTTAAAAATAGGAAATAGGTTTGTATTCCTTAATCAGTTTTGTGTCCAGTATTGTCATTGTTTCTTCATTGTTTAACTTTTCTGGTTTGGGTTTTTTCCTGTTTCTCCTTGTCTCAGTTCTGTTATGAGCAGCTTACAGAGACACAGCAGTAACAGCAGTTCTCTCTTTAGAAAGTTTTCTTTTTTGGTGGGTGTGGAAGTGAAATGTGTTTAGGCTTCCCATTGGTGTTGGCATTCCAAGGGTGTGTCCCCCTCCTTTTTCAGTGCAGTCATGCTGCTTGGTTTGCAACATTTACCCTGTGTGTGATCTCAACCATACAACAGCAGCTCTGTTCAGTTGAGAAGCATGTGAACTGTGTCAGAATAGGCACATCATGAGATGGTTTGTACCTTTAGGCACAGGAAATCTTAACAAGCAGAAGGTCTCTTGGTTTGATGGTTTTGGAGGGAGGGGGCACTTGGGTTTTTGGTTGGTTGTTCTTGTGGGGTTTTTTACTGAGATTACTTCTCATTGAATAATACATTTCCCTCACACTTTTATTTTCAGAAGTCCAGTAGCTAAGGCTTTCTTCCAATGCCTGTTGCATACATGCAGGTCATATGGCATTAGTTTTGTGTCATTTCAACCTTTTAATAATTTTCAATTATTAAATTTAGTACTACTGTGTCTTTATTCCTGCTTGTGGTCCTCCCTCACAAATAGTTGAGTACAGATTAAAAATGTTGTAAAAGCCATACCTGCAACGATGAGACCAAAAGCGACGCTAGATGCTGTAAATGATCCTTCTGGGAGCCAAACTGTCCAGTTTTGGAGCTGTAAGAAATACAAATGCTGTTGTGCATTGTGAAGTCTCCTAAGGTCTTGATCAAGTCAGTCAACAAGCTGTGACTAAGATTAAATGCCAGTGGGTACCCACCATTTTTGTCTTTGTTTAGAAAAACACAGGACAAAATACATAGATACAGGAGAGAGTTCCTGTGAAGCCTGTCTCTATCCAGAAAACAGTACAGAACAAGAAATTCCTTCAACACAATACAACAAATAAAGAAGGAAGCCTTCGAATGGGATTATCTATAGTCATATCGGAGAATAGTGATCAGACTCCCAAGGTCAATGTATTGTAACCTGTGGCTCACTAAATATTATTCAGCACCAAAGTCATTTTTATCTTTCTTAGAGGCTAGAGCTGAAGGAGGGCTGGTCTGTGTAGTGTTCAGTTCTTAAGAAGCCATTTCTTCATAAACTGATTTATCCCTGATGGGCCTGCTGTCACCTAAGTAAGAAAACAGAACCTGAAATCAGTTTATACCACTTGGGTATGCTCTAGTCCAGGATGTTTAACCCTGTAAGAAACATGTAAAACTTCAGTAAGCAAGGCTGGAAACCCACCTATCTCGTCTCTGGCTGGCTGGACAGTGTAACTAATTTTGTTCCTCAACAGGAGAAATCTAGACTCCCCTATTTCCTCTGACATTTTTGCATTTAAATATTATACCAGGGAAACTTTTGGCAGATATTAAGCCAGAAATAGTTCAAGCTTTCACTTTCTCTTTTACTTCCACTCACCTGTAAATGTAAACAATCAGTTTGGTGTATTAAAATAATACAAATATAAGTAGGTTTTTTCCTCCACAGAATAACCTAATCTCATGGTAAAACAATCTAGAAATAAAGAGAATGCTTTCAGTTTTTTATAACAAGTTTTCTATTCGGGAAAAAAGACACGCTGAGTAATAAACCCTGTAAAAATTCTTGAGTCTTGATTTGCCAGTAACTGGCAAATCTCTCACTGTGTTTTAAATATGCTACTGTAGAAGTAATATCTATTACACATTTAGTATTGCCTGTATTTTGAGAGAATTCCTTGTCATAAAGTAGTGCTGCAAAATAAAATACTGCATGTGCTCATCTAATTACTGTGCTCTCTAACACTTATGAGCCAGCACAGAGCATTTTAATTCCTTTGCTGTTACCAGAGGGAAGGGCATTCCTGAAGAGTCCTGTCCATTCATTAAATGGTGCATCTGACCTTTACATTTACTCTGTGGAGGGAAAAACAATCATGCTGGACAACTTCCCAAAAATTCAAAGAAACGAACTGACACAAGTGTTTTTAAACATTTTATTGTCATGATTGTTAACAAAACACCTTCAAAACATCTGTACATTTCAAACTATTATGAACTGCAATACCCATTATATAAATGTATGTGTATAGATGCCCTGATGTCTCTGTACAAAGATGTACAATATGTACAGTAACATTAAATGCAAGCTGTGCAAGGCAAAGTCTAGGCTACAGCTTCATGCCACTGGTTAAAACAAGGCAGAGAACCACAGCTTCAATCAGTTCCTTGTGTGTAAATAAATAAATGCAGGTATGTATGAATATTTGAAAGGAGCAATTAGATTTGCAAGCTCAGTTCAGCTAGAACACATGCAGCTGACTGGAAAAAATACAGCAGTACTCTTGTGAACTCTTTCCACTGCATCACTTTGTTCACTTGAAACATCTTTTCAGGATTCAGCTGTGTGCTTGAGCTGAGGTGGTGGCAGGAGCTCGAAACTTTGGAAGATACAAACCAAATTTATTTTCTATACCAGCAAACGTAGCTGTAGCAAGTCTGTATCCGCCTATATGTGCAGGATTCACAGGAGGAAGATCTGAAATTCGAGTTTTTGGGGTAGATTCTGATCCAGTGGGTTTGCTGTTCGAACGAAGAAAAAAGGTCTTTTTGTTAGTCTAGATTACATAAGGAAGGACTTTAAATAGACTTATTCAGGCTTAAATACTTAATTCTTTTGTCTGAATATGGAAGACTGTTAAAGCTGACCTTAAATAATTAATGCCTATGGTGAAGTGAATGAGGTCAGACCACTACTTAATTTTAAATCCAACCCAAAACTGAAGTTACATTTTTTTGATACTTTCGTAAATTCTTTTAACTTCCAGTGTCACGAGGAAAATGGACAAAACTATGTTGCTACAATGGAAATACAAATTAATGTATTGAAATAAATAGGAAATGGCTCTTTATCTCCCCATCTGTTTACAAGTGGCATGCAAGTTTCCCTCAATTATGTAAGGATATATAATTGAGGGGATTTTTTTTTTACATGCTGCAATTTTAAGTACAGGTGCTCAAAGTCAACAAGCTTTAATGGGTCCTATGCATGAAAAAGTCAGGGTTTTTTTCTTTGAACTTGGCAGTTGTTTCGTGCAAGCTAAATAGCAAATACTTGACTTACAGGCCTCCAAAATCAACATAAAACCATCTCTGCAGAAGTTCGTAAGTGACCAAAGTAACACCAAACTGGGGTGAAGATCTGAACACACGAGCTGTTAAACATTACAAATCATAGTGTTAAACAAATAAAACAATTCCTCAGGAGAGAAGCTAAACATTTTTAACAAGGTGTTATGTTTTTCACAATCACACCTTGTAAATACTGCTCTGAGTCCTTAACAAAGCAAGTGCTGATTTGCAGATTTGGGGTCAGCCTTCATAATTTTTTTCTCACCTCCAGCTCCCTTCCACAAAGCCGAAGGGCCTTCTTCCATTAGAATCTTTCTGAAGCAGTCAATAACTCCACTGTATGTTGTCTGACCAGCGCGAGCTGCCACTTGCAGTCTTGTCTTGATGACATCAGCAGGGGTTACCAAAGAAGCAGCAGGCACACCTTTTAGAAGAAAACCACATTTAATTTGCACAAAGGATCTTGTAAAAGATGAAACACTTACAACTGAAAAATACAAGTGCAAACTTTCATATTTTTTACAAAGGCTAGACATTACAAAAAAAGCAGGTTTTTACTCTTATGGTCATATAAACTGTCATGCCTGATATAATCGTTTTGACTTCCCTCTAAATTTAAAGGCTGTAACTGATAGTAAAGGAAATAAACTATCAAAAACCATTCTCAACATCTTCTAGTGGTCTGGCAATAGCAGTAGTTTGAAACAAGATAAAATTGGCTATATATGTAATATATAAAAATTAGTTGTGCAAATTTACTGTATTTTTTTATACTCTATGACATATTTTGCAAATTACATAGATGACTGATTTGGGAATTTAATCCTATGCATCCATTTGTTAAAGGTGTTGATGAGAAAAACTACTCCTTAAAACCCCTATTCTACAGAAATAACGTCTATACTGCTGTTTGGACTGTTCTGTAGAATAGATGCTGCTTACTTCAGTAGGCAAGCCATATAAAGACTGAGGACAATGACGGTGTTTTACAAGTCTGCTTAGTACCAACAGTGTGATATTAGCCAGCAGTGATGGAAGAACAAATCTCCACTTCTAAGGCACCACTCTCGGCTTTCTAGTCAAAGGAAAGGAGAAAGTTTTCAGAAATTTACTCCACAGTATATAACTGTGTTATCTATTTCTGAATACTTCTGCATACTGTAAAAACTTCATCCCCTTAAAAAGAGGAACCATCATCTGACTTAAAATTATCAAATTAATTTTGACTTCTGTTAAACTTTTACAATTGGTTAATACTGAATTAAAAATTTTTACAAGTCACTGGCTTGCACAGGTGATGATAAACTCTGAAGTCTCACTGACCGATTCAGGAGGTTTTAAAGGAAAACAGAAGCACTGTGATTAAGCCAGCAAGCATACACAAATAGCAATCATATGCAGATTTTCCTTCCAGGCAGATCCCTTCAGACTGTATTCTTGCCTGCTGCACATGCATAACAGGAATTCAGTGAGCAACTGAGAATTTGAAATTTGCAATTCAGAGAGGCAGATTCCTGTACATACTAGAAAACTAGGCCTATGAGATTTACACACATTTTTAACTGGGTTCATCACTTAGTATGAGCAACACAAACACTAATGAAACAAAGAGAAGGTGTGAAGTTTGCAGTCTAAAAAGTCTTCTAGGAGATAAAGTTAATAATATTTTTTAAATTATATAGGAGTTTTGTATGAGTATAATAAGCTAAATAATTTTCCATTTCTGGCAGTTCTGCAATACTAAAGAATAAACAGGGCTACAAATCTATTGGATTTTTCCTAGGTGGTCTCCCTTCACTCTGGCATAAGGAACACACCAACTGGCACAGAGCAGGTGCGGCCAAGCTCTGTATCAAGTCCGATATAGGGAACTACTATTCACACACAGGCACTCATGACTGATGTATATCTATAGTTATGTCTTACAATTGTAACAAGTGGCAAAGTGTCTTGCTCAGCCCAGTGGTGTTTTTGAACTGCAGATTCTGACACTGAATCATTCACAGCTGAGAAGCTGCATGCGGATACTTGGTTTTCATCTGCTAAGCTCGTCCTTGGCAGTGCAGAATCTGACCCTCTCTATCTGCATGCTTAAATATCCACCACTATAGTTCCTACATCTAGTATTTCTATACCCCTTGCCATTTAGCAAAAAAAACTTTTTATCACAGCTGCATATTGTCTTTATACTAAACTTGTTTGAGAAGCTGTAAAATAATTTTAAATTTCAGAGTATGGTACTCCAGCTTCTTTACAAACTAATGCCCTATTTTCAGCAATTACATTTGAGCAAAGTTTCCTTTCAGTTATTCCGGAATCCAAACCTGGGTAAGTCATTTTCTTCTTAGCTCTTATGATCTCTCATTTTATGTTCATCAAAGATTCAAATTAGCCTTCAACTCTGAGAGCTCAGTAACAAGTAAAACCCCATTGAGACAGACAGATCAAATTTGACTACAAGTTGCTGAGCTGCATTATGCTGTTTATCCACATTATGCAAATGTAATTAGCTCTCATCAAAATTACATCGCCTCCCACTAAGGATAACAGTGATCAAATTTAGATTAAATCAGATACAATGGTACAGTACCTTCCTTTATATGGGGCTACTAAATGAATATTAAATATTATTCACTAAAAGAAGAAAAAAACTACTTTTAGGAAACATTCTGCAGAATTACCTGCAATGGCTCCAGCTGCAAGTAGATTAAGCCCTCCCACATGGCCACTTTCATCAGCAAACATCATTTTACTATGAGCATAAACCGGAAAGTAGATTGCAGAAAAGGGAATGTCTCTGAGGAAACATGCTTTGGCACCCTGACACAGAGAAAAGAGACAAAATGCAAATAAATTCTGTAAATAAGGCTAAAATTGGTATCCAGCAAGCAGCCTGAGCCCTGAAAGTACAAACTCATTTGATATATCACATAAATAACACAGAAGATAAAATGTCTCAGGAAACAGACAATACAGGGAACTTGCAAATAAGAATAAAGCACATCTAAACTGTCTGGAATAAGCAAGATTCAAGGTACATGTCTAATTTTGGTAAATTATACACATCAATCCTGACATCGGTACTTAGGATAAATACTTCTTACACACAGTGTGTCCAAAGGCAATGAAGGAAGTGGCAAAGATGAGTCCTTATGTCATTCTGAAAACCAGGGAAGCAGCAAGACAAGTCCCTGCAGGCCATTTTTTCCACCAAACACAAAGGCACTACTAAAATACCAGTGAGCACTGTAAGACCTCACACTGATCATCATCTGGTTGACCAAAGAAGCTGCACTGAAGGTTAGCAAAAAAAAAAAAAAGCTGCAGATTCAGTGCAGTTTAATAAGAAAATACAGTGGTCACAAATCTCATCTACCAAATTCAAAACAAAAGCTTCAGCTCTAAAAGTAAATGTGCACATGTCTATACTATTATTGCAGGTCTATGGGCAAATCACATAAAGCAATGTTTTGTAAGTGCACAGCTCATACAACTGCTGAATTTACGTATTACCCTTGCACTGGCAGAAGATACAGGAAGAAACACTCTTCTTGTTTAAGGAAACTAATAGCTTCTGCTCCATTACACCTGATCTGTAATGATGACAGTAAGTATACCTGCAGGGAAGGAATCTGTTGACTGGCATTCTGCTGAAGTACCATACAGAACGGGCTTTTTTCAGTGGAATTTATTGTCAAATCCCACCACTTAACTTCTTAAAAATCTGAATCCTACAAAACTTTACTACTGTTTCACTGCCATCAAATTATTAAGACAAAGAGAATATCCTGCTGCAAAGATAACAATAGAGATACAGAGATCCAAAATAAATATAAGAACGCACAGGGAAAGCAAAAGAAACTTTTCACAAAACCCCACCAAATGAAATGAGCAGTGCCAGAAGCCAGGAGGTCTGCAATACAGGACTCCCTGTAGCTTGGCATATAAGCCCAAAGGATAGAATGGGGGAGTATTTTTTGGTATCCCACTGCCATTAATATAGAAGTGAGTTTTCCTCAGTTTTCCATTGTGGGGCTGCCCTGCAGGAAGAGATTGGTTTTAAATTCAGAAGACATCTTTGTTTTTAACAGTTTTTGTCTGAACAATATAGAAGTTTAGCATAAAATGATGAAGGCACTCAAAGCAGAAGTACGTACCTTATAAAGACCAAGAAAGCCTAAATCTTTTATAACAGAGAGGGCACTGACTCTGGGTCCTGTAGTAATTTCTCCTGCTACCTGCAACCGAATCTTTACAATTTCCAGAGGATTGGTGAAGATGACCTGGGAAGCTCCTGCCTGCAAACCCAAGGAAAAAGAAAGTAAATTGCATTACCTAGAGCATGTGGTGATATACTGACTTTGCAAGTTGATGAGTGCCTTTACTTCTCACTGCATTAGCTGATATTCTCATGTAAAAATACATGAGAGAGCTTTAATAAAGCACCTGTCTGGAAGTTAAAAGCCCCAGATGAGAAATCATAGGTTTGCAAATATAGATTTTTACATCTATATTTTTATAGTCCCCTGAGGTGAATTAATTCAGTTTGTCTCTACTTTTCTCCTTGACATTGCTTTCTGGAAGTCATGGCTGTGTTTAAAAGTCTATCAGATATTACAGGAAATACTAAACTATAATAAACATTAGACTTGTGCTACGAGAGCATCAAATACACATAAAGACCTTATGTTTATTCAATAATAATCCATCACCAATGTGTAGACATGTTATTTGCATTTGGAAGTGATACTGTTTAAAAGGTAAATTTGCATTTTACAGTGTAATTTTAAATTATTAGAAAAGGTGTTTGGAGTTTTGTTTAGCAGTCAGTAATAATCCTAAGTGGAAACAAAATATAAAATTCAAATAGGAAGACTAACATTTCAAAATATGATACTAGACAGAAACAGGAGTCATATCTTTGCACTGAGCGTGACAGATTTTGCTTGCAGGAAATACTTTCTTGGCAGTGTTGAAGGACTACCTTGCAAACTTCCCAGCAGCAGTGTTGTAAAGCAGCTTTTGATTCTGCACTTTAACCAAAGACTTTCAAAGAACTGCATCTCAGGTTTGAGAGAGATTCAACCCGACAGTTCAGTTTCAGAGTTTTTAAACCCATTTAAAATGACATGTTTAGGTTTCTCCCCGGTTTGCTGCAGGTACTACCATTCACTTCTGAAGAAGTGTGTGGTTCATCACAAACCAGCTATATTTTACTAAGCTTGTTATCCTCCCCTCTTCCTAAGCCACCTTTTTTCATTTAAGAATTAAACCCACTTCCTTAAAATTTGTGGCATATAACCACTTGAATACAGCCAACTTTAAAAACGATTTCTTGCACAATATAAAAGCTCCTCTTAATTCTGATCCATTCCTCCAACCCATCAAATTTTAATAAAGTAAATAAATGCAGAACATCTGCAATTAAAACATTTTACCACTTCTACATTGCCCAGGCAATAAACCCTTTTTGTGATGCTGGGGGTTTGGGAGGGGGGTGTGCATACAGGGGTGTGGTGAAGTAAACCCAATAGTCTGATATTGCACCTCCTGGACAGCCTGCATGGTGTTCTCTGCTAACTGATTCACAACTAATGAACACCAACCCTTTCTGCCTATAGCACCATCTTTTCTCTCCAGCAGCAGGCAGAATAAATTTGAGATTAGCCCTGATGCACAGTTTAGAAGTTGCCAATCTGCATTATTCTAGCCTAGAGACAACAGAGCATTGCAAACCTCATCAGCTCTTACTGAGAATGGCCCAGCACTTCAGGAGTACCTATGGGCTGGGGACAAGAAGCATCAATGCCTCCACTGACCAAGCATCCCATACTTCACTGAGCCTTTACTGAGCACTGACAGCCTTTTATTGCAAGCCCCATTTATAACTTCACTCAATATTGACACTTAAAATCATCACTGCACCAGCTTTACTTAAGCACCTTGACCCAAACAGTGGGAGATCCACCACTGCTTCTGATTAACTATCTCCACTGTAGTAATTACTGTCTTTAACACTTCCTACTCAAATAATCAGTCCATACAGTCATTCTTAATTTTATTCCCTCACTTCTTCACCTCTCCGAAAGCAAATCAAAACCTACATTTTTGTGGACATTTGTTGCAAGCATCGGGAAGATCACCAGAACTCCCAGACCAGCCAAAGTGATTCCCATCTTCTCTGTTCCTTGGACTTACTGCATTGTTTACTCAGTTATCTGACACCACTCATGTCCAAAGGCATTCTTCAGACTCCCTTTACTTCTCATCTCATCTTTTCTTTTTCAGTTCACACACACCTATGCATGCAAGATGAAATGGCTGTCTTGCTAGGCAAAGTTCCAATCTAAATAAAATTTATAAAAGTTGCATCTGGCAAGTTCTGTTAAACAACTAATTTTTTTTTTTCACATTGCATTAAGCATAAAACCAATTTCAAATGTTTAGAATTTCCTTATATCATTTAAAAAAATAATTTTGGTAGATAAAATGTTAAGCAGTGTGTTCTGGCTACATAATACAATGGACCACACAAAAAAATTCAAGTAACTTTAAATTGCAACACTAAGCTAGAAATTCACTCCTTCTAGACAATTACCAGCTACTTGCCTATTAAATATGTATTATTTGTTTACATGTATATGTGAAATTCCATTTTTTATTTTAATGTTAAAAATTAGCACATCCTACAGAGCAGCCAAAATAACTCTTCCTATTTGCTTAACACCTACCACAGAAACACAAATAGGCCAATTTGTAAACATTTCTATTTTCTGCCCTGAATTCAATCTTCCTGCAATTAACATTTTCCTCTCCTAGGTGCACAGCTGCCTACCTTTCTGTTAAAATCAGCCATAGCCCTCTTCTGATACAGAAAGTAAAAGACTCTGAACACAAAACATTTTAATAATTTAGCAGCAACACTAATCAGACATACAATGTTACAAATTCTATATAGTTAACACAGAACTATGTATTCCAACAGTATTAGAGTATGATTTGGTGATCAGGTTATTGAGAAAAATAAAATACGGAAAACTCTATGCTTATATTATCAGTAGAAAACCCACTGAAAAGCTCTTTAATTACATCAACACTTTTGAGTATTTACAGTGTTGACAGATTTCTCAACAGGCAGCTTTCTCAAAAAGAGCTGTAACTACCTAGATACCCAGTTAAATACTCCCTGTTAGCAATATGTCCTTCTATCCAAGTCTTGACTTACGCTGTTTTACTTGGAGCTTGGCAAACTTTTCTGCCCAGCAGTGATTTGATTCACACGAAGAGGAGCGCTGCATTCAGTGGAGTGGCACAAATGAGTTAGGTCCCTCAACAGATCACAAGTACAGACAGGACAAGCATTGACTTTAATACAGAACATGTAACACAAGAAAACTCACTTTTTCACTGTGTATATTTTAAAGAATGAATGCAAGCATTGTTTTTAGTTTGTCAGTGTTTTCTATTTAAGTAAAAGATAGCCTGTCTATCTGACAAAGAATGTGTGAGGCAGAGGAGAGTGCTGCCTTGGGGAGCAGAAGAGCACTCCACAGAAAGGATGCAGAGGAGAATGACACAAAGGATCTCCAAATAAAAATGAACTGGAAGCATGTAGGTTTGCAGTACAAATCTCCACGCTCCTGTGCAAATCATTAGCAATCAGCATCATTCTTTTTCAAAGTCTCTTACTTCAGCTGTCAGCTATGTATGTTAAATACACGTGCACACGTATATGCACACAGAGGTATACATTGCAGTCCCTGAATTGCTTTTGGAGATGGTGCAGTAAATCTAGATTTCTCTCCCATAAAAACCTCTCTTCACACATAAATTGCAACAGACACTTTAAAAAAGGTTGACAAATTTGTTCCTGAATGGAGGTTATTCATACACATCAAAAATACCAGTAATAAAAGCTTCTACTTAACCTTAATGTCATGTAAAATAACTCTACAAGGAGCAAATAAAGGAACTAAATCTGACAGCAAAGGTTATGAGAGAAAAGATGTAGTTTGAGATCCCACAGCAAACGCCCCATGACATGCCAAAGGCTGAAGGAAATACACAAATGACCCTGCAACATGAGACCTCTTGCCCTTTCCAATTCCACCCGAGAGGCATATGCTCCAAAGGGGAGAGGCCTATTTCAAGACCTTCCTTCCTTCCTTTTTGAAACCACCACATCCTGGACCACAACTATGTCCCATAGAAGCAACTAAAATAAGATGTTACTTAAAACAGTCTTGTTTAAAAACATCAAAGAACTTGCACTTCTTTCTCTAGGCAAAGCTGACACTGTTCATGAACCTACAGTGTGCTTACTGTCTCTTTTATTAAACAATCATTTTCTCCCTGATTTGAAATGTCCACAATAGAAATCAAGATAAAGCAGTAAAGTTTAATTCTGCTTCTGTATTTATCTTTTCAAAGTATAATAAAAGAAGCAGAGTATCTTCAGGGTTTTGAAGGAAAAAGCAGTCTGACATCTATAATTCTATATTTTTGTGTTTGTTAAACAAAACCATTAACATTTCACATTATTTTTTCAAAAATAAGTATTTGACACAGTCCTATTTGCCTGATAAACCTATATACATGTTTGTGTGTATGTATGTATATATGCATAAACATGTATGAAAATTATTTTTCACAAGTATATGAAAAATATTTAGACTAAATGTTAGATTTAATGTTTATGAAAGCTTCAAGATCTATGGTAAGTTTGGACCCCTCTGTGAATGTATGTGCAAACACAAACACACATACACACATCCCAACCTCTAATTATCAACAGATGCATTGCCTACACCTCCAAAGGTTCTCTGACCCTTTCTGCCTGGCACCCCGCACTGTCCTCCTCCCTACAGCATAAAGCAAAACCATCTTTCTGTTGAAACACAATTCATCCATTCAAAATGCTAAGCACCATGCACAGGACGGGAAGAATCCATTTCTTCCTGTGAAACTCATAGGAATTACAGCCTAAAAATCACAGTATCTTTGTCTACTGTAACAGTAATCATGAATCATTTACATAGCATTAGATGTCTACTTCAACACTGCTTCCCATCTGAGAATGAGCAGTTGCCCTACAGCACCTTGCCCTTCACGATGTACTCACATGTGTCATGCGTGTAAGCTCCTCTGGGAAGCACTGTCCATATCAGGCATGCGCTCTCTGCTTCCCAGGCCTCTGTCGGGATAGAGGAAAGCATTGCCAAAGCCTCACTCAGTCTCCCTGCAACTCAAAGCTAACGGTAGCTGAAAACTTCAAAGGCAGGAATGCAGGTTAATCACTGAATTACAATGAAATGTAATTCAATTAATTACAGTAACAGTAGGGAAAGAAATTGTTTGCTCTGAACATGTGTAAATGTGGATAGTGCTGTTAATGATTAACAAACCAGCATACTTCAGGCAGGTAGGAAGACAGGCTATCAGTTTCATCTATCAGGGACAAGAGCCCTTTCATTGACAGGTATGACCTGACTGCTGTAACTGAGCTGCCCCACATAGCTGCTCTGCAGTTTTCAAATACAGCTACAGCTTGAGAGCAGCTGGGAGTATTTGGGCTCTGAGAGACCAGACCCTACACTTCCCAGTGACATTTGCATTGCCCAGCAGCCAGCAGGTAGGTTTAAAGGAGCACAGGGCACGGGCTGCCTGCGGGAGGTCCCTGCCCTGCAGTAAGGAAGGAAAGACAACAGACAGGCAGCTAACCATATAAACAGGCACTGCCTGGGCGGAAGTCTTTGTTAACTGCTGTGAGAATGAAGATGTTTCCTCTTACTGGGAACATGAGTTTACTCCATATTCTTACAGAAGCTGAGAATAACTGGAGCCTGAGAAGTAAGATTTTGGCCAAAGCGATTCAGTCTCCTGGCATTAGCATTTCTGGAGGAGGGACACACCTGTGAGTGGCCCCCTTGCTGGACAGTACAGCACTGCTTGCAGGTACTCCAGAGCTGAGGATACTGACCATCCTACACAAGGTCTCCTGAATTACTACTGTCTTAATGTCAGAGGTTTCACCTGTTCTTATGTGTGGGTCTTAGAAGACTGTAACACCATACATAAGCTTTGATACAGCACTGCCATCCAGAGAGGAGAATTTGCCATGTCTGCTGGAACCTTTCCCAAGCTGCCTTCACTTCCTCACAAGAATTCTTTTGATTGAGGACTGTGGCATGCACAATGTGCTTTTGTATACCTTGCAAGAGGGAAGGCTTTCAAAAGCATGGAAGGTCTCTACTGTAAACTCTGTAAAATGGATGAAAATACAGCTCCATACCAGAAATTACCAAAAACTGCTTTATTCCTGTTAATGAGGAGATAGTTCAGCACTAAACACAGGTAAGTGAGAGTCAGAGACAGTAATATGTAGATCTCTGAGAACTACATGCAGGCATAATGTTATTTCTTCTGATATTATGACAAGGTGAAAATATATGTTTTAATTTTAGCCTAGATTTATACTGTACTATTAGCAAAATATTTAAGTGTTGAACAGTAAGAAAAAGCCACAAAAAACCAAGGTACCCAAATCCTGATGCTGAAAATAATTTTGGCATATATAAAATCCAAACATTCGCACATTAACCCATCATTTTGTACTAACAGAGAGTGAAGGAAGAGAAAAAAGGAAAACTGAAAGGCAGCATCACCCAAACAGAAAGCCTTGTGTGCCCCTGCAAGGAAAAGGACTAAGCTTACTAGTGGCACTTCCTTGGATGTAACTGCTGGTTGCACCCCACAGTATTTTGTAGAAAAACAGAACACAGTAACACCGAAAGCATGAAGACCAACACTATTTCCAAGCAAGTCAACATAGAGAAGAGCAGTCACAACGAGAATGAAAAGGTCTGAGGATGAAAAAAAGAAAGACTAGTATCAAATTGTTCCTGCTTTAGCCAACTGATACTTTCAGACTCTTAACCTTACTGGCTTGCTAACAAAGATTCTGCTATTTAGGAAGAAGAGGAATTGCTAAAATTGAACTAAGCAGCAGTACAGACAGAAAAATCTTCAACGAGTAAGATATCAGATGATCCAGATGAAGCTACCAAGAAACATCCCTCAGGTTGCTAAACTGTGACCAACACTTCTATAATTTTTTTAAAATTCTCCCAGATTGTGATTAATATTATCTTGAAAAAGGAGATGAAAGTATCAGCTAAGACAGTCAGCTTGAAGGTGTTGTGTTTGGACAGACTACAAATCTGCTCATCTTCAAAAAAACATCCAAATCTCTGAAAGCTTATCCGAAGCTCAATTTATCTCCAATTTTTCCATGTTCACTACAGTAAGACAATTAAGTTCTTTTGAAAAAAGGAGTACCTAGCAGGACATGAAAAAGCCTCTAATGTAGACTGAATTTAGTATTATATATTTCAGTACAAAATAATGTAAAATAATAAAATTCATTAGCAGATGTTTGATTTTAGTTATGAATTTAAGCACAACACAAATACTAATGAATTATATTCTCTTCCATTATAAATGACCTGCATTTGCTTTCTGTGTTACTGAGCTTTCTAGAAAAAGGTTAGTCTTCTGCTAGCTACACATTGGAGCTCTTTCTCACATTTCTCAGAAAATAAACTTTGTACACTGACAGGTGAAGACTCAAGCATGTACCAGGCTGCCAAATTCAATCAGGCAGAACTATAAGCAGCCTCCCTTCAGGGCTGTTTCTTTGAATTAAAAGTTTGCAGAGGTCAACAACCTTTCTGCCCCAGGTTTTGTTGTAAGCTGAGGAGGTTTTATACCAGCCTGTCAGCCTACTCAACTGGAAGTTATTAGTGCTCTCTGCTACAAAAGAAACCCAACTCAAGCCTTAAGCATATTATAGGGTTAACAACTGTTGGGGAATCCCACAAATGAAATTAGCCAACGTGCAAAACCAAAAGAAATCTATCATCAGTATCAATTCAAACCACTTACAGATTGCTAAAACATCAATTGAATTACAGCCCTCAGTTTCAACAAAAACACAGTTGGTTTTTTAACTATATTTAGATGAGGGCTGTAATTATCATCTGGACTAACATAGCTACATTTTATACAAAGTCATTTAAACAGACAATTCACTCATACCTGTTACCTGAAAGGTAAGGCTATATTGTTCATGTTTTCCATATTTTCATAACAGTAAAAATTTCACATACAGCAAGTTGAAGAGTTTCTTTCTTTTCCTTCTTAAAATCATCAGCAAGAAATAGATTTTCTTAAACCATTCTAGACATCTCCATCCCACCCCTGAAGGAAACTTAATCATGCCTATAACCCATTCTCAAGGAGTACCTGTATCTTCCCACACTAATGATGAATAGCAACCCAGCAGAACTTACAGAAAGGGAGAATAGGCACCCTCTTCTTTGGACTTTGTGAATAAAACCACTGCTGAAACTGAAAGTTGCAAACTGAGCCAAAACAAGTTGTTTAAGCCCATCCTTCAAGGGAACTTAACTCAGAAGTATGCTAAGCTTTCCAAACAGACAAAGTACTTTTTTTAGTTCCTGCAACTGGGGGAAAAAAGAGTACTCCTGTTCAAATCGACAAAGCACACCCATTAACTGTCATTCCAACTATTCTGGACATCACTGAGAATCAATTTTTCCTAGGAATACAGGACAGATACTTACACAGCCTCCAGCAAGGATCTCTGCAGGGAGTGGAATGGAACCATCTTTCTTAGTAAATTTGTCTCTGACAAAGTCATTAACCTAATAAAGATACAATATATTACACACTATTTTAAGGTATTTTTCCTCCTTACTAATACATATCAAGTACATTTGTAGCCATATATATTAGAATGCTTGTAAGTGGTCATCTTTCACACATTTTAGGAAATAAATCCTGTGCATGTTAACAAACAAAAGGATGCCAGGGAGGAGAAAAAAAAAAAAAAGATACGTACAGTTAGCTTAATAGCCTTTTCTGGAGCAACACCTATCAGCTGTGGTAACAAGCCTATAGAAACAAAGACATCATAAGGCAACATTATCTTCCTAATAGAAAAACTAGTATTTTATAAGTGCTGTTCAGAAATGCCTTTCTGCACAAGGGACATCCTTTGAGGTGGGAGGCATTTAAGTATGGGATGCTGCTAGAGCACTGCATATTCCTACAAGTACGATTTTATATTACAATTATCTGTTGAAAATTATAATGAAATGTGTGACCAGATCTGCCTTCCTCAACCAAGTCAAGCCTGATGCTGCTGCTGTACAGAAGGAAAAAAGTTTAATGACCAAACATATACCTTGGATATGTCTACTACATAAGTGTTTGTTTGACTTTTTTAGCCCCTTAGCATCATTTCCCATAAAGCTTGCAATCACTTTTTAAAATAGGATAGTAATTGTGAGATATACACATGACTATGATAAATTATCAACTCACTTCTACTTGACTCATTAACCTGAGTTTTCTGAAGACTCGAGTCAACTAAGGGTATGAAGGATTTTCTCTTGTTCAGTTCAACATGGTAGCATGAACTTCTTTAAATCCTATTAGTAGTAAGCATTTTTTATCTCACTAAAAAGAGGTATTAGTGGACAGAAACCAATTTTGGCAAGGTCCTTGCTATGGGAAAATAGCTACTATCAACATGAACTGTCATTTGAAAATCGCACATACACTTTTCTAGGAACTAATAGGTTTAAGAAAAAAATCAGTAGATGGCAGTCTTAACTTCCCACAACACATTATAACAGCCATCTATTATTTTTAAATCTGTTTTCTCCACAGTCATTCTGGCACATGTATAGATCATAAAACTTAAAAAGAAAGGTTTTTTTACTAGATATGGTCAAATCCCAATGTTATTCCATGGTTATGGAATATCATTTTGTCAAAAGTGTTTGCCAGTTAACTAACTAAAAACCTCACAGCAACAAAACTGCATCAATGCTGCTTTCCACTATTCGTTAAGTATAAAGAAATCATAGCTAAAAATGTTAAATGTTCAGAATTCCCAAAAGTACTCAGTCTGCAGAATTTTTACACTACTTCCTTAAAAGGAAGCTCAAAACAAAGGTACCTTAATAGAAAGTGCAGCAGTTAATATATGCAGTGTAGGGTTTTCTTCCAACATAGTACTTTCTGTGCGATTTACAGACTTACTATGCTGAGGAAAGGTAGTTATTAAATACAAAGAAAGGTTGACAGGAACAAAAAGAAATGGTGCCCTCCCAGCCTGAATTTCTGATCTACCATGAAAAGACAATCTGGTTCTGCAATGCCTACACTTAAAAAAACCAAAACCACCAGACAAAACACCACAAGACAATCCCCCCACTCCCTTTACGTAGCTGAACTCACTGGGCACCCACATTTGGTGTGCCAGAGAACCTGGGACTCTGCATGGTCTAGTGAGGGACCTGAGAAGAAACTTCATTAGCTCCGAAGGTGGATGTCAAGACTCAAAAGAGTCTTTATTTTCTTGACCAAAAATTCTAAGTTTTTATTTAGAATTATAACATTTCCAGTTTGTGTTCAGTTCTATTTTTTAAAGTGCAGTAAACAACTATATTGTACCATTATATTATGGTATAGATGCAGTTATATTACAATACAATTAGCATAATCCAGCTCAGGAATATAAGAAGCCAGTAACAGACCCACAGCCAACTCTGTAAGTGTTTCTGCTGTTTAGTTTAACATACTTCCAACAGACCATCCAAATCTCTGAGTCCAAATCTTAGTAACATGCTGACCATTAACTGTAACATTTTCAAAACAACTACATGAACTTCTTATCCTAAGCAATCTTGAAGACAATTATTAAACAGGCTATTAAAAAGTTTAGCAAACTGACATTCTTTCAAACAAGAACTTTTTTTTCAAGTGTAAACCACTGCTTTTAACTCATCAATGGAATCATCCTTGATTTCAAAGTGTTTGTGAAAGGTCAGAAAACAAAAATAAAATAACAAATTATTTTAGATGCTGCTGTGCAAAAATGGGGCAGGGAGGGCAAGAGAAAGAAAACAGTACTGTAGAACAGCACTGAAGAATCAGTCTCACAGATGTAACTCAAGGAGTATTTGCTTTTGTGAAAGATATAGCATCCAAAAAAGAAAACAATTTACCAGTAAGACGTAATTTACACAGACTACAGCTATTTCATCAACTTTGCACCAACATATTCCTTCCCTTACTTACTTTCATAGCAAAATCCTGCAAGACTACAAAACACTCTTTAGCCAGAACCCACAGACTTTCACAGGCAAAAACTTCTTAGATACTGTCCATAAAGGACACTGTCCAGTGTCTTCACTGACAGAAAACATCACAAAGCAGAACAAAATGCTGTAGACATCACATAAGTGAGTGACTTTGCTGCAGCTAAAGAAACAGGTGTGCCAATTAATAAATACTTTGTTCATCCTTATGATAATTGTGAACTTCATAAAGTTATGTGAAATTACAATTAAAAATAGAGAATTCAACTAAGTATCTATTTCAGAGGGCTGGTAAGCATTTACCCTGCATGTAAATCACCAATGTGATTAAAACTCTTTCAGAATCTTCCAAGATAAAACAACATATGATAGCTTTCAGCCTAACTGATAAAAAGCTGAATTCTTAATCTGTATCTTAGAGTTTTGTTCTTTAAATTACAGTTTTCTGAGTTCCACTGGTGATATTTTCAAGTAAAATAGAGCAACATAATTCAACAGCAGAATGCAACTTCTGTTCACCAGACAAAATTATAAAACAAGTCCCACTACCTGCAAAAGTATGAGGCATATGATCTGGCATCCAGCTTACAGATACATTTCAAAATTACTGTCTTTTGTCTCTTAACAAAAAATATTTGCTGTAAAATGAATCTTTATTCCTCAGATGCTAATCTGCTCCTGATGTCTGACCCCAGCCAAAAGTTGCAATCCTTACTTTGTGAGGTTACAATTATGTCCTCAACACTTACAGCCCAAAAATTAGGTCTTTAAACAACTTAAGCAGCAAGGAGCAAATCAGCAATAGCAACAAAAAAAGCCCAGTTTTTCCCAGCAATTGTTTATGATGAAGGGTGCACAATGGAAGATAAATACTGAGCTCAGAAATGAACGCAAAATTAGACATGCTATCAAGTATCCTGGTTTTCCCATAGGAAACTAGCTGTTGGGGTATTAAAACAAAAAAAGGGGGCAGAAAATTACTGACTTTTTTTTTTTTTTAATTCACTTACCTCTGTAAAGACCAAAAAAGCCTTCAAAACGCAAAACCTTTTTGAAGCAGTCAAAGCTGTTTTTATACATCAGCTCCCCTACGACTGAACCTGTGGAGCGCTGATTCTGCATACGAGTTTTCACCAGGTCTATGGGATAGACTGCAGTAGCACCAACAGCTGTAAGAAAGCATTTGGAATATTACTTCTGCAACATCATTGCTGGTGTAGTATATAATTATCAGGATGATTTTCTACAGCATTTATTTAAACACAAAGAATATATAAGCTGGTAAGACCTCTGATATGCTGGAAGTAAGAAAGAACGTTAATGAAGGTTTAGAAAAAAAAGTCTCAAGGAGAACGAATTACATTGTTACATAAAACAAGGTGTGTAGAATGAACACCTATCTGAATTACCACTAAGGAAATTTGTTACTGGTGCAGTTTCAAAGAACTGTAGAGAGATTCTAGAAGCCAAGTGATAAGGAATGAAAGGGAATAGCAGAACCAAAATGGTTCCAGCATCCAATTTTACACATGTATAACCAAAACATCCACCTTAGATGAGATCAATTAGTCTGGTAAAACAGTGTTAAGTTAACCCAAGCTTGAAAACAGGAAGCAGAAATATTACTCACCTCCAGCAACTGAGCCTAAAGTGAACCTGTAAGCTGACTCAGCTACTTGGAGCCAAATAGGTCTGCTTAATTCTCCAAAAGATTGCTGTGTGAGAGGAAAAAAAAAAAGAAAAAAAGCTTGAAAATCTGCACAGGAAAACAAAGGCATCTGTGAATTGCTTTTATAATGTTACAGAAAGAATCTGGTAAAAACTGGTAGCTTTATGTTGAGGAGGAAGAAATAAAAATAATTACTAGATAATGTCTATTGTGCCTAATGAATGAGGCATATTTTTCAAATACTCCTTTCAGAAAATATTCCTTACATATTCCTAGTTGTGCCAAAACCAGCACACTGGTATAACTGAAACAATGATGTTCAAGAAAAAGGAGACAGAAACTCTAAACAACTTTGCTATTTTCTATTCTGTTGCCTTTGTATTTGTAAGGCATGGAACTCCCTTTCGAGTCAAATAAAACTCAGTATCTCTAAAGGAGTTCACAGAATATCTCACAGACAGGCTCTATCAGCACAGGACATATTTTAAGATTACACACCCATTAATGCATAGCATAAACATGAGATTTCATGTCTTCAAAACAAGCAAAATGTTAATTATTCCTAAAAGTATTCTCCACAAGACTTTTTCAGGCAGTTGCTAATTTAGAGAGTAACACTGACCTCACTCCTTTCAATTACATACACTATTATAAATCTGTTAAGTGTTCTAAATAATATAGTCTGCACAGAAAATATCTGCAGAGACTCATATTATTAAATGGCTATTAGAAACAAGGTAACTGATTCACAAGATGTATTCACAAACTTGCACTATAAAGTATGCAAGACAGGCTGAATTTTCTTCCAAGCATAAGACCAGTAGAGAAGAATTGATATTATGCAGTATAACTTGCCTGCGCTATCTAAGGGGCCAAGATATTAACTGGTAAATTCCACAGCAAAGCAGATACTAAAGTCCATTTTCCAAACACAAACCTGTTTTTCCTAAAAATACCCTGTATTGTTAGCAGATGTGCTGCTGACAGCACAGCTGGAATGTCTACAGACTCCAGACTGATGCAGATTAGGAATTTTCACTAAGACTACCACACACACACTTCTCAGCTCCCTCACCAAGGCTACCCAGCCAAGGCACGTTCAGCTCACTGAAGCACCACAGGAAGACAGCGCCTACCTCAGCACAAGCTACTCTGTTTGGATGGGTGTTACACGGGATGTGCAAAAACCTGCCTGTATTGCATAAGGCTACACAGCATATACACAATATAGGAGAAAAGCCTATGAGGTCAAGATGAGATCATTACCTTTAAAAAACCATGGATTATATTTTATACCATTTTTCCACAGAATAAAAAGGTACAGCTAAACCCACTTCCCTCCACAAGACATTCTCCTCCCCCACAATACAGCTTAACAGACAAGAATAGAGAAATTCTAGGTAGCACCAAAATTACACACTGCACATGCAGACCAGCATAAAAAAAGCATAAATCAAATGTACTGTACTCCCTTTACAAGCAATAGAAGCAATAAATCCAAAGAATATCCTCACTATTGTAGAACCACTATGATTTTCTATTAAAAAAAAAACCACACACAAAACCCCCCAAAGGATAATAAAAACAAAATAACCACAAAAATAAATTCTAAAATTCAGATATATTTCTTTTGATTCATGTAAATAAAAGACACATGCAATAATATACCCCAAAAAGCTTTAGAAGCAGAACTAGCTCTTCATTCCACTGATATTTTCTCCTAGTTTAGCACACCTGCTGCCTTTCAGCTGGTTTAAGATTATTCTTTTTTTTCAAAGCTTCACACGATTCTCATCAAAATCCGATCATTGCATTTAGACATCAATCTTAGCGAATGCATGACTGAATGTTAAAAATCAAATTCTTTCTGAAGGAAATGTCACTTTTATATTATTAAATAAGTGTTCACAAAGTTTTCAGTTTACTTGTGTGTTCAGATGGATATGTAAATGAATGTAATTAATGCTATAGCTTTCAAATCATGAATATTTATAAAGAGAAAATTACTGTAGCTGTCATCCCCATAGGATATTCAGCTGCTAAGCTTTAAAAAAATCTTACACAATGAAAAAAAATTGACAATAAAGTAAATATGGTTGAAAGCAGGCTAATTTTCATTTCTACCAAATCTATATGGAGTGATTTTATGCAAAAATTTATATTTTTCTTTACAAAGGGATTTTAAAATCATATAAAACTGATTACAGAATTAGTTTCATTTCCCAGGAACAGCTGGACTGCACTGGGATGATATTTCTCTTCATGAACAGATATCTTTCATTTCATCAATACACTTAACTTACTGTTAATATAGCATTCACTTAGGATAAGGTCTAATAAAAGACTGTTCCTTATAAACTAAATAAAATAAAATTATTTTGTTTTCTGGTGTCTGGTTTTAACACAGAATGTAGAATAAGATGAAAATATAATGTATTACTTCAAGAGTGTGAAAAGAGTATATTCTGTTGTAGTGATGAGTGAAACTTTTACCAGCAAGCTTGTTTTAAAAGAGTGCCAAGCTACAAAGGTAGCTCTCAAAAGTAAAATATGTCAGTATTTTTTTCTACTCAGACAGGTGAGTACTAAGACACTGATTAAAACCAAAACTGGCAGTGGAATGTCATTACCAAACTTCATCAAAAATACTTAATAGCCTGGATAAACGTTGTATCCACATTTCTGGGTCATTCCCTTCCATCATTCTTGTCATCAGGAATCCATAGGAAGACCATTAGCACTAAGTAGGTTTTGGACATGTATTGGCTCAGATATGCTTAATTGCCTAAGGACAACCAAGCACAAAAGAGCAGTGACATAAAGAACAGAGCAGACACTGTGTTTCAGACTAATTTGTTTGAAAGAGAACCAAATTATCAAATTCAGCTCTAGTAACAATAACTAAAACAATGTAAGTTAAACACCTGCATAACATTTGGTCCTAAATCTTTAGTTCTTACAGCTAAACTGTAATGAGCCACTGAGGTAAGAAACAATTTATATTCAACATCCAACTGCACGGCCTGGAACTCCTATGCTGTACTATACATGTGTAATGTTTATTAAGGATGCTATGATAAAAGCAAAGCTAGCAAACATAAATGTAAAGTTCTGGTGAAATAAAGAGTTAACATTCTATCGCAATATTTTTCATCTTCTAATTCTACCTTTTTTACTACCTGTATTGAGTTTGTGAGGCAAAGTCAGGGGCGGGGGATACAGAGGTAGCTTCTGTGAGAAGCTGCTAGAAGCTTCCCTCATGTTGACAGAGCCAATGCCAACTGGCTCCAGGACAGACCCGCCGCTGGCCAAGGCCGTGTCCATCAGTGTCAGTGGTAACACCTCTGGGATAACGTATTTAAGAAGGCGGAAAAAACCCTGTGCAATGGCAGCTGGAGAGAGCAGTGAGAACGTGTGAGAGAAACAACTCTGCAGGTACAAAGGTCACTGAAGGAGCAGGAGGACGTGCTGCAGGCACTGGAGTAGAGATTCCCCTGCAGCCTGTGGTGCAGACCACGATGCAACAGCTGTGCCCCTGTGGCCCATGAATGTCCACAGTGGAGCAGAGATCCACCTGCAGACCCTGTAGGACCCCACACAGGAATATGTGGATGTGCTCCAAGGAGGCTGTGACCACATGGAGGACCCACACAAATCTATTCCTGAAAGACTGCACCACGTGGAAGGGACCCACACTGGAGGAGTTTTTGATGAACTGGGGTCCATGGGAAGGACTCATTTTGGAGAAGTTCATGGAGAGCTATGTCCTGTGAAAAGCCTTCTCAGGAGTGAACAAATGCATTCACGGTAAGGAATCCAAGTATCCATACATGCTCATATCTGAACAGGCCATTCGGACATCGCATACCCTGTTTAGACACATACAGTGTCTAACAGCCTGCCCCATTTCTATCCTTACAGCAATACACCCAGCATGTTTCACTTGTCAGGAATCTGTTTAAAGTGCATTATTCCTACTTTTCATTTGCAAGTACATGTAAACATTCACTCAGTTTCAATTATTTTTTTCTTCTACCCACCTGCCTCTGGAGTTCTGCCAGGTTGTAAGGTAATGCACCTTCAGCCAGTGGTGCTATTCTCTCAATATCTGCCAAAGTTAAGCGCCTTTACACAAGGCAGAGAAAAGCAAATTACGATTAGATAAAGCATCAAACATATTCAGTACAGTATTCCTGGCCACACCCCACAAGCGACATCTGAGTTTCAAAAAAGACACTTGTCACTTGAATGCACACCTAAGAAGTCTGCTACACTGCATTAAAGTGTGCTTGGAGATGAAGGGAGCACAGATTATTCAGAAGTTAAGTTCTTCATTACTAGTAATAAGAAATATAATACACAAATTAAACTACTTCTAGCTATTTCGACCTAAGATTTTGCATGCATTAAAGATCTACACAAAACATCAACCAGTGCATTGTAGCCTTTTAGGAGTACTGTATTTTGCTACTTCATATGTGTACCTATAATACAACAATTAATAATTGTGCTTGACATACACAACTCGCTTACAAAACCCATGCACACAACAAAATCAGTTTACATTGAATAAATTACTGTAACAAAATATAATGGAACACAAAACCTTTTAAAATTAAGACAAATATAAGAGGCCACACAGGAAACACAAAAATGATGATTGCAAAATGATAAAATTCATGATTATGTTACCCAGTAACACTGTATAAATCCGTAAGTTGGTAGAGAATATCTATTTCCAGTGGTGTAATTTGTCCAAAGTGGATTGCAGAGTGTGTAAATTCCTCTGGATTTAAAAAGGAAAGAGAAATACAATAATTGTGTTATTTATCGAATTGCCTCTTTGAATCCTTTCAAATAACTTTAATATCATAAAAATGAAGTCTATCACCAAGAAGCAAGATCCAAAATGCAAAGGGAAAAGGATCTTTAGGAGAACATCTATCCTAAAACAGGCCTTCCCAACACAGATCAAGTCTGACTCCACAACTCTGATTTATGGTAAGTATTCACCAAAGACAACAAGAATCCTCAAATTAGCAAGCTTAATAAAATGACACCCACAATTTGTGATTCTTGCTTCTGAAGTTCTGCAAAACAGAACAGAACAGAATAATGGTCCATTATTCACAACTTTAAGGACAACTGACTCATCTATTCCCATCACGTCCAGACTTCTTCCTCTGCTAGCTCTGAATGAGCCCAAGCTTAGGTATTCATCTGGTGAAATTAAACAACATGTTCATGACATAATTGGCAACTTGCAGCTAACAAGTCTGAGCAGTGAAAACACAGCAGCCCTTTTTCTCAATACAAATCCAAGCAAGATGTATTTATGCCTCTGTACCCAAAAACATTGCTAGGCAGTTTGTTAGCACAATCTGGAGGATGAGGAAAGATATTTTATGCTTTCCTCTAGGGAAAAATATGCAGAGCATATAAGCTAAACAAAGAAGAAGAAAAAAAATAAAAAGAACTTGGCATGCTTTTTGCCATACAATGGTTTGGCGGATCTCATCCATACAAGTAGTAAAATTGGTGGTAAAATCTGTCATAAAATGGCTACGAAAGCAATCTGCTTATGTATGTGTCAAGACTGAAATATGGCAACCTTTCACATGCACAGCCATTTGTTATATACTAACTAGCATAATTTATATATAAAACTACTCAGATTTTCAAACTTAACCCATTCCACTACATTCCCTAGGAACTTCCTACCTCTAAGCAACAATGCATCTCTTTCAAGGAGTTGTAAAATCCTCAGTATTATACTGACTTGCAGTTACTCATTCAAACTAGTAAGGCCAACACAACTCCTGCCAGAACCTTCTCCTTAATGAGCTAATTGAAAGTACTTACTACCCTGAGAGGATGAAAATCACCCACAGCTAAAAAAACACTTTCCCAGTGGCAATAACCTCACTTCTGACTCACCTTAAACCATCTGCATCCCCAATTACAAAATGGACAGAATTAAAAAATTAATAAAATGTAGGAAATATACCTTACCTTTTGTGACTTCAACATCTCTTCTTGTACCTGCTATATTACTGTATATCTTCCTAACAAGATCCATGTTATTCAAAAGGGCATTAAATGCATTGAAAAAGGAGAAGCTGACCTGATGTGAAACAGTCCCACCAGCTACCTTTAAAAATTAAATGAAAACAGTTAAGTGCCTTAAGCACTTTTACATCATCTTATTACAATTACAGAAACATTCATTTCAGCAAATTATGAAAGAATTAAAGATATCTTTCTATTCCTGTAACTTTTAAGATATTTTTAATAGAAACATAAGGGGAGAATTATTAGACAGGATACTATTTTTGTGGTAAGGATTAAACACTAGGAAACAATTAGGAAATAATCATATAAGTAGATTATTATTCAAGTTATCTGATAGACACATTAAAAGTGTCACTGAGTAATTTTCTAAAACAGAAATGCATGCAAATGCAAATTCCTTTAGATAAAGGGACTGACTTCTTGCATCACATACACCAATGACCATTTACTTCAAAGTCCAAAGTTAGTAGCTACTATAAATTTTATGGAAGATAGTATGCCTTATGAGTAAGACAAGGCAAGATTTATAGGTAAGATAGTAAGATAAAAATTATTACTTGATCTTTTATATAAATTTCATTCTTATGTAATTTTCATACTACATATTTTCAGATTATAACTTGTATGTCATTACTTTACCTACAGATCTTGCCAAACTATCAGAGCTGTAACCATTCTACCTCTAGAATCTACATACTGATTTTCCAAATTCTGATCTGAAAAAGAAAAGAATGCAAGAGTACATAAAAGGACAAAACTGTAAGTAGTCTCCAGCTCCTGAGATGTCATATACAGAAATATAAAAACTGGATGCTTTTGCCCTAGATGACTTCCATTGGATTTGGTGATTTTAAGGGTCTTTTCCTTCATGGTTCTACAATTCTATGATTCCTCCTGTACCAAGTCATTTGCCCTGCTCTAGTGAAAAGTAAAGCAGACTAACTCAAACTGCTTCCAATGGCACTTTAGACATGTAAACCAGATTGCCAACCTTTTCACTACTGCAGCCAAGGAATGCTGCTATGTTTCCCCTGTCCACTCTATACAAAGCTGATACTCCAGCACCAAGGCAGTGAGTGATAAACAAGTAGAAGACAAAGTCAGAGAGAAGCAGTACTATCTTCAAACATCACAGCTACTAAACACTGAATTCAAGGCACTTTTGGTTAACACTTACTGAAACTAAATTTTCTTCTACAAATGGAGTTAGCATATGGGAGCGAATGGTAACCATGATTTCATTGAAGTCCAGCCCAGTTATCAGACCACTTTTATTTTTGTCCTTCAATGCAAAGGCTTGTCTTGCATGTTCTGACTGCAGCTCCTAGAATGAATATTCAGAGATAGCATATTAGAAGCAAATTCTGCAACTCATTGTTCACAAAACTTTCACTAATTTCATATTCTTATGCTCCATTAGGTCTGGGCACATAGACAATAGCACAACTACAGTTTAAAACTTCAAGGCCAGCTCAACTAAAATAAGAAGTCTGCATACTGATTCTATCCACAGATTCATTCCTCTGTCAAAGAAAAGCCTCAATTTAACTGTAAGGAAATATGCACTTTCACTAAATCATTTGAGAAATGAACTTCACACACCCATGTCCTGCCTGCTATCTATTCCTAATTAAATACTTAACTGCTAGAAAAACTTCTAATACTGATCTTCAAGATGCAAAGTGAGCTGATCTCTCACACATCCAAGATGAAATATGACTGGGCTATTATATACTAACTCATTGGAAAGTACTTGAAAATAAACAGGAGGACAGTGAAAATGATATAATATGGATTTAGATTGCCCCAAACAGCTATCTCCCATAATGTCACAAATCGTCACTCATTTCAGACAATTTAAAACTCCTATACAGACTGTAAAAACCTTCATACAAAGATCACTGTGGTAACCTAACCTCAAGATAATAATGATAGTTGTAAATTCTATGTCCAGAAAAAGTTGTTTCCTTTTATTCAAGCAAACAATAAAGCACATTCAGCTGTCATTCAGACCTCTAGAAGCTGCGAAAAAAATAACCACATTCTGACAGACAATAAGAAGAGGGCAAACCATCTAGCTTCTATCACCTTTACAGTAATTTCTCAGCTCTCATAACCTCATGATCAAGGTTTTCTAGATCAGGGTACAACAAACTTGCTCTGATCCAAGTCTCCAACCCTAAAAGATGGCGTTAGACCAAATGAGAAAAACAATTGTATCTAAAAGGAAGCATAAAAATATCCAGTTTGTGTACATACTGAAATTACTGCAACCCGTACCAGTCTGCCCTACTAAGGGTTTTTATCATATGATGACAATAAGAAGCTACTGTATCTTACATGGCAGTATCTTGGGGAAAAAAATCATAAACCCAGAATAGATATTTATCACTCTGCTCTGAGTTCCCAACAAACCATTTTGGAAGCAGGTGCAGAGGAGGGCCATAAAAATGACAGCGGACTGCAGCACCTCCACTATGAGAAAAGGCTCGGAGCTGGGGCTGTTTGGCCTGGAGAGGAAAAGAAAACAGAAGGCTCCTGGGAGACCTTATTGCAGCCTTTCAATACTTACAGGCGGCTTGTAAGAAAGATGGCAACAAGGGTTTTTAGTAGGGCCTGCTGTGACAGGACAAGGGGTAATGATTTTAAACCAAATGAGGATGGTAAAGCAATGCAACAAGTTGCCCAGAGAGGTGGTAAATGCTTCATTCCTAGAAACACTCAAGGTCAGGTTGAACAGAGCTCTGAGCAACCTGATCTAGTTGAAGACATCCCTGCGGATTTCAGGGGGGTTGAACTAGATGACCTTTAAAGGTCCCTTACAACCCAAAATATTCTGTGATCCTATGAGGTATTTTTATCTTGGACAATAATTACAGATTACGTCAAAGCACATCTATCACTCCTTACTTTTAAGACACTACATACAAAACTTTTATTGCATGAAGGGAGCTCTAGAAATGCATAATCTATTTTTCTTCACGTCTACTAGACAGGCAATTGTAAGTTACATCACAAGGTGGTCACTGTATGGTAATTTATGGAATTCAGTGCCATTACCAACAACTCTGTGAACTTCTTTTCCATGAATTACAGTGTAAATTTCTGCTACTTTGCTCTTTCTCTATCCTTTCTAGATGGCATTTTCCTTTTCTTCCTTCTAGTATAATGTTCAATTCATAACATGTTTTAACTGTAACTTTTTGTCTTAGCATAAAGCGCAGTTCAACAAGTGAAATTCTTTAAAGCCCAATTCCTAAAGGGTAGTTCAGCAACATCTCAGGAAATCAGATTTATCTCCTGCAAGCTGGCTGCATTTAAGACTGAACTCCCAGTATATGTGTGGTAGCATGCATGCCAGTGAGAGAAAAGAAGTGGTAAGTATTAGAATGTTTATAAAACTAAAAGAAATGTTACATAACCTAAAACCTCTACAGGGGAGTTTTTATCGTCAGTAACAACTGGCTATATTAAGGACGCTAACTTTCTCTCGTAGAGTTTAGTTTTGCTATTAAATGCCTATGACAGAAAAAGTAGACCCTCAACCCAGTTTAACAACGATCAGTAAAATGGTTAACTTCATAAACAGTGTGTTTTGTCCCATTCTTTTAAAGGATGGTATTCAAGTTAAAGCACATTGAGTACACACTGCTTACAAAACTGGTAGAGAGAAATAACAGTTCATCATTAACTGTCAGGATTAGTATCAGATAAGGATTATCACTACCAGAACAAACTCAAAATTTTAAATGGTATTAGTGTATTATTAAAAGTTAAATGAATCTCAGTTCCAACTTTGGAACAAGGTTAACAACTGACCTGAAGAAACTGAGTGAACTCTGAATAGTTAAGATGCTTCTTCCTGTTATGTCCAAAATGCAGTCGAATAAACTCACAGTCCCAGTTGAACGGGATTTGAAGATGAGTAACAGTTTGTTCAAATATTTCTTTGACATTTGCTTTGGGGAGGGAAAAACAAGAGGTGAGCCCTGGGGTACAGTAAATCTACAAACATTCCAGGAAGGATACAAAAGTTAAGATTTCAGCAGCTGTTTAAGAAGTGTTTTAGCTTGTTAAGAATAATTGCTAACCGAACCTTTACAGACCTGTAAAAGAACACATTTGAGACACGACATGATACTTTTTGTATTATTGCATAAAACCTTGGAGTGAGTGTTTTATTTAGTTTTAATTAAGAAGCAATTTCCCTCATACATGACAAATAAAAGCTATTTTGCATTCTGATATAAAAATCAATAGTGGTTCTCTGTCTCTGCCAGGAGTCAAATTAAGCCCTTTATCAAGAGCTCGAATACCTGCACTACAATCTCAGGCAATATTTGTCATACTAGGTATGGTTTGATTGAAACTTGATTATTACAATCACACTGTCTGAATATGGCTATTGAAGATAGGTATAAGAAATGACATCTAAAACATATCATTAACTCAGCAGAAAGCACGTTATTAGATGCTTTTGATAAGGCCTTAGCACAAAAATCAAATCCTATAAAACATAATTGGTAGTCTCAGTTATTAAAATGTTTTAAGATAAGTGAAGATAGAGATGTTCTCTTTTAAATAAAGTAAAGAAAAAACCTGCCATTTCAGATTATGGAATTCTCCACATGTATACTGTACAATTGAAATCTCAATGCTAAACATACCATCTGAATTCAGTCAAAAACCTCATCTGAAAAACAGCATGCATTATTCATACACAGCATTGCCATGGTGCAAAACAAGCCTGTTTTTTGTGCAGATTATCAAACACATGAACTGTATAACAGGACATCTACCCATACCACAGGAACACTTTTGAAAATTGCCCTCACAGTACCTGAAGTGGTTTATCAACCTAGAATCTGCTAACAACCAAAATAAAATGTGGCATAGAGCTTAAATTTAAGACTAAATACAAAATGTTTTAGCTGATAACACGCCTCTTCTTTTCTATGTTTAAACAGTTTTGCTGAAAGACAAAACGCAATGAGAAGAACCTTAATTATCATTTGATAACTCTACCAAGACCTGTTTACTTGAAGTAAATGTATGCTTCTTCTATGCTAAAGGACTACTTGATTCATTCATTGTTTCAATTCTATAGTCTTTCTACTAGTTCTAGATCAAATCTAGGAAATCCACTGTATGGTTTTATCTTTTCAGTGAGGAAAGAAAGGGAAATGTCCAGAATGTATGTGTCAAAACAGGGGTGCACAAAGCAGGATTCTTTGGTTAGATCACTTCCTTCACAGTTAGACTGAGATTACATATTCAAATGGCAGATTATGGCCAGTGATTTAACCCTTACATAAAGGTCAAACACAAGAGTCAAAACCCTACAGTTTAAACCAGTTTCCACTGCAAGGTAGGCTAAAGGATTTGTTAGGGTCAATAAGAAACCTAAAAACTAATCTGACTGTTTGTAACTGTCTACTCATACCTACTCATCAGTATCAATATCCAAGGTGAGGGTTAAGAAAAAAAGAGAGAAAGCACCAAATACATAGTGCTCAACTATTTTATTTTGCCATACTTCCTTTGGAAATTCCCTCTGCAATAGAGTTTTACATCACTGTTGCAGATCAAGGAATCAAGGTATGCACGTTTCAATTCCCTACTCACCACTAATTCACTGCAGCTTTTGGCCAAGCTAGAGTCTCCATGTACTACAAACACAAACAGGTCAGTGCAGGTCATTATGGAGCCTGAAAAATGGCAATGAACTGTGAACAGAGCAGAAGACAGGCCTGCTTCACTGGATCTATTGGCTTGGCTACTAATGTACAAACAAGGGTGCCAACTGGCTACTACCTACATATATGTAAAACTGACATCTAATGCACACTGAGCTCCCCTAATGAAAACTTAGAAAAGAATGTGTTGAAGCAGCCAGAAAATTTAAATCATATTTTCACTTGTTTCCAGTAGTTGCTTCTCTTAACCTTAGAGAAAGGTAAAAACAGTACCTTTTTTCTTTAGAAATTTTATTTTCTTATCCATCCATGTTCACAGAGACATATTTTTCACTTGTTTTTCGTGAGACTTAAGCCCCTGATGTTCTCATAACTCTCAAGCATTTAACTGTATATACTTCAAAAACAATCAATTTCCTACCCTCAATCTTTTTCTTCATAAAAACATTTACAACTACTCATCAACATATCTCAAGATTCTTCAGCACATAAAAATAATAGTTAAATTAATTAATAAATTTATATTCAATAGTTGAGTGTATTGGTACTTGATGAATTCCAGAAATGCCTAACTAGCTTTAATAAATGGTATCCAAACTAGCTTGTTGCTTCTCTGAAAACTGAGGTGCCTTATCCATTTCTCTTTCCCAGGCAATCCCTCTCACATGCAGTAACGTATTCTGCATATATTACAATAGTCTCAGTTTGAACATATGCTCTTGTACGTAACAATTAATTCCATGTTGGCTTGGTTTATGAAACGCTCGGGGTAGAGAGGCAAAACTGTGCACTAGTTCTGAAAAATCACCAAACCACAGAATGGTTTGAGTCAGAAGGAACCTTAAAGATCCCCTAGTTCCAGTCCCCCCGACATGGGCAGGGACACCTTCCACTAGACCAGGTTGCTCAGAGCTCCATCCAACCTGACCTCAAGCACTTCCAGGGATGGGGCATCCACAGCTTCTCTGGGAAACCTATGCCAGTGCCTCACCACCCTCACAGTAAAGTAACTGCCCCAGTCAAACCCATGGAAACATTAAATACAATTTTCCAAAGCCACCTGAGATTCTCACGCGCCTCTTGGTAGGTGCTAAAACTTACTACATCTACCCAAGAGCAGGGGTGCTTTCTTCACAATATATCAACACTACCTTTATAATCCAACTCTGTTGGCTCTTCTATTATATTAACGGAAACAGCCATCGCCACAGCCAGTAACTTATGATGAGAAGCAGCAAACAGCCAATGCAAACATTGCAGAAATTATACACAACGTGATCATCAGCTACACTTTCACCACTGAATTATCATCAAATGTTTAATTTTTAATTTTTTTTTTCACAATAGAAGCAAAGCACTGACAACAAAGAAAACAGGCAACATTAAGGTACAGATGCTGGCTTTGCCTTTTTTTTTTTTTCCTCTTCCTCAGTCAAAACCTAGTAATGCTTCTAAATTAAGATAAACTACACGTGTTTCAAATTTCCAACAGAGCTATTCTGCAGGGGGCAAACAGCAAATTATTTTTCAAGCCTTTCATTTTAGTTTGACATTTTACAGAATGCATTCAATGTCCCTGTCAATACATGTTGCTCATTTACTAATGTCTTCTACTCTTTGCTCACCTTTCTGCGGTGGAATTCTTTCCTACTGAGCCGGTAACTTTCTTTCCAGGCTTATAGTAATGCATTTTCTTTTCAGATAGGCATACAAGTCAGCAGCCTGATGACATACTCAACTTACCATGAGCCCCAGGAACAATAAACCTACTACTCTAGTGTACTAGTACATTACCTCCAAGGCGACACACATTCTCTCAAGATTGCTTCAGCATTTCCCCACCCAATCATTTTAAACAAATTATAGATGCCTGGAGCAGCTATCTGCAGGCAGCACACACATGACTGGCTCAACTTCCATCAAGCACTGTTACCTATCAGGCTCAGAAAAACGATACAAAACCCCAAAGATTCTAGGCAATAATCAATGTCATATACGGAGGAAGAATACTTTAAATTATAAACACTATGATGTCTCGTTGGTGGCCCATTGTGGGGGTGAGCTCAATACTCCAAGTAAACCTTGAGGCAGTACCTATTATTTATTTTGACTTATCAGCTCCCCAAGAAGCAGAGTGGAAAGCTCATACAGTTCTAGTGCCATCAACCTGTTAACAGTTTGCCATTCCCATGCACCAGTGATAAAAAAGCAATCACACTTGTTAGGGGCACAAAAATACGAAAGTGGTAAGTTTTAAGCAGCAGCATAAGTATGGTAAAGATTTGTTGTTTAACAAGGTTGTTTTGGGTTTTTTAAAATCTGTCTACTCAGTAATCCACTGTCCAATTTGTGCATAATTCAGGCCTAAGGTACATAATTAATTTTAACATTTACATGTTGCTATTTTTCACTACTTCTGCTAACAGTATGTTTTCACTTTGAAGCACAAAATAAGGAACCACAGTTAAAGGCAGAAAGATATTTTTGTAGCACCTCATGCCACAGAATTATATTGGGTAATCCAAATGTAATACAATAATTACTTTTATGTGAGAAATTTTAACTAGATATAGTTACATTTTATTTCTACTCTTATTTTAAAAAGATTAGTGATTCTATTGAAAGATGAATGACAGCCACATTAAATTGTCAATACATATAATTTTAACATGAAGTTCTCCTTTTCTGTTCCCACTTGTTGAAGCATGGTTTGAAAAAAAATTATCATTATCATTATTAAGAGGAGGGGGTCCCATCCCATTCTGCATTGCTCACAAGTATTTAGAACTATAGTTTAAGCCTGCAAAGAATTATACAACACAAAACAAAAAAAAAGGAAAAAAGGAAGTCCTAACAGTGATGTTTCCTATGTTAATTGCATGTGTTAAGCAAAAGACACTTTGAAAACAGGCAACTAATGTACAGCTCACAGGAGGCCAAAAAAAATAGCAGTTCTGGTTTACAGCACAGTTGATGAAAACATGGATTTTTCCCTCATATCCTCACATCTGTAGTCATGTGATTATGAGTACTTTTCTGTTTACATTTTAAAAGGTTTCCAGTCTTTATGGTTGCCAATACCATTTTAGAAAGCAGAACTTTTCAGATTAAATCCAAATCCTAGCATTTTCAATCCAGCTGCCCTTTTGTAAATGGTGAAGTACTAAGTGAGTACTAGAAGTGCTCTCTGTTTTCTGAAAAGTAATACTCATAAGCAAAGCACTAGCTTGTATAATACAACTCCTTTCTTTTGTTCTTGCTCATCTTCTTCCAGTGTTCTCAAACTCTATGTCCTGATTAAGGGAAACCTGAACTTTATCAGATTAAAATTTGTCTAAGAAAACAGACTGGTCAAAACTTCAGTATCCTTGTATACTCAAATTCTGAAACTATTAAATCGTTATTTATTATTTCAATTCACCAATATTGTACAATTTTCACATAGTTGCATTAGGAGGCATCTGATCACCTTCCTTCCCCCAATGCATTTGAAGAAGATGCTGTTATACTCTGCAAAATAATTGTAATTAGATTTTGACCACAGGATGTTTTTAAAAGCCTTAAGTTCAGTTCCATAAATATTTTCCAATTATCTCCAAAATAATTCTGAATACAGAAGAATCGCAAACATATTTAGCTCTATCTTTCTATCCATATCAGCAAGTGTATTTAACTGAAAAAGCATCTCTGAAACTCTCCAGTTTATCAGAGAATGGCTTTCTTTGTGGTGACTCTACCAGGAAGAACAGCTGGAAAATGCCTTGAAACTGTATATTCCAATTAAAAGTGATGCAATCCAGATCGTTGTGTGGTGTGCCAGAGAGATAAATTACAAAGAATCCTTTTACTCCCAGTTAGACAACCTATTTTTCAGAGAAGTTTCACAGATAATCACAGACTTCACCTTTCAAAACACAGTAAGGATTATCTGCTTTGACATCGGAAAAAAACTAATAGCTTGAGCAGATTTAATATTCAGGTTTGCTTTAACCCGAATTCAGGTCAAAAGATCTGCACAGAACAGAAATAAAAATAATATTCCTAAGTAGAATAGTATTAATTTTATGGAGTGTTTTTGAATATTTCACTCATGTTAAGTAGCACAGTCAATACATCCCACAATCAAAAGAGCACAGCGCTTGTCAGTCTTCTCTGGCTACAGACAACAACCTGAAAAAAGATCACTTGTCTTCATCAGCTTTAGCTGCTAGCATTTAAATATTTTATGGATAATGCGGTATTGTATGGGCCCAGCAGCAACACATTTTGCATAAAATATTCACCTAGGAAGCATTTATGAAGATGTAGGAGCACTTGATTAGGAATATATACTTTTTCTCTATTTCTCCATGATTAAAAACTTATTTAAACTACAACCATATCAATGGGTTACGAAAATAGTCATTTTACTGCTTTTTATTCACCAAGCTGACAGCAAGTCCAGTGCAGCTGAAACACGTAGTGAGTACTGAGCATGCTGTGCAGTTTGCTCAAACAAAGTAGGTCCAGTTTCATGTTCTTACATGGGCCTACTTTACAAACGTTGCAGAATACCAACTACACGTTTATGGCAGTCATTCATACAGGATTTCTGCATGTCCAAAGCTCCTGGATAAGTGTCCCAAAGCAGTAAGAAAGTAGTAGATGACATTAAAGTGATAGAAGGTTTCATGTTTCAACATCTGATATTGCAAAGACACTGATTAGCTTAGCATACAAGTATTTCTACAAAATAGTTCCTGAAGTCGTCTTCTAAGACAGTTCTTCTGTGACACAATTAATAGTTTCATCACTGGAGAGCTGGAAGCTAAGTATTTTAAGAGACTCGTAGCAGACTGAGGCTCGAGAGGACTGCAAAATGCTGAAGTGCTTGAGAATGGTTCAAAATCATGTCAGTAAATAAATCCTAAACAGAAGTGAACCCAACTAGAGCAGCTTGCTTCCAAAAACAGCGACAGTTCTGAAATTCAACAAGCATACTTAACTTCCCCCAGATAATTGAAAACTTGAGTAGATGAGAATATTTTTTGAGAACACGTTACCTCACAACCAGTGTTGGTTCAAGTTACTGGTCTAACAGACCCAAGTTGATTCTGTCCCTTGCTTTGGAGGCACAGTGCAGAAAACCTCAGTAAATCCATGTTGCTTCTGGCAAGACTTACTGGTTTGAGATAGCTTTGGCATCAATGCAATCACATCCACAGAGCGTTTCATCTGAGCTAGAGAATCTTGACTCATGTTTGCTCCCATAACCAACACGGTTTACCTCAGACTGGATACATTACAGAGTCTATAAAAAACCTAACTTGTCTGATAGTGAGTCTCACACCAACTGGCTAAACTTAGCACCATTTCAGCATATTTCTAATAATTTACTAAAACTTTTAACTGTAAAACTTGTGTTTCTATTTTGTCCTGTTTTTACATGAAACTAAACTCTGTGCCTTTCTGCTTCTGTGGCATGAAAATGAAAGAGTGCAGGTCTCATTTACAGAACAGCCGTAAGACTGACTTGGAAATTGACTGCAGGGTTACCAAATTCTGAAGATGTCATGTATCATCATTAACATTTTTCACAGTTGTATTAATATGTATTATATGCGTATTAAGTAAAAATAAGTAGCCCGTGTTACAAACAAACAAACAAGCCAAGATAAAAAAACAGCACTAAATGTGGGAACAGTAGCACAAAAAATATGTACCATGTTATGTTAATAACAATGTTAAATTGCAATATAATTAATTTTGCAAAAACACCCCAAGAAACCAATAGTAAATTTAAAATTCCCTCAAGAATTTCCTTTTCAAGATTTATCAGCCTTACAAAAAAATTCAGCAAGAAAGATACAGAGAAAACCACCAATTTTCTACTTTACAATTTCTCATTTGTGTTTTCTTTTAGACTTTAATTATATAAAAATAACAATCCTCAGTCTGATTGAGGAATTTGTATATAATCTGAAATGGCTTTTTGTTCAATTACGGAACCAGCTGTTTCACGTGTGCTCATGAGAGCTACCAAGTTCAAACCTCATTTTGTAAGATTATTAAATAAACCATCGCTAACACGGTCACGCTGATTGTAGTGGTTTGTCCAATTCCTAATGACTGCATTTACTGACTTCACTTTTATTTAAATTCTAAAATATTTTCTTTTCAAGATGTTGTGCATCCAAATTGCTTAGTACCTGACTCTTCAGTTAATGATGTAAATTGACAGGCATCCTAAGTCAAACAGTTCGTTTCCATAAAAAGACATTTGCTTTTTTTTCCCCAACAAGTTACAGTAATTGTCATAAGAATGAAAGAGTACAAACAGCAATTGGTTACAAATGCAAGCATAGTTTGTATTTCCTTTATTGAGTGCTTTATTCTTTTGGATAGAAATAACATTTAATTCTCATTTCATATTATTAAAATTCTTACCATTGATTTATCTAATTTTCATAAACATGAAGCTTTAAAAATAAAGCCTAGTCCTCCTTGAACTGCAATGTTAGCAACAGTTATTTAGCAATATCATAAAGCAGTATAGTTAGCCTAGAGAATTTAGTCTGATTACTAACTCACGTGATTAGGTAACAAAACCAAAGGCCAGACTTTCTTCCTAATTTTGCAAATATATGATCTAGTTGTAAGTTACACTCATAACATTAAAGTAAGATTTGCTCCTCAAGAAAAGGAACACTACCACAGGAAATCAAATTATTAGACCTCCTTAATTTCTATATTGAGCTCTTACTGTATGAAATGACAATTATTCAAAGATATGTGGAGATCCAGAACATATCTTAAAACTCCCTCAGCGTTGAAGGAGTTTGAAATCCAGGGTATTGAATTTTACTTAGGATGACACTGAACATCATGGTATTTACTACTTCAGGAAAATGAAAAATCTTGATTCAAGAAGACAGAGAAAAATGTATTTTGTCTCTGTATACTTCTTAAGCTTGAATTGAGAGAGAAAAAAAAAGTTCTACTCATGCAGAGTCTTAGGAAAAAAGTACAGTACTGCACAAAATGCATTTCTATGCACCTGTCATCATGAACCATTATTATGACAGATATTATAATAATCACTTTCTTAAACTGTTTTTCTTTAGGTATTCTTACCAAATGTTACTTCTCCACTGCCATTCTTGTCAAATAACTGAAAAGCAACAACGAATATTGCATCTGGAGTACACAAAACAGATTCAAATGCCAAAAATTCTTGGAAGGAAATTAACCTAGAAAGGAAAACGGAAAAGTTATAAAGATTTTTTAAAATTGTTCATAGTACCAATGATAATTTGCATTTGATACTCTAGAAAAAAGTTTGATCCAAATATTAAATAAAATTCTAACTTAAAATAATTAACACTCTAGAGACTGAAAAGTATGTTACATTCAAGTAGTTAACATTTATGCAACTCAGTTTATTCCTCTATGAAGCGACGGAATTCTTCCTATCCATCAACACCAAAATACAATCAATTCTCACTGAACACCTACAAGTTATTACTTGTAATTATAAGTGTAATCAGACAGCATTTAAAAATTAAGACATAAAAACACCACAAAAATTATAACACCATGAAATTTACAGGTCTGTCATTGTATCACATATGTATTTCTACTAAGGTACTGTAATGCAAGTACAGGAATACACTATAAAACATACATTTCTTTAAAACAATACATAACATTCATAAAAAACAAACAGGTTCAGAAAAAGTTATACTTTACTATGCATATGGAAAGGATATTACACTTCAAATGTGATATGAACCGCCAAGTCATGTACTCGGGGCCAATAAAGAAGGAACATAAATATATTTGGACTCAAGGACAGACATGACAAGGCAGGGAAGGATTTGAGTGTAACAGCAGATCACAAGATTCTGAGCTGTGTATGCAAGACAGTCATTATGCACAACTCAGGATGCACTAGTAAATCCAAGTCCTTGTCACCAATGTATAAACTCAAACTTGAATGTATGCATAGATAACTTACTAGGATAATAATAAGTAGCTTTTCTAGAGGAATTCTGCTTATTCTGACCAACACAAAAAAAAAAACCTTTAGAAGGGATCCTAATGTTGTATGTATGAACAGCTGCAGAAAGATAAACCTGAAGCTAAGAGCAGATAAAGGATAATGCTGGCACAAGAAAATAACAGGACAGATGACGGGATATATATTTTAGCATTAAATAATCAATGGGAATAAGAATTTCAATTACATTTTTTATATTCAACAAAAAATTTACCATATATCAGTAAATGCTGTTAAAGCAGAGAATATCGCTGTTTCCTAGAACTTTACCTAGAAAATGTACATAATTGATCTGAACTTAGTACTCATCATACGAAATCATTAGCTCATAGTGATTACTTCAAACATTACTGCTTACTGCTAAAGAGCCAAGTATAAATTTTGTTCCCTGCAAGAAAAAAAAGAAAAATCACAGTATTCACACTATTATTACTTTATCTAGTTTTTCCCTGTCAAAGTACACATGAAGCAGAATTGAGATACTTTAAAGAGGTTAAATATGTTAACATTCTTGTATATACGCACTGTGCAGGAAATACAGAAAAACCTAATGACTTTGAAAATAATTAAGATATGGAAAATACAAAATTATCATATTTAAGCCACAAAAATCAGAGATATGAGAATGGTTCTTCACATGCAAAGTCAATTCCATCCAAAGGATGATCTTGATAAATAAAAGGTTCGTATCAAAGAAATAAATGTTCCTTTAAAATAATTGTAAATACTATCATTTCAAAATATACCTTACACACAAGCATAAAGCTGAAACAAATTGATTCCTAACCAGGAAGCTTCATAACTGACAAGATCAAGTGCTGATCTCTAGAGAATGCATTCATAGATGCCTGAACCTGAAAGATGTCTTCAGAGGTCTCACTATAACAGTGCCTACAGCAAAAGGAGATAGACACATTCAACTTCCTTTCCACATATTCAACTCCCAATGCCTAAGAGCAGGGATATCCTCTGTGATCCTCCATTAGCCATTAGGGCGGACATAACAGGAGCTGGATTAAACAGAATGATGGAGCTTCCCACCCAATCACTCAGTACTCAAGTATCATCCTGTGAACCCACTGCATTACAGAGTACATAACAGTATCAAATCACTCACTTTTCATTTTCTCTGTAACATTTAAAAAAATTTCTTTTCCTCTGATTTCTTCTGTACTGCTACCTTTCAAAAGCATTCAAAGTAACCCACGTGTTTGCAATTCTTCTCTTTCCTTTTTTCTACTACTTTTCTCATTTTTTCCCACACAACATAGCTTTTTAGACATTATGTATAGCTCTGTTGTGACTCTCCATTATATGAAATATCAATTCTTTCTTGGGGACTTCACTTAAGAACACATTTCCAGATTTAAGAACGATGTGATGATAAAAAGAATACCCAGAAACAATCAGTTAAAATGAAGAATTTTGAATTACTACTGTGAAATTTTGATGTTCAAAGGGGGAAGAAAATCTTTTACCTAGTTTTGGCATATATATATATATATATATACACACACACACACACACACACATATAAATATATAAGTAAGTATATTCTTCAGAGAGGGTATTTATCCTAATTTCAAAATCAGTGCCTGCACCTGAAGACACAGGAGTGCTTTCAGCATCAGTGAAATCCTATTGTACTAAATAGGTAACAGGCAAGTTTAAACCAAATTCTAATTTAGAGGTCATCACATAAATTTCTTTATGCACAAGAATATGCACTTGTAACAATGAGGAATAAACATTTTGGAAGTGAACAGTCATCTGTTTTAAGAACTACTTTACCGAGTTCCACTAAAGCAAACCACTCGTGTACAGCAGTAATGGGAGAAGGCAATAGTTCTCTGGAACAGTTAAGTAAGGATCAAGTTACCATTAGAAAAAAAGTAAAAACATGGTTTTTTTAAACACATGCCTATACATAGCCAGTTCCAAAATGTGCTGTTTCTGTAAAGTGCCAAACTTAAACCTAAAAGAAATAAAAAAATATTAACAATGGAAGCAGTCACCAACCCTCTGAGTATTTATTTCAAGGGCAAGCAAGGCTAAGAGAATATGATAGCAGATACAGGAATGAAATTTTCTAACAGAACCCAAAGCTTCTCAATGACTTGCTGCATGACACTGGGCTGTCGTTTAATGTACAGGTATACGCATGGAACAGGACTACTGATACTTCCTTGGACTTCATAAAGTAACCTTAAGTCCTTGGAAAGATGCAATGCATCCTGGAATTCAGTTGAAGACTACAATAATTATTCATGCTATTAGAGTCTGGATTTTGATATATTACAGATCACTACAAATAAAAGAATGTGAATATAAAAAAAATGATGATGATAATGGAGCTATAATAAATTCTTCAGATTAAATATAGATTAAATATAAATATAGATTAAAACATTTAGAAAAAAGTTTCAGAGAAGTAGTCAAACAATTAAGCATTATACACTTCGAACTAGATGGTTGTGCAAAATAAAAATCCCACTCATCCCATAAAGAAGGTGATAAAGCACACTTACCCATACTTGATTATCTCGCTTCAAATATTACCCAGATTTTTAAAAAAGCAATAAACAAAAATAACAAAAATCTTATTCACAGGGAAGGTAACAAAAAGCAATGCCTGAAAGTTCTGTTGTAGCAGTAAAACAAATGATTTCCTACTGTAAGAAAGACCCTTTTGTAAGACTTTTTTTGAAGAAATGCATACCATAAAAGATAACCAACAGCTTTCAGAGAAACAAGATGCTAAGCATGTTGGTTTACTTTATCAATTAAACTATTATTTGAACAGATGCATACAAAATTACCTTTTCAATCCATAATAAAGCAACAAACTGCAGCCATGTATTGGAAACAGAGACAGGTTACTTAAATTTATCAAATGTATGTATAATCAAATATATTATCAAAGTGCTGCAGTTTTATGAAAAGAAAAATCACGTAGCATTACATCAAACAGGAGATCCTATATTTGTCATTTAGAGTAAGAAGTATACAGCACATACAATTTCATTTCTACAGCACAGATACTGTGCAAGCTGCTCAAGATACTAAGCAAACTAATAAAATGTTCTAAAGCAGAATGCAGGAGAACAAAAACAAAATTTAAGTAACCAAGGAAGTCAAGAAGCTGTCAATTTAAAATAAGTTACATTTTTATATTTACAAATGTATTGTATTTTAACAGCATTTTCTTCTCTACAAAGTAACTACTCACTTCTGCATTCTTGACCTCTTCTCTGATCCATCTTAACCTTCTCACTTTACTTTAACAATGTCCATGCCTCCTACTACAATCCAAGGCCAAAACTAGAATCCTACATACAGCAGAAGAAAAGGCTCCTTGGAAGACAAATGAGTTAGAGGTCACTACCTCAGCGAAGCAGACATTTTGTAAATTAGTTTCAGAGAACTGTCTAAAAGCAAGCAGGAGCTGGAAAAGCTTTATGCAGTGTGACCTGATCTTGATTAGGCAAACAACTTCTTCCTCCACAGAGTCACTACTGTCTCTAAGTCAGCACTTTAAAAAAGACCTCAGTGGTTTGATTTGAATTGCACACTACAGAAATAAAAAAGCTCTTCCATATTTTCATGTTTAATTACAGGTACTGAAGACTCTAAACAGTACCTAAAGATGGATGCGGACACACAGAAAAGAACTTCTCCAAGGCAACCCTACTACACTAAACTTACCTGCCATTCAACTTCCTCAGCTTTTGTAGAATTTAACAAAATATCATCAAAACAAATCTTAACTTAAAAAAAACCCCATGTCAAACACTGCCATTTTTTCTCTGTTTTCAAAAATGTATAGTCTATTGTACTTGTGAAAAAAACAACTCATTTAAATAAACCTAAAGTGTAATAAAATCAATAATGTATTTTAGAAGATGAAGTTATCAAACTCTTGCACTCACACATTTACCTATGCACTACAAGTTTCAAATGGAAAGCAAAATTCTCACCCATCCTTAGTTTGATCTGCCACTCCAGCCAACAGCTGCACTGTTTTAGGATTGTGATGCGGATCTGTATGAAGTCCTAGGTATTTTTGCACAAAATCCTCTGGGGTCATGTAATGTTCACCATCTTTCTCAACACTTGCATACTAGAGTAAAAATAAAAAACCAAAGGAACACAAACAAAAATTAATCCATTTAGATGCTAATTATTGGCAATTACCAAATTAGTATCTTTACTGAATATAACTTAAAATGGTGCACAACTGTCTGCACGTAACTGCTCTGAAATTAAAGGGCTAGATTAAACTAAGAGTGTTACTGTACTAGTTTTATACTAACAACAGTCAGATTCCCCTGTACAATAGCTATGGTCACATAATGACCAGTATCTTCTAATTAAAAGACAATTACATATTTCAGAAACTGTCAGGTAATTGCAAAAATTTATAAAACTTACAACCATGCTGTAGCGTTCCATTTGTAGCTACACTGAAACCACAGCTCATAAATTTTCTTACAATTTCTAGTAGCAGATATCTTCTGAATAATTGTTCCTGATCTTTATTATGACTATTTTGGAAAATATATATTACTTCTTTTCTCTTTTTGTGAGAAATAAATGTTCAGAGTAATTTTTATCCTTAAACTAATGTTTTTAAGGAAAAATTCACACACACAGACAGTGCTTGCTTCACCATCTCGTGTATCTCTTCCACAGTATCAGCCCCTCACATCACCTCATCAGCTCTCCCTCTTCCACCCTATAGCTGTGATGACAGCTGTTTGCAAGACTGCATTGTAAACAAGATTACTAAATTTATGGAGAACTAAAATAAGAGTATTTTCACTAAAACAGGAACACAAAGCAATGGACAGGAATCCCTTAATTCAGCATTCCTGCCAGTATGACAGCACAATGAAATTGTGGCTTCCTTGAATCAGCTCTGAAAGGTTTTCTTCTCAGCTGTACACACAAGTGACTGAAAAATGCCTTCCAAAGCACAGACATGCAAGACATGAAATCCAAAGAAAATTATGTATGAAGGACCACCAAACATGCAGAGTATGGACCATATCTTCAAGAATCACTGAAGTCAACTGTATGACAGTAGAGTGCATATCGAAGACAGTCAAAATCTAAACACCATTTTTTTTTCTCCAGACACCAGTTTATTGGAGTTTATCATAAATAATAATTCATAATAATACCTTTCACAATAAAAACTGTTTGGGCAAAGTTTTGTTAAAAAAATTTTGAGATAAAAATAATCATTGAGCTCCATATGAGAAGGTCGTGGCATTTTGGAAGAGTTTGGCAGCAAGTCAATAAATTAAAGCCTAACAAAGTAGCTCTGCATGTAAATACATTAGTCCTATGTTTTCACCATATAAATTAAGTCAAGAATCTCTTTGATCAAAATAAGCAATTTCAAATTATAACTTCAATGTAAAACATACCACATCAATTAAATCTATGTTCCTCTCAGTGTTGAACTCTTGTTACTTTATAACACAAAATTCTTAGTATACATTTACAGATTGTCTCAGGTAAGCACTTGATGAATTTCCATGAGACTTTTCTTTAAAGCATCCTCACATAAGACAAACACACAAACCCCCCACTCTAGTTTACAATCTGGTGCTAGGTATCACCACACTTTCAGAAACAATGGTTTGGGAATTTCTTTTTGTTTCTTTCTCCACCTTGCTTGAACAGGTTACATTTTAATTCAACAGGCAGGGAATAATTCAACTATATTTTCCAAAAGCTGACTGTGTCTTGTCTAAGAAAAAGAACGAAGGTTCACTAAGAAATCTGGTAACTGTTTTTCCATCTAACTCTTTTATCCTTCTGTGATAATCTGTTACGGAATTTGTTCTTTTATGAATGTTACTGAAGTCTGTGGTTAGCAAACATCTAAGAGGTAACTTATTTGATGGTGCACAGACAAGAAATTTCAATGCCTGCATTTCATAGTTCCAGGATTAAGAGAAATAGCACATCTTTTTAATGCAAATTGAACTTTGTATTTTTAACAGTTTAAAACAGTTAGAAGAAGAAGATAGCACACTTCAGAAATACTGAAGAGGAAGGTATATATCGTTTATCCTTTAAGATACAACATAAACTGCATGGCCAGAGGGCACCTATCACATTAGGAGACATGCATGAACAGAAGGAAATTTAAGTACACTCTCTGTGATTAAGGTGGATGGTGACAAGGCCTACAGTTCAAATCTTCCCTTCTAACCGTTTCCAAGGGAAGCCAAATTTAGGAAGGAATGCACGACCTTTAGCTGAAGCTCACAGAAGAGGCCAGCACTCTCAGCAAAGAGCACAACACATCTGACCCCTAGATGTTTGCAGTATTTCATAATAAGACTTTCTACAACTTAGTTCTGAAAGGAGTGATTCTCTTTTGTTTTAAAGCCTGCAACTAAGTTTGATTTCTAACCATCAAACAAAAATACAATTTCAAATTCAACTGTGATCAAATAGAATGCAGAAGAAATACAAACTCTTTTTCTATGCTTTTTTTTTTGCTGCAGAATCTCAGATAGTCAAAGGAAGAGAGGACAGCTCTCATATTTTTCATTCCTCACAGCACAAAACAATCCACAACTTCATTTGCATGTTTCTTTGAAGAAAACAAGACAGACATGGAGAAGACCAAAAAGCCGTTTTTCAAAGACAGACTCTTTTTTTAGGTCAATAAAACACGTACTGTCAGAAAGAAAATTTCAACAACCAGCTGTACGATATTCTTCCTCTCCACTGTTCTCTGTATGACCACTATCAAGGACTTTAACTGCTTATTTCCAGAAGCAAGAACTTCTACTGATTGGATGTCAAGAATCATAAAGAGTTCACATTTCCAATTGAATAGAGTATTTTGACACCTCATTTCACTTATTTTCATCCAAATGTGCAGAAGCATCTTGCAAAAAGTTGGAAAAAGGTGTCCTAGAATCATGTTTTTATACTGTATTAATATATATTATTTAAAATAATATTTTCATGTTGCTAATTTTATTAACATACTCTACTGTAATCTTTATCTACAAAAGCTGAATGCCATGTCAATCAAAATAAACATGTGTTGGAATATTTTTTACTAGAAACTAAATGTTGAGCTTCCACAGTTTGATGCCAGCATTCTAAATTTCTGCACTCCAGCAATGCTACAGTGTAATCCAGCACAAAAAAGAAAAGGCCACCAAAATTACAGCTGGGATATAACTCCTCTCTGTCAGGCAAAAAGGTGTCTCTGACTACTTATCATATATGGAAATTGTCAGATGGTATAGTAGAACCAGAAGATACATATAAAAAGTTAAACAATGGACTTTATTATTTACGGTATTAGCTCTAATTTTATACTCTTTATTTTTTAAATAGAGAAAAGCTTCTTGAATAT